>NC_050102.1:154343021-154981457 GCF_902167145.1 Zea mays
GTCGGGGCGTTATCTCCGGTGAGTCTCCTACCACCCCTTTCGCTTTAACTCAGTGACCATGTAGTAGTAATCGGGGTGTGTAATAGGGCGGGGTTGCACCTGGGCGGTTCGCCGGAGTTCGCGGCCCTGGTCTGTGCGCCGCCGCGCTCCGGCGCGAGAGGTAGGGGAGTAGGTCTGTACCGTGGATGGGTAGATGGACGGCGGTGATTAGCTAGCGGATCTGGCCATCGGATCCTATCGGACGGACGTGCTCATCCCGCGCGTATTGATTCGCTAGGGCGTAATCTAGACCGTCGATGTAATCAAACGATTTGGAATGTGTTAGACCTCATAAAATCTCAACCCTAGAATCTTGATCCGACGTCTGTCGTGCCATACCGATTCGGCCGTGGTCGCGTCTAATCCTAGCGGCCGGGGTCTCATCGAACGGTTCAGATTAGAAGATACCCCTTCGGCTAGCGTATTATGCAAAAGAAACCCTCTGTTATTTTAGTATCAACCCGCCGTCCACCTCTGCAGTGTTATGAGTCTCGGTTACATTTACGCCTGGGCCCCTGACTTCTCTGGAAATCGAGGCCCAGTCCAGAACCTGTTTAAAATGAATAAATGAATTAGTGAATGTATTTTTAATGCAAAAACAATTGCTAGAACTTGGAAAATTCATATCTAGTCCATTTTAAATTCAAATTGAACCATTCCAGTTTCTAAAATTTTGTAATAATATTATCTATCACCTAGTGTCTCTGTTTTGACATGAAAACAGTTAGAAAATTAATTTATCATTTAATCCTATTTCAAGCACATTAAACCTTAGGAAATTCATAACTCTTCCGTTTTAACTCCGATTTGATCCGTTCAAGTTGCGTTAGTCTCGTAGAAACGCGTAGATCATTATTACTCAGTTTGTATGGTGTGATGTTAATTTTGTCTATATCATGTTTGTTTGTATTGCTACGACTAGCGCGAGGACACGTGTCATCTGAAAAGCAAGTTGGTACCTGGATTCTCAAATCCCAGGCAAGTTGTGCCCTTGATCACTTCTTTTTACCCAGCCATGTTCTAATTAATCATAATGATCTGCATAGGTTAATTTTGATGGGACCCAATATGTTACCCTAGTTTGTCTATCTTTATACCTTGTTTACCACTGAACTTTTTGGGTAGTACTTGCTAGTGCTTTATGTGGTTTTGGGTATGAAGGTACATTATTCATGATCACACTTTTATTATATGTTTATTATTATTGTTCATGATAAGATCATTATGTTAATTGGAACATGGAGCGACCACCCGGGAAAACAGTGCTACCACAAGGGAGGAATGGGACCCCTTGGCTGATTAATTAGGAAAGCTAGTTGAAGACTACCTTACCCGAAAGGGGCAAGGGCAGTAGGGGAGTGGTCAGTGTAGGGAGGCCCTCGGGAGGATTTTGCTGCGATGGCGGTCCTGCAAGGGATTCCTGCATTGGAGCTTCCTATAAACTGTAGCGGGTTTTCTGAAGCTAGTGGAACTTTGTAAAGGCCTCGTAGTGTTACCCTGCCTCGCCTCCTCGGTAGAGGTGTATGGGAAGTCGTGATCCCTTGGCAGATGGGTAACATGACTTGTGGGTAAAGATGCGCAACCTCTGCAGAGTGTAAAACTGGTATACTAGCCGTGCTCACGGTCATGAGCAGCTCGGACCCTCACATGATTAATTTATGGAACTAAATTCAATTTGTCATATGCATTGCATCGCAGGTGATGTTGTTACTTTTGTTCTACTACTTAATTGGGTTGGTATTTACTTATACTTAGTAATTGCTAATAAAATTTTGACCAACTTTAAAAGCAATGCTCAGCTTCAACCATCCTCTTTGGTAAGCCTTACACTTCACGTGAGCTCCCACCTTTGGCGAGTTCATGCACATTATTCCCCACAACTTGTTGAGAGATGAACGTATGTGAGCTCACTCTTGCTGTCTCACACCCCCCCACAGGTCAAGAACAGGTACCGCAGGATGAAGCGCTTGGAGGATGCTGCGATGAGTTCGTGAGAGATCTAGGCCGTCGTCTCCCAGTCAGCTTTGGGTTGCTGGACCGTTGTCTCCTTAGAATGTAATTATTTATTTATTTTGTATAGAACTCCTATTATAAGTAAAGTTGTGACATTCGATCATGTGCCATGATTCATCATATGTGTGAGACTTGGTCCCAGCACACCTGGTGATTATGTTCGCGCCCGGGTTTTGGACCCCTAAAATCCGGGTGTGACAGTGCTACGGTAGCACCAGACTTGTTCGTTGCACATCAGATGTGGGGCATCAAATAGGGGAATGTCCCTGTTATGTGTGAGGGCAACACCGTCATATCTGGTGTGCACTGGATACGACACTTACAGAGCTTGTAGAATTAGCCTTAGACACTTAGTACTCAGTACTCACTAGACGTGTTCGATGACCATCGAACAAGATACTCAGAGAGGATGTAAAATTTGTCTAAGAGGTTGAGTACTCATTAGACATGACTAATGTGCCACCAAACATGGCATCGGATAGGGGACTTAGAGAGGTATGGAATTATGCATTCGAGATTGTACTCACCGGTCTCTCTAGTTACTAATCAATACCCGAGATCAAGCTTGAGCCAGAACCTACCTGATGGACGGTAGCTTCTTCTGACTCTAATAATGAGGATGCTCTCATGACATTCGAGTTATCAACTCACCCTTCACTATCTAGCACAATCATGTCCTCCGCTCCTCAGGACCCTCATGTTTTGTAGATTTTGGTGCTTAACGTTATAGGATGATAGGAGAGTATGTGATAGAGTGAGAGTTATAGTGATAGGGAAGTGAGAGATACAAATGAGTTTGATTTTCCATATTTTATATGTGTGATACTCTCATATGCACTTTCACATGTCCATGTCCATGCAATGTACTATATACCTCGTGATTTTGCATATTTATGATATGTGTGCTATGATGTGACATGACTATTTTTACGTTATGTATTATAACATGTCATATATGCTCATTTGAGATCTTTCATTGCATATCTGATGCAAATGATCTTACTCTTTCATGTACATGAGCTTAACCTTACTCTTTTATGGTACACTAAATATTCATGTTTTAGCGACAATGGTTCATATGAACAAGGTTCCTTTTAAAACCTCAAAACTTTTCCCATATACTCGAAGACATGTCGTCATCAATCACCAAAAATGGGAAGATTATAAACATCTAGGCACTTGTTTGGTTTTGGTGATTAATGACAACATAACATTATTGTAAATAACATGTATTTTGTAGAAACAAGGTAAGTTAGGTCACAATAACAAAAGATGATTGGGCTTATATGGTATTCATGCCCTTATTGATGAAAATCAATGGTCGATTTTCAAAGGATGAACAAGAATATTAAGGATCAAATAGTTCCTAGTGTCAATGGAGTTGTTAGACATCTATAGTAGTAATAGGACCTTATTTTTCGTTAGCTATAGTATAAAGGTGGGCATAAAATGGGTAGATTGACCTAGGAAAATCTACTTAGGTGTGGTGGTGCACACATGAGAAAATAAGTGCAAGATAAACCCAAGAGAGCCCACAAGGAGTTTAAAACAACCCCCAACTAGAAAAACGATCGAAATAAGTGATTTTATGGTGCTGTAGTAGCACCATATGTGTCTGGTACGCACCGGATATAGGGTGCCAGACATAGGAATACCTAGTTATGTTTGGGCATAACACGACATATCTGGTGTGCACCATATAGGATATTTAAAGAGCTTGCAGAAGTAGTCTCAAACACGTAGTACTCACCGTACGTGTCTAGTCATTGTTGTACCACTAGACAGGGTACTTAGAGAAGAAGTAATATATTCCTAGGAGGCCAAGTACTTACTAAACATGTACAATGATCATCGGACATGGCGCTAGCCATGGTACTCAGAGAGGTCTACATATGTGCATTCGAGATTACACTCATCGAATGTGTCTGGTGCGGCACTAGTATGAGCATCTGATACGAGTATAGTAACAGTTAGTTTCAAAAACTAGCCATTGGAAAAGCATGTGATGTGTTTGGTGTAGAGAGTTGGTGTGCATCGATATGTCCAACCCCCGATTATGCTGAGTTGGATTGTAACGGCTAGTTCCTTTGATTGAGGCTATTTATACCCACACCCCCCCCCCCCCAACTTGGCTAAATAAGGTCTCTTGTTCGTTTCAGCTATTGAAGAAACCATTTGAGAGTAAAAAAAGAACCTTTGCCTAGTGAGTAACTTAGAGTTGATAATCATGTGATCAGTGGCGCTATGGTAATCATACTTGGCCAACGACGGATCATGTTACCTCAGCACCTTAGATCACGGCGCCAACATACTTGGCCTAGAAAGAGATTTACTATCTCCAGGAATGTAAACATGATATTTTGACCCAAAAAATAAATTTTAAAAATCAGCAAGTTTGGCATCACAAACCTACCTCTTTCTGGTGCCACGCTTCGAATCGTTAGTGTCGAACTGTCAGATGCAGACTATACACATGTTTTTTCCATTTCTTTAAAATAAATTGATATCATTTGTAGTCACGGAAACTGGGGAACAAAAGCTTAGCACAAGATAACCCAACTTTGTTCCGAGCAGATCCCATGCAGATGCAGGTGCCTTGCTCAGCTAACTCAAGCTTGCCGCGTTGTTCCACAACAGAGGGGTGGAGCATGTCCAGAAAAGAATGACGGCACGTAGAAGAAAATATGCTAAAAGATGGAACCTTAAAAGAATCATGCCACGGCCTGGATCTGGCTTATTATTTTCATCTACAGCAAGATTAGACTCTGTTAGAGAAATCAGACTGGTTATGATGCACAGTTCCCAAGCTTCCTCTCATTGTGATGGAACTCAGGAGTAACAAGCAGATAGGCGAAAAGCGATGGCTGCCGCTAAAAAATTGCCACTTAGTCAACTCCGGCTGCAGCATGTCTGTACAGTATTTCTGTGTACTGTCGCTATGTGCGGGGAACAGGAGCTGGTTGTAGTTCAGATCCTTCCAGGATGGACCGAGGCCATGTACATTTCAAGTCTTCAACCGTGTCTCAATGGCTCCGCCCCCTCAGAGCTGAAAAGAAACCACCCAGTGTTCTGTCCTTGTGCTTCCCCTCGTGCTCGTCTCCGACCTGTAACACAAGTTGACGTCAGCATAAGCTCCTATCCTATAGGTGTATAATTAGGTGTTAGCACATACTTCCTCTGCTATTCTCTGAAGAGTTTCTAATATTTCGGAAAAGTCTGGTCTTTGAGCGGGGTCTTGCTGCCAACATTTCTGAAGAAGCTCAGAAAGCATTGCATAAGTATGTTTCGGAATTGTAGGCCGTAATCCCTGTGAACGAAACTTAACACATCAGAGAAGGACTCGCTGCAATCCTCTTTCCTTTCTCTTTAGAGCTTGTTCGGTTAGGGGTGAATTGAGGGAGATTTAATCCCTTCCTATTTTGAATAGGAAGGATTAAATCCCTCTCAATCCCCTCCTCCATTCCCCATGCAAACGAACATGGCCTTACAGTGCAGAGGTGAGCAAGTTCTAGGTATGTGGCAAAGAAACCCTGGTTCGAGAATCTACTATCAGGGCTAGTTTGGCAACACTATTTTCCCATGGGATTTCCAATTTCCCAAGGGAAAATAAACTAATTTCCCTTGAGAAAACGAAAAACCCTTGGGAAAATAGGGTTTCCAAACTAGCCCTCATTGGGATTCCATTGTCATTCACTCATTCTAAATATTCACTAGTAGTGTTCTGTTCTTTGCGTCATTTATGTACCAAACCATCTGCATGATTTCATGGAGTAGATGTGGATTCCAAGACATGTGGATATTCTATCACAACAGAATGTGGTTAAGGTTCTTCTAAACAAATGTGATTAAAGGACAAAATGAACATATTCCACTTAGAAACAGAACAAATAAGACAGCAAGATAAAAAAAAAATATGAAGTTGCTGATTTTTACCTTCTGCACCACGCCAACAGCTGCTTGTAGTGGAGTCAGATACTCATAAGGAATCTGCATAAATGGATGGCATACCAATTAACAACTTATTTTAAAAAAAAAAAGAATAGTGTAGCATAATGAATGAATTAAATAACAGGAGATTAATGCACATACCTTCCCTGTGAGTAGCTCCCACATCAAAATTCCAAAACTAAAAACATCAGCCTTCTGATCATAGGGTTTATGCTCTATGACCTGCAAGTATGTAAGATTTTGTTAGGCGACAATCCACTTGTGGAAAAAATTAGTAAACTGGACCCTTGAGTCCACTGCGGTCCAAAGCTTGTGATCATTTGGAAGGTATCCTATACCACTACAACATAATGTAACAGTTTTTTTTTTGCCATGGCCTGGTCCAGAGTTCCACTTGCCACAAGAGAGCAGTACGAAGCTACAAGCATACAATAGCATGAAAGTCCTCACAATTCTTCATTCACCAATTACTATTTGGCTTACTCTAATATTCAACCCACATGTACTGAGGTGGATTGGGGTGTAAATTAAAATCCACCTCAGTACATGTGGGTTGGGGTAAATATTAGAGTACCCAAACAAGGCCTTAGGGCTTGTTTGGATAATCTGATATTGAAGTGGATTGAGGTGGTATGTGGTGTATTGGAGTGTAATATGAACTAATTTTTTTTTCAATCCCCTTCAATACACCTCAATCCACTTCAATCCCACTATAACCAAACAAAGCCTTAGTGGGATTGAAACCCTAATCCTATTCCTAACCATGGTTGGGACATATATTTATAAAAAGTAGTTGGGCCTAAGCCCATTACACAAAGACACCCCATTACAATAGGAGAAGTACAATAACTCTTAACACTTACTTTACTATATATCATCTTTATTTATCAAACCACCCAAGTTCAAATTCTATCACGTCCCGTTTGGATCATTGGAATTGAATTCTATTCTAATACTAGTAATTTTGGCATATATCAATTAAGCTAATTCAATTTTATGCAAAATATATTTGTATATTGTTATTAACAAGATGTCGGAGATATTTATGTGTTACATTTTTGCTATAGAAGAGTGAGACGAAGTGTGACATGTAAATTATAGAGTAGAAACAAATTCTACTAATACATAAAATTATTTCACATCCTCTACCCTATGAATTTGAGATAGTCTTATATCTGAACTTTGAAAAGTGATGGAATGTCAAATTCCAAACTAAATAAGTTACTTTATTGAGTGAATTCCAATTCCTCTAAAATGAAGGGATCCAAACGCCCCGTCAAGGTAAATTCAGGAGCATATTTGTTTTAATAAAGCCACCTGTCCACCCCTAGGTTGATCTAGTTTTCATATATCATTTATATTTTCAAATAATTATTTGATGGGTAGGGATTTAGCATACATACTGCTAAAAAACTTGTTGCAAACCACTCTTTTGTAGAAATAATTTCTTTTATGATGTACAGTCAATTAGCAATAAGGAATTTCCACTTCTCTCATGTTACAAGGAAATCCATTGATTTCATTCACATCTTAAGTGTGATACATGAAGATGAACTTAGAGCTGGGTGTTTCGTGATCACATTTATTTAATATAAACATATAATCATTGGCAGTGGTAAATGGCAAAGGCAGCAAAGCTGATAGTAAAGAATTACCTCTGGGGCCATCCAACGGTAAGTACCAGTTTCTGCAGTCATGACTCCAGATTGAGCTTTAACACGTGCGACACCAAAATCAGCAACTTTAACAGTCTGCAGAAGGAAGCTAATAAAATTAAGCCAGGCAAATGTATCAAGTCCTAGTTTTGGTGCAGTAGAAACTCTTCCTGGCCATGAAGAGCCAAACTTGCCATAAACAATACATGTATTTTGCATGTCTAAAAGTATAGAAGGAAGCTAAAGTGTTTACTGAAATGAAATACTCGAGAAACAAGAGCAACTCCACATTCTAAATGGACTGATTAGATTACATACCCCATTTTCATCCATCAGAAGGTTCGCAGTTTTCAAATCACGATGAATAATATTATTCTGGTGTAAGTAGCTCATGCCTTTTGACACATCCATAGCAACTCCAACTAAAGTAGGAAGTTTGAAAACACCTTTATGTTTATGGAGGTAATCATACACACTTCCACCGGACATAAATTCTGGAAGAGGAAAATAAGATGGTTCACTCATTATTACTATTACCATCACAAGAAAATGAACAATTTGAAAGACATTTTCTTTAACAATACCTGTCACTATATATAGATTTGGGGGTTTAGTGGAAGCACCAATAAATTGCACAACATTCTTGTGACGTACCTTCCTAAAATCCAAAAACATAATCAGCAAAGTAGTACATAAAAGAGCAGAGTGCCAAGGAAGCAATGTATGGGGTGATTTTTATCATAAATGTGGTGCATTCATCCAGTTACATCATGCATTTCAAGTTCAAATGTAGGTTCATTCTATGAGATATCAGTCAGTATGCAGATAAAGGATTCCAAACATAAGATGTTGACATGTAGATGACAGCGAAGATATTTCAACGTAAACGATGACTTGAAGCGACTGTAGGATAGTAATCATTGTAGAAGAAATAAGACCAAGTGACATGAAATAAAATAACAAGAACCCAAGTGCAACCTCAGAAACTTTGAAGGTATATTTAATTAGTATGCCAGACTACCAATATCACAATAAGGAAACATCTTGTAATACAAGGTGAAACAGAGTTGAGTACTTAAGTGTAGTAATCACCTCATGATATATACTTCCTGGGCAAATTCACGCTGCATGTCTGCATTTATTCTCTCAGGTTTCAGCACTTTAATAGCAACATCTTGACTGCAATATGTACCCCGGTAACTGGAACAGAGACATATTGTTAAGTGAAATAAACTTAAGGGATTTTCCCCATAATAACTAGCAACAAACACTCACAGATCACCATATGATCCTGATGCTACTTTATTCCCAAACTTGAGCAGTTTTACATCAATTTCCCATTCACTAGCACCATCTGTTGGTATCTCAACACGGCCAGCTGCTGAAATCTCAGCAATCTGCATGTTTTCAACTGGAGTAGACCATGAATGAGATGAAGACCATGCTTGTGTCTGCTGAATCCAAGCCAAAGTAGAAAATTGAGGATACAGAAAACAAACATGTTGAAGTTAGGGCTCAGCTAGTCCAAACGAATGAGTCTGTTTTACCTCTTCAATCCTGCCAATTTCCTTCTGCACTGCTTCTACTAAATCCTCTGTTTCCTATTTATTAACAGGTAAATAAATAGTAAGAGACATATACAATAACAAAACAAAATGTGCAGATCACAACAACTCTCTTGCTCTGAAGTAGTATCAACTATCGGCAGTTCGTTGATATCTGTTACCAACATTATTTTGTTGATCGATATATGTTGCATGATGCCATGATCCAAGATGCTAGTCACAGGTCTCATGCACATAGACCAAATTAGCAACCCAAACTCATCTACTAAAGACTTTTTATCTGTCTTAAACCACATTAACTAAAAATACTAAATCATATTATAAACT
Source organism: Zea mays (assembly GCF_902167145.1). NCBI lineage: Eukaryota > Viridiplantae > Streptophyta > Magnoliopsida > Poales > Poaceae > Zea > Zea mays. Next base: position 154,352,569 of record NC_050102.1, read on the forward strand.
ATCGTGCAGATATCTTATGCAATAACTTCACGAGTAGTATCATGAGAACTCTTGCTCTGATTTCATTTTTGAAAGATATACACAAAGGCTATATATATTGAAAAGACACAAGACTCATAGGGCATGGGTAAATGATAACCAGAAAAGAATTAGTTAGTGAATACCTCATCATGCCAACCAACAACAACAAATACATCAAGTGAGTAGCCATCATTTGTTGAAAATGCATGTGCTTCTTGAATGTTGAGACCAAGCTCACCAAGCAGAGATGTCAGCTGTCAGTATCAGAAAATTTCAGATCACTAAACAAACCGATTACAAGACTAACTCTACTAAATATCAAATGTATGAACACAAGTAGAGGTAGTGAGATATCAATGAGAATGTATAATGAGTACAGAAGGACAGATATATGTACAAGACTTTTGAAGATATAAACCTTCCCAGTGAGAAATCCAACTGTGCATAGGTTTACCTCACTGAGAAGTTTTGGCTTGTCAATGGTTGAAAAGGTGATTTCATGCATGGGCCTGAAATGACAAACAATAAACTTTTGTATCTGCAGACAAACAAGTACTTAACAAAGGAAAATACAGAATTGAATTTTTTTTTCTTATACCGGGTACACCATTAACTCACAAGGCATGGGTTGCTCTTGAGGCCCAGAGCCTCGACTAGGGGTGAAAACGGGACGGATACAGGCAGATAGTAGGCCATCCTATATCCTACCCTAATATAATTCTCTCGGATACAGGATCGGATACGAATAGTTAAAAATTTGGGTCGGATACAAGATAGGATCGGGTAATAATTCGGACAGGTAACAAACGGATATCGGATATTACTCGGGTAGTATCGGATATTTATCGGATAGTTTGTCCTGACAATATTAGTTGTCCAACGGTTCAACAAACAAACCACACAATAGTCAAATACAATAGTCTGAATAAAATGACAAGAGTTCGAATCACACAATAGTCCACTACAATAGTCTGAATGTAATGACGAAATTCGAATAACACAATAGTCCAACTCAGGTAGTTCGCTTCGGATTAAAGCCAGTTGTTCCTTGTTCGGACTGCTGCAGCTGCAATCTATAGAGACAAAACACTATAGAAATAGTAGAAGCCAGTATATTAAAGCCAAAGTAATAAGCCCAATGATTAATATGTGTACTATCTTCTGCACATCTATTTGTAGTAAATGCTAATCTATGTACTATTTTCTGACGATCAGTTCTCAAAGTTTGAAAGAGAAATTGCTTGTGTAGTACGAACTGAAAAGTGAGTAGCTACTCTATCTGAACTTGAGAAAACATTTCCATAGAAGATAGCAAATGCTGAAAAATTCTAAAAATTCTAATCCTACGTACTACTACTATTCCAACATCCCATGTCCCAAGGAGCATAGCATTCAACGCACACTCTGCTGGGCCTATCCCTGGATCCGCCCGGAAGATCAAAACAATTGGACGACTGAAATTGACGAGCAACAGAACAACTCGACCTTCTTTCTGTCCATGCATAGCATCTCTCCTCCACACTATGACTCTATCGCGTGGCTCACTGACAGGAACTCGCCAAGCTGGACACAGAGGGGAGAGAAGTAGCAGGGAGAGAAGCCTGGCATTTGGGGATGAGAGAAGAGAGAGGCAGCTGCCGGTGGCGAGAGGCAGGTCAGAGGCAGTGCTGTTGGGGAGTTATCGCCATCGGGAGGATCACCGAGCACGGAGCACCAGAGGTGGATCCGTGGATGATGAGTATCTCCTCCATTGGGCGATATTGGATCTGGAATATGGGTATACGATTAGACGTAGACCAATACAAGACAGAAAAAATAGACTCAGTATTTTGTCGAGTATCCGCATACCGGGTACCCGTATCCTACCCGTAGATTTCGAGTAGTTGTCGGGTATTAGCTATCCCATATCCTACCCGTATCCGGCAAACTCCTATCCGGGTATTATCCGTATCCGACCCGCACGAAGAAATACTCGTATCCGGTATCCGAAGAAACGGGTATTTTAGGTATCCGTATCCGGTACCCGGCGGGTAATCCTGTCCCGTTTTCACCCCTAGCCTCGACAATCGGGAGGCCCGCGCTCTCCACCTCAATGCCTCCTCCCGGCTCTTCTCCCGGGGGGGCTCTCTATGACCGAGTACTGTCATCAGATGAAGAGCATGGCAAACTCTCTTCGGGATCTCGGGAGCCCGTCTCTGATCACACGCTCGTCCTCAAACTTCTGTGTGGTAACAGTCAGTGGCTCGGTGCTACGACCACCTGAAGGCCTTCATCAAGCGCTCCCTGCCCTTCCCCTCCTTCCACGATGTCTACAACAAGCTACTCGAGGAGCTCACCCTAAACGTTGAGTCCGTCATGTCCGACACGACTCTCTACGACGAGTCCTCCACCGACTAACCCCCTCGCCCTATGTCGCCTGGGGGTTGCGCGCCTGCTGCCACCTCCTTGATAGGCTCTTAGGTCTGAAGGGGGTCACCGGCCCCACAAGGGCAGACGTAGGGGCGGTGGCCCTCCCTGTGGACTGTGGTGGTCCTACTGGACACGGTGGTCCCGCGTGTCCATCCTACAACTCCTAGACCGGGACCATCTCCCTTTGGCGAGGCCCAGCCACAAGTGCTTACTCGACGCGTCCACCACAGCTGGCTCTACTGACTACACCCCCACTACGGTGCCACTCCACCTTTGGCGCCCCTCTTTCGCACCAGTCGTCGCCTCCGCCAGAAACCCCTGCCTCACCCACTTGGTCCTCGTGGGGTACCGAATTTTTTGCATCTTGGTCCTTCATAGGAAAAAAATTCACGTTTAGACCCTAAAAAATTTTAATGTCATTTTTGGACCCTTTACTCGGCGCTGTAGCCTGTGGCGCCGAGGTAACACAGCTCGGCGCCGTAGGCTATGGCGCCGAGGTACGTGCTGCGTTGGCACAAACGGACGTCGTGGCGCCGACGTGGTACCGAGCTCGGCGCCATAGATCTTGGCGCCGAGCTCTGTTCTATACAAAAAACTTGTCTAGCTCAGTTGGTAAAATACAAGGCTTTTAAACTTGTGGTCGTGGGTTCGAGCCCCACGGTGTGCGTTTTTTAATACTTTTTGTCTTTGTCACTTATTTGTTTTTTGTTGTCCATATTTTTCGTTTATGTCGCTGATTTGTCTGTCCTGATTTATTTCTCATCCAGTTTTATTTTTGTGACTGATTTGTTTATTCGTCCAGATTTTTTTATCCGGCGAGCACAGCAGTTGTGTGCCACAGTGCTCACAAGCCGTCAACTTCTCCCCTTGTTTGCTCAGCTAACCACAATAAAAATCAAATGAGAACACTATTACTTCAATCATGATCAAATAAAAATATTATATTTTCATTGAGTTCTTTTGAACATAAATTTTAAATTCATAATAACATATTCCCAGTAAAAAGAAGCACACATATTCATCTTTTTTTCTTCTGCACTAAATAAAAGTATACTCCATTATATACTTGTCTCATGGATGATATATTTTAGAATTTACTGCATATACAACTGTTGTGCTCGCCGGATAAAAAAAATCTGGACGAATAAACAAATCAGTCACAAAAATAAATCTGGATGAGAAATAAATCAGGACGGACAAATTAGCGACATAAACGAAAAATATCGACAACAAAAAAAATAAGTGATAAAGACAAAAAAAGTATTAAAAAACACCCACCGTGGGGCTCGAACCCACGACCACAAGTTTAAAAGCCTTGTATTTTACCAACTGAGCTAGACAACTTTTCTGTACAGAATAGAGCTCGGCGCCAAGATCTATGGCGCCGAGCTCGGTACCACGTCGGCGCCACGACGTCTGTTTGTGCCAACGCGGCACGTACCTCGGCGCCATAGCCTATGGCGCCGAGCTGTGTTACCTCGGCGCCACAGGCTACGGCGCCGAGTAAAGGGTCCAAAAATGACATTAAAATTTTCTATGGTCTAAACGTGAATTTTTTTCTGATGAAGGACCAAAATACAAAAAATTCGGTCGTGGGGTAACGGTTGGGATCATCAGTCTCTCTCCGGCTCCTTCAACACCATGGCATTGACACCACCTCCCACCACCATATTGGGTGGACTCCAGAGCCTCCTACCACAACACTCTTGATGCCGACATGTTATCTCACTACCATCCCCCTCATACATCCCTTCCATCCTCTATTACTATGGGGAACGGTTCCACCCTCTCAGTTACCTCGGTAGGTGACTCGATTATTCCAGGACCGTTCCACCTCAAAAACATCCTTGTTGCTCCCCACATAATCCAGAATTGTCTTTTTGTTCATCGGTTCACCACCGACAATTCTTGTTCCATTGAGTTTGACCCGTTTGGTTTATCTGTGAAGGATCTTGTTGCTCCCCACATCATCTAGAATATTCTTTATGTTCGTCGGTTCACCACTGACAACTCTTGTTCCATTGAGTTTGACTTGTTTGGTTTATCTATGAAGGATCTAGCTATCAGGACCCTTCTTGCCTGTTGTGACAGCTTGGGGCCGTTGTACACACTCTGGCTACTTGCTTCATCCACTGCCACATCCTCCCCATGCCTTGACTGCTACCACTTCGTCCATCACCCGACATCGTCTCACGACCATCCTAGGTCCGATGTCATGTCCAAGTTGTCTAGCAGCCTTGTCATCTCTTGTAGCAAGGACCATTTTGATAGTCTGTGTCATGCTTGTAACCTAGGCCACCATGCTCGTCTCTGTTTCTCTAGTTCCTCCTCTTGGGCTGCTCTGCCTTTTGATCTTGTACACTATGATCTGTGGACATCACATGTTTTCTACCTCTCAGGATATAAATATTACTTGTTGATGCTGGATGATTTTTCGCACTTTCTTTGGACTTCCCCAATGTGTTTGAAATCCAACACTTTCACTACTATCTCGCATCTTTGTTTAGGTCTCCACCCAGTTCATTTGCCTTGTCCGTGCTCTCCAGTGCAACAATGGTATCGAGTACGACCAGTCCTCCCGCACCTTCTTCCTTTCTCACGGTGTTCGGATACCGGTCTCGTGCCCCTACACCTCCCCTCAGAATGGTCAGGTCGAACGCATGATTCGCACTACCACCAACATGTTGTGTTGCCTCCTCTTCCAGGTGTTTCTTTCTGCCATTTACTAGGTGGAGGCCCTGAATACTGCCACCTACATTCTCAACTGCCTCCCCTTCAAGACGATCAGTCATCTCACTCCTTTCTTCACCCTCTTTGGCACCGTCCCCTCCTATACGCACCTCCGCGTCTTTGGTCGTGCCTGCTATCCCAACACCTCCACCGTTGCCTCCCCATAAACTTGTGTCTGCTCCACTCGCTTTTTCCTCAGTTACTCTTCTCATCACAGAGGGTATTGATGCCTTGATCTTCTCACCCACTGATCATCTCTTGACATATCGCTTTCGATGAGGATGTCTTCCCCCTTGTTGGCTCCTCCCCACCTCCGGACCTCGACTCTCTCCTCAGTGTCGATAATGTTGATGTCCCTCTCTCCGTACCACCGGTCCCGACGACCCCCTCTGCACCATGTGTGGCACCGTCACCTTCGACAGCGCCAAGCTCGGCACCGTCGCCTTCGATCGTGCCATGTGCAGCCTCGTCGCCTCCACTCGTGCCACGCGTCCTGCCTCCTCAACCATCTTCGACTTGTTTCGTCGATCCCACGCATGTCTACCAACAACGTGTGCCCCCTCGATCCCCTCACCTATCGTGTCACCAGTGTACCACCCCATCGCCATCCACCGTGACCCTCGCCGCGTTCACCCGCTCTGACTCCCTCACCTGTCCCATCCTCAGTCCGTAGCGTGCACGTCGATCCCCACTAGCGTCGTGCTATGGAGGAGGAATATGAGGCCATGCTGGCCAACCACACCTGGGGCTTACTGTCATGTCCCCCTAGCACCAATGTGGTCACCGACAAGTGGATCTTTCATCATAAGCTCAAGGCTGATGATACCCTAGATCGGTACAAGGCATGTTGGCTCCTTCAAGGCTTCACTCAGCTTCCTGGAGTGGACTCCAATGAGACCTTCAACCGTGTCGTGAAGCCTGCCACCGTTTGAAACGTCCTCTCCCTTGTAAGTAGAGGGACTCTAACTCTCATCAAGAGGATGACACTATGAGTTGGGGCAATTTTCTGTTTATTTCCTCAAACACTACACAATGCCATACCCATCTAAGGGTTGGAGACACATATTTATAGCCCTAGAGGCTGCACTACCACACCTTCTCACACACACTACACAACAGGATTGTCCTCTAGATGCTAAAGAGACTACAGAGGACAGTCAAAAGCGACTGCTGTCGACTACAGAGGACAGTCAAAAGGGACTGTTGTCCTCTAGATGCTAAAGGGACTACAGAGGACAGTCAAAAAGCGACTGATGTCCTCTAGATGCTAAAAGGACTACAGAGGACAGTCAAAAAGCGACTGTTGTCCTCTAGATGCTCAAGACTTATTCCATCATTCTCCCCCTAAGTCTTGGGCGTCGTCTTGTGAGAAAGTTGGGTCATCCCGGACCTGGAGCAAAACTCAACAAACTTAATCTTCCCAAGGGACTTAGTGAGCAGGTCTGCAAGCTGATCCTTGGTGTTGATGTAGCGCGCCTTGATGCTCCCTTCTGCCAATCAGTCTCGGATGAAGTGGTATCTCAGCCGGATGTGCTTGCTCCGTTCATGGAACACGGGGTTCTTGGCCAATGCCAGAGCGGACTGGCTGTCCACCCTGAGTTCCACCGCTCCAGTGTCTCTCCCGAGGAGATCGTGGAGCAGTCGAGCTAGCCAGAGCGCCTGAGTCGAAGCAGTGGACGCCGCTATGTACTCGGCCTCGCAGCTGGACATGGCCACCACCTGCTGCTTGACCGACTGCCAGCTAATGAGGCACTTACCGAGGAAGAAGAGGATCCTGCTTGTGCTCTTGCTAGTGTCGATGTCACCGGCGTAGTCGTTGTCGCTGTACCCGACAAGGTGTGCCTCCCTAGGGCACCTCGGGTAGTAGAGACCATGGTCGAGAGTCCCCGCAACATAGCGGATGATCCTCTTCACAGCCTGCTCATGCTCCGTCGTCGGTCGCTGCAAGAACCGACTAACGTAGCCGACGGAGTATGCCAAGTCAGGCCGTGTGTGGACGAGGTAGCGAAGGCTCCCCACAAGACGCCGGTACTGTGTAGCATCCACCTCCTCCGTCGTGCTGTCGCGACTCAGCTTCAGCCTCTCCTCCATCGGAGTGAGAGCTGGGTTGCAGTCGATGAGCCCAGCCAGCTCAACAATGCGCTTGGCGTAGGCGGTCTGGCGAAGTGTGATCCCGGAGTCTCCCTGGTGCACCTCAATCCCCAGGTAGAAGGAGAGATGCCCCAGGTCACTCATTTGGAAGGTGGCCTTCATCTCTTCCTTGAACGCTGCCACCTCTGCATCCTTGGCGCCGGTGATCACCAAGTCGTCGACGTAGACACCCACCAGCAGGGCACTTCCTCCATTGCCCCGCCGATAGATGGCCGCCTCGTGCGGGCTTGGCGTGAAACCCATTCCTTTGAGCGTGGAATCCAGCTTGGCATTCCACGCCCTCGGTGCCTGTCGCAGGCCATAGAGAGCCTTGCGCAGGCGCAACACCTTGCCCTCCTTGTCAGGGATCGCAAAACCTGACGGCTGGTGTACGTAGACCTCCTCCTTTAAGTCGCCGTTAAGAAACGTCGACTTGACGTCCATGTGATGAACGTGCCAGCCCTGCTGGGCTGACAGCGCAAGGAGGAGTCGCACGGATTCCATCCGTGCCACGGGGGCGAAAGCATCGTTGAAGTCGATCCCCTCCTGCTGTAGGAAACCGCGTGCCACCAAGCGAGCCTTGTGCTTGACGATGGCGTCGGCTTCATCCCTCTTCAGTTTGAACACCCATTTAAGGGTGATCGCGCGATGACCATGAGGGAGATCAACGAGCTCCCAGGTGTGGTTCGTCTCAACCGCGTCCATCTCCGACTGCATCGCGGCACGCCAAGCCGCATGTTTCTCGGCCTCCGCGAAAGTCCGAGGCTCACCATTGTCGCATGCAAGATGCAACTCTCCTGCCAGAATGCGAGATGCAGGGCCTGGCACCACGGGTCGATGAGAAGGCCCTCCACCCTTCGATACCGCAACGGCTCACCGTCGTAGCACGCGTCGACGCGCTCCTCGTCGCGGGACAGAGGGGTCACGAGCTCCACTGGGTCGTGCTCGACACGAGCTGGTGTCGGAGAGGACGTTCCCGGAGAGGGTACCGTCGGTGCTGGAGTACGTGGTGGCGAAGAGCTCGCTGTAGCCGGAGTCGTGGCTGGAGTGTGTGGTGGTGAAGAGCTCATTGTAGCAGGAGCTGGAGAGTTTGGCGTTGGAGTCGGTGCAGACTTGGGGGCTGGGGTAGACCTGCTCGGAGAAGAGTTGCCTACTCCCCCAGCTCCCTCAAAGTGGACGTACTCGATGGTGAAGTCGTACGTCGGAGTCGTGCCGTCGTCCACCGCCTTGTTCCACGCTCATCCTCGCCCTTCGTCGAACACTACGTCGCGCGCCGTGCGCACACGCTGTGTTCTTGGGTCAAGGATGTGGTAGGCCTTCGAGCCCTCCGCGTAGCCAATGAACACCCCCGGGGTGCTCCTATCGTCGAGCTTGCTGAAGTGGCCAAGCTCCTTGGTGAACGTGAGGCAGCCGAAGACCCATAGGTGAGAGACCGCCGGCTTGCGCCCATGCCAAGCCTCGTACGGTGTCATCCCGTTGAGAGCCTTGGTGGGCGAGCGGTTGAGGATGTAAACCGCTGTCACCACCGCCTCTCCCCATAAGACAGCTGGCATTCCTCTCTGCTTGAGGAGAGCCCGAGCCATCACCACAACCGTCTGGTTGCGCCGCTCGACGACGTCGTTCTGCTGCGGGCTGTACGACGCGGAGTAGTGGCGCTGAACGCCCTCATCCGCGCAGTACGACGCGAACTCAGTCGCCGTGAATTCGCCGTCGTTGTCGGTGCGCAGCACGCGCAGCTTGCGGCCGCACTCCGCCTCCGCAGCGACCTGCACACGCCTGATGGCGTTCGCAGCCTCTCCCTTGCTGCCAAGGATCATCACCCACATGTAGCGGGAGAGATCGTCGACGAGCAGCAAGAAGTAGCGTCGTCTTCCTGGTGTGGCTGGTGTCACCGGGCCACACAAGTCCCCATGCACGAGCTCGAGCCTCTCCTTGGCTCGGAAGCTCGACTGCTGGGGAAAGGGGAGTCGTCTCTGCTTTGTCAACACGCAGACATCGCAGAATTGCTCCACATGGTCAAGGCACGGCAGGCCTCGTACCATCTCCTTGGCACTGAGCCGCTTCAGGGCCTCGAAGTTAAGGTGCCCGAAACGCTCGTGCCACTGCCATGCCCCGTCGTCTCGACGAGCAGCAAGGCAGCAAGGTTGTGCCACCTTCACATTGAGGATGTATAGCCGATTTGGACTCCTACGTACCTTGGCAAGAAGGCGACGAGAGGGGTCCCAGATCCTGCTCGACCTCCACGCGCGAACCGTTCTCATCCAGCTGTCCCAAGCTGATGATAGAGTTCCTCAACGCGGGGATGTAGTAGACTCCGGTGAGCAGCCTGTGCTCACCAGACGCGGCGGTGAAGACGACTGAGCCGGCGCCCTTGATCTCTACGCCGGAGGCGTCCCCAAACTTGTCGGAGCCTCGGACGCTAGAGTCAAGCTCGGTGAAGAACTCCCGTCGCCTGGTCATGTGATGAGTGGCGCCGGTGTCGAGGCACCATCCTTCGATCATGTCATTGATGGAGCCATCGCGGAGGAAAGCGCGTGCTTTCGACTCATCAAGGTGGAGGAGTGTCGCTGCGGCTGGTGCCGCTGGAGATAGCTCGATGCTTGCATGTGCTAGGAGCAGAGCCTCCTCCTCCGCCTCCGCCTGTGCAACGTTGGCCTAGCCACGTTGTGGCTGTCGACAGTCCCTTGCCCAATGGCCAAGCTTGCCGCAGTTGTGACAGCCGTCGTCTCGTGTCGGCTTCTTGTTGCCGACGGCACCGCCTTGGGCACCTCCACGGGCACCACCCTCAGCATGTCCTCAGGCCCCGGCCTGGGCGCCTCCACGCGCCTTGCGCGGCTTGTCGCGTTTGCGGCCTCGTGTCGAGGAGGACTCCCCCTTCTTCTTGTCACCCTGGCAGGCCTCCCACTACTCCCGAGTGAGATGTAGCTTCCCACCGATAGTGATAGGCCCAGAGGGAGCCTGTGGTTCGTCGTCGTCGACCACCTTGAGACGACCTATCGCCTCTTCGATCGTCACGTGGAGAGGTCTAGCAGAGACTCGATCGAGCGAGCGATCTGCTTGTACTTCTCGAGGATGCAACGGAAGAGCTTCTCAACAGCTCTCTCCTCATCGTAAGTGTCGTCGCCGAACTGCACCATCTTCTGCAACAGAGTGTTGAGGCGGAGAGCAAAGTCATCAACATCCTCACCTAGCTTGAAGGCCAGGTTCTCCCACTCCTTGCGAAGTGCCTACAGTGTGGTCTTGCGGGCACGGTCGCTGCCGATGCGGGTCGCAGCGATGGCGTCCCAAGCCTCCTTGGCAGTCCGCTTCTGGGAAAGCGAAAACTGCATCTCGAGCGGGACTGCAGCAATGAGGGCATCCAGCGCCCGCCGATCCTCGTGGTAGTCGACGTCGCTGTACCGAACTGCTTCCCACATGTGGCGAACCTGGAGCCATACCCTCATCACCGCGGCCCACTCGACGTAGTTGGTCTTGGTGAGGGTAGGCCACCCACCGCCAGGACCGATGTCCCTGACAATGGCCTGGGCCATGTGGCGACCATGGTACCGATCCGGGGAGGGAGAGTCGCGCCGCCTGTAGAGGCCGCGATCTCCGTCGACTCGGTCGCCGCCGCCGGGAGCACCGCCGGCGCGTCTACGCCCGTCTGGGCTGCCGCCGCGTGCGCCCTCGCCCAGAGCGCCGTCAGCGCGTCGGCGCCTATCTGGGCTGCCGCCACGCGCGCCCCCATGGGGATGCGCGGCTGCCCACTGTGCCGCCTGCTCTCGCGCTGCTTCCCTCGCCAGCCTGAGCTCTTCGTCGGTGTTGTCGTCGACAGAAGCAGAGCTGCCAGCTCTACTGCCGCGCAGAACCTCGAGCTCTACTGTCGTCGCACGTGCAGCATCCGCCGCCTCCGCTGCGTCTACTTCCGCTCTCGCTGTTGCCAATTCCGCCGCCGCTAGCCGTGCTGCCCTCGCCGCTGTCGCTGCAGTCGCTGCTGCTGCTCACTCGCGTTCTTGTGTCGCGGCGACCTCGGCCTCCTGCTGGCGCCACGCACTCGAAGTGACCGAGCGTAGGGACATGGTGGGCTAGTGAGGGGTCGCTGCGTGTGGAAGAGGTTGTCTCAGACGAAAGGCTGCTCGTCTGAGCAGGAGAGAAAAGAACAGTTGGAGCTCTTGCTGCCGACTGAGTGTGGGGAGAGGCGCGGGAAGGAGATGAGCAAGAGATGTTTAGGCTACAGGATAGTTTTGCTCTGATACCAATTGTAAGTAGAGGGACTCTAACTCTCATCAAGAGGATGACACTATGAGTTGGGGCAATTTTCTGTTTATTTCCTCAAACACTACATAATGTCATACCCATCTAAGGGTTGGAGACACATATTTATAGCCCTAGAGGCTGCACTACCACACTTTCTCACACATACTACACAACAGGATTGTCCTCTAGATGCTAAAGAGACTACAGAGGACAGTCAAAAGCGACTGCTGTCGACTACAGAGGACAGTCAAAAGGGACTGTTGTCCTCTAGATGCTAAAGGGACTACAGAGGGCAGTCAAAATGCGACTGATGTCCTCTAGATGCTAAAGGGACTACAGAGGACAGTCAAAAAACGACTGTTGTCCTCTAGATGCTCAAGACTTATTCCATCATCTCTCACCCTCTCCCAAGCCTAGGTGGTCTACCAACTGGACGTCAAGAATGTCTTCCTCCATGGCACTCTGATGAAGACAGTGTACTGCAGCCAGCTCGTCGCCTTCATCGACTCCACTCGACCGGGTATGGTGTGTAAGCTTAGCCGCTCTTTATATGGCCTCAAGCAGGCCCCGCAGGCCTAGTCCAGTCACTTTGCCTCCTACTTGTCTCCCTCGGCTCCATTGAGAACAAGTCAGACACACCCCTATTCATCCTTCGGCGCGGTGACGACACCATTTACCTTCTGCTCTACGTCGACGACATCGTGCTCACGGCATCCAGTGCCGCCCGTCTTCAGCGCACCATTGCCTCCCTGCAGTGCGAGTTCGAGATAAAGGAATTGGGCCCTCTCCGCCACTTCATAGGGGTCACCATGGAGCACCAGCTCTAGGTCCTCTTCCTTCACCAGCGCTAGTACACCATTGACATTCTTGAGCAGGCTGACATGTCAGACTACAAGCCTTGCTCCACACCTGTTGACACTCAAGCGAAGGTCCCTAACAACGACAACGCCTCGATCAACGACGTGATGTCCTACCGAAGCCTCCCCGAGGCTCTACATACCTCACACATTCACTCGGCCCAACATCGCCTACGCAATCCAGTAGGTGTTCCTTCGCATGCGCACCTCGCGGGAACCACACCTCACCACTGCAAAGTGGATTCTTCGCTACCTCTGTGCCACCATCGACTACGGTCTTCTTCTTTGACCCTCTCTGACTTATGAGTTGGTTGCCTACACCGACATCGGCTGCCCCAACACTCGTCGGACCACCTCTGTCTATGTCATGTTCTTGGGCACCAATCTCGTCCCCTAGTCCTCCAAGCAATAGCTTGTCGTCTCCCACTCCAACGCAAAGGCTGAGTATAGTGTTGTGACCAACAGTGTTACCGAGGCGTCTTGGCTCTGTCAGGTGCTCCAGGAGCTTCATAACCTCTTGCACGCGACATCCTCGTCTACGACAACATCAACGTGGTCTACTCCACCAATCCCATGCAGCACTAGCGCACGAAGCACGTGGAGATCGACCTCCACTTCGTCCGTGAGCGTGTCATTGTCGGCAATGTCTGCATCCTCCACGTCCTGACAACTTCGCAATTCACCAACATCTTCACCGAGGGGCTCACATCCACGGTGTTCTCGGAGTTTCGATCCAGTCTCAACATCTTATACGCTAGAGTTGCGACTGCAGGGGGTGTTGGATTACTGTTTTTTGTATCTGTATAAATTGGCTTTGGCCCAGCCCATACTCTTTCAATATATATACACATGCCTACCCTGAATTGGGGTTAGGGTTTCCCATTTAGACATAACAAATAGATCACTCATTGAGTCATTGTGAAATCTCACTGAGAATGTGCCCATAGTGCAGTGGTAGGGATGCAGAAGTGCAACCTACAGGTTGAGAGTTTGATTCCCTATTCCTCACCAGAAATATGTGGTCCAGTAATGGTTGCAGCAGATCCCCTGCTGCAGGTGCATCCTTGCTGTTACTGGGACGTACTGGACAGCCAGGATTCTTTGCCTTTTCTGGACACTGGGGAAGAGAATCTTCTACCTTTCCATCAATGCCTCAGGGAGGTCTTGCACCAAGGGCTTGGTTTTTTTCATGTACTCTAGCTGGTTGCACTGGCTAGGGAGCAAATTTGCACCTAGCTGGCAGGGGTTCGGTCCTTGTTTAATTTAGTTGAAAAAATGGTGGGATGTCTAAGGTGCTGTAAGACAGAATATTATAATAAAGGTACCTAGAAACTAGAGTTTAAAAGCAAAGAATACCTGTACAGGGATCGACAATTATCAGAGGTGCTATCGTGATCTTGATGAGACTTGCTAGCTTCAAGAGCAAGGGCCTCAAGATTTGTAGAAGAACCAAAGGCAGGAGGAGGATGTATGCTGGAAACAAGTCATGCGTGTTAAACAAAGACCAATCAAACGAATATTTTTTTTTGTTGCACATAGCAGTAATGCAAAATAATTGTCATTTGCCAATCTCCAAAATATTAAATAGATGAGAAAAGACAGATACCTCTGCTGCCTGTTCAACAGTCTTGAAGCGACTTCCTCCCCTGCAGTATTCGAATCAGCATCAGTCTGATTCCCATCAAGAATTGGAGATACCTAATGAATCAAGACTCCAATAAGGATAATGATGAACAATAGTTGAATGAACTATGACAAACAATAGTTGAAGGCCTTTATATATTAATTGCTACAGCAAAGGGAGCAGACCCAAGGCTCCCACACCAGGGGGTTTAAATAAGCCGAGGCAAGCCTGCCCTTCAATTGCTAACTTAGCAGCTAGTTATATTATTAATTGCTACAGCAAAGGGAGCAGACCAAAGGCTCCCACACCAGGGGGTTTCAATAAGCCGAGGCAAGCCTGCCCTTCAATTGCTAACTTAGCAGCTAGTTAAAAAAAGAAAAGAAAAAGAAAACTTTATGTACAAAAATAGAAGATGAAATTCAGGAACGATAACATACTACCAATTAAAACAAGGGCATTGACACTTGTGGAAAGCTTAAAATCTAATTTATAGGAATGGTTACTTGGTCAAAAGCAAAACATGCATACACATTGAACTATCGGCACGATCAATTTTCGGAGAAATGCATAAACACAAATGTTTGAATCGACATTTCAATACAATACCATGTGGTCAGCACTCAATAGAATACAAATTTGACATAGTGAAGTAGAATGAAATCCTTACAAGCTCCTCTAGCCAAGTTGGTTAAGTGGTCTGAGTAGCACTCCTCAGGTCCTGGGTTCGACTCCCCGTGGGAGTGAATTTCAGGCTGTGGTTAAAAAAATCCCCTCGTTTGTCCCACACCAAAGCACGGGTCTAAGGCTCAGCCCTGGTCGCAGTCGTTCTCACATGGGCTTCGATGCCGTTGTGTATGGGTGGGGTAGGAGTTCGGGGGTTTTCTCGATCTGTGTGAGAAGGTCTTCTTCTTAATATACAATACTCGGGGTTGTCTTACCCCCGCAGGCAGTGTTATTAAAACTATGTTTAAACGATGTTTAAACTACGTTTAAACGTCAAAACTCTAATTAGAGGTTGAAACCACGTTTTAGCGTTTTGGCGTTCTAAACCGTAAAACGCAGTGTTTTATGCATTTTAGACCATTAGCTACTTTTGGGCCCAGTCTACTAGTTACTTTTGGGGTTCAATCCAACTCATGGGTGAAGTTTTGGTAAGCCAATAACCTCTCTGTTTTGGTATTTAACTTCATATTATTGTCTGAAATTATGATGTATTGGTATTTTTTCTATGTTGTTTAAAACTACGTTTAAACAAAGTTTAAACGTTTAAAAGTCAAAATTTCACCCATGAGCGTTCCAACGTTTTATCGTTTTAATAACCTTGCCCGCAGGTCGAGTTTTTAGAACATAACGAAATTTCCCGTTAGCCCAACCAGTACCCTGACTACTTACTCAGCCTAAACAGCAAGGTATCAATGCAACACCATGTCATTACTTTTATGCTTTTGGCAATGAAGAGGTCAGAAGGATTTGTTGGATTTTTCGATCAAAAGGATAAAGCAATGAGCTCATCTCAGTGGAAGATTAATCCACTACAAAAGGTAATCAGGTGAAACAGTGCATGCTTCTGTTTCGAAGCCGATAGACGCAAAGGATACCTACAACTCAGGTGAGTCCAGCAGTGCAGCCTTGACACAGATGACATAAGTACAGTAAGAAAAAGATCAGAGAACTGGAATTCTCCATTGCAGGAATGGGTCACAACCAAGTGAAACAACCAACTAAATTCAACAGTCGGCAAAACCGTATTGCACATATTAGGACAAGATGTGCTTGACTTTGTCTACTTTAACTAGCTAAGTGCCGTGCAAAATTGCATTCGAAGATCATCACCTGCACGGCCCGCACCGCGAAAGCCGGGCGCTGAGCCGGATCCTTGGCCTGCTCCAGAAGCCGCTTGTGCGTGAGCACGTCCTCCGCCCTCTCCACGTTCACATCCATGGCGTATCTGCAGAAACCAAAGCGAGTGCAGGTGAGCCCAGCCCAGACCGCCGCCCGGAGCGAAAACCGCTGGTGGGGGCGAATTGCATTCGCGCCACGTCACTGTCGGAGGAGGAAGCGCTGTCGCGCGCGTGACCGAGCACGCACCGGGCGGGGAGGCGGTTGAAGTGGTTCCAGAGCTCGTCGTCGAACCCGGGCGCCCGCGCGTCGGGCAGGCCGGCGTCGTGGAGGCGCCGGAGAACCTCTGTGTACACCTCGAGCTTATGGCGCTGCTGCTGCTGCTGCTTCCGCGCCTGCACCGCCGCGGCGGCCGATGACGAGGACGTAGCGAGCTCCGCCGCGCCGCCGCCGGACGCAGCGGCCGCGGCGTGGCTGCCGCAGCTCTCCGCGGCCTCCTCTACCGCCATTCGCCTAAGGCCCTCAGCGCCGCCCACCCGTCCTCCGCTCTAGGTCTCGATCTCCCCCAGGCCCAGTGATTGAGAAAGCGGAGCGAAAGAGATAAATAACCGTGGCCGAGTTTTTTTATGGAGGTGAGGAAAGGAAATTGGAAAGTGAATGAAACGGCAGCGGCCAGCGGGGCGGAGGCGAAAGATTTCCGTTTTGCGGCGACTACCGCCAGCCGAACACTGTTGGCTCAACTCTCACGGTCCACTATATTATTTTCTCCCTATATCGTGCTACCGTGCCACCATTCATTGCCCCGGTTTGTTTCAGCTTTTTTGAGCTTCTGGCCACCAAAAGCTGCTGCGGTCTGCTAAACGTTCAGTTTTTCAGTCAGCTTCTATAAAATTCGTTTGAGTAAAAATCATTCAAAATCAACATAAACACATAATCGGTTGAGTCGTTGCAATAATAGGAATCTGTCACTTTCTAGATCCTGAGTCCTATGGACATCTTTATCTTCTTCCGCACGTAATCCTAATGATACACAGATTCTCCCCACAGCCAGATTCTCAGAAAAGCTGGCCAGAAAAAAACTGAACCAAACAGACCCATTATCTTGTCACCTCAGTAACCTCTCTCTCTATCTCTATCATCTATAACCGTTTTCTCTAAACTATCTCATATATTTTGTTATAACTATAAAATATTATTTTCTATACATATTCATCATTTATTACATTTTTTTCCCAACAAACAAACATCAATGTGCACAGAACTCGAGCGTAGAGGTTTGCTCATCGCCAGCACTAGCACTGTAGCAACCATAGAGTAAACCGGTGAATGCTCTAACGGGGACTGTATCCGCCACATGCAGGAAAACGGAAGTCTGGAGTGCAGCGATGAACGTAGTCTTACCCGGCTGCTGAAAACTTGGCGGGCCCCGGGCTGCGAGTGGGAGAGAGTTGCCATGAAATATCTTAGCATGACATGAGTAAAGGTCATTGCCCCTTTATTTATATGCAAGGTGGGGAGATTGGAGAGAAAGCGAAGATTAGTGGGAGATAAGAAGTATTAATTATGTATAGGTGAAATTAGTTTGAAGAGGTCACTGTATGACACCGGAGGCGTATGTATACATATTAGCATGAGAAAACTTATTAAGAAAATATTTGTAGAGACTTTAAAATGATTCTGAAGGTATTTCTTAGAACAAGAATATTTGGAGAAATATCGGTGAAATATTTAGACAATATTTCTGGAAAAAAATTTGAGGGGATAACTAGGAAAATATTTGTATGATATTTTGAAAAAGATTTTGGGGAGAATATAAACCACTATATTTTATATGTTGAGATCAACTCGCAAACAAACATTTTGAAACGAAATTTAAAATTCATTTTGAATTTAGAGCGAGTTTGTGGAATTTTCAAGATTTGAATTTTCGGGGTGCTACAGATCTACCCCACTTAAAATGAATCTCGTCCTCAAGATTCGGCTTAGAAGGGGTACTTCAGCTACATATCTTTATTATGCAGACTCTTCGAGGAGATGGAACTTCAACAAAAATTTGGCCTTTGAGAAGCATTCGCTTGCCGATTGCAAACGCTGATTCTGGCTACTCAAAGATCATCCTCAGGCTTCTAGCTTTCGCTTGGCAGCTAGCTTACTGAAGAAGTTTTGATACCAACACGCAAACCTTATACAACTTATCCATGGATCCCTTCCTTGATTAGTCTTTTTGTATTTCATCAACAAAACTTGGGTGACAACTTCTCATCCAGAAACTTATATGCTTGGATGATCTGCTCCTCCACAAGCTTGCTACATGCACATGCCTTCTTTTTTTCTCCACAGCATCGACCTTATTGGAGCACTACCCCACTTAAAAAATGAGGGTAGAATTCTTGAATATTAGGGAATTGAACTCCTTGAATTACCTCGTAGCATGGGTGTTACGGGGCCTTCTTCTATTGTTGTTGCTTGAGCAGGCTTGGTAGAGATGACTAACGCCGGGTTGATTTTTCGACAACCTTCTTCTCATCTTCTCTCCGCTTATTTCTCTCTCTTTTCGCTGCCCCTTTCTTTCTCTTTGTTATTCCCACTAGAGGATTCTATAAAAGAGTATTACCATCACACAGAGGAGGAAACCAAAGACTATGAACCATGTACAACAGTCTTCAACCCAAAAATCACCAAGAATTATAATCTTAGGGGCGAGGGAGTGGAAAATGGAGTTGCTTGAGATTTGGCCGAGGGGATTTTTATCGGGGGTGTTTTGCTTTGAGTGGGATAGAAATTGAAGGAGCCGGTGGGGGGTTTATAAGCGAGCGGTGGTGTTCGGTTGTGGGGTGGTGGTGATGGAGCATGTGCCACGTAGCAGCAGGTGCAACAAGGGAAGGAGGGGGTTGTTGTCGGCGGTGATGGCGACGGTGGGTGTGCTGCAAAGGGGGCATGGGGCGGTGGTAGTGCTCATGGAGGCGAGGCACACGTGCGGGGGCACGAGTGAGCGGTGGGGTCAATGACCCTGATGTTTGTGGTCTCTCATTCCAAGAATCTTTGCCTCTTTGTATGGTAATAACTTCTTCTATGTTGTTTTTCTGCTTAATTTGACTCAGGGGCAGTGCTTTGATTCTCATGGTCGGTCCTTTTAACTGAGCGACTAGAC
This sequence comes from Zea mays, assembly GCF_902167145.1. NCBI lineage: Eukaryota > Viridiplantae > Streptophyta > Magnoliopsida > Poales > Poaceae > Zea > Zea mays. The sequence goes on from NC_050102.1 coordinate 154,371,566, forward strand.
AAGTTCCTTATGTAGCTTATTTGAGGCTTCAAGGGTAAGCTTCTTGGTATCTTCTTGGGTAAGGTGCTTTTCTCTTGATAGGGGGTTAAGGGGAGGATGGAAGCACAAGGTGAGAATTAGCTCTAATTTGTTATCTATGTTTTTAGAGAAAACCTCTCTTAAATAAAACACACAAGCTTAGCAATGATAAGCATAAACAAATAAAATGTTTTTGAAAGTCGCCTAGAGGGGGTGAATAGGCGAAAACTAAAATTTACAAACTTTAAGCATAACTACAAGCTAGGGTTAGCGTTAGAAATAAAACCGAGTCCAAAAGAGAGGGTAAAAACAAATCAACCAAGAAATAAGCAAGTGACACGGTGATTTGTTTTACCGAGGTTCGGTTCTTGCAAACCTAGTCCCCGTTGAGGTGGTCACAAAGACCGGGTCTCTTTCAACCCTTTCCCTCTCTCAAGAGGGTTTTACCAATTGAAAGAAGATCAAATATTTTAGATACCAATTTGAAATGTGTCTATTAAAATTTTCATCATAAGACACCAATTGAAAACTCCTTTTAAAAAACTTTGAAATTGGTGGTGGTGCGGTCCTTTTGCTTTGGGCTAATACTCTCTCCCCCTTTGGCACTAATCGCCAAAAAAGGAGACATTTGAGAGCCCTCTTTACTTTCTCCTCAATGGTATGAGTAATAAGAGTGAAGATTATACCAAAGTGGAGAGCGATGTGGAGTGACGGCGAAGGGTAAATAATACCGATAGAGTGGAGTGGAAGCCTTGTCTTCGCCGAAGACTCCATTTCCCTTTCAATCTACCACTTAGCATAGGAATACACTTGAAAACACATTAGCCGTAGACATAAGAGAGATATGATCAAAGGTACGTGAATGAGCTATGTGTGCGAAGTATCAATCAAAGTTCCGAGAATCAAGAATGTTTAGCTCATTCCTAAGTTTGGTAAAGGTTTTCTCATCTAATGGTTTGGTAAAGATATCGGCTAATTGTTCTTTGGTGCTAACATAAGCAATCTCGATATCCCCCTTTTGTTGGTGATCCCTCAAAAAGTGATACCGAATGGCTATGTGCTTAGTGCGGCTGTGTTCAACGGGATTATCCGCCATGCGGATTGCACTCTCATTATCACATAGGAGAGGGACTTTGCTCAATTCGTAGCCATAGTCCCTAAGGGTTTGGCTCATCCAAAGCAATTGCGCACAACAATGGCCTGCGACAATATACTCGGCTTCGGCGGTAGAAAGAGCTACTGAATTTTGTTTCTTTGAAGCCCAAGACACCAGGGATCTTCCCAAAAACTGACAAGTCCCTGATGTGCTCTTTCTATCAATTTTATACTCTGCCCAATCAGCATCTGAATAACCTATTAAATCAAAGGTGGATCCCTTGGGGTACTAAAGTCCAAACTTAGGTGTATGAACTAAATATCTCATGATTCTTTTCACGACCCTAAGGTGAACTTCCTTAGGATCGGCTTGGAACCTTGCACACATGCATACGGAAAGCATAATATCAGGTCGAGATGTACATAAATAGAGTAGAGATCCTATCATCGACCGGTATACCTTTTGATCTACGGATTTACCTCCCGTGTCGAGGTCGAGATGCCCATTGGTTCCCATGGGTGTCTTGATGGGCTTGGCATCCTTCATCCCAAACTTGGTAAGTATATCTTGAATGTACTTGGTCTGGCTGATGAAGGTGCCCTCTTGGAGTTGCTTCACTTGAAATCCTAGGAAATACTTCAACTCCCCCATCATAGACATCTCGAATTTTTGAATCATAATCCTACTAAACTCTTCACAAGTAGATTTGTTAGTAAACCCAAATATGATATCATCAACGTAAATTTGGCATACAAACAAATCATTTGCAATGGTTTTAGTAAAGAGTGTAGGATCGGCTTTACCGACTTTGAAGCCATTAGTGATAAGGAAATCTCTTAGGCATTCATACCATGATCTTGGGGCTTGCTTGAGCCCAATAAAGCGCCTTAGAGAGTTTGTAAACATGATTAGGGTACCCACTATCTTCAAAGCCGGGAGGTTGCTCAACATAGACCTCTTCTTTGATTGGTCCATTGAGGAAGGCAATTTTCACGTCCATTTGATAAAGCTTAAAGCCATGGTAAGTAGCCTAGGCAAGTAATATACGAATTGACTCAAGCCTAGTTATGGGTGCATAGGTTTCACCGAAATCTAAACCTTCGACTTGTGAATAGCCCTTGGCCACAAGTCGGGCTTTGTTCCTTGTCACCACACCATGCTCATCTTGCTTGTTGCGGAATACCCACTTGGTTCCTACAACATTTTGGTTAGGACGTGGAACAAGATGCCATACCTCATTCCTCGTGAATTTGTTGAGCTCCTCTTGCATTGCCAACACCCAATCTGAATCCCTTAACGTGTCTTCCACCTTGTATGGCTCAATAGAAGACACAAAAGAGTAATGTTCACAAAAATGAGCGACACAAGATCGAGTTGTTACCCCCTTATGAATATCGCCAAAGATGGAGTTCACGGGGTGATCTCTTTGTATCGCTTGGTGGACTCTTGGGTGTGGCGGTCTTTGACCCTGTTCTTCTTAATCATCTTCCTTTTCTTGATCATTATCATCTCCCCCCTGATCATTGTCCTTCTCCTGAGGTGGCTCATTCTCTTGATCTTCATTTTCATCATCTTGAGCTTGATCCTCATCTTGGGTTGGTGGAGATGCTTGATTGGAAGATGACAGTTGATCTTGTGCTTGTGGAGGCTATTTGGATTCCTTAGGACACACATCTCCAATGGACATGTTCCTTAGAGCGACGCATGGAGCCTCTTCATCATCTAGTTCATCAAGATCAACTAGCTCTACCTGAGAGCCATTAGTCTCATCAAACACAATGTCACAAGAAACTTCAACTAATCCAGTGGATTTGTTGAAGACTCTATATGCCCTTGTGTTTGAGTCATAACCAAGTAAAAAGCCTTCTATAGCTTAGGAGCAAATTTAGATTTTCTACCTCTTTTAACAAGAATAAAACATTTGATACCAAAGACTCTAAAATATGAAACATTGGGCTTTTAAACGGTGAGGAGTTCATATGATGTCTTCTTGAGGATTCGGTGAAGGTTGAGTCGGTTGATGGAGTAGCAAGCATTGTTGATTGCTTCCGCCCAAAACCGGTCCGGAGTCTTGTACTCATCAAGCATGGTCCTTGCCATGTCCAATAGAGTTCTATTCTTCCTCTCCACTACACCATTTTATTGAGGTGTGTAGGGAGAAGAGAACTCATGCTTGATGCCCTCCTCCTCAAGAAAGCCTTCAATCTGAAAGTTCTTGAACTCCGTCCCGTTGTCGCTTCTGATTTTCTTGATCCTTAATCCGAACTCATTTTGAGCTCATCTCAAGAATCCCTTTGAGGTCTCGGGTTTGAGATTTTTCCTACAAAAAGAACACCCAAGTGAAGCGAGAATAATCATCCACAATTACAAGACAATACTTACTCCCGCGCGATGCTTATGTAAGCGATCGGGCCGAATAGATCCATGTGGAGTAGTTCAAGCGGCCTATCGGTCGTCATGATGTTCTTGTGTGGATGGTGGGTACCAACTTGCTTCTCTGCCTGACATGCGCTACAAACCCTGTCTTTCTCAAAATGAACATTGGTTAGTCCCAAAATGTGTTCTCCTTTTAGAAGCTTGTGAAGATTCTTCATCCCAACATGGGCTAATCGGCGATGCCAGAGCCAACCCATATTAGTCTTTGCAATTAAGCAAGTATCGAGTTCAGCTCTATTAAAATCAACTAAGTATAGCTGACCCTCTAATACTCCCTTAAATGCTACTGAATCGTCACTTCTTCTAAAGACAGTAACACTTATATCTGTAAAAAGATAGTTGTAACCCATTTTGCATAATTGAGAAACAGAAAGCAAATTGTAATCTAAAGAATCTACAAGAAAAACATTGGAAATGGAATGGTCAAGTGATATAGCAATTTTACCAAGTCCTTTGACCAAACCTTGATTTCCATCCCCGAATGTGATAGCTCTTTGGGGATCTTCATTTTTCTCGTAGGAGGAGAACATTATTTTCTCCCCTGTCATGTGGTTTGTACATCCGCTATCAATGATCCAACTTGAGCCCCCCGGATGCATAAACCTACAAAACAAGTTTAGGCCTTGTTCTTAGGTACCCAAACGGTATTGGGTCCTTTCACATTAGAGACAAGCACCTTGGGTACCCAAACACAAGTCTTGGAGCCCTTGTGTTTGCCCCCAACATATTTGGCAACTACTTTGCCTGATTTGTTAGTTAAAACATAAGAAGCATCAAAAGTCTTAAATGAAACATTGGGCTCATTTGATGCAACAGGAGATTTCTTTTTAGGCATTTTAATATGAGTGGTATGCCTAGGGCTAGATGTCTCATTCTTATACATAAAAGCATGATGAGAACCAGAATGAGACTTCCTAGAATGAATTCTCCTAATCTTGTGCTCAGGATAACCAACAGGATATAAAATGTAACCCTCGTTATCCTGAGCCATGGGAGCCTTTCCCTTAACAAAATTAGACAATTTATTGGGGGCATTAAGCTTGGCATTGTCTCCTTGTTGGAAGCCAATGCCATCCTTAATGTCAGGGCGTCTCCCATTATAGAGCATGCTTCTAGCAAATTTAAATTTTTCATTTTCTATCTCATGCTCATTAATTTTAGCAGTTAGTTGAGCTATGTGATCATTTGGTTCTTTAATTAAAGCTAGGTGATCATGAATAGTATCAACATTAATATCTCTACATCTCATGCAAATAGAAACATGATCAATAGTGGATGTAGAGGGTTTGCAAGATTTTAATTCATCTATCTTAGATTTTAGCATGGCATTTTCATCTCTAAGACAGGAAATGGAAACATTGCAAACATTTAAATCCTTAGCCTTAGAAATTAATTTATCATTCTCAATCTTAAGGCTAGAAATTGATTCATTCAATTTGTCAATCTTAGCAATTAAACTAGCATTATTATTTTTAAGATTGGCAATTGAATCATCACAAACATTTCTATTTTCAACCTTAGTGATCAAATTAGCATTTTCAATTCTAAGGTTGGAGATAGTGTCATGGCAAATGCTAAGCTCACTAGTTAATTTTTCACATTTCTCTATTTCCTGAGCATAGGCATTTTTCACTTTAACATGCCTTTTGTTTTCCTTAATGAGGAATTCCTCTTGGCTATCCAAGAGTTCATCCTTCTCATGAATGGCACCTATCAATTCATTCAATTTTTCTTTTTGTTGCATGTTTAAGTTGGCAAAAAGAGCAAGCAAATCATCTTCATCATCACTAGAGCTACCCTCATCACTAGATGTCGTATATTTAGTGGAGGCTCTAGATTTTTCCTTCTTCTTTTTGTCGTCCTTTGCCATGAGGCACTTGTGGCCGATGTTGGGAAAGAGGAGGCCTTTGGTGACGACGATGTTGGCGGCGTCCTCGTCGGAGGAGGAGTCGGTGGTGCTTTCGTCGGAATCCCATTCCCGACACACGTGGGCATCGCCGCCCTTCTTCTTGTAGTACTTCTTCTTTTCCTTCCTCCTTCCCTTCTTGTCGTCTCCCTTGTCACTATCACTAGACATAGGACATTTAGCAATGAAATGACCGGGCTTACCACACTTGTAGCATACTTTCTTGGAGCGGGGTTTATAATCCTTCCCCTCTTTGTTTGAGGATTTGGCTGAAGCTCTTGATGATGAGCGCCATTTCCTCGTTGTCGAGCTTTGAGGCATCGATGGGGAGCCTACTTGTTGTAGACTCTTCTTTCTTTTCTTCCATCGCTTTGAATGCGACGGGTTGCACCTCGGGTGTGGAGGTGCCGCCTTGCTCGACGATTTGTTTGGAGTCTTTGATCATCAACTCAAAGCTCACAAACTTTCCTATCACTTACTCGGGAGACATTAGCTTATATCTAGGATCACCACGAATTAATTGAACTTGTGTAGGATTACGAAAAACAATTGATCTTAGAATAACCTTGACCATTTCATGGTCATCCCATTTTGTGCTCCCGAGGTTGCGCACTTGGTTGACCAAGGTATTGAGCCGGTTGTACATTACTTGAGGCTCCTCTCCTTGGTTGAGGATGAATCGACCGAGCTCCCCCTCGATCGTCTCCCGCTTGGTGATCTTGGTCACCTCATCCCCTTCATGCGCGGTCTTTAGTACGTCCCAAATCTCTTTGGCACTTTTTATCCCTTGCACCTTATTATACTCCTCTCGACATAGAGACGTGAGGAGTATAGTAGTGGCTTAGGAATCAAAGTGTCGGATTTGGGCGACCTCGTCCGAATCATATCCTTCATCCCCCACGGATGGTACCTGCACTCCAAACTCAACAATGTCCCAAATGCTAGAGTGGAGTGAGGTTAGATGATGCCTCATTTTATCACTCCACATACAATAATCTTCACCGTAAAAAACCGGTGGTTTACCTAATGGGACGGAAAGTAAAGGAGTGTGTTTAGAAATGCGAGGATAGCGTAGGGGGTTCTTACTAAACTTCGTGCGCTCATGGCGCTTAGAAGTGACGGGCGGAGCGTTGGAGCCGGAGGTGGATGACGACCAAGAGTCGGTCTCATAGTAGACCACCTTCTTCATCTTCTTCTTTTTGTCGCCACTCTGATGCGACTTGACGCGGGGAGGTGATTCCTCCCTTCCTTTGGCGCCGGACTCCTTCGATGGAGCCTTCCCGTGGCTTGTGGCCGTTTCCATCTCCCTCTTGGCGGATCCTCCCGACATCACTTCGAGCTGTTAGACTCTAATGAAGTACCGGGCTTTGATACCAATTGAAAGTCGCCTAGAGGGGGTGAATAGGCGAAAACTAAAATTTACAAACTTTAAGCACAACTACAAGTCGGGGTTAGCGTTGGAAATAAAACCGAGTCCAAAAGAGAGGGTGAAAACAAATCAACCAAGAAATAAGCGAGTGACACGGTGATTTGTTTTACCGAGGTTCAGTTCTTGCAAACCTAGTCCCCGTTGAGGTGGTCACAAGGACCGGGTCTCTTTCAACCCTTTCCCTCTCTCAAACGGTCACCTAGACCGATTGAGCTTTCTCCTTAATCAAACAGGTCACTTAGACCCCTCACAAGGACCACCACAACTTGGTGTCTCTTGCTTTGATTACAAGTGTTTGAAGAACAAGAATGGGGAAGAAGAAAGCGATCCAAGAACAAGAGCTCAAAGAACACGAGCAAAAACTCTCTCTAGTCACTATTTGCTTGGAGTGGATTTGGGACTTGGAGAGGCTTTGATTCTATTGAATTGTGTCTTGTATTGATTGCACTAGCTCTTGTATTGAATGTGAAGTCTGAAAAACTTGGATACTTGAAGTGGGGTGGTTGGGGGGTATTTATAGCCCCAACCACCAAACCAATCGTTGGGGAGGCTGTCTATCGATGGGCGCACCGGACACTGCCCGGTGCGCCAGCCACGTCACCCAACTGTTAGGGTTCTGACGGTTTCGACCGTTGGAGCTCTGACAGCTTGAGGCACCGGATAGTCCGGTGCCGCATCGGACATGCACTGTTCACTGTCCGGTGCGCCTTCTGGCGCTGCTCTGACTCTACGCGAACTGTTCGCGCACTGTTCACGTTGCAGGCGACCGTTGGAGTCGACTGTTGCGCTTCTTAGCCGTTGCTCTGTTGGCACACCGGACAGTCCGGTGACCCACCAGACAGTCCGGTGAATTATAGCGGAGCGGCTCTCCAGAAACCCAAAGGTGAAGAGCTCAGCCTGTACGGTCCCTGGGGCAGCGAACAATCTGGTGCGCCTGTCTAGGGTTCTCTTCGGTTTCCTTTGCTCCTTTCTTTTGAACCCTAACTTTAATCTTTTTATTGGTTTGTGTTGAAACTTTAGCACCTGTAGAATATATAATCTAGAGCAAACTAGTTAGTTCAATTATTTGTGTTGGGCATTTCAACCACCAAAATCATTTAGAGAAAAGGTTTGACCCTATTTCCCTTTCAGTTTTAAATAGGGGAAGAATAGAATTTTCCAAATCACTAACTACTCGGATTTAAGGGCTAAGTGACTATTTGCTGCTCGGCTCCTGAACTGAGAACTACGCTAAACGCGACTTACGAGCATTAACGATAAAGCATCACGTACGCACACAAAAGGGGAGCAAACATCAAGCAAAAATCATTTTGGAATGCCCTAAGGGGCCACACAATTAGAGTTTTGAAAACACGGGGCTACACGATTACATCTCATACATGCAGGGCTCTGGCAGAAGTGAAGAAAAAACTCCATCGCTCAAGGCATGCAGAGAACTGGGCAAAACTAACTTCACATCCAACAACTTCTCTTCTAGCAAGGCTGGTGCACAACTTCATTATGAGACATCTCCTGATTGGGTTAAGAGGGAGTTGATGTTGATGACTTCTTCTAACGGCGACTGAGATGGCAGGATGGATCGAACTCTTCTCCAAGTGGGACTGGATCTTGTAGCTCCATGGTAACCTGAGAGGGTGGTGGTGTTGGTGGGGCGTTTGCAGCTTCTTCTTTGATCTCAAGGGAGGGTGCTATAATCTTACTCATGGTGAGGGGCTCAAACAACTCAGGGTTCTCTTGCTTATCCATAGCCTAAGGGGGGACTGGCATTCCTTCTAAGACTATGGCTCCTTCTAGGAGTTCCCAAGCCTTCATCTCTCCTTTTATAGAGATCGGGAGGCCTTCCAGAATTTGGGACTCTTTAGCTCTCATGGGTTGAACTGGGTCGAATGAGGCGAGCTATTGGATCCATAGGGCTCTATGTTGGTTGTGGGGACCAAGTAGGCCTCAACCAGCTTCTGGATGTACTCATCCTTGGCTTGCTTCAAGGCTTCAACAACAATAACTTCACGACTTTCCAAGGCAGTTGCACGAGCCTAAGCTGTGGTGCGATCCACATGGAGCTGACGGTTGCGCCTTTCGGCATCTTCTGCTCGGACAATCATCTGACGGTGTGCCGAGCCAAGAGACCATATTATGCATCCAGTGCAAGCAGGTATGCAGTGAGGTACACGACTATGGGGTCTTCCTCCAGCAGCTGTTGTCCTTCCAATGCACTCATCCTATTCATCCAAATAGGATGGTCTCTCTAAAAGGACAGAAAAAATCTAAGCGAGTGTCGGCCACTTCTTCTTCATAAATTTGACACAGGACCCTCAATGCATTGCGAGCGATGACTTGGCAGGTGTCTCTGGATCTGTGCCCCGCAGCAGTGGCACACCATTCCACATGGTGCGGACTGGATCCGATTTATAAAGTCACGGCACACTTCTCTGTGCCATGCCCGATGAACTCACGACTGACGTACTCTGGCTGGCTTCTGATTCTGAGGCGAACTGTGCATGCTCTCAACAACTTGGGGAAACCATCTTCTTTCCGGCAAAAGCTGGTTTGGCAAGCGAACCTCCATCTGACTTCTGAGAGAAGGAAAGGGGGGAAACATTTTTGAAATAGAGGGATGAGAGCAAGAATTTTTTTCTAAGAAAATAGTTTTGACTCAAAACCTTTTGGTCCAAGCGTAAGGGTTACGTCCTGCAACCAACCTACAGATGCGATACCACCAGAAGAGTCTCAATCCTTTAGGACTCAAATGTGATTCAAACACTACTCCTAGGAGGCTAGTATACACATTTATACATCAGATGGTTTCAGATCTGCTTAAACGATACAAATCTATAATGGTGGCGATCAACTTTAAGAGCTGGTCCACAACTCGAGAAATATCATCAGAGTGGGGCTGAAGCAACCCGATATACGCAGCGAAGCAAATCAGCGGTCCAATAGCCACATGTATGGTTGGAAACAGGCGTAACTCTTACCCGATTATCGATCCCCTTCTCTAAAAAACAACAAATAAGCAAGAGTGAGTACTTATGTACCCAACAACCCACCTTCACCCACGGAATGGGGAAATCAGATATAATGCATGGAGTATGCGGAGCTCATGTGGAGCTTAGGATATTTTTGTAGAAAAAACAATATTTGATGCAGGGCTATTTTGTAAAACATTTTATCTTTTTCAAAGCGCATTATCTCCTAAAGGAGCAGGAAGTTTTTCAATATAGAACAAAATCCTCTAGACCAAACCATCCAGGAATCTTGGTAGTTTTCCACCGGTTTTCATTTTCAAAAAACTGCTACTGGACTTCCCATCCACCATAGCTCACGGCTCAATCGCCGGACCTTTTAAAACCACTTTTGAAAAGCATTTTTTGGAAAACAAAACACTAATTATCAAACCAAGCCATAACTCATACATACCCATGGACACGAACTATTCGAATATGTTTTTGAAATCTGTGCAGAGGTGTACATTTACCCACTAGTCCGATTTCTGCAATATCATCGTCGTGAGATCTGATTACATAAACTCTCTCCTCCTCTGCATGTATTTTCCTTACCGGTTATACCAAAAGGAACAATTCCACCTCCATGCCCAAACAAGGACAAAACATTCCCCCTCCTTGTCCTCCCGTTGCTCCCCGTCCACCATAACCCTAGGGTGCAGACCATGCAAGTTCGGATCAAGCGAGTGCCCATATAATATCGAATGGTTGTACTTGATAAGAGTACAGGTAGTGAAGAATGACAAACCGATCCTTATACGAGATGGACAATTCTTCATGCTCACACCTAGCCCCACCGAGCCATTGCCTTAAGGCCCTCCCAAACCAGGGAGTCCCTGATCATCCCGCTCAAAGGTGAAAAGGGTGATAACCCTTCATCATACACACTGTGAAAAACATTTTATTTTATAAAACTCACACCTTTTCTCAAATTATTTTATAACAAAAATGTCAAGGAGTATAAAGATGAATTGCAGCAAAGTTATTGAAAGGGAAATAGGGTTAACCATTTCCCTCAATTAATTTTGGTGGTTAAATGCCCAACGCAAATATGTGGACTAACTAGTTTGCTCTAGAATACATGTTCTACAGGTGCAAAAAGGTTCAATACAAACCAATAAATATTCAAGTTAGGGATCCAATTTGAAGGAGCAAAAGAAACCAAGTGTGCTCTGGTCTGGCGCACCGGACTGTCCGGTGTGCCATCGGACAGTGTCCGGTGCACCAGGCCCATACAAGGTTGAACCAGCCACTCTCGGGTTTCCGCGGGCGCACTCCGCTATAATTCACCGGACTGTCCGGTGTGCCAGCGGAGCAACGGCTAACTCGCGCAACGGTCGGCTGCAAAAGCCGCTGATAGAGGAACAATACACGCAGAGTGAGGTGCACCGGACAGTGTCCAGTGTGGCACCAGACTGTCCGGTGCCGCAAGGATACAAAGCTCCAACGGTCGACTTCGCTCCGAACCGTAACGGTTGGGTGACGTGGCGGCGCACCGGACAGTGAACAGGACCTGTCCAGTGGCGCACCAGACTGTCCGTTACGCCCATCGCCAGCAGTCGTCCCCAACGGCTACTTGGTGGTTGAGGGCTATAAATACCCCCAACCACCACAACTCCGAGTTTTCTGAAGTTCTCATTCAATACAAGAGCTAGTGCATTCACTCCTAGACACAATTCAAAAGATCAAAGCCTCTCCAAGTCCCAAGTTCATTCCAACCACCTAGTGACTTGAGAGAGTGTGTGTTCGTGTTTTTCACGCTCTTTTGTTGCTTGGATCGCTTTCTTCCTTCCTCATTCTTATTCCCAAGTGACTTGTAACCAAAGCAAGAGACACATAAGTGTGTGGTGGTCCTTGCGGGGTCTAAGTGACCCATTTGATTAAGGAGAAAGCTCACTTGGTCTAAGTGACCGTTTGAGAGAGGGAAAGGGTTGAAAGAGACCCGGTCTTTGTGACCACCTCAACAGGGATTAGGTTCTTTAGAACCGAACCTCGGTAAAACAAATCACCGTGTTCATCCGCTTGTTTTCCATTTGATTTGTTTTCTCCTCCCTCCCGGACTTGATTTAAGTTCTAACACTAACTCTGGCTTGTAGTGTGTGTTTAAAGTTGTAAATTTCAGATTATGCCTATTCACCGCCCCTCTAGGCGACTTTCAGTTATAAGGTTGGGTTGTCATATTAACATGTCTCTTGGCAGCAAAGTCATATAATGCATAAAATAACAGGCTGAGGGTTGTGTTTGAAAAACATAGGTAATTTATGCATCAAATAGATCTAGTGAGCTTATTGTAATTTAAATGGTGAAAGGTTCAGAGCTCGTGGGACTGGCTTCTAGATCCACTGTCTGGCGTAAACTTGCAGAACTGGCCTTCATGAGACGACACGAATGCTTCAATAACTATACAACATGAACAAGCAAACATACAAACCAGTAAGTATATCAACAAATATTTAGTATAGTGGTCAGAATGTCGATATATGGATGGGTAGAGTCTTGAGTGTTGGAACTTGCTCTCTACCGCAAGGGGATCCAACAGGGGAATAATGACGTAAACAGGGTTCTCACGCAAGATGGCAATAGCTCTGTTAACCTACCCTCTCACGGGCACTGTGCGGGGGTATTTATAGGTATCTGAGTGGCCAGCGTCCTGTGTTAAGGACGCATGTGCCCTCAGACACCTAGGTTATCCCAGAATATTCCCATAAAGCAGGGTTACAGACTGTAATTACAGGGATGCCTTTACAAATTAGGCCTGTAACATGCAGCGGCCACGCAGGGCCCATTACAATGGGTCGGATCACACGTGGGCCTCTGTGCTGGACGAGGTCGCACGGTGGGGTGACCTCGTCGCAGGTCTTCGTCTGACGTCGTATGGGGCGAAGGGTGCCTTCGCCCGTTGTCTTGTCTCTGTTGGACCGACGACCACGGTGAAGGCCTCGAGCGGAGGGTGACGTCTTCGCCTTCGCCCCAACATTTGCCCTCCGAGGGACCAATTCGACTAAGTCATCTGGTGCCGAAGACGTCGCTAGATGGTGGAGACGCTGCCCTCGCTCGAAGTGGTTCCGCGGGGGTTTTTGACATGACCGTTGATTGACACCGTACTGTTGGACTGCGGGTTTCCCGAAGCGTCGCGCCCTGTGTATAAAAGGGGCGGGGGCGGCGGCTCGTTTTGAATTTTATCCTTCCGCGCTCCATAAAAACCCTAGCCGCCTTTTCCACCGTCTTGCTGCTCGTCTGCCCTCCTTGCTCCTGTTCGCCGGAGATCTGGCTCGAGTGAAGCAAACCGCCCGCCGCCGCCGACGGTACGTAGCGATGCCGACCTCTTCTTCTTCTTCCGCTGCCGCTACGCCGTCGGCCGACGCGTCGTCTGAGGAAACGCTGAGTACTGTGGCGGCGGAGGAGTTGCGCGCCGGCGATATGGTTGATTTTGGTGTGTCGCGGATGTCGTCGGTCCGCGTGCAAGATATGCAGCGGCTGGGTTACTTTGGCAACAGAGTCGCTCGTGTCCCGGGGACGGAGGAAGTCCCCGCACCGGAAGGTGAGTTGGTTGTGTTCGAGGCGTTCTTCGCCGCCGGTCTCCGCCTGCCTGCGCACCGATTTGTTGGAGAAGTCCTGCGCAGATTTAGTGTTCAGATCCATCAGCTGACTCCGAATGCCGTGGTGGCACTGTCGAAGTATGTTTGGGCGATGACTTCGTACGGCGGTCAGCCATCAGTCGAAGTCTTCGTGAAGTACTATTGCCTGCACTGGCAGAAGAGGATGATTGGGGATGAAGTTGCCCAGTTTGGGTCCTGTACATTTACGCCGAAGACCGGCAAGACCACGATGGAGGTAGTGGAGTTGGTTCCCTGTGCCCGCAACAAGTGGGGCAATTGGCAAGATTTCTGGTTCTACGTTGCGGAGGGTACCGTCGAAGACCATCCGGGGCTACCCGTGTCTGAGATGTGCTCGCATTTCTACTCAGCATACCCGCCTTTTGAAGTGGCGGAGGAGGATGCGGACGAAGGGGCCCTTCGGTGCGCCACCGGCCTGAGCAGTGGGCGGGATTTGGTTGAGGAATTTATTGCGTACGGGGTATGGCCTTTGGCGCATGGCTGGGCGTTGGGCGAAGTGTGCCCTCGTCGGATGCCTTCCCGTGGTGGGAAGCTGGTGCGAAGTCCTGTCTTCGCGCTGGATCTGCATAGCCGCGATCCGGCCGCCTTTGTGCGTGAGGCGGAGGATGGGGCGGTGCGGATTGTTGGTCGGTACGTGCCGAGGACAGAGGGCCAGCGTAGCTGGGATATCCGCGGGTCGATTGACCGTTTGAACAGGGTTTTTGAGTTGAATGGACTGCCGTATGGCGGTTATCCCGGCCAGGACGATGTGGATCGTCGCGGGAAGAAACCGGTGGTAGAGTCTGGAGACGACCCCGCGCCGGCGGCCGCCCCGTCCTCTAAGAGGAGGAAACTAGGTACTGCTATGGGAGGACTTGGGGTTTCCGATGGTTTTGCTAGAGAATTGATGAGGACATGCGCGGCCCCGGGGGGAAGGATGTCTTCGCCCGAGCTCCGGGAGTCTTCGGCGCGGATGCTGAGGGTTACCGGGGGTTGGTGGCCTAGGAATGTTCCTATCCCCCACGCGGCCGGCGAAGACTTTTTTACATCTCGCATGGTTCGTGAGTGGAAAGTGTTTCCTTACGGGCGGAATATTGTTGCTGTTGTGTCGGTAGTGATGGACAAGGATCGCCAAGGGGCTGCGCAGAAGCGCCAGGCGGTCGTCAGGCTTCATGAAGCCAGGCCGAAGAGGCCGCAGGGGGCTACGGCCCCCGGCGGAGGTCAGCCGCCGTTGGCGGCGAAGTCGGCCGTCGCTGCATCCGGCAGGGCGCCGGAGGCTGCGGCCGCCGCCGGTGGTTCCAAGACTGCGAAGGCCGCAACGGCGTCCGGCAGGGTGCCGGAGGCTGTGAAGTCGGCCCGAGGGTTGCCGCCGCCGGGCAAGCGCGTCGCCGACTTCGCCACCGACATTAGTGTGGACGACTATCTTGTTGGTAAGGCGCTGGCTTGGCTTTTTTTTTAAATTTGTTGATATGTCGCAGGGTCGGACGAAGGCCAACTTGTCGTTGTTCCGCCTGCCGCGGCGACCACGGCGGCTGCCATAATGCCAAAGGCGAAGGGTGGTGCTCTTAGTGCTGGCGGCGAGATGCTGGCACTTGCTGCTGTGAGGGACGAGGCGGGCACTGTGTCCCGCCGGCTGGAGGAGATGAAGGAGGCACTAAGTCAGGTACATTGAGCTATACTTCGGTTCGGGTTTTTTTTTTTGGCTTCGTTGGGGCTGTGGTCTTACGTGTGTTTTGCAGGCGGCTGACTTCGCCGGCCGTGCGGCGTCGGGGGCCCTTACGGCCGTTGTGTCTGCCGAGGTCGAGAGACTTCGGACGTAACATGCTGACGCTGTCCGGGAAAAATCGGCCACCGACAGCAAGTGCCGCAAGCTGGCGGACAAGGTGGCCATGCTGGAGGGGGAGAAAACTGACCTCCGGCGCCAACTGGCGGAGGAGAGGAGGGAGGCCAATGAGGCCCTCGCCAAGGCGCAGGCTGCGCAGGCGGAGGCCAATTTGGCGCGGGTGGAGGGCGGTCTTGCTAGGGAACGCGCCGAGCAGTTGGAGATGCGGCTCCGCGCCCTGCAGAGCCGTGTGGAGAGGGCCGAAGCCGCGACGCGCATGGAGGCTGAGCGGACTCGCAAACAGCTTATGGATTCATACCAAGAGCTGGGCGCGCGGACCGCTGAGTTCGAAGTGCCGGACCGGGAGCCCGGACTTCGCTGCCTGGAGTGGGTGCAGGAGGAGTTGCAGGCGCTCCCCACCATCGTGGAGGGGTTTATGTCTTATGCTTCCCTGGTCACCTGCGAGGGGGCGATGAACGCGCTCTCTTGCGAAGGGTGCCGGCACTATGAAGTCTTCGACCAAGCTAATGAAGATTTCGAGCGTGATATCTACAAGGTCGAGGACTCTATAGTGAAGGAATCCGCCGGAGCCCTCTACGACCGGATGTGGGGCCCCTACGGTCGAGAGGTGGTCAGGGAACGGGCAGAGACGGCGAGGGGTCAGGTAATGTCTGGCTTTTGTTTGGTGTTTGTTGGATGTGGGCTATGTATGGGTTTGCTGATTTTGTGTGCTGTGTCTCAGGCGGCGCGTGGTGAGAAGGTGGATGACTTTGGGGCTTTGAACAACATGCTGCCTGACCCGGAGTCGAACCCGGCGGAGGCCGCCCTGGAGCCGCTCCCGGAGACCGCCGAAGGCGCCCCTGATGCCCCCGCAGCCGCTGCGGCCGGTGAAGGCCCACCCCCGGAGACCGCCGAAAGCGTTCCTGATGCCCCCGCAGCCGCTGCAGCCGGCGAAGGCCCGCCGCCAACTGCTGTGCCGAGGGTTGAAGATCCTGCGACGGCGGCGGTGGAGGCGACGACGGAGGCTCCCGCAACGGCTGGGTCCTCGCAGGTGGCGTAATGGGTGTGGGTAGTTAGGGAATTTTGGATATGTTGCTGAATCTTGGTTGCTGCGCAGGTTCAAGATTTTGGGCCTGCGCACGCAACCGCCACTACTAATTTTTTGGCGGCTTCGACCGTGGATGATGTTAACAAATCGGATGGGTCTACATCTAAGTTTTCTGATTTTGGTGACTCCGGGAGCTCAGTTGAGTGGACTGAGGAGTCGTCGGATGAGGACTTGGACTACTTTGCGGCCTTGGATGCAGCAGCGGCGGAGGCGTCACCGCGCGCTGTGGGTGCAGAAGATGTGCCTGGTCCGAGTACTGGGCGTAGGCGGCGAAGGGCGGTTGCGAAGCGTAGAGTGAGTGGGGCAGACGGCGGTCGACTTCGTGTGAGTAGGGCCGGCCGACAGGAACTGTTGTCCTTGCCGGCTGTCGTGAGTACGGGTGAGGGGGAATTGCGAAGTCTTTTTGCGGGTGAGGAGCTTAGGATAATGTTATTCAACTATAGGGAGATGGGAATTATTCCGAAGGCTGAGCCGATGTAGAGTGTGATGCCCTCGCTTGTACATGTGTAATGGCTGGTATGATGAAGTTGTGTGCCCTCGCACATTCGGTTATGCTAGCGAAGGCGTTACGCACTTGGTCGGATGTAATTGCTATGCTGGACTGGTGTGCGTGTAGTCGGTCTTTGCGCGGACTTCGCACGGACAGGTGTAATTGTTATCGCGCTAGCCCGGCTGCGCCCGTAGGCGACTTTTGCATGGATAGTCTCCGCGGTAGACTTCGGTTTTTCGCACTTGTTGTGCTAGTCCGGCTGCACCCTTAGGCGACTTCTGCACGGTGAGTCTTCGCAGTAGACTTCGATTTTTTGCACTTATTGTGCTAATCCGGCTGCACCCTTAGGCGACTTCTGCACGGTGAGTCTTCGCGGTAAACTTCGATTTTTCGCACTTATTGTGCTAATCCGGCTGCACCCTTAGGCGACTTCTGCACGGTAAGTCTTCGCGTTAGACTTCGATTTTTCGCACTTATTATGCTAATCCGGCTGCACCCTTAGACGACTTCTGCACGGTAAGTCTTCGCGTTAGACTTCGATTTTTCGCACTTATTGTGCTAATCCGGCTGCACCCTTAGGCGACTTCTGCACGGTAAGTCTTCGCGTTAGACTTCGATGTTTCGCACTTATTGTGCTAATCCGGCTGCACCCTTAGGCGACTTCTGCACGGAGTTGTCGCACGCGAGGGTGGCTAGCGCTGAGCCTCGCGGTGACTTCGTATTGGTCGAATGTCGAAGACCGTCGTCGCGGTCTTTTTTCGACGCATGTTTTTGCGGGGGATTTTTCACTTGTATATTACATGGCTCCGCCTCGTTAAAAACCTCACCCCCCGGGAGGAAAAGAGTGCGGGCCAGAATAAGATTGTTTTTGCGAATTACAAGGGCGAATCAGCCCTGATGAGTCAAACAAAAATTTGCGGAGGTTGTCGATGTTCCAGGAGTGCTCCAGGTCTTCGCCGTTTGGCGTTGTGAGCCTATAAGCGCTGGGGGAAGCTTTCGTCTTGACTATGAAGGGGCCCTCCCACCTGGGCTCCAGCTTGCCCCTGGACTCTGTCCGAGCTGTTCGGACGAGTACGAGGTCCCCTTCGCTGAATTCCCTCGGGATGACTGCATGGTCGCGCCATGCCTTTGTCTGGGCTTGGTATTTGTTTAGAGCCTGTAGGGCGAAGACTCGGTCTCCATCGATGAGATCCTTTGAAGTGGGCTCGTCCACGTCGGGGACGGCTGACGGAACTGTTCGCGGGGACCCATATTTTATTTCTTGTGGGGTCATGGCCTCCGATCCGTATAGAAGGCGGAAAGGAGTGAACCCTGTCGCCCTGCACTCAGTCGTGTTTAGTGCCCAGACCGCCTCGGGTAACAAATCGGCCCACCTGCCCTTTTTTTCGTCGAGGAGCATCTTTTTGATAGCTGTGAAGATTTTTCCATTGGCGCGCTCCACAACTTCGTTGGACTGCTGGTGGTAGACTGAGGCGAAGACGAGCTTGGTGCCGATGGAGAAGCAAAAATCCTTGAAGTCTTGGCTGTCAAACTGCTTGCCGTTGTCGACTGTTAGTTCGAACGGTACCCCGAAGCGGCAAACGATGTTTTGCCAAAAGAATTTTTGAGCAGTCTTTGATGTTATTGTGGAGACAGCCCTTGCCTCGATCCATTTGGTGAAGTATTCGACAGCGACGAAGGCGAACTTAAGGTTCCCCTGAGCCGTGGGTAGGGGCCCGACGATGTCTAGGCCCCAGCGCTGGAGAGGCCATGTGTGAGCGATCAGCTTTGTGAATTGCGAAGGGCTGCCTGATCGGGGGGAAAACTTCTGGCAGGCTTCGCAGGACCTTGCGACCCGATTTGCGGCGCAGATCATTGCAGGCCAGTAGAAGCCTTGGCGGATCACCTTAGCAGCTAGGGCCCTTGGCCCTACGTGAGAGCCGCAGGTGCCACTGTGGACTTCGCGTAGGATCTGGAGACCTTCGGTTTCGGTGACGCATTTGAGCATTGGCTGACTGACCCCCTTCTTGTAGAGTTGGCCCTCAATCAGTGCGAAGTCCCGGCTGCGATGTTTGGGGCGCTTGGCCTCATTGATGTCGGTTGGGTGATAATACCCCTGTAGGAACAGAGTTATTAGTGCCCGCCAGTCTTCGGTCATGATAAGGTTGACTATGCGGTGGCCCTCGCTGTTATTGGTTATTTGGAGCCCTTCGGGGCTCCGGACGGCTGGTGTGCCGATGACATGGTAGAACACGTCGGAGGGCAGGGACTCGCCTCTGGCGGCAGCCTTGGCCAATGTATCGGCCTCTTCATTCTTGGCCCGATCGACATGCTGCAAAGTGAATCTCTTGAATTGTCTCTCGAGACTTCGGATGGCCGCGAGGTATTGCATGAGTGCGGGGTCCTTTGCTGTATAGTCTTTCTCGACCTGGCCGGCAACTACCTTGGAGTCTGTTCTGATGATGCAGGTGGTGACCCCAAGGGCCCTCAGCTTGCGGAGACCGAGGATGACTGCTTCGTATTCTGCTATGTTATTTGTGCATCTGTCGGATTCCAGAGCGAAACTGAGGCGAGCCGCATATCTGTGCTTGACTCCGGTTGGTGAGGTGATGACTGCCGCGGCGCCTGCCCCCGCATGGCACCAAGCGCCGTCGCAATGGATTGTCCAAACCTTCTCTGCGGACGGGTCCGGCTGTGTTGTTGGCCCAGTCCAGTCGACGATAAAGTCTGCCAGGACTTGTGACTTGATGGCTGTCCTGGGCTCGAAATTGATGTGGTAGCCGGAGAGTTCGGCCGCCCACTTGGCAATCCTCACCGATGCTTCCGGGTTTCTGAACAATTCGCCGAGTCCCCTGTCTGAGGTGACCCGGACCTTGAATGCTTCAAAATAATGGCGCAATTTGCGCGAAGACATAACGACTGCGTAGGCAATCTTCTCCAGTTCTGTCATGTTACATTTGGACGGTGTCAGCACTTCGGAGACGTAACAAATTGGGCACTGTCTGATCACGCCCTCAACTGCCTGCTCCTGCACCAGTGCCGCGCTGACTGCGTGCGGCGAAGCCGCAACATAGAGCAGCAGAGGTAGTGAAGAGTCGGGGCTTGTAAGGACTGCCAACTCTGATAGGTACTGTTTTAATGAGGCGAAGGCCGCTGCCTGCTCTGGTCCCCAAGCGAAGTCTTTTGCGCCACAGAGAGTTTTGAGGAAAGGGAGACTTCGCTCAGCGGACCTGGAGATGAATCTGTTGAGGGCGGCCAATCTCCCCGTCAAGCGCTGGACATCTCTAGCGGACTGCGGAGGCGTCATGTTTATGATGGCTTGAATTTTGGTTGGGTTGGCCTCGATGCCGCGGTGTGATATCAGGTAACCCAATATTTTGCCTTGGCGAACGCCGAAGACGCACTTTTCCGGGTTTAGGCGGAGTCGTGCGTCTCGCATGTTTGCGAATGTCTCGGTGAGGTCAGTGAGATGGTCCGCCTTGCTCTTGCTGGCGACGACGATGTCGTCCACATATGTGAATATATTTCTGCCAACTTGCCCTTCGAGCACTGTCTTGGTAAGCCTTGAGAAGGTGGACCCGGCGTTCTTGAGTCCCTCCGGCATTCTGATGAAGCAATATGTGCCGAAGGGTGTTATAAAACTGGTGCTGGCCTTGTCTTCCTCCTTCATGTATATCTGGTGGTAACCGGAGAAGCAGTCGAGGAGTGACATGACTTTGCATCCGGCCGCGCTATCGACTATTTTGTCGATCCGCGGCAACGGGAAGTTGTCCTTTGGGCAGGCTTTATTGAGACTGGTGAAGTCGATGCA
Source organism: Zea mays (assembly GCF_902167145.1). Classification (NCBI taxonomy): domain Eukaryota; kingdom Viridiplantae; phylum Streptophyta; class Magnoliopsida; order Poales; family Poaceae; genus Zea; species Zea mays. Next base: position 154,392,259 of record NC_050102.1, read on the forward strand.
CATTCGCCACTTCCCGCTCTTTTTCTGCACCATCACGACATTGGAGAGCCACGTGGGGTAAGCCACCGGCTCGATGAATTTGGCTTCCAGGAGGCGGTGCACTTCTGCCTTGGCGGCCTCTGTCTTCTCGTCGGACATCTTGCGAAGCCGCTGTTTTTTCGGCCTCACTGAGGGGTCGATTCCCAAGCTGTGCTCAATTATGGATCGGCTGACCCCGACCAGGTCGAGGGCTGACCAGGCGAAGACATCTTTGTTCTTGGATAGGCAGCAGAGGAGCTTCTCCTCTTCTTGCGAAGTGAGGTCTTCGCTGATAGTGACTGTCTGCTTGGGCGTGGCTTGGTCGAGGGGGACAGTCTTGGTCCCGTCGTTGCTCTGTAGCTGTGCCTTGTCGTGCTGTTTATCGGTTGGGCTGGCGGGCGTGGGGACCTCGCGCTGGGTTGTGAGGCAGTGCACGTTTCTTTGACCGGGCACGAAGTCCCGCTCTATGTTGCGCGCAGTCTGCTAATTGCCGTAGACCGTAATAACGCCCAATGGACCTGGTATCTTCATGCATAGGTACAGTCCGTGAATGGCTGCTTCGAACTTATTGATGGAGCCCCGGCCCATGATGGCGTTGTATGGATATACCATATCCACAATATCAAAGGTCACTTGCTCACTTCGGGCATTGGGTGCTACACCAAAGGAGAGAGGCAGCTCTATTTTGCCGACAGGAAAGGTGCCCTTGCCGCCGAAGCCATACAACGGATTGTCCGAAGGCTTGAGCAGGCTGTGGCTTATGCCCATGCGATCGAAGGCGTGGAGGAAGATGATGTCCGCCTGACTGCCATTGTCGACTAGGACTTTGTGCAGGTCCCAGCCTGCCACGCTGCAATTGATAACCATGGCGTCGCTGTGGGGGGCGCTGCGCAGGTCGACGTCTCGTGCGTCAAAGGTTAGCGGTATGTGGGACCACTTTGTCTGCACGACTGGGCCAGTGATGGCGACGTGGTTGATGCTGCAGTAGTGGTCCCGCTTCTGCCGCTTTGTGTCGAAGTCAGTGCTTGACCCCCTAGTTATCATGTGAATGACTCCGCGATACGGCTGATCGGTGAAGTCTTCCTGCTTTGGGGCGTGGGGGATGTTTTGATGTTGCTGGTGTGGTGGTGGGGGTGGGGGAGGTACGATTTATACTTCTTGATGATGTTGGTAAGCGTGGTGCGGTGGATGCGGGGCGGGGGCGTGGATATATGGTGGAGGGGGTTGCTGATAAGTGTGCGCGACAACTCTGGGGTTGTCAGCTGGCTGCGCCCGTGCCATCCTGTCTTTGGTGGCCTTCGTTTCTGGGCAGTCTTTGGTTTGGTGGGCGCAGTCTTCGCCATGGAAGAGGCAGTAGAATCGGCGCGGCGGCTGCGCACGCCCCCGACCCCTACCGCGAGTTCCATTTCCGCGGCCCTGGGGGGGATATTCCTGGCGACGAGGGGCCTCAGCAGCGGGGTGCTGGTTGGCGATGTTGTGCACTTGCTGTTGATTGCGGCCGTCTCGACCGGAGTCTTGCTGCGGAGTCCTCGTCCACGTGCGGCTGGACTGTGGAGCATCTTTAGGCTTCCTTTGGGACTCAACCTTGCGCTGGTGGAGCTCTTCTGATTTGGCGTATTTTTCAAACAGCTGATATAATTCCTGGAGGTTCTTGGGCGGATCTCTGATGCAGTGGCTATAGAGGACGCCGGCGCGAAGGCCACTGATAGCGTAGTGAATAGCGATCTGATCATCGACTGATGGCAGCTGTGACTTGAGTGTTAAAAATTTGCGGTAATACTCCCGCAAAGTCTCCTTTTCCAGCTGCTTGCAGAGCGAGAGTTCGGCCAAGGCGTCGGTGTCTGGGCGGTACCCTTGGAAGTTGAGCAGGAACTTGTCCCGGAGACTTCTCCAGGAATCAATGGACAGTGGAGGCAACCTGGTGAACCAGGTGAGAGCTGGGCCTTCGAGGGCGATGATGAAAGACTTGTCCATTGTGGCGTCGTCCCCTCCGGAAGATGCAACGGCGACTTGATAACTCATTATGTATTGCGCTGGGTCGGTGTTGCCGTTGTACTTGGGATAGGTCCCTGCCCGGAAGTTAGCGGGCCAAGGCATCACTTGCAGGTGTGGCGCCAGGGGACTTCGCTCGTCGAGGTAGTTGACCCCTTGGAATGGCGCGGCGTGCGGGAAGGTGTGGTCGCGCTGGGGGAAACGCGGGTCTTCCGGTTGTGCGCGCTGTTGCAGGGGTGGCCCATGCTGCAGGCCGAGGTGGCCTTCGCGCGTGTCTTTCGGTTGTGCACGCTACTGTAGGGGTGGCCCGTGCTGCAGGCCAAGATGGCCTTCGTGCTGCATCAGCGCGATCTCCCGTTCGAGGTCCTGGGCCTTCTGCTCTTCGTCATGTATCATTTGCCGCACCTTGGCTAGTGCGGACACGCGCTGGCGCTTGGCCTCCAGTATCTCTTTCTGCCTCTGGAGGTTGCGGTTCTTGAGGCGCAGGGCGCGCAGCTGTAGCTGTTCTTCCGCTGAGACGCCGAGGACTTCACCGTCCTCAGTGAGGTCCGCGCCCTCCAGTGGGGCGAAGCCTGGGGGTGGCTGCGATTGTCCTTCAGGGCTGCAGGTGCGGAGAGTGTCGTCTTCGCAGGTGCGGCGAGTGTCGTCTTCAGCGGCTTCTTGGTGGGTGGATTGGGTGAGGGCGAGGGCCTTGCCCTTTCTTGCGGCAAGTAGCGCTGCCTTCGCAGCCTCGTCAGCCCTCGAGTTAGCTTTCTTGGGTGCCATCGCGGGTGGTTTTTTCGTAGCACGAACGGTGGGCGCCAAATGTTGGAACTTGCTCTCTGCCGCAAGGGGATCCAACGGGGGAATACTGATGTAAACAGGGTTCTCGCGCAAGATGGCAATAGCTCTGTTAACCTAGCCTCTCACGGGCACTGTGCGGGGGTATTTATAGGTATCTGAGTGCCCAGCGTCCTGTGTTAAGGACGCATGTGCCCTCAGACACCTAGGTTATCCCCAGAATATTCCCATAAAGCAGGGTTACATACTGTAATTACAGGGATGCCTTTACAAATTAGGCCTGTAACATGCAGCGGCCACGCAGGGCTCGTTACAATGGGTCGGATCACACGTGGGCTCTGTGCTGGACGAGGCCGCACGGTGGGGTGACCTCGTCGCAGGTCTTCGTCTGACGTCGTATGGGGCGAAGGGTGCCTTCGCCCGTTGTCTTGTCTCTGTTGGACCGACGACCACGGCGAAGGCCTCGAGCGGAGGGTGACGTCTTCGCCTTCGCCCCAACATTGAGCAGAAACCGTGTCATGTGGTGTTGTGATATTATTGGTGGTTTTAGTGGAGGTGCTTACCAGATGGGTGGATTGGTTGCGAAGCGACACTAGACGTGTAGCCGGCAGCGCGGGGTAACTGAGTGGTGGGGTTTGCTTTGGCTTAGGTGTTGAGGGTGTGAAGAGGGAGAAGGTAAATTAGTGTATTTATAGCTAGGTACATGTGGTTTAGTATGGTAGAGTTCACTGTTTGTGGGAATAATGGCGAAGGAATTGTCTCACTCAGTCCGAACATGGAAATTATAGGTAGAATATGGGACAAGAGTATTTTTAGAGTTTTTTTTGGAATATGAACCATGCTTAAGGGATGACATGGTTGGATATGGAATAATTTTATAAGAATTTAGAAGCAAGAATTATTGGAATATGAGTTTGGATGGACGAGTTTTAGATTTTATACTCATATGAATTAGAAAAAAGAAAAGGAAAAAGGGATATTCTTGGAATATTCCAAACTTTGAATATGTATTTTTGAGCGGAGTGCTAGAAATTATTTCTGGGTTATTCATGAGCAGAGGTTTATGTTGGTGGCAACTGTTCCTACCTATTATGTCACATGGGACAACGGTAAGGCGATACCCAGATAGCTAGAATATTGTGATATTCTGGTCCAGGTGGGCTGTGGTATCTTGGGCCAGGTTTTATAGGATTGACGGCACATTCATACAAACATGGTTCGCCTTTCTTTTTGGAAGTCTGGTTCAAAAGAATATCAAGGTTAAGCGTGTTCAACTTGGAGCAATCTAGGATGGGTGACCAAACTGGAAGTTCTTAGTCAAAGGAAAATCATAGTGATCGGAGTCCGTATGACTAAAATATTGGTCTGGCAGGTCTTAGTTGATCTGAACAACATGATGAATGAGCAGTTGAATATTTGAGAGATCAGATAAATGATAAATAGTAACGATGAATAGTAGGATGAACGATGAATAATGACTATGAACGATCCGATGAATGGTGAAAAGTATGTATGAATGAACGATGAATAGTTCGTATGAACGAACGATGAATAGTTCGTATGAATGAACGATGAATAATGACTATGAACGATCCGATAAACGGTGAATAGTTCGTATGAATGAACGATGAACGATGAATAGTTCATATGAACGAACGATAAACGATGAATAGTTCATATGAACGAACGATGAGCAATAAATAGTGACTATGAATGATCTGATGAACGGTGAATAGTCCCTATGAACGAACAATGAACAAATGATGAACGATCAATAGCTCGTATGAACGAACGATGAATAGGGATTATGAACGGACGAACGAACGATCGAATGATCGGACGGACGAGCGATCGGAATTTCCGTAGCATGACGGCTGAACAAAGATTATTTGGACGAGCGAACGGACGAACGAACCATGAACAATTGAACAATCGAACGAACGAACAAACTATGAACAGTTGGACGAACGATCCTTTTGTAGAAATATCGGTGGAATATTTAGGCAGTATTTCTGGAAAGAATTTGAGGGAGATCACTAGGGAAATATCTGTGATATTTTGAGAAGGATTTTAGAGAGAATATAGACCACTATATTTTATTTGTTGAGATCAACTCGCAAACAAACATTTTGAACTAAAATTTAAAGTACATTTTGAATTTAGAGCGAGTTTGAGAAATTTTGAAGATTTGAATTTTTGGGGTGCTACAGTGGCTCACGGCGCAATGACACGATAAGCATAACCAACCCGAGCACCCTCCCAATCTACTTATGCGCAGGGGCAAGGATGGCGCCTAAAAAGTGGGGCCACCTCAAACAACATGAGGATCTGCCCTTTCGACCGAGGGTCACCTTAGGGGTCAGGCGAGGGAAACTGTGTGCCTTGCAGGATCCCGCCGCCTAGGACATCGTTGAAAGGACATGCCACAGAAGTTCCACCAGTAACGGTCAGGGCGGTTAGCTAGACCGACACGCCACTTGAGCACGATGCGGTAGGCAGGCCCCCATCAAACCGTCTACACCAGGAGGAGTCATGATGACCACCCTGCTTTACCAGGCACCGTAGTAACTGCCTTACACCAACCAAGTAAAAGTCGAGACCTGCTCAAAAATCCCAACGCAGAGCGAGGGGGTGGGCTGAGCAAGCTCCCAGTGAGCCACAAGCTAGGTATGTGACCCATAGGTCATTTGCTCATACCCACATCCAAGGACGTACCTCACATTCTCTCGCAGGAACCCGACCGACGGGGTGGCCACAGAGCCCCTCTTTGGTAGGCAATGTCGTTCAAAGGGCCAATACGGGGTCGAAAAGGGAAAGACTTAATGGGATGCCCCAACAGGTCGAGCCCCCAGTGGAACTATTCGTTGAGACTACGTCTGGCGAAAGGGCGGTCGAATCTCACTTGAAAACCCATTCGCAGCTTGACACGCCCTTCCACGCGCCGACTAGGTCGAAGGATGGTGTCCCTCCCCTAAAAAAGGCTTCAAAAAACCCTTTTCGAGGGGGATGCGTGCACGTGAGAAGTCAGACCGACGACCAAAGAAGAAGCTCCAGAAATCATGCCTAACACCAGCAAAATGGGCTGAGGCTCAGCGTGTGGCAACCACCGTAGAAAGGGTCCGCCCCTGAAGCTCTAAACCAACCCAATAAACCCTCGAGCAATCTACATGAATTACTCAGGGGCTCGGGGCTACATCTAGCAGATGCGCTCGTGTGCCCGGGACTTTGGTCATAAGTAAAGGGCGATGCAATAAAAAATCGGCTCACGCTCAGCGCGTGATGACCACCGGAGAAAAGGGTCTGCCCCTGAAGCTGCAAAGGAAACCCAAGAAACTCCTTGAAATGGCCCACAAACCGACCCTCTGCCGAGCAATCCGCGTGAGACAGAACGGACGACCAAGTCTCTGCCGAGCAACCCTGCGAGGTGGAGTAGATGACCAAGTCTCTGCCGAGCAACCCCACGAGGCGGAGCGGATGACTAAGTCTATGCTGAGCAACCCCACAAGCGGAATGAACAACCAACCCTCTGCCAAGCAATCTCACGAGGCGGAGCAAATGACTAGGTCCCATGCCAAGAAACCTACGAAGGGGAAGGGCCAATCCAATGTTGCTAACCCGCGTCAGCATGACAAGACGCGTCACCCCCAAACCACGTTCGGGCCACGAGTATGGTGCTGAAAAGTCCCTGTCAAACACAACATTACGCCACCGCATATAATCTCAGGTGAACTCCCAGTTATGTGTAAAACCCGGTCGTAGGGACCCCAGCATCAGAGTCTCTACATTGACCCATGTACAGGAAAGGATGAGTGATACACCATACACAAGGTTCATGATGGAAGGCAAAGCCGCACCAAGCACAACTCTGAGCTCCACCGTAGGTCTACCCTCTAGGACCCATCGACGCCGCTACATCAACATCGAACTTGCTATAGGGACCTATATGCTATACGGATGAGGCGATACACCATACCAAGAGTACGACAACATACGACCCTACAAACGATGTTAGGTGGATTACACCATCCAAGGGCAACCAGCCGAACTCCCTCTAGTAGAATACAATTCCCCAATGTAAAGTCCTACCCTTGAGCTATAAAAGGGCAAGACCATTTTCTTTACACAAACACACTAGTTGTAACACACTTCAAGCAATACTACGATCAACACTATATTGGAGTAGGGCACGAGCTTGAACCAGTATAACCCCTAGTCTCAGATCCCACATTGAGTCCTAGTGATTCACCATTCGGAGTGAGTCTATGCTAGCATCTGCTGTCGAACACAAATCTCATTGTCCCTCGGTTTTCCGAAATCATGACAATACGAGTAGAGAGAAACTATGTATAGAGAGGATCCAACAATGTTCCTTAAATTTAGAGGATTGTTTAAGGGACATTGTTGGATGCATAGAGCACGAGAATCTTCTCTAAAATATAGGGTACATGACTTTTATAGGAGTTGTTGGAGAGAGCCTTAGGGCTTGTTTGGAACCACAACATTTTTTACAATTCCGATGTAATATTGTGGTTTTAGAGGCTAATGTGTGTTTGGTTCGTGATTACAAACTACATTTTGAAAACCATGGTTCATCCAAAACCACAATAAATTGGAGTAATGGATACTAGACTCCAAACTGAAGCTTTATTCTAGCCTGCTATTGTTCACCGAAATTTACTATTCAATGAATACTATTGTTTCTCCATTTGAGATGTGGAACCAAACATGTAATGATTTATGTAGATACTATATTTTTATTGTGGTGTGTGGAAACCGGAAGCGGCTCCTCTGTCGTAATGTGAAAGGGAAATGTGCCCTTGGGCAATTTTTATAATGTTTTGGTGATTAAGTGTCCAACACGTTTAATTAAGTTCTTATGTGCCAAATAAAGTGAGAAGTGCAAATCAAGGCAAAAGGTATGTTTCTAGACTTGGTGAATTGTTTTATGTACTAACAAGGTTATCCAAGTGCTAGAAGCAGTGACTAAAGGAGAAGAGAGGAAAAAGGAAAGACTTGGCTCTGTGCAGCCAAACTTCAGCTCGGTCTGGCACACCGGACTGTCAGGTGGTGCATCGGACAGTGTCCGGTGGTGCACCGGACAGTGTTTGGTGCGCCAGGCTGGTCTCCGGTGAAAAGGTCGTTCTCAGGATTCGACGACGGCGAACGACTATAATTCACCGGACTGTCCAGTGGTGCACCGGACTGTCCGGTGGGTCATCCGCGGCGAACTCGTTGCTCTCGGGAATGAAGAAAGGCGACGTGGCTAAAAATTTACCGGACTGTCTAGTGATGCACCGGACTGTCCGGGGAGCCAACGGTCGCCAGCGCCAACGTTCGGCCACAAAATCTGCGGGCGACGCGTGGCAACTCCAACGGTCGGCGGGGGGCACCGGACTGTCCGGTGCACCAACGGGCCCGGAGCTGCAACGGTCTTCTGTGTCCGATTTGGAAGGCAGTCGCGCACCAAATAGGCTACAGTAGCTGTCCAGTGGCGCACCGGATTGTCCGGTGCGCCACTCGACAGAAGGCAATGATGGACTTCCAAGTTTGTCTCCAACGGCTCCTAGCTGCCTTGGGGTATAAAAGGGACCCCTAGGCGTATGAAGGAGACACCTAAGCATTCACTAAGCATTCTAAGACTCCCGCACTCTGCCTCCGCGCATTTTATCGATTGTGTTAGTGATTTGAGCTCCATTCGAGTTGTGAACTCTCTGTGCTATGTTTCGAGTTGATCATTGGATCACTTGAAAGGGGTTGAGTGCAACCATCGTCCATTGGGACGCCACAACGTGGAAGTAGGCAAGTATTACTTGGCCGAACCACGGGATAAAAATTGCGTGTCTCTTGTGATTGTTTTGTCCACAAGAACTCGCCTCAAAACTACTTAGTCGCACTAACACTTCTATAACTAAGTTTTGTGGCTATTTAGTGTTTAGTTTTACAGGATCACCTATTCACCCCCCTCTAGGTGCTCTCAATTGGTATCAGAGCCGTACTCTTCATCTAAGGGACTAATCGCATGAAGAAATGGATCCTAAGGGAAAGGGGATGGTGGTCAACGACAAAGAGAAGGAGTCCATCTTCAACGAGCAAAGAGATGACAAGCCCATTGACTCAGGCTCGAGTCACAAGAAGAAGGACGGGAAGAAGAAGAGGCGCATCAAGAAGATCATCTACTACGACAGCGATGCATCTTCTTCTTCACCAAGAGACGACGACGATGACGATTCCTCGTCAAAGAAAAAGACGGTTAATCAAAACTATTCTTTTGATTATTCCCGCATGCCGTACAATTCAAATGCGCATCTACTTTCAATTCCCCTTGGAAAACCTCCACATTTTGATAGAGAGGACTATTCGTTTTGGAGTCATAAAATGCGTAGTCATTTATTCTCTCTCCATCCTAGCATATGGGAAATTGTAGAAAATGGGATGCACTTTGACAACACTGGTAATCCTGTGATTATTAATGAACAAATCCACAAAAATGCCCAAGCTACTACTGTGTTGTTAGCATCTCTTTGCAGGGACGAGTATAACAAAGTGAGTGGCTTAGACAATGCCAAACAAATCTAGGATACCCTCAAGATATCACATGAGGGAAATGATGCCACTATGATCACAAAGATGGAACTAGTGGAAGGCGAGCTAGGAAGGTTCGCGATGATCAGGGGACAGGAGCCAACTCAGACCTACAACAGGCTCAAGACCCTGGTCAACAAGATCCGAAGCTACGGAAGCACAAGATGGACGGATCATGATGTCGTCCCACTCATGCTAAGGTCATTTACTGTAATTGACCCCTATCTTGTAAATCTTATTTGTGAAAATCCCAGGTACACCAAGATGACGCCCGAGGAGATCCTTGGAAAATTTGTGAGCGGGCGTATGATGGTGAAGGAAGATCAATACGTGGACGATGTTCTAAACGGTCCACTACCCGTCTACGAGCCTCAACCTGTTGCTCTTAAGGCAACCAGTAGCAGGGAGGCGCTTCCAAGCAAGGTGGCACAAGTGGAGGCTGTTGGCCTCAACGAGGATGAGATGGCACTTATCATCAAGTGCTTCAAGACCACGCTAAAAGGATGCAAGGAGTACCACAACAAGAACAAAAAAAATGGAAAGCGCTCCTGCTTTAAATGTGGTAAGACCGGTCACTTTATTGCAAATTGTCCCGATAATGATAGTGACCAGGGACAAGAAAAGAGCAGGAAGAAGGAGAATAAGAAGAACTACAGGAAGGCAAAGGGCGAGGCACACCTTGGAAAGGAATGGGACTCGAACTGCTCCTCTTCCGACTCTGACGACGAAGGACTTGCTGCCTCAGCCTTCAATAAATCCTCACTCTTCCCCAACGAACGCCATACATGTCTTATGGCCAAGGAGAAAAAGGTACGTGTTCGGGACATACCCAAGTACACTTCATCTAGTGAAGAAGAATCCTCTGATGATGAAGTAGATCACTCTTGCTTATTTAAAGGTTTAGATAGAGCCAAAGTAGAGAAAATTAATGAATTAATTGATGCTCTAAATGAAAAAGATAGATTGCTAGAGAAGCAAGAAGATATATTGTATGAAGAGCATGACAAATTTATTAGTGTTCGAAAATCTCTTGCTCTAGAAATTAAGAGAAACGAAATGTTATCCTCTGAGTTATCTACTTGCCATGAATCTGTTTCTAGTTTAAGGAGGTTAAATGATGATTTAAATGCTAAGCAAGAGGAAGTTAATAAATCTAGTTCATGTGTAGAGCATGTTGTTATTTGTAATAGATGTAAGGATTTTGATGTCGATGCCTGTAATGAACATATTGTTTCTATTACAAAATTAAGTAATGAGATGGCAAGTCTTAATGCTCAACTTAAGACTTGCAAGGATGATTTTAATAGATTGAAATTTGCTAGGTATACCTACACTATTGGTAGACACCCTTCAATTAAGGATGGACTTGGTTTTCGAAAGGAAACCAAGAACTTAACAAGCCAAAAGGCTCCCATTCTCAACAAGGAGAAAGGGAAGGCCCCTATGGCTAGTAGTTCTCAAAAGTGTCATGCCTACATTTATGATAGAAAATTTTCTAGGAATGCTTATAGAGACTATGATCATGCTATGATTGCTTCCAGCTCTACTTATGATTGTAGTAGAAATAGGCCTAGGCGCAATCATGTTGTGTCTCATGCGTCTAGGAGGAATAATGTAGTGTCTCATGTGCCTAGGAAAATGTGCAATGAACCCACTACTGTTTTTCATACTTGCAACACTTCTTTTATTCTTTCATGTAAGAATGCAAAAGTAGTGGTTAGGAAGTTGGGATCCAAATGCAAAGGAGACAAAACTTGCATATGGGTTCCAAAAACTATTGTGACTAACCTTGTAAGACCCAACAAGAGTTGGGTACCTAAAACCCAAGCTTAAATTCCCTGCAGGTTTATGCATCTGGGGGCTCAAGCTGGATTATCGACAGCGGATGCACAAACCACATGACGGGGGAGAAGAAGATGTTCACCTCCTATGTCATGAATAAGGATTCCCAGGATACGATCATCTTTGGAGATGGGAACCAAGGCAAGGTCAAAGGCTTGGGCAAGATAACCATCACCAACGAGCACTCCATATCGAATGTATTTCTAGTAGAGTCGCTTGGTTACAACCTTCTGCCTGTAAGTCAATTGTGTCACATGGGTTACAATTGTCTTTTTACAAATGTTGATGTATCTGTCTTTAGAAGGAGTGATGGTTCATTAGCTTTTAAGGGTGTATTAGACGACAAACTCTACTTAGTTGATTTTTCGAAAGAGCAGGCCGATCTAGATGCATGCTTAATAGCTAAGACTAGTATGGGCTGGCTGTGGCATCGCCGTCTAGCACATGTTGGTATGAAGAACCTTCATAAACTTCTAAAGGGAGAACATGTGTTAGGACTAACCAATGTTTGTTTCGAGAAAGATAGGCCTTGTGCAGCATGTCAAGTAGGGAAACAGGTGAGAAGCACTCATCATACCAAGAATGTGATGACAACATCAAGACCACTAGAGCTTCTTTACATGGACCACTTCGGACCCGTTGCCTACCTTAGCATCGGGGGAAGTAAGTATGGTCTTGTAATTGTTGATGATTTTCCCCGCTTCACTTGGGTGTTCTTTTTGTAGGATAAATCAGAAACCCAAGGGACCCTAAAGTGCTTTCTAAGGAGGACTCAAAACGAATTTGAGCTAAAGGTGAAAAAGATAAGGAGCGACAACGGGTCCGAGTTCAAGAATCTGCAAGTTGAGGAGTATCTTGAGGAGGAAGGCGTCAAGCACGAGTTCTCCGCTCCCTACACACCACAGCAAAACAGTGTGGTAGAGAGGAAGAACAGGACGCTTATCGACATGGCGAGAATGATGCTTGGAGAGTTCAAGACGCCTGAGCGGTTTTGGTCGGAAGCTGTGAACATAGCTTGCCACGCCATAAACCGGCTCTATCTGTATCGCCTTGTCAAGAAGACCTCCTACAAACTCCTTACCGGTAACAAACCCAACATCTCCTACTTTCGTGTATTTGGGAGCAAATGTTACATTCTGGTAAAGAAAGGTAGACATTCTAAATTTGCTCCCAAGGCAGTAGAAGGGTTTTTACTAGGGTATGACTCATATACAAATGCGTATAGAGTCTTCAACAAATCATTGGGTTTGGTTGAAGTCTCTAGCGGCGTTGTATTTGATGAGACTAATGGCTCTCCAAGAGAGCAAGTTGATCTTGATGACATAGATGAAGATGATGTTCCAACGGCCGCAATGCGCACGATGGTGATTGGTGATGTGCGACCACAGGAACAACATGAGCAACATCAGCCATCTTCCTCCACAATGGTGCATCCTCCAACGCAAGACGGTGAACAGAAAGAGGGACAGGATCAAGGGGGAGCACTAGAAGAACAAGTGATGGAGGGAGAAGCACCACATGCCCCTCCAACTCAAATCCGAGCAACGATCCAACGACATCACCCCGTTGACCAGATTCTGGGTGACATAAGCAAGGGAGTAACTACTCGCTCAAGATTAGCTAACTTTTGTGAGCATTACTCGTTTGTCTCTTCTATTGAGCCTTTCAGGGTAGAAGAGGCCTTGCAGGATCCGGATTGGGTGTTGGCCATGCAGGAAGTGCTCAACAACTTCAAGAGAAATGAAGTTTGGAGTCTAGTGCCACGTCCAAAGCAAAATGTTGTGGGAGCCAAGTGGGTCTTCCGCTATAAGCAAGACGAGCACGGGGTGGTGACAAGAAACAAGGCTCGACTGGTGGCAAAAAGTTATGCCCAAATCGCAGGTTTGGATTTCGAGGAGACTTTTGCTCCTGTGGCCAGGTTAGAGTCTATTCGAATTCTATTAGCCTATGTCGCTCACCACTCTTTCAGGCTATTTCAAATGGATGTGAAGAGCGCTTTCCTCAATGGGCCAATAAAGGAGGAGGTATACGTGGAACAACCCTCTGGCTTTGAGGATGACAGGTACCCCGACCATGTGTTCAAGCTCTCTAAGGCGCTCTATGGACTTAAGAAAGCCCCAAGAGCATGGTATGAATGCCTTAGAGATTTCTTAATTGCTAATGCCTTCAAGGTTGGGAAAGCCAATCCCACTCTTTTTTACAAAGACTTGTGATGGTGATCTTTTTGTGTGCCAAATGTATGCCGATGACATAATATTTAGTTCTACTAACCAAAAGTCTTGTGAGGAGTTTAGCAGGGTGATGACTCAAAAGTTTTAGATGTCTATGATGGGCGAGTTGACCTACTTCATTAGGTTCCAAGTGAAGCAACTCAAGGACGACACCTTCATCTCCCAAACGAAGTACACACAAGATCTTCTCAAGCGGTTTGGGATGAAGGACGCCAAGCCCGCAAAGACACCGATGGGAACCGACGGGCATGTTGACCTCAACAAAGGAGGTAATTCCGTTGATCAAAAGGCATACCGGTCCATGATAGGTTCATTGCTTTATTTATGTGCTAGTAGACCGGACATTATGCTAATTGTATGCATGTGTGCTAGATATCAATCCAACCCCAAGGAATGTCACCTTGTGGCCGTTAAGCGAATCCTTAGATATTTAGTTTCTATGCCTTGCTTCGGGATCTGGTATCCAAAGGGGTCTACCTTTGACTTGATTGGATACTCAGACTCCGACTATGTCGGGTGCAAGGTTGATAGGAAGAGCACATCGGGGACGTGCCAATTTCTAGGAAGGTCCCTGGTGTCCTAGAGGTCAAAGAAACAAACATCCGTTGCCCTATCCACCGCTGAGGCCAAGTATGTTGCTGCAGGACAGTGTTGCGCGCAACTACTTTGGATGAGGCAAACCCTCTGGGACTTTGGCTACAATCTGAGCAAAGTCCCACTCCTATGTGACAATGAGAGTGCTATCCGCATGGCGGATAATCCTGTTGAACACAGCCGCACTAAGCACATAGACATCCAACATCACTTCCTGAGAGACCACCAGCAAAAGGGAGATATCGAGGTGTACCATATTAGCACCGAGAACCAGCTAGCCGATATCTTTACCAAGCCATTGGATGAGAAAACTTTTTACAGGTTGCGTAGTGAGCTAAATGTCTTAGATTCGCGTAACTTGGATTGATCTATAGCATACTGTGTTATATGCCTTTGATCATGTTACTTTATGCATTTAAATCCATTATTGTGGTGCTCAAGTTGTACAAATGATCCCCGAACCTCACAAGTCCATTTGCAAGTGATGCACATATTAAGGGGGAGATGTGCTACAACTTGACCTTTTGAAACTAACCTGATTGTTTGAGTATACTTGATGTAGTCTAAAAGGTGCTTGAAAAGGGAAATGTGGACTTGGACGATGCAAAGACTTCCACTGCACTCCGGTATTAGTATAATTAATTCCAAGTTCATTCTTATACTCTAATTGCCCTTTGCTCTGAATTGACATTTTTGGTGAGGCAATGGGGTTAAAGGGCCAATAATGATCCCGTTTTGGTGCTTAATGCCAAAGGGGGAGAAATTAAGGCCAAAGCAAATGGATCAACTACCACTTGTGAATTTCAAAAATAATAGTTAGAATTTTTTTATTTAATTTGGTCTCTTGTGGGGAGATTTTTTATTATGGGAAAAGGGGGAGTTTTTGACACTTGGTCAATTTCACTCTTCGATTATCTCTCTTTGTGCCCAAACAAGCGTGTTTGACTTAGAGATAGGAAAATGAATTTGACTTGCAAAAACAAACCAAGTGGTGGCAAAGAATGATCCAAATATATCAAATCTTGTGCAAAAATGATTTGGTCCTCATTTGCATTGATGTTGCACCTATTTTGGTTGCTTTTTGATGTGTTGGCATAAATCACCAAAAATGGGGAGATTGAAAGGGAAATGTGCCCTTGGGCAATTTCTATAATGTTTTGGTGATTAAGTGCCCAACACGTTTAATTAAGTTCTTATGTGCCAAATAAAGTGAGAAGTGCAAATCATGGCAAAAGGTATGTTTCTAGACTTGGTGAATTGTTTTATGTACTAACATGGTTATCCAAGTGCTAGAAACAGTGACTAAAGGAGAAGAGAGGAAAAAGGAAAGACTTGGCTCTGTGCAGCCAAACTTCAGCTCAGTCTGGCACATCGGACTGTCCGGTGGTGCACCGGACAGTGTTCGGTGCGCCAGGCTGGCCTCCGGTGAAAAGGTCGTTCTCAGGATATGGCGGCGGCAAACGAGTATAATTCACCAGACTGTCTGGTGGTGCACCGGACTGTCCGGTGGGTCATCTGAGGCGAACTCGTTGCTCTCGGGAATGAAGAAAGGCGACGTGGCTAAAAATTCACTGCACTGTCCGGTGGTGCACCGGACTGTCCGGTGAGCCAACGGTCGCCAGCGCCAACGGTCGGACGCAAAATCTGCGGGCGACGCGTGGCAACTCCAACGACGAGGGGGGGCACCGGACTGTCCGGTGTGCACCGGACTGTGTCCGGTGTGCCAACGGGCCCGAAGCTGCAACGATCGTCTGTGCCCGATTTGGAAGGCAATCGCGCACCGGACATGCTACAGTAGCTATCCGGTGGCGCATCGGACTGTCCGGTGCGCCACTCGACAGAAGGCAAGGATGGACTTCCAAGTTTGTCTCCAACGGCTCTTAGCTGCCTTGGGGGTATAAAAGGGACCCCTAGGCGTATGAAGGAGACACCTAAGCATTCACTAAGCATTCTAAGACTCCCGCACTCTGCCTCCGCGCATTTTATCGATTGTGTTAGTGATTTGAGCTCCATTCGAGTTGTGAACTCTCTGTGCTACGTTTCGAGCTCAAGTCTTGGCTTATGTGCCTGTGGGTGCTGCGAATTTGTGTGTTGTGTGTGTTGCTCTCCTAGCCTTACTCTTGTACCTTCTTGGTGATCTTTATTGTAAGGGCGAGAGGCTCCAACTTGTGGAGATTCCTCGTAAACGGGAGAAAAACTATCAGGAAGAAAGCCGTGGTATTCAAGTTGATCATTGGATCACTTGAAAGGGGTTGAGTGCAACCATCGTCCATTGGGACGCCACAACATGGAAGTAGGCAAGTATTACTTGGCCGAACCACGGGATAAAAATCGCGTGTCTCTTGTGATTGTATTCTTTGTGATTGTTTTGTCCACAAGAACTCGCCTCAAAACTACTTAGTCGCACTAACACTTCTATAACTAAGTTTTGTGGCTATTTAGTGTTTAATTTTACAGGATCACCTATTCACCCCCTCTAGGTGCTCTCATAATGTCCGGCAACTGACGCGTGGGCTAGGTCACAACAGGCCCACATGCTAGCCGCTCACTGTCGCAACGTGCACAGACGTTACGACAAACGATCTCACTAGGTGGAAACCATGAGTTAATGTTACAACGACAATAAATTATGTTATTTAGAAACCATAGTTTTCAAAAATGTGTTTCCAAATAGGTTCTACCTGGTGTCGAGTAGATATCTATAATTATGAACACATGATCCCTTGCAAACTTGAACTAAGATAAACATGTTTTATTATGGGATTAATTGTATACATGCCACTCAACTTTTACAAACTAGATGGTTAGTTCATTTTGATGCCATGGAGTTGTATGGAAATGAACTATTTTCCATTTTTACAAAAATTGAGTGGCATGTTTCCAACTGATCCACCCAGAACACAACCAACTAAGGGGCCTAGTTGGATCCCACAGGCTAAATTTTAATCCCGTCATATTGAATGTTTTATTGCTGATAAAAAGTATTAAATATAGTATAATTATAAAACTAATTACATAGATAAAGATTAAACATTGAAATGAGTCTAATTAGTCTATGATTCACTCATGTGATGCTACAGTAAACATTTATTAATCATAGATTAATTAGGCTTAATAAATATGTCTTATCATTTAGTCTTTATCTATGTAGTTAGTTTTGTAGTTAGACTATATTTAATACATATAATTGATACTCTAACATTCAATGTCAAAATAACTAAGCTTTAATTAGGAGAACCAAACACCCCCTAAAACCAGGGGCGTGCCTAGAGTGTAGAAATGGATATTCAAGTGAATACCTATGATTTTACAAAAACTAAATGTATATAACTACAAATACATGTATATTAAAAAAATAAAAACTACTTATTCTGTAGCCAATTACAGATCAAATACAACTTGTTGGCGTTTCGGACCCGCGAGGACCGTCAACCGACCAGAAAATTTGTTGCTGCGTGTCCCTACCCAGATTGGTTGATGCAAGATGGAACACAAGAGGGAAATGAGGCTTATGTTATCTCGCACCAGGGTGCTCGTAGTAGGGGTTACAAGCGTCGCGAGAGAGCGAGGGCGAGAGCGAGAGAGAGGGAGAGTCCCTGCGTGCGTCCGTCTCCGCCTGTTTCGTCTGCCCCGCCTCCCTCTATGTCAATGTCTCTGTGTGCGTCCACGTATGTCCACCCGAACGTGTGTTAACTAGGGGTGGATATCGAGCCAGCTTGGGTCGTTATAGCTCGGCTCGTTATGGCTCGGTAATCAAACGAGCTAGCTCGGCTCGGCTCGTTAAAGTAGCGAGCTAGGAACCATGCTCGGCTCGACTCGTTTTGTAGCTCGAGCCAGCTCGTTTGACTCGCGAGCCATACATTACAAAACACTGAAAACAGGGCATGGCTTTAAAAAAACAGCAAGAGTTCAATTTAAATTCTCAATCAGTCAATCACACTGTCAAGACAATTCACGGCTTGTAAAAGTAATAGAGACAAGACAGACGACAGAAAACTGACTTCATAGTCATTGATCAACGTGAATCCCAAAATTGGGAAACAGAAAGATGGTGTCGCATACAAAAAATCGTCTTTACTTGCCATAACAAAAACAGATATAGTATATTTTAAAAAAACTAATTAAACAACAAAACAAAATATATATCAACATGACTCCAGCGAAATACACATGACTGAGCGTCACTAACAACCATAATCATAGCCATGAGTTCATCATAGATTCACAGTTTCACACTGTCACTAACAACCATAACAGTTAACACAAATGACAGATCCATCACAGATTAGACTTGAAGTATCAGTCCATCACAGATTCACACATTAACCGTTAACATTGATAATAGTCTACGAGACTACGACAGTTTAGACTTTATATTCTTAATAAAGAACACTGAAGGACTCAAAAGTTCCCAGGCCACGAAAATGCAAAACAATAAAATCTTCTTGTACCATCAGACTCAGTCACTCAGACCATCAGTTTGAAGTTTGAACTCTTCTTGTAAGACCTACATTTCAAAATATGAAAATACCATCAGTCAGACAGTCACTGAAGAATCTGTGCTTGAAGAACCTGTGAGCTCAAATATGAAAACACACTTACAGACTTATTGTTACTAGTTGCTTCCAACCACACAGTTTGGGAATTCCACATATTCATTATCATCATCATTTTCTCCTCCCTGTAATCAGTCAAAAATAAATATTAAATATGTTTAGAAACAAAAATAGTCAAAAGAAATTAATCATCACATAGAAACATACCACAATGATAGGATTTGGCGAACCCCGTATCCAACTAGATGCACAAACTAGTGCCTGAACTATCGCTGGCTTTAAAGAACTCCTATAATCATCAAGAATCCTTCCTCCACAACTAAAAGTTGATTCTGATGATACACTTCCAGCAGGAACAGCCAAGAATCTCTTTGCCATACTCGCCACAACAGGGAATCTATGAGAATTCACTTTCCAATAGTTCACCAAGTTGAACTTCTTATCATCTATGGACACATTTGCTTCATCTAGATAGATAAGCAACTCTGATTTTGAGCTTTCTATGGCACTGGAGTCCAAAAAATCCTGAAACTCACTTGTGACTATGGAAGTAAGATCACTGCTTACATCCTTTGCTATTGAAGCTGACTGGGTATTTGAGCTACTATCACCATTTTTCTGCCTATACACCAAATCATATTTCTTGTAGATATCTTCTAATTCTATGTTGATCTCTTCAAGCTCTGTTTGACACCTAAAAGCATCATAAAGCTGACCGAAACACCATCTGATGTACCTCATTTTGAACCTAGGGTCAAGGATTGTAGCAATAACCATGACATTGTTCCTCACCTCCCAATATTTATTGAATTTTTCTAACATTGCAGCAGCCATACACCTCAAATATGCATAACTAGATTTCTGTGTAATGTGCCACTAAACACATATATTGTACACCTTGATTAGATGTCCACAAATCAGTAGTTAAACTTATTGATTTAGCTTCTCTAAGACTCTTCTTCAGTTTCTCTTTCTTAGATTCATAGACTCTCATACATTCACTTCTAATAGTGTCGGGGACCATAATTAGGGGTACCCCCAAGACTCTTAATCTCAGCTGGTAACCCCCATCAGCACAAAGCTGCGAAGGCCTGATGGGTGCGATTAAGTCAAGGCTCGGTCCACTCAAGGGACACGACCTCGCCTCGCCCGAGCCCATCCTCGGGCAAGAGCAGCCGACCCCGGAGGATTCACGTCTCGACCGAGGGCCCCCTCAAGCAACGGACACACCTTCGACTCGCCCGAGGCCCAGTCTTCGCCGGGAAGCAACCTTGGCCGGATCGCCACACCGACCGACCGTATCGCAGGAGCATTTAATGCAAGGATGGTCTGACACCTTATCCTGACGCGCGTCCTTCAGTCGACAGAGCCGAAGTGACCGCAGTCACTTCGCCGCTCCACTGACCGGCCTAATAAGAAGACAGTGCCGCCTGCGCCACTCCGACTGCTGTGCCACTCGACAGAGAGAGGCTGACAGCAGCCAAGTCCGGCCTCAGGCGCCATAGGAAGCTCCGCCTCGCCCGACCCCAGGGCTCGGACTCGGCCTCGGCCCCAGAAGACGACGAGCCCCGCCTCGACCGACCCCAGGGCTTGGACTCGGCCTCGGCCCCGGAAGACGACGAACTCCGCCTCGCCCGACCCCAGGGCTCGGACTCGGCCTCGGCCCCGGAAGACGACGAACTCCGCCTCGCCCGACCCCAGGGCTCGGACTCGGCCTCGGCCCCGGAAGACGACGAACTCCGCCTCTCCCGACCCCAGGGCTCGGACTCGGCCTCGACCCCGGAAGACGACGAACTCCGCCTCGCCCGACCCGGGGCTCGGACTCGACCTCGACCTCGGAAGACAGACTAGACCTCGACCTCGGAGGAGCCTCCGCCTCGCCCGACCCAGGGCTCGGACCGACCACGTCACAGGGGGGCCATCATTACCCTACCCCTAGCTAGCTCAGGCTACGGGGAACAAGACCGGCGTCCCATCTGGCTCGCCCCGGTAAACAAGTAATGATGGCGCCCCGCGTGCTCCATGACGACGGCGGCTCTCAGCCCCTTACGGAAGCAAGGAGACGTCGGCAAGGACTCGACAGCCCCGACAGCTGTCCTTCCGCAAGGCTCCAGCGCTCCTTCGACGGCCACGACATCACATGAACTGGGTGCCAAAACCTCTCCGGCTGCCACGACGGCATGTACTTAGGGCGCTAGCTCCTCTCTGCTAGACACGTTAGCACACTGCTACATCTCCTATTGTACACCTGGGCCCTCTCCTTACGCCTATAAAAGGAAGGTCTAGGGCTCTCATACGAGAAGGTTGGCCGCGCGGGAGGACGGGACGGCGCGCGCAGGCCTCTCGCCCCCTCCCACATGGACGCTTGTAACCCCCTACTGCAAGCGCACCCGACCTGGGCGCAGGACAACACGAAGGCCACGGGTTTCCCCTTTACGCATGTCTCCTTTCCCCCCTTCGTGCTCTGTCTCGCGCCGACCCATCTGGGCTGGGACACGCGGCGACAATTTACTCGTCGGTCCAGGGACCCCCCGGGGTCGAAACGCCGACATTTGGCGCGCCAGGTAGGGGCCTGCTGCGTGTTGACGAACAGCTTCTCGTCAAGCTCCAGATGGGTAGTCTCCAGCAACCTTTCCAGCCTGGGACGGTGCTCCGTTTCGGGAGCCTCGAGTTCATGTCCCTCGATGGCAGCTACGACATGATACTCCTTCCTCCGCCGCGCGACAGCGACAATGGCGGCCGACAACCCGCCCGCCGGCGGCGGAATCAACGACGTCTTCCCCACATAGCGGAAGAACAACATCCGGGTTTGTCCCGTCGCCTCCCCCGCCGACGGAGGAGGAGGCGGGGCAACCAAGGCCAAGCAGGAGGCGGCACCTCGTCGGCTGTCGAGCGAGTCGACGGCGCCGGTGCCCCAACGTGGGACACGTCGGGCGTCGATCTCGCGTCTGAGACGAAGATGAGCGCCGTTTCCCCGCAACACGCCAACTCCAAGCGGACGGACGACGCCAGCACGCTCGCGAGGGATTTGCTGGGCGTCACCCTCGTACTTGAGACGACGGTGCAGTCTGCCCCTGACACGACTTCGTCAACGCCCGTCGACCAGGAGGTACCGACCGATTCCCATCTCATGCCTTTTGGATTCAGCCTCGACCCACCAAGCGACTTCGCTCCGGTGGAAGCCTTCATAGAGGCATGTCCAAACCCTCTGGGGTATCATATGCGGTCACCCTGGGACCGACTGACGACCGTCTCGACCTACGGACCCTCGGGTTCCGAGGAAGATGACGAGCCCGACCTTTGTTGGGATTTCTCCGGACTCGGTAACCCTAGTGCCATGCAGGACTTCATGACCGCATGTGACTACTGCCTTTCCGATTGTTCCGACGGTAGCCGCAACTTCGACGACGAGGACTGTGGCCCAAGTCGTGAATGTTTCCACGTCGATCTAGGGGGTCCCGGCGAAGGCAACCATCTTGGTATACCGGAAAACGGTGATCCCTCTAGGCCTGCGCCTCGCGTTGACATCCTTCGGGAGCTAGTTGTGGTTCCAGTCCCTGCGAGGGGTCAGGACTCACAGCTCGAGCAAATCCGCGAGGGGCAGGCCAGGCTCGACGAGGGAGCAGGAACGCTTGAGCAGTTCCGGCGGAACACCAGGCAGGAATGGGCAGACCGAGCTCCGCCCGGAGAAGCGCGTCATCTGCCCCAGGGCATCCAGCTCCGCATTGTCGACGATGTCAGGGCAAGGCCGCCACCGGCTTCTAGTGGGGTCGGCCAGAACCTGGCTGCGGCAGCAATACTACTCCGCGCGATGCCGGAACCATCGACCACCGAAGGGCAGCGTATCGAGGGAGAGCTCAAGAATCTCCTGGAGGATGCCGCGGTCCGACAGGCCGAAAGCTCTGCCTACCGAAGGCAGGGATACCCCTCGGAGCATCACACCGCGACTTCCCGATTCATGCGGGAAGCCCGGTCCACACCGGGCACACACGCAACACAGCGCCTGCGGCCCTGGGTTGCCTCGGCAACGAGCACCACCACCGCAACCTTCAAACCCACCTCGACGAGAGGGTGCGCCGAGGCTACCACCCTAGGCGTGGGGGACGTTACGACAGCGGGGAGGATCAGAGTCCCTCGCCCGAACCACCCGGCCCTCAGCCGGGCCATACGATGGGCGCCGTTCCCGACCCGGTTCCGAACCCTGACTACTATCACAAAGTACTCGGGGGAGACGAGGCCAGAACTGTGGCTCGTGGACTGTCGACTGGCCTGCCAACTAGGTGGAACGGACGATGACAACCTCATCATCCGCAACCTTCCCCTGTTCCTCTCCGACACCGCTCGAGCCTGGTTGGAGCACCTGCCTCTGGGGCAGATCTCCAACTGGGACAACCTGGTTCAAGCCTTCACCGGCAACTTTCAGGGCACGTACGTGCGCCCTGGGAACTCCTAGGATCTCCGCAGCTGCCGCCAGCAGCCGAGAGAGTCTCTCCGGGACTACATCCGACGATTCTCGAAGCACTGCACCGAGCTGCCTAACGTCACCGACTCGGATGTCATCGGTGTTAGAAATATGCCCTAGAGATAATCATAGAGATGAGCATATTTCTTTGTATCCATGATATATATATTGCTTAATTTAATATCCATGGAAGGCACCTTGTATTGATTAGCAATTATGTGAATTGTTTGTGAGATTCTTTACTTATATGGTTATTCTAAATGATGTCCCTAGTCAGAGTCGATGACTAGCACATGTATTAGTTGATGACTACATTTCACAAGTCATGAACATGGAGATGTTAAATTAATAATGTGGGCGCATGTATGACATGAGGCTGGACCGACCCAACGTGAGATATTGTAATATAGTTCTCTTCTTGCAACATGAATACTGTATCCTTAGACCTGAGATTGTCGCATGTTCTCAAGATGTGAATTGACTTACTTAGGGACTATCAAACGCTATCCCGTAACTGGGTAGTTATAAAGGTAGTTTTGGGTTTGTCAGGAAGCATGCTATGAGGCATGGTCAGTCAAGATGGAATTTGTCCCTCTCTTTGTGAGAGAGATATCTCTGGGCCCCTCGAGTGATTGGATCAAGAAATGCATGGCCGTGCTAGGGTTAAGAGTTAACCATTGAAAGAATTCCAATTCACAGTATCGAGAAAGAGAGGTCAGCTTAGAGCCAGACCAAATATCGTGAGACAAAGGGAACAACATGTACTTAATGTCGCAATGGTTCGTCTGATATGATCTTTACGTACACATAGGAGTTGACATGTCTTGCTAGAGGCCGCTGTCAATTATTGGGCCAAGTAAGAGTACTCGGGCTATGTCTATTTGTACGTGAACCTATAGGGTCACACACTTAAGGGGAAGGAAGCCTAATTCAGATTAGATCCGAAATTAGACTGGGCTTTAGGGTTAATGATGGGCCTCGGCGTCAGAAGCCCACCATAACGCCTATATAATGAGGGGCGGGGGCGCGGTTAAGGATAACCTAATTCGCCACCAGCGAACTAACAGCCGCCGCCCACCTCTCGCCCTCGCCAAGTCGCCGTCGCGAACCTAGCAGTTCGGTACGCGGCGCTTCCTCCCTGTACGTGTGGATACCTCGGAGGTGCTACATCTGGAGCACTTGGACGAACCGTGCGAGGACGTGAAGGACGCCGGCGATTGCACGGCACTGCTCGACGCGTTCGTCTACATCGAGACGTCTTCCGCTGCTCTGCGCGTCTAGTGGTAATTCCATGACCTATAACCGCAGTAGTTCTTGGTATTATGGGGATGAAATTTTTTTGTTTTGCGCTAGCGTAGCCTCCCCGTAATTTTACAATCGGCGCGTTCCTCGCCGGCACCACCTGCCGCGACCTGGTGAGCAAGCTGGGTCGCAAGACCCCCACCAGGGCAAGCGAGCTTGTGGACATCGCCACCAAATTCGCCTCTGGCCAAGAGGCGGTTGAGGCCATCTTCAGGAAGGACAAGCAACCCCAGGGCCGCCCGCCGGAAGATGTCCCCGAGGCGTCCACTCAGCGCGGCACCAAGAAGAAAGGCAAGAAGAAGTCGCAAGCGAAACGTGACGCCGCCGACGCGGACCTTGTCGCCGCCGCTAAGTACAAGAACCCTCGGAAACCTCCCGGAGGTGCCAATCTCTTCGACAAAATGCTCAAGGAGTCGTGCCCCTATCATCAGGGGCCCGTCAAGCACACCCTCGAGGAGTGCGTCATGCTTCGGCGCCACTTTCACAAGGCCGGGCCACCTACGGAAGGTGGCAGGGCCCACAACAACGACAAGAAGGAGGATCACAAGGCAGAGGAGTTCCCCGAGGTCCACGACTGCTTCATGATCTACGGTGGGCAAATGGCGAACGCCTCGGCTCGGCACCGCAAGCAAGAGCGCCGGGAGGTCTGCTCGGTAAAGGTGGCGGCACCAGTCTACCTAGACTGGTCCGGCAAGCCCATCACCTTCGACCAGGGCGACCACCCCGACCACGTGCCGAGCCCGGGAAAATATCCGCTCGTTGTCGACCCCGTCATCGGCAACGTCAGGCTCACCAAGGTCCTCATGGACGGAGGCAGCAGCCTCAACATCATCTACGCCGAAACCCTCGGGCTCCTGCGGATCGATCTGTCCTCAGTCCGGGCAGGCGCGGCGCCTTTTCACGGGATCATTCCTGGGAAACGCGTCTAGCCCCTTGGACAACTCGATCTGCCCGTTTGCTTCGGGACTTCCTCCAACTTCCGAAGGGAAACCCTCACGTTCGAGGTGGTCGGGTTCCGAGGAACCTACCACGCAGTGTTGGGGAGGCCATGCTACGCCAAGTTCATGGTCGTCCCCAACTACACCTACCTCAAGCTCAAGATGTCGGGCCCCAACGGGGTCGTCACTGTCGGCCCCACGTACCGACACGCGTACAAATGCGACGTGGAGTGCGTGGAGAATGCCGAGGCCCTCGCTGAATCCGAGGCCCTCATCGCCGACCTGGAGAGCCTCTCCAAGGAGACGCCAGACGTGAAGCGCCATGCCGGCAATTTCGAGCCAGCAGAGACGGTCAAATCCGTCCCTCTCGACCCCAACAATGATGCCTCCAAGCAGATCCGGATCGGCTCCAAGCTCGACCCCAAATAGGAAGCAGTGCTCGTCGACTTTCTCCGCGCAAACGCCGAAGTCTTTGCGTGGAATCCCTCGGACATGCCTGGCATACCGAGGGAGGTCGCCGAGCACTCGCTGGATATCCGAGCTGGAGCCCGACCCGTGAAGCAGCCTCTGCGCCGATTCGACAAAGAAAAGTGCAGAGCCATAGGCGAGGAGATCCACAAGCTGATGGCTGCAGGGTTCATCAAAGAGGTATTCCATCCCGAATGGCTTGCCAACCCTGTGCTTGTGAGAAAGAAAGGAGGGAAATGGTGGATGTGTGTAGACTACACTGGTCTAAACAAAAACATGTCCGAAGGTTCCCTACCCTCTGCCCCGCATCGACCAAATCGTGGATTCCACTGCTGGGTGCAAAACCCTGTCTTTCATCGATGCCTACTCAAGGTATCACCAAATCAGGATGAAAGAGTTCGACCAGCTCGCGACTTCTTTCATCACGCCTTTTGGCATGTACTGCTACGTTACTATGTCGTTTGGTTTGAGGAATGCGGGTGCGACATACCAAAGGTGCATGAACCACGTGTTCGGCGAACACATTGGTCGAACGGTCGAGGCTTACGTCGATGACATCGTAGTCAAGACGAGGAAAGCCTCCGACCTCCTTTCCGACCTCGAAACGACATTCCGGTGTCTCAAGGCGAAAGGCGTAAAACTCAATCCCGAGAAGTGCGTCTTCGGAGTCCTCCGAGGCATGCTCTTGGGGTTCATCGTCTCCGAGCGGGGTATCGAGGCCAACCCGGAGAAAATTGCGGCCATCACCAACATGGGCCCCATCAAGGACTTGAAAGGCGTACAGAGGGTCATGGGATGCCTTGCGGCTCTGAGCCGCTTCATCTCGCGCCTCGGCGAAAGAGGCCTACCTCTGTACCGCCTCTTGAGAAAGGCTGAGTGCTTCACTTGGACCCCCGAGGCTGAGGAAGCCCTCGGGACCTGAAGGCGCTCCTCACGAACGCGCCCATCTTGGTGCCCCCCGCTGCCGGAGAAGCCCTCTTGATCTACGTCGCCGCTACCACTCAGGTGGTCAGCGCCGAGATCGTGGTTGAGAGACGAGAAGAGGGGCATGCATTGCCCATCCAAAGGCCGGTCTACTTCATCAGTGAGGTACTGTCCGAGACCAAGCTCCGCTACCCACAAATTCAGAAGCTGTTGTACGCGGTGATTCTGACGCGGCAGAAGTTGCGACACTACTTCGAGTCTCATTCGGTGACTGTGGTGTCATCCTTCCCCCTAGGGGAGATCATCCAGTGCCGAGAGGCCTCGGGTAGGATTGCAAAGTGGGCGGTGGAAATCATGGGCGAGACAATCTCGTTTGCCCCTCATAAGGCCATCAAGTCCCAAGTCTTGGCGGACTTTGTGGCTGAATGGGTCGACACCCAGCTTCCAGCAGCTCCGATCCAACCGGAACTCTGGACCATGTTTTTTGACGGGTCACTGATGAAAACAGGGGTAGGCGCGGGCCTGCTCTTCATCTCGCCCCTCGGGAAGCACCTCCGCTACGTGCTGCGCCTCCATTTCCCGGTGTCCAACAACGTGGCTGAGTACGAGGCTCTGGTCAACGGGTTGCGAATCGCCATCGAGCTAGGGGTCTGACGCCTCGACGCTCGCGGTGACTCGCAGCTTGTCATTGACCAAGTCATGAAGAACTCCCACTGCCGCGACCCGAAGATGGAAGCCTACTGCGACGAGGTTCGGCGCCTGGAAGACAAGTTCTACGGGCTCGAGCTCAACCACGTCGCCCGACGATACAACGATACTGCGGACGAGCTGGCTAAGATAGCCTCGGGGCGAACAACGGTTCCCCCGGACGTCTTCTCCCGAGACCTACATCAACCCTCAGTCAAGACCGACGACATGCCCGAGCCCAAGAAGGCCTCGACCCAGCCCGAGGCACCCTCGGCTCAGCCCGAGGCACCCTCGGCCCCTGAAGGTGAGACACTGCGCGTCGAGCAAGAGCGGAGCGGGGTCACGCCTAATCGAAACTAGCAGACCCCGTACCTGCAATATCTCCACTGAGGAGAGCTGCCCCTCGACCGAGCCGAAGCTCGGCGACTGGCGTGGCGCGCCAAGTCATTCGTCTTGCTGGGGGATGAGAAGGAGCTCTACCACCGCAGCCCCTCAGGCATCCTCCAGCGATGCATATCCATCGCCGAAGGCTAGGAGCTTGTACAAGAGATACACTCGGGGGCTTGCGGTCACCACGCAGCGCCTCGAGCCCTTGTTGGAAATGCTTTCCGACAAGGTTTCTACTGGCCGACCGCGGTGGCCGACGCCACCAGAATTGTCCGCACCTGCCAAGGGTGTCAATTCTATGCAAGACAGACCCACCTGCCCGCTTAGGCTTTGCAGACGATACCCATCACCTGGCTATTTGCTGTGTGGGGTCTGGACCTCGTCGGTCCCTTGCAGAAGGCACCCGGGGGCTACACGCACCTATTGGTCGCCATCGACAAATTCTCCAAGTGGATCGAGGTCCGGCCCCTAAACAGCATTAGGTCCGAACAGGCGGTGGCATTCTTCACCAACATCATCCATCGCTTCAGGGTCCCGAACTCCATCATCACCGACAACGACACCCAGTTCACCAGCAAAAAGTTCCTGGACTTCTGCGAGGATCACCACATCTGGGTGGACTGGGCCGCCGTGGCTCACCCCATGATGAATGGGCAAGTAGAGCGCGTCAACGGCATGATTCTGCAAGGACTCAAGCCGAGGATCTACAATGACCTCAACAAGTTCGGCAAGCGATGGATGAAGGAGCTCCCCTCGGTGGTTTGGAGTCTGAGGACAACGCCGAGCCGAGCCACGGGCTTCACACCGTTCTTTCTAGTCTATGGGGTCGAGGCCATCTTGCCCACAGATTTAGAATACGGTTCCTCGAGGGTGAAGGCCTACGACGACCAAAGCAATCGAACAAACTGAGAAGACTCACTGGACCAGCTGGAGGAGGCTCGGGACATGGCCTTACTACACTCGGTGCGGTATCAGCAGTCCCTGCAATGCTACCACGCCCGAGGGGTTCGGTCCCGAGACCTCCAGGTGGGCGACTTGGTGCTTCGGCTGCGACAAGACGCCCGAGGGCGGCACAAGCTCACGCCTCCCTGGGAAGGGCCGTTCGTCATCGCCGAGGTTCTGAAGACCGGGACATACAAGCTGGCCAACAGTCAAAGCGAGGTCTACAGCAACGCTTGGAACATCCGACAGCTACGTCGCTTCTACCCTTAAGATGCTTTCAAGTCGTTCGTACACCTCGTCCACATACAAAGTCTAACCATCAAGGAAGGGTCAGCCTTGCCTCGGCAAAGCCCGACCCTCCCTCGGGGGCTAGAAGGGGGGAACCCCCTTTGCGTCAAAATTTTCCTCGGAAAAAGTCTTTTTCTGCCAGAACGCCTTTCGTGCTTTTCGACTACTTCGGAAGCGGGATCCTGAAAACGACGGAGTACACGTAAGCAGCCAAGGCCGACCGAGCCGAGGGACTCCTACGCCTCCGGGATACGGATACCTCACTCATCACCTTCCGCGATAAGTAACTCACGCTCGGATAAGCGATTCCGCGGACCGAACAAGTCTTAACGACCGAAAACTCTTCTGTCGAAACGATTTTTCGTGCCTTCTCGACTATATCGATAGTAGAATCCTACGGACGAGTAAGAGTACACGTAAGCGGCAAGGCCGACCGAGCCGAGGGACTCCTACGCCTCCGGGATACGAATACCTCACTCATCACCTTCCGTGAAAAGTAACTCTTACTCGGATAAACAATTCTGTTACCGACGAATAAGTCCAGATACTCGAAACAAGAGGAAAAGAAACGCAACTTTACAACACGACGACAGTATGTTTGGGCCTCGGCGGCCGCAGAAAACATACGCACACTACAAGATGAACCGATCCTACAGGTTCAGACGTCGATGGAGGGGGAGCAGCAGCACCCTCGGCGTCAACTCCACCTTCGGTGAAGTCCGACCGAGCCTCGGACGGCAACGCGGTCGGAGGATCTCCACTCCGAAGGACGACGTCAGCACCGCGCCCGGGCCATTGCCGCTAGGGTCTCCTCCAGGAATCCGGCCCGAGCAGACGGCTCGGCCGGCCGCCCCGAAGCCTCAGCCAGCTGTCCCCCGAGGACACCAGCTCGGCTCGTGGCTTCGGCAACTCGACTCCGACGTCGATCTCGCCAGTGGACGGCCAGACCAGGCTCCGGCCGACGAAGTCTTCTTTTCAAACCAACTCTGCCTCTGTCCATGCTAACACCGCTGCCTCCGTCTTCGGCTCATCGAAGAGCGGCCGAGGTTTCCCTTAACTAAGCAAGAGAAGCCTCGGGCGGCAAGGCCGACCGAGCCGAGGGACTCCTATGCCTCTGGGATACGGATACCTCACTCGTCACCTTCGCACGGGGCAACTCACACTTGGTTAAGCGGTTCAGTTAGCCGACAGGCGAGTCCTAGTGCTTGAAATGAGGAAAAAACACGGCTCCGTGCCAAAAATACATACATGTTCAGGCCCCGACAGCCGCAATGAACAAGACACAGGCACTCAAGGTGCCATTACAAACGGAACTCCGGTTCCGCCTCCGCGGGTACGAACAACCCCCCACATTGGAGGGCCCACGGGGCGACAAGGCTCTAGGTGGCTCACCGCCGCCCGCTCCGGCAGCAGCGACAACGACTTCTGCTCCGAGTGGCCGAACAGCAGCATCGATGACCTCAGGGCGGATGCTGCTGCCATAAGGCCCTCGCCCACGTCCCCACTTGAGGGGCGAGGACAAGCAGAAGGCCGTAGAGTTGGAGGTCAGTCCGCGAGCGGCACCGACTATCTCGTTGGCGGAGAAACCTCTTCCGGCTAACTCGGCGAGAGGTGGCACCAGAAACGGCGCCAAAGCCGCTCGGGCCGGAGAGTCAGACACGCGGCAGCTGCCAGCGCCACGAACGGTGAACGCCCTTCCCCCGATCACTGAGGGAAGCAGCGGGCCGCTGCCCGCGCGGAGACAGGCCCCAACTCGGCGCACTCCCCTCCCCAGCACTGATGATGAACATCCTTGAAGCTGAGGGAGGGGCGAAGGCCGCAGCCCGACTTGCTTCTCCCCACCCTGGAACTGGTGGTCACCGTCTTGGGTGACCACCGGCGAGGGGATGCGGCCGGGCTGTCTGATGAAAATCCTTGAAGCCGAATGATGGCTGAAAGGTACCAACTTCCGCGAAGTTGCGTTCCTCCAACGATGACAAGGCAGAAGAACCGCGGGCGCCCCCCATCCGGGGGCTCGGAAGGTGGAAAGACGCGATGCATGAGAGGAGCGCAAAGACATGGTTGCCTTTCAAGGGGGTCACCGTCCTTTTAAAGGCAACTCTCCCCACTTGCGTCCTCAGCCGTCGCGGACTGAGTCTTCTCCAACACGCTCCAAAGTACTCCCCCTACGACACGGGGGCTGGGTCCCATGCATCGTGCAAGCTGGCCCAGGACAGAAGGAGCCAAAACCGCCGCGCGCGGTGCGCGCAACTGCCCAGCGGTTACGAGCACTCCTCCACTTTCGCCCAGACCAGCGGGTGAAAGGGCGGACTGCCATGCAGGCGGCATGCAACCGCACCAAGGGGGCGCACCCTTTCGACTTCGACGCGTCCAGCATGGCGGCCCAGGCCCACACGTCATGTAACCGGCGCGCCGGTTACTACGTGCAAGAAACTGCACCGCCACTTGCGCCAGTACCGCGCCTCCTCGACTGCGGAACCAGCGCCGCGACTCGTGGCGACCCTGCGCACGGCCCAACAGTGCCAACCGAGCGCATCGGTCACGGGTCAGTCAGCCGCGGGAGAAGGCGCGACGGTCGATACGGCCAGAAATGGGCCGGCGGTAATGGCGGTGGCAGGCGGGCGGAAGTAGCGGTCAAGTCGTCAGCAAGCTCATGTCCTCTCCTGGGACAGCGAGAGAACCCTCTCCCACGGCATGAAGACGACGCACCCGTTTTCCGTTCCTCGAACGGCTCGCGCACGCACAACGGTCGCCCCGCGAGCCACTCGTCCCGTCGCATTAACTCCGCGGCAGGGCAGGCGGCTCCTTTGGCAGGCGAAGCAAGCGATGCTTCACCTCCGCCATAATGACCGCGTCAAAAAAGGTGCGCCACGTCGTTCGATTTCGTATCCTTTTCCTTTTCCTCTTTATCTCTCTTACAACAGGGACCGGGAAAGGGGATATTCCTAAAGGGATCCTTCTCCGTGAAGGAAGCGGGCCCCGAGCCCCCCTACTGATCAGAGGTTCGAAGGCTGGCCCCTCGGAAGGGTTCAACAGCCGCCTCAGAGCACTCGGGCTCCGCGCCCACTACTGGTCAGAGGTTCGAAGGCCGGCCCCTCTGAAGGGTTCAATGGCCGCCTCAGGCCACTCGGGCTCCGCGCCCACTACTGATCAGGGGTTCGTAGGCTGGCCTCTGAAGGGTTCGACAGCCACCTCAGACGTAGAGCAAGGGATGACCAAGGGTACGTTCGATACATAACCAAGGCTCGGGCTACGCTCTCGAGGTACCCTAGGACATTTCCGAGACCGACGGGAACGATTTTGTAACGGAATCCCACCAGAGGGAGGCATTGAGCCCTCGGACCCCGTCAAAAGGGGACCGGGTCCGGAAAATCACCCGCATGTACTTTTGGAGCGTGCCTCCGGGCCACTAGACGACCCCTAACGAATGGGGCATGAGCGTCCACTCGGGTTACCCGTTAGCAGCTCACTAGAGACACCATGTTCGGCGCCCTCTGAGGGCAACATGGCGCTTTCCCCCTCCTCCTTGCGGAAAGGCGACGCAGGGGTGTATGTAAAAAAGTCGAGTCTATCCTTGACCGTCCTCTCGCTCTGTGCGGAGGCTCGGGGGCTGCTCTCACAAACCCGGCTCCGGCCAAACCGTTGACAGCGTCAACATACCAGCCCGAGAACTTGGGACTTGATTGTGCACCCGGGCTACGGCCAGTTCGCATGAGGGAACAACCAGACCGGCCGAAGCATCACGAAACGCACTAAGACCTCGAAGGAGCCAAACCACTCCTCCGAGGCCTCGGGGGCTACACCCGGCGGGTGTGCTCGCGCGCACCCACCGGAACGAAACGCAACCGAGAAAGGCCAGTCCCCTTGCAAAAAAGTGCGACAAAAGCCTCCAAGCGAGTATTAACACTCCCTTCGAGGCTCGGGGGCTACTGTCGGGGACCATAATTAGGGGTACCCCCAAGACTCCTAATCTCAGCTGGTAACCCCATCAGCACAAAGCTGCGAAGCCTGATGGGTGCGATTAAGTCAAGGCTCGGTCCACTCAAGGGACACGACCTCGCCTCGCCCGAGCCCAGCCTCGGGCAAGGGCAGCCGACCCCGGAGGATTCACGTCTCGCCCGAGGGCCCCCTCAAGCAACAGACACACCTTCGGCTCGCCCGGGGCCCAGTCTTCGCCGGGAAGCAACCTTGGCCGGATCGCCACACCGACCGACCGTATCGCAGGAGCATTTAATGCAAGGATGGTCTGACACCTTATCCTGACGCGTGCCCTTCAGTCGACAGACCCGAAATGACCGCAGTCACTTTGCCGCTCCACTGACCGGCCTGACAAGAAGACAGCGCTGCCTGCGCCACTCCGACTGTTGTGCCACTCAACAGAGAGAGGCTGACAGCAGCCAAGTCTGACCTCAGGCGCCATAGGAAGCTCTGCCTCGCCCGACCCCAGGGCTCGGACTCGGCCTCGGCCCCGGAAGACGACGAGCCCCGCCTCGACCGACCCCAGGGCTCGGACTCGGCCTCGGCCCGGGAAGACGACGAACTCCGCCTCGCCCGACCCCAGGGCTCGGACTCGGCCTCGGCCCCGGAAGACAACGAACTCCGCCTCGCCCGACCCCAGGACTCGGACTCGGCCTCGGCCTTGGAAGACGACGAACTCCGCCTCGCCCGACCCCAGGGCTCGGACTCGGCCTCGGCCCCCGGAAGACGACGAACTCCGCCTCGCCCGACCCGGGGCTCGGACTCGACCTCGAGCTCGGAAGACAGACTCGACCTCAACCTCGAAGGAGCCTCCGCCTCGCCCGACCCAGGGCTCGGACCGACCACGTCATAGGGGGGGCCATCATTACCCTACCCCTAGCTAGCTCAGGCTACGGGGAACAAGACTGGCATCCCATCTGGCTCGCCCCGGTAAACAAGTAATGATGGCGCCCCGCGTGCTCCATGACGACGGCGGCTCTCAGCCCCTTACGGAAGCAAGGAGACGTCAGCAAGGACTCGACAGCCCCGACAGCTGTCCTTCCGCAAGGCTCCAGCGCTCCTCCGACAGCCACGACATCACATGAACAGGGTGCCAAAACCTCTCTAGCTGCCACGACGGCATGTACTTAGGGCGCTAGCTCCTCTCTGCTAGACACGTTAGCACACTGCTACATCTCCTATCGTACACCTGGGCCCTCTCCTTACGCCTATAAAAGGAAGGTCCAGGGCTCTCGTACGAGAAGGTTGGCCGCGCGGGAGGACAGGACGGCGCGCGCAGGCCTCTCGCCCCCTCCCACACGAACGCTTGTAACCCCCTACTGCAAGCGCACCTGACCTGGGCGCAGGACAACACGAAGGCCACGGGTTTCCCCTTTACGCCTATCTCCTTTTTCCCCCTTCGTGCTCCATCTCGCGCCGACCCATCTGGGCTAGGACACGCGGCGACAATTTACTCGTCGGTCCAGGGACCCCCCGGGGTCGAAACGCCGACAAATAGTCTTCCTACCGATATGTTCATATTTGCTATTCATCCATGTCATCAAGATATTAAACCATTTATGCTCTACCATCCTAAAAGAATACTAATGAACAATGATCATCTTGGCAATCAATAGTCTAGTGTGCTCATGATCATATTCATCAGGGTTAACAATAATAGATCCATCAGCTGCAGTAAATGTGAGAGTACCTTGAGGAAGTTGAGATTTTGCCTTAGCCATTTTGTTCTGAAACTGTGTGCACTTCTGTAAATGACGGTTTAGCTGTGAAGTTGCCCCCTGGATGGTATGCATAGCTTTTATAATAGAATTTGCACTTGGATTTTGTCACCATAACCCCAAACTCCTTCTTAGACTGAACATGGATCTCCTTAAAATATTTCCAGCAACCAGCACGCTTTCCTCTCTTTGCCTTATCTTTGGAAGGAGACAGCTGACCACCACCTTTCAATCTTTTTCTTCCTCGATTTGTCTTCTAATCACAATGATCGCCCTCCAATTCCTCCCCCTCCTCCTCCGCACCATCATCATCATCCCCCTCCACTTGGCTTCGACCACAATGATCCCCCTCCTCTTATAATTCATCATTCATATCGATCAAAATCTCTTCCTCTTCTTCATTTCGCACATGCTGCACAAATTAACCGATTCATTATTTCTCAACTAATGATCAGTCCAAATACAACAATAGCTACTGAACACAGCACACACCTTTTCTATGGATGTACATGTAGCTACCACAGCATGAATTTGAGCTGTTGATTGAGAGCCGGAACCTCGACGAACTTGGCCCCGCCCCCGCCCACGATTACCCACTAGTAAGAATGTGATCATCAGTGACGATTTTCTAGTGACGCTGGTGACTTCAGTCACAGATTGATACATTTCTATGACCAAATTGACATCTTCGTCAACAATTACAAGGGACGAAGATTAGACTTGAATATTAAAGACGAAAATGAAAGGAACGTCATAGACGAAAATGAAAGGAACGTCACAGATTAATTTGGCTTGATCGGCTGACGTAATGATGAAATAAATTGGTCACAGATGAGTTTTAGTAAAAAACGGCCCACGTGTACACACCACTTGACGGCGTGGGATCCTTGGCCTACATGGGCCACAGTTTTTTGGGACACAACCCCCACCTGGCGACACGGACCCGACCCAGTACGAAGCGGCAGTTAGTTATTTGGCAAAAAAAAGGTGCGCCCACGGAGCTTTGAACCAGGGACCTGTGACTTGCGTTAAATCGTTGCTACCACCAGACTACGCACTTGTTCGTGTATATAAAGAAACTATCCGTCTGTTAACAGGTGTTCCCATCTGTCGTTATGTTAACAGGTTTTCCCAGCCGCCATTCTGCGATCTGCATGGTTCGCCTGTTCTGATTTTTTCCTGTTGCGATCTGCGCTTCTGCGATCGGCCGTCAGGTTACGGCACACAACGACGCCGGTGTCTATCGTCGTCCGCTTGATCGGCAACTGGGTAGCGTCGCAGCGAACGAGCGATCTTGTCGCCTGATCCATTGATCCAACTGTGTTGGAAGAACGGCGTCGTCTGCAAACAGCGAGGCAGAGAAGCTTCGGGCGCGGCAAAGCAGCGGCGTCTTGCGCATAGCTACGGCGGGCGTGGACAGAACAGCGGCAGGGCGGGGAGAAAAGACAAGGTTTGATGTGTTGTGTTTTTGACAATAAGGTTCTATGTGCGTTTGAATTTTATTTCATATATGCATGTGTTTGATGTGGTTTTCAATTTTGTTCAGTGTAATCATAGTTATGGAGTTAATGCAAGTTTTAATTTATTGTCAAAATAGATGGATAGAAGATGGGTTTATGGGAAACAATTCACACCTGCATATGTGAAAGGAGTTGAAGAGTTCATGAATTTTGTTACTGAAAGATACCTAGAAGACACAGACATTCGTTGTCCGTGCGTGAATTGTCTTAATCAAAGGTTGCGACCTCAGAGTGAAGTAGAAACTCATATACACATTTATGGAATGTCAGCTACATACACGAGGTGGATTCATCATGGGGAGTCGGCAGATACAGAAGTTGAGGGTATAGAGGAGGATGTCGAAGGATATGATAATGACTTTGGGATACATATGGATGTGGACGATGATGTTTACGATGATGATCATGGAGTACCTGAGATGATCGGTGAACTGTTTGCAGCGGCAGAGGCTGATGGAGAAGAGCCAAGATTTGCAGGAGTTCTTGGAGATTCAAAGAAGGCACTTAGTCCGGGTTCTAGCCATTCAAAATTTTCTTTTATGGTGAGGATGTTGTATATGAAGTCTCATTATCGAATCAGCAATACAGCATTTTCAGCAATGATGAAGTTGATGTCCGATGGATACCCTAACAGTGAGTTGCCAAAATCATATAATGAGGCCATGAAATATCTTAAAGAATTGGGCCTTGGATACGAAAACATCCATGTGTGCAAGAACAATTGTGTGTTGTTTCGGAATGTTAATGCTAAATTGAATGAGTGCCCAGTATGCACGGAGTCTAGATGGAAAGATGAAACTGGTTTGAAGCGGGTTCCACATAAGGTTTTGAGGCATTTTCCACCGTTGCCAAGGTTGAAAAGAATTTTTGCTTCAAAACAAACTTCAGAGGAAACACAATGGCACAAGAAAGTGAGGAAGCCAGTCGCCAATGTGATGAGCCATCCAGCTGATGGGGAAGCGTGGAAGGACTTTGACCGAAAGTACCCAGGTTTTGCAAATGATCCGAGGAACCTGAGGCTAGCCTTAGCTACCGATGGATTCAATCCATTTGGCAACATGAGTGCCCAGTACAGTATGTGGCCAGTGCTTGTGACACCGCTTAATCTCCCACCATGGGAATGCGTGAATCCAACAAACTGCTTTATGTCTTTACTCATCCCAGGTCCAAGATGTCCAGGAAAGGATTTTGATTTGTTCCTTGAGCCCCTAATTGAAGAACTGCTGAAGCTATGGAAGGGTGTCAAGACCTATGATGCATGTACTGGTAGGAAGTTCGACCTTCGTGCTGCTGTACTATGGTGTATACATGATTATCCAGCGCTGGCCACGTTATTTGGGCGAACAACAAAAGGGTATTATGCATGTATTTTTTGCGACAAGAATCCATTGTCTATGGCAATAAGGAACAAGTTATGCTACATTGGACA
The DNA here is from genome assembly GCF_902167145.1 of Zea mays. Lineage (NCBI taxonomy): Eukaryota > Viridiplantae > Streptophyta > Magnoliopsida > Poales > Poaceae > Zea > Zea mays. The sequence goes on from NC_050102.1 coordinate 154,429,897, forward strand.
TCGTCGTTACCTTAAAAGGAAACATTCATGGCGGAATAGCTTGGATTTCAATGATAAGCGTGAAAACAAAGTTGTGCCTGGCAGGTTCACTGTGGATGAGGTCCTACAAGAGCTAGAGAAGGTGAAAGATGTCAGGCCAGGGAAGCAGGCTGACCTTACTGGAAATAAAAGGAGGCGTAGTAGTGACGGTCCAAAGATTTATAACCGGAAATCTGGGTTGTGGCAATTGCCATATTGGAAAGATTTGATGCTTCCACATAATCTCGATGTGATGCACATAGAGAAAAATGTATGTGAAAATATTCTTTGCACACTACTTAGTATACCAGGCAAGTCCAAGGACACACATAATGCAAGGCTAGATTTGTATGATATGGGCATAAGACCTGAACTGCACTTGCAACAAGATGGCAACTCGGCCTGCAGGGCTCCACCTGCTCCATATGTGTTGGGGAAGGATCAGAAAGTCGAGTTTTGCAAGTTCCTCAAAGGTATCAAGTTTCCTGATGGATTTGCGGATAACCTAGCAAGATACATAAGTGAAGATGGTTCAAAGGTGGTTGGAAAACTGAAAACACATTCTTGCCACATACTCCTATAGAGAATCATAGCCGCTGGCCTTAGAGGACTGGTGAGGAAGGATGTATATGAAGCAATTGCAGAGCTGGGGACCTTCTTCAGGGAACTATGTAGTAGAAATCTACGGATAGATGTTGTGCAACGGCTAAAAGGAGATATTCCATTGATCCTATGCAAGCTTGAGAAAATCTTTCCACCTGCCTTCTTTGATGTCATGGTGCACTTGAGTGTCCATCTTCCCGATGAGGCAATGCTTAGAGGACCTGTTCAGTATGGATGGATGTACCCAATAGAAAGGCGACTAGGCACTTTGAAAATTTTTGTAAGGAACAGGGCTAGGCCGGAAGGATCAATTGCTGAGGCATATATGGCAAGTGATACCTTAACATTTTGTTCTAGGTACATGAAGGATGTTGACACTAGATTTAACCAGGATGATGATAGTGGTACAGAGATGCCATTGCCTAATGACATGTCTGTTTTTAAGCATGGTGCTACTCTTGTTGGAGCTACTAAGACTGAGTACATTGATGATGCTATCATGAATAAGTTAGTTTGGTATGTGCTACATAATGCTGATGAAGTACAGGAATATTTGACGTAAGTTAGTTTGGTATGTGCTACATAATTTATGTTATGTTTATTAAATTTGAAAATATGCTTATGAATAAAGTATGCCATGTAGTCTGTACAGGGAGGAGCTATCGCAGCAAGGTGCACGTCCAAATGATGTTGATCGAATGGTTCAACAAGGATTTGCAAAGTGGTTTATGTCCCATGTAAGTCACTAAACTTTTATGTTATAGGTTTACTAAAGTTTTGGGTATGCATATGTAATTGCTCAGCTGAGTAATTTTGTTGCAACAGGTTGAGAAGAAGCGTAATGAGAATCCAGAATTGGTTAGCAAAGGACTGTGGGCACTGTCATGTGGCCCAGCTCGGCGAGTTAAGACTAGTACAACTTGCAAGATTAATGCATGGAGTGCGGTTTAGCACAGTGGATCGTGAGAAGTTCATGCAGACACAAAATAGTGGTGTACTAACTGAAGGTGAACATAACGGGGAGAACATAGATTTTTATGGTGTCCTTAAAGAGGTAATTGAGTTACAATATAACTCGAATTATCAAGTTCGTCGGTCGGTGGTTGTATTTCGATGCGATTGGTACAACCAAGTAGGAAAGACTGTGGGCATTCGAGATGACAGCCATTTCAAATCCATCAATGTGCAGTCATTTTGGTACAAGTCCGATCCTTTTATCTTGGCAGACCAAGCGAAAAAGATATTTTACCTGCAAGACACAACTCCACAATGTAAAGATTTCCGAGTTGTGCAGAAATTTGAACATAGGAATATTTATGATGTGGCTGAAAAATATGAGGGCAGTAATGATGTGCATCAGGATGATTATTGTTCTGATACAGAGCATATAGTGCAAGAAGGTGATGATAATCAGGTTCTGCACAATGTTGAAGGTGGAGAAGCCAGTCTAATTGAAGGCAATTTAGAGGAACTAATAAGAAAAAAGAAGGAAGCTGCTATTATTCTTGAAGATAGTGAAGATGAGGAGGAAGATGATACAATGTTTCAATATTTTAATGATGGTGGCGACGACAACAATGATGACATGTCCATAGAAGATGAAGATGAGGATTTCTAGTATTGATAGTTGATTTATGAATTGTTCAGTTCAGATTAGTACAGCATACTGAATGTGTGTCTGAAATTCAGTTCATGTTTAGATGATACAATGTATTTTCTGTATTTTCAGAACTGAATGTGTGTCTGAAATACTGAATTTGGGGTGAACTGAACTTGTGGTGAACTGAATGTGTATTCTGTATTTTCTGTATTTTCAGAACTGAACATCTGAACACTTAATATCAGAGAAAAGATTGCATGGTTATTACTGATACTGCTAAAGAGAGACATAAAGTGGTAACAGACTAACAGTAATGGCAATATGGTATAGCTACCTCGGGTAATAGACTAACAGTAATGGTATGGCAATATGGCAATATGGCAACAGACTAAAGTGGTAACAGACTAACAGTAATGGTATGGCAATATGGCAATATGGTATAGAGAGACATAAAGTGGTAACAGACTAAAAGATTGCATGGTTATTACTGAACACTTAACATCCTGCAGAAGGCTTGATTTATATCTCATTACATGTTAGCAACATCGACTGGTTGTAGTTACATATTCATTAAAATAGATAACCAACATCAGATATACGCAGATCAAGATAGCTTGGTCTCTGGAAGTAAACAATGTATATTATTAAATATTATTGTGCTTTATGAAAGAATGTTGAGGCTGCTCTTGACATAAATTATGTACCTCGACATCAGATATACGCAGATCAAGTTGGCGATACATGTAAAATTCCAAAGTAAATGAGGGATTCTGAATCTGCATATAATGAACAGCGTTTAAAAGTGGACCAAACTATGAAAGGCAACCATTTCTTCCGCATTACTGTCAACAGTGGCTTTGTATACTTTAGCAAAAGCACCAGTGCCAGTTGATCCTTTGATTTGATACTTTCTACCACCTTGACACAAGGAATTGTAGTGGCAGTTTAGAATCTGAACTTTGAACTTTGGACTGGGCAACTTTGAACTTTGGACTGAGCAGAGTTTACAATCTGAACTAGGCAGCAATCTGAACTGGGCAGCAGAGTTTACTCAGAACACCCAGCAATCTGAACTGGGCACTTTACAATCTGAAAATGCAGAAATCTGAACTGGGAAGTTTACAATCTGAAAATGCTATAATTTGCCACTGTGAACAGAGAACAGTTTATGCTTACATCCTGGACAGAGAACAGTTTATGCTTCTAATGAACAAACGTGACTGGTCCAATGGTAACTCCTTGCTATTGTGCGCTCTGTTACTGGGCAGAAAAATGCAGAAATCTGAACTGGGCGCTCGGTTACATCCTGGACAGAGAACAGTTTATGCTTACATATCACTGCTCTCTGTTACTAATGAACAAATGTGACTAGTCCAATGGTAACTCCTTGCTACTGTGAACCCTTGCGTCCTGTGTTCGAGCTTGGGATAGGTAGTTTTTTTTGGTTTTGTTTACATTTTTCAATCATTTTTGTATTTTTCTTTTATTTATTTACATGTATAGCACCAGTTTCTCCAAATCATTTCAACCTTTTTTTGGGGTGTTGATGGAGGTGTACCATGATGTTTTGTGCCGGTGCAATTTTTAGAACTAGTTTAACTATTAATGTAAGTATTTGTTATTTTACTAAAGAATAAGTGCTAAAAAACCTTAGGTGGCTAGAAAAATCTAGAAACTTGCATGTACACTTCATTTTGGTATACAATGTTGACAAAAAAAATGCAATTTATTCTGACAAAGTGGTGACATACATCCTACAAAAATGCATACAGCCCTCATATAAGGCTAATTACTAAGTGAGAGATGTTCATGCTTGTGATGGATCTATACTACCACTTTCTCCAAATCATTTTAAACTTTAATGGCATGTTTATTGAACCAACCTATGATGTTGTGTGCAGTTATGCATTTTTCAGACCTAGTTTACTAATTACTGTAATTATTTGTTGTATTTCGTAAAGATATTTGTTACAATACCATAACCTAGCTAGAAAAATCTAAAAACTTGCATGGACCATTCATTTTGGTGTACAATGTTGACAAAATAGTTTCAACTCGTTCGGACAAAGTGGTGACACACATCCTAAGAAAGACATACATCTCTCATATAAGGCTAATTACTAAGTGAGAGATGTTCATGCTTGTGATGGATCTATACTACCACTTTCTCCAAATCATTTTAAACTTTAATGGCATGTTTATTGAACCAACCTATGATGTTGTGTGCAGTTATGCATTTTTCAGACCTAGTTTACTAATTACTGTAATTATTTGTTGTATTTCGTAAAGATATTTGTTACAATACCATAACCTAGCTAGAAAAATCTAAAAACTTGCATGGACCATTCATTTTGGTGTACAATGTTGACAAAATAGTTTCAACTCATTCGGACAAAGTGGTGACATACATCCTAAGAAAGGCATACATCTCTCATATAAGGCTAATTACTAAGTGAGAGATGTTCATGCTTGTGATGGATCTATACTACCACTTTCTCCAAACCATTTTAAACTTTAATGGCATGTTTATTGAACCAACCTATGATGTTGTGTGCAGTTATGCATTTTTCAGACCTAGTTTACTAATTACTGTAATTATTTGTTGTATTTCGTAAAGATATTTGTTACAATACCATAACCTAGCTAGAAAAATCTAAAAACTTGCATGGACCATTCATTTTGGTGTACAATGTTGACAAAATAGTTTCAACTCATTCGGACAAAGTGGTGACACACATCCTAAGAAAGGCATACATCTCTCATATAAGGCTAATTACTAAGTGAGAGATGCTATTGCAAGTGAGAGATGTATAGTACCACTATGTCAAAAATATTTCAAAATATTATAACATGATCATAAACCAAACTAATGTGTCCATGAATAGATAATTGCAAAAAAACAAAGAGATAAATAAAAAACAAATAATTAATATAAAATGGTAGGCAAAACACAAAAAAAGTCTCCTTGCAGGCGCTTGAACCTAGGAGCTTGATCTTATAGTTAGCAGGTCAAACCATTGAGCTATGCACGTGTTTTCAATATATACCCAGCCCTAGTATACTTAAACGCATTAGACTCCGCATTGCCAAACACATTGGGCGCCAAAAACATTTTCGCCGTCGTCACTAAAACAGACTCCGCTCTCATCCTCTATCTCCCGCACTCCTCTTATTTCTCCCCCACTCTTCTTTCTCCCCCACTTCTCCAAACCTAATCGCCGCCGCCGGGACACGACGGCTGTCGACGACCTGCCCCCTCGACCAGGTACCTCACCGCCGCCGCTAGGACACATCCGCCGTCGACGACCTGCCCCCTCGACCAGGTACCTCACCGTCGCCCCCTTACCTCTCATCGCGTCGATGAGCTGCGTCGTCGCCGACTTCACTCGCCGCATCCTGCTCTATCTCATTGCCATCCGCATTTCTCTCGCCCCTTCCACCTAACACGCCCCATCCACATTGCTCTCGCTAACCCCTAAACCCTAACATCGCTGGATTTGGGTCATCGCAGACGACCTTGATGGTGAACAAAAGGAGGCACAGAAGTCAGAAAGGTCCAACCCCTAAACCCTAACCATCGCTAGATTTAGTTTAATTATTCATTCGTTGTTATCAGAGATATTGTAAATTGATTTATGTAATCATTGTGCACTGATACAGTTGTGTTTGGTTCCTTACATTGTGTTATATGCAGTCACATCCATGTTTTAGTAGAGAACTTATGTTTCTAGTACTGGTAGACAAGGTTCAAGAAAGCGCGATTAGGCGTGCGATTAGGCGCGGTTAAGCGCTGAGCAGAGGGTCAACGCATCGCTTACCTACTAAGCGGGCAATTAAGCGCTGGCCCTGCTTAATCGTGCCCATTCGACATGTTTAAGGGAGAAGAGGAGGGAGAGGAAGAGGAGGAACACCTCCGGGGTCAATCCAGCAGGCAGCAAATCAATGGATCGACGAGAGAGAGAGAGCGGACGGACCTATGATGGCTGCAGGCAGCAGATTGGTGAGAGAGAGGCGGAGCGGCTTCGCGGTAGAGGTGAAGATCGCACGAGGGAGGAGAGGCTTCGGGAGAGGGAGCCGGAGAGCGTACGACACGGAGGAGGATAGGCTTCGGGAGAGGGAGGCGGAGAGCACAGGGCGGCGGCGCGGGGCGTGGAAGGAGGCAGCAGAGTACTAGGTCATCACGGGAGAGGGGTTTTGCGTTGAGCCTCCTGGCAGGTGGGCCTAGTGGGCTGCAGACTCATGAAGAGAGGAGGTGGGGGTTAAGGGCTGCTGCAGGGTGGCCCAATATCATGTATTGTTTTCTCTTTTTAACAAAAATGATTAAGCACGATTAATCACGCTTAAGCATTTTCACCACCATACCGCTCGCTCAGCGCTTAGTGCTTTCTTGAACCTTGCTGGTAGAAAGAGATGAGAATATCTTCACTTTTTTTGTTCATCAGCTTGTGTAAATCTACATCGCCTAATCAATGTACTAGCTAGTACTTTGAACATTGTTTAAGCCTGCATAAAGATTTCCACAACCAAACAGGGGAAACACTACAGTTATAGTGCAACCACAATTATGAACTTGCACAATCATAACCAAGCTTCATAATGACTGAATCTACACATCTTATCTATTTGCTTTTAGTCAAATCCTTCCCTGCAAATAGTAGTACCTCTTAGCTTTTAGTAAAATCCTTTACATTATCTAATACACACAGTATGCTTGTTCTTATCTATCTTGCAAGTAGTTCAACATGAGCGAACTGCTTATGAGAGAAGACAGGATAAACAAGTGGAGGAGAATATAAAGAAGATGCAAGATTTGGGTCTGAACAAATATACTTCTGTTCTAAATAATTCTGTCTCACCATCTGCATCAACAAAGGGGAAACATGCAGCAAACAAGATAAATAATAGTTCAGATTCGGATTCATATGTCTCTTTCTATCTCCTTGACGATGATGATCAAGGAGATACTGATGATGACAGCGAATATTATGAGCAGCCAAAACCCCTGGCAATGAAGGTGCTCCTTCTATCTTCAAAGTAGTGGATGCCAAATAGTTGCATTGCATTTCAATGTTTTTAATCTGGTGTTTAATATATGCTCATGCTTTTAGATTCATCTTCTTTATTTCATACCTCTTAATTAATATATGGTCTTGCTTTTAAATGCACATGACTATTTTTTGTGGACAGTATCCTAGAAGAGGTAGAAACACAACCCTTGCTTCAAAGAAGAAGATAGACCCCAACATGGCTCCAGGCATTAGGTTCAGCAAGAGAGTGAGGGCAGGTGCACAACCAGAGGAGCAATCTTCAAAAAGGCTTCACTCTACAGAGATAGATGGCCACAATGTACAGGAACCAACAGATGGAAATGATCACATACCAAACAGCCCTACTACACCTGGACTTGCTGATCATTTCAGCAGAGCTGCAGAGGAAGCCATGGCATCTGCTGCTCATGACAGTACAGGTGATGCTGAAGGCAACAGTCGTACTACACCTGGACTTGCTGATCATTTCAGCAGAGCTGAAGAGGAAGACATGGCATCTGCTGCTCATGACAGTACAGGTGATGCTCAAGCCAATGTAGCTAGAGATGAAGAAACTGAAGGCAAGTTCTATTTTTTCAGTCAAATAAGGCATCTCTTTTGCTGATTTGCATGAAACAAAACAATTTCATTATTCAATAAAAGCGAATTATATTTTGTAGCTCCTACACAGCGAGCACCAAGGAGACCCAGGGCAGCAACCAAGGGAAAACAACTGGACAGGATGACTAAAGTTATGCAAAGGAGACTGCCCATAGCTGTTGAGGAAGGCAAAAAAAGGCCACATGAACCTGTTCAAGCTGCCAAGTTTGCATCAGAGGCTGGCATCATTATTCGGGAAACCATGCCTATCCTAACTCGTTGGAAAGATTACAAGGACGACCAGAAATACTACAATAGCTTTGTGTCACAGCTAAATGTAAGTGCATTACTGATTCTATGGTTCACTTGTATACTGCTTAACCTGAATTGACTAACTATGGAATTGTCATATGCATAGGGGCGCTTGTCCGTTAACACTGAGGACAAGGCAACAAAGGAAGCTTGCACCGATATGCTACGCTCTGCGGTAAAAAACCAGCGTTATCGGCTCAAGCAGAAATACTTCAATGGTGTACCTGCAAATGAGATTAGCACAACTTCTCATGTATCTTACATGACTGATGAACAGTGGAGGGCATTAGTTGCAAAGTGGTCTGATCCAAAGAACATGGTATGGGTATCTTGTCATATATTGTTCTTTCACTATACGTTTGCAAAGGATCTTCGCATATTGAACCTATGATCTAATCTGACATGTTCATTCTCTTGTAGCAAATAAGTGAAAAGAACAAGCAGAACCGCAGTCAAGTCAAGTTTCATCAGGCTACGGGTTCTCGCTGCTATGTGGCACACTTACATGCATATGTAAGTAACTATTACCTTGTACTACTACCTGCACTTTTGCACTCAACTTCTATTGCATTTGATATGAGCAAACTTCGCTGTGATTGTTTATCCACGAAACAGAAGCAGAAGAGAAACCGAGAAGAACCCAGCTTAGATCAGACTGAAGAACTAGATGCGGTGGACGCCTTCAAGACCTGTCATACCAGCTCCAAACGTGGCCTGAGTGAACCGGCAAGAGAAGCACCTGTAAGTTCATTTGTTTGCTTTATTTAGTGTAATTGTTATGAGATCATATGAGGGAGGCTGGCTGTGGATCGATGGAACGAAGGGGAGTGAGATCGATGAGTGAGATCGCCTGTCCCATCCCAGGGGAGTTCAGATCATAGTCTATTTTGTCTGCCATTTGTCTGCCATCAAATTTCTGAAATGAAAGTAAATATCATAGTCTATTTTTTGTAGGACCCGTGCACTAGAAATGTATAGGTTTTAGAGTCTTTGTTAAGCAAATCTGCTATAATTTGTAACTGTTTTCACATTATTTTTCATAGTCTATTTATAGAGTCTTTCAAATGTATAGCTTTTAATTTGCCATCAAATGTATAGCTTTTAAGCAAATCTGCTATAATTTGTAACTACTATAATCTGCTATAATTTGCCATCAAATGTATAGCTTTTAGAGTCTGTCAGTCTATTTTTCATAGTCTTTGTTAATGCCTTGTAGGCTATAATTTGTAACTGCTATAATCTGCTATGATGTGCACTAGAAATGAAAGTCACTGTTTTCACATTATTGTCAGCATCTTGCTGTTGCTCATTAGCATTAACATGTTACTGTTTCTGTCCATGGTATTTCAGTCTCATATGGAGGCTTTGAGGGCTGAACCTGTTGCTGAAGGTGAGATGCCAACATCCAGTGTGCACCTTGTGTCGAAGGTGCTGTCCCAGAGCAGCTCACACCAATTCCTGAAAAGCGTCGGCATCAAAACATCAGCAACCTCCAAGGCATCATCATCAAATCATAGTGAGCTTCGGGAACAACTTGCAGCTGAAGCGACAGCTGCCGTTCAAGGTGAACTCGACCAGCTCAGGAAGAAATGTGAAGAAGCTGAGGAACAGCAGGCGAGGACACAAAGGGAGTTGGAGGAGTACAAGAAGATAACAGAGAAGAACAGCAAGGAGATGGAGGAGACCAATGTGCTCATCAAGAAGCTCTTGTCCTTGCATGGTAACTCTTCTTCGACATGAGGGCTGCTAGTCAGAGCTGCTGTTTTTGGCCTGTTCTTTGACATGAGGGTACCCAAAAACTCTAGTTGCTCGTGGGTGTCAACTTTTGATTATATGCTGTTATGTTTGGGCAAACTCAACTGAAATGTGAAGTCAAGTGGTGATGCTGTGAACTGAGTTTAGTGTTGTCCACTTAGTTTGTATGCGCACTGGAATACTAGTTGTATTCATCTATGGAATATGGAATTGTGTGCTCATTCCTCTGTTCTAGTATATTTTGCAATTTCCAATTAAATTATTCTCTGCACATCTGTGACCAAACTGGTGGCATATAATAAAACATATGCCACGTCAGCTGCCACTGTACTAGCCACGTCAGCGTTGACGTCAGCGCTGACGTCAGCTGCCACGTCACTAGCCACGTCAGCGCTGACGTCATACGCATCAGCACCTTCCAAACGGCTGTTAATGACCAAACAACGGCTCTATCTGTGACGATACCATACCGTCACAGAAACCAAACGGCGTTAACAACGCCGTCAGTATGCTCGGGCAGACGACGAATTATGACGGAAAAGTGCATTCCTCTATGACCACAACTGGTCGTCATAGAATGAATTCACTTCCATGACAACGCGGCTTTCGTCACAGAATGTATACACATCGATGACGAAACTGGGTAGTCCGTCACAACACAACAAATGTGACGCGACCCCTATGACCAAATCGAACTCATCACAAATTCGTCACAAACCTTTATCTGTGACGATATATACACATGCAATGACGCAATACGAACGTCATCGATGATAAGATCTCTACTAGTGACCTTGCATAGATGATGGTAATGGCTTCTTCCCCATTATTTTAACCCTTGATCCGCGACTTGCAGGGGATGGACGCACTTGGTTGTGGACTTCCTGCTCGTGGTGCTCGTCCTCCATCTCTTCAACGGCTTACGGCTCCGCTCAACGGTCGGTCGTCGGCGGTCGGCGTGGCGTGATGGCATCTGTCGGTCCGTGCACGGATGCACGGCGAGCGGCGAGCCGGCGACTCGGCGGTGGTCGTCGCAGCGTGAATGCGTGATGGCGAGTCGGCGGCGGTCCGTGCCTGCGGCGGCGGTCGGTGGTGCACCGGTGCCTGAGCTGTGCGGCTGTGCCTGCGGCTAGGGTTTGAAAGCGCGGCTGTGCCTGTGCGCCTAAGCCCTAAGTTGTGGTGCCTACGGGTGGCGGCTGCGGGTGGCGGCTGCCTGCTGGAGTCTGGGAGCGTGACTTTTTGCGTGTGGCCGTGTGGGCTACTGGGCCGACTAATGACTTTGCCGAGTGGGCTTTTTTAGTTGTGTCGCTGTGTGTATGCAGTATGTATGGCTCGATTGGCTCGCGAGCCAGCTCGCGAGTTGGCTCGAGCTAGCTCGTTTTAACACCGAGCTACAATGCTGGCTCAGCTCGCTACAAAATCAAAACGAGTCGAGCCGAGCCGAGCCACTACCGAGCCGAGTCGAGCGAGTTATCGAGCCACGAGTATTTTGTCCAGCCCTACGTTCACGTTAACACACGTTCGGGTGGACATACGTGGACGCACACAGAGACATTGACATAGAGGGAGGCGGGGCAGACGAAACAGGCGGAGACGGACGCACACAGGGACTCTCCCTCTCTCTCGCTCTCGCCCTCGCTCTCTCGCGACGCACGAGTAGCTGCTATCGCGGGACATGAACTCGAGACTCCCAAAGCGGAGCACCGTTCCCGGCTGAAGAGGCTACTGAAGGCTACCCATTTGGAACTCAACGGGAAAGTGTTCGTTAACATGGAGCGAGCCCCTACCTGGCGCGCCAACTGTCGGTGTTTTGGACCCGCGAGGACCGTCAACCGACCAATAATATTGTTGCTGCGTGTCCCTGCCCAGATGGGTTGATGCAAGATGGAACACAAGAGGGAAATGAGGCTTATGTTATCTCGCACCGGGGTGCTCATAATAGGGGTTACAAGCGTCGCGAGAGAGCGAGGGCGAGAGCGAGAGAGAGAGAGGGAGAGTCCCTGCGTGCGTCCGTCTTCGCCTGTTTCGTCTGCCCCGCCTCCCTCTATGTCAATGTCTCTATGTGCGTCCACGTATGTCCACCCGAACGTGTGTTAACGTGAACGTGCCTTAGGAAGGCCCTGGACATCCCCTTTTATAGATACAAGTAGATGCCCAGCTGTACAATGGGGTGTAGCTATGTGCTAACGTGGCTGGCGGAGAAGCGCCTTGAGCCCTGTACACGAGCTAACGTGGCCGTCGGAGAAGTGCCTTGAGCCCTGTAGAAGCACAACTGTCGGGCGGCATGGATCCTGCTGACGTTGTCTTGCTTCCGTAGGGAGCTTGAGAGCAACCAACGTCATAGGCGCACGCGGGGAACCATCATTACCTATAGCCGGAGTAACCTTAGATGGGACACCGGTCTTGTTCCTTCATAGCCTGAGGCAGCTAGCTAGGAGTAGGGTAATGATGTATCCCCTGTAGGGTAGTCGGTCCGAGGCTGAGGTTGGACGAGGCGAAGACTTCTCCTGAGGCTAAGGCCAAGGTCGGGCGAGGACGTGACTCCTCCCGACGCCGAGGCTGAGGCTGAGGCCTAGGGTCGGGCGAGGCGGAGACCTTCTCCCGAGGCCGAGGCTGAGGCCGAGGCCTGAGGTCAGGCGAGGCGGAGCTCCGTGTTGCGCCTGAGGCCGAACTCGTGGGAGATCGTGACTTAGTCTTACCCTGGTGGTTGGCACAGTAGCCGGAGCGGGGCGAACAATGCTGTTTTCCTGTCAGATCGGTCAGTAAAGGGGCGAAGTGACTGCGGTCACTTCGACCTTGCCGACTGAGGCACGCGTGTTAGGATAAGGTGTCAGGAGATCCCCGCATTAAATGCGCATGCGATACGGTCGGCTGGTAAGGCGATTTGGCCAAGGTCGCTGCACGACAAAGTCTGCCCGAGCTGGGCTTCGGGCGAGCCGAGGGTGCGTCTGCTGACTGAGGGGACCCTCGGGCGAGGCGTGAATCCGCATGGGACTACTGTTGTCGGCGTTTCGAGACAGGGGGGTCCCTAAGCCGACGAGTGAGTGTGCTGCGTGCCCCAGCCCAGATGGGTCGAGCGCGTGGGCGAGCGCGAAGGGGGGAGAGGCGAGGTGGCCGGAGCCGAGCGTGAGAGAGGTGGAAGTCCCGCGGCCTTCGTGTTCGTCCCGCGCCCAGGTCAGGTGCGCTTGCAGTAGGGGGGTTACAAGCGTCCACGCGGGTGAGGGAAGCGAGCGGCCCCAAGAGAGCGCCTGTCCCGTCCTCGGTCCCGCGCGGCCAACCTTCTCTGAGAAGGCCCTGGTCCTTCCTTTTATAGTCGTAAGGAGAGGATCCAGGTGTACAATGGGGTGGTGTAGCAGAGTGCTACGTGTCTAGCGGAGGGAGAGCTAGCGCCCTAGGTACATGCCAATGTGGCAGCCGAAGAGATCTGGGCACCCTGCTGGCGTGATGTCGTGGCTGTCGGAGGTGCGGCGGAGCCTGATGGAGGGACAGCTGTTGGAGCGGTCGAGTCCTTGCTGACGTCGTCCGGCTTCCGTAAGAGAGCTGGGGGCCGCCGTCGTCATGGAGCTTGTGGAGCACCATCATTGCCCCTCTGGCGGAGCTGGCCGGATGAGACGCCGGTCTTGTTCTCCGTGACCCGAGTCGATTCGGGGTAGGATGATGATGGCGCCTCCTGTTGACGTGGCGGTCTGTGCCCTAGGCAGGGCGACGTGGGGTTTCCTCCGAAGCCGAGGTTGAGTCTGCCTTCTGTTGCCGTGGCCGAGCCCGAGCCAAGGGGTCGGGCGAGGCGGAAGTCGTTCGGCCGAGGCCAGGGTGGAGTCCGAGCCCTGGGGTCGGGCGAGGCGGAGTTTCGTCGTCTTCCGGGTCTTAGCCCGAGTCCGAGCCCTGGGGTCGGGCGGAGCGGAGTTCGCCGTCTTCCGGGTCTTAGCCCGAGTCCGAGCCCTGGGGTCGGGCGGAGCGGAGTTCGCCGTCTTCCGGGTCTTAGCCCGAGTCCGAGCCCTGGGGTCGGGCGGAGCGGAGTTCGCCGTGGCGCCTTTGGCAAGGCCTGATTGCCTGTCAGACTCACTCTATCGAGTGGCACTGCAGTCGGAGTGGCGCAGGCGGCGCTGTCCTTCTGTCAGACTGGCCAGTGGAGCGGTGGAGTGACGGCGGTCACCTCGGCTCTGCCGGGGGCGCGTGTCAGGATAGAGGTGTCAGGCCACCTTTGCGTTAAATGCCCCTGCAATTTGGTCAGTTGGTGTGGTGATTTAGTCAAGGTTGCTTCTGAGCGAAGCCAAGGCCTTGGGCGAGCCGGTGATGTGTCCGCCATAAAAAGGGGGCCTCGGGCGAGACGGAAGTCTCTCGAGGTCGGCTGCCTTTGGCCGAGGCTAGGCTCGGGTGAAGCGTGATCGAGTCACTCGTGTGGACTGATCCCTGACTTAATCGTGCCCATCAGGCCTTTGCAGCTTTATGCTGATGGGGGTTACCAGCTGAGAATTAGGCGCCTTGAGGGTACCCCTAATTATGGTCCCCGACAGTAGCCCCCGAGCCTCGAAGGGAGTGTTAGCACTCGCTTGGAGGCTTTTGTCGCACTTTTTTGCAAGGGGACCAGCCTTTCTCGGTTGCATTTCGTTCCGGTGGGTGCGCGCGAGCGCACCCGCCGGGTGTAGCCCCCGAGGCCTCGGAGGAGTGGTTACACTCCTTCGAGGTCTTAATACTTCGCTTAACGCTTCGGCTGGTCTGGTCGTTCCCTCATGCGAACTGGCCGTAGCCCGGGTGCACGGTCGGGGCCCAAGCTCTCGGGCTGGTATGTTGACGCTGTCAACGATTTGGCCGGAGCCGGTTTTTGCGAGAGCAGCCCCCGAGCCTCTGCACAGGGCGAGAGGACGATCAGGGACAGACTCGGCTTTTTACATACGCCCCTACGTCGCCTTTCCGCAAGGAGGAGGGGGGAGTGCGCCATGTTACCCTCGATGGGCACCGAACATGGTGTCTCCGGTGAGCTGCAAGCGGGTAATCCGAGTGGACGTCCGTGCCCCGTTCGTTGGGGGTCGGCTAGGGGCCCAGAGGCACGCCCAAAAGTACCTGCGGGTGATTTGCCGGACCCGGTCCCCTGGCGACGGGGTCCGAGGGCTCGATGCCTCCCTCCGATGGGATTCCGTTACAAGATCGTTCCCGCTGGTCTCGGAAATGTCCTAGGGTACCTCGGGAGCGCAGCCCGAGCCTCGGTTATGTATCGAACGTACCCCTGGTCATCCCTCGCTCGGTGTCTGGGGCGATTGTGAACCCTTCGGGGGCCAGCCTTCGAACCCCTGATCAGTAATGGGCGCGGAGCCCGAGTAGCCTGAGGCGGCCATGGAGCCCTTCGGGGGGCTGGCCTTCGAACCCCTGACCAGTAGTGGGTGTCGGGCCCACGCGATCTGAGGCGACTGTTGAACCCTCGGGGGGCCAGCCTTCGAACCCCTGATCAGTAATGGGGGGCTCGGAGCCCGGTTCCTTCGCGGAGAAGGATCCCTTTCGGGGTATCCCCCTTTCCCGGCCCCTGTTGCAAGAGATAGAGAAAGAGGAAAACGGAAAAGGATACGAAATCGGACAACGTGGCGTACCTTTTCTGACGCGGTTATTGCGGCGAAGGTGAAGCGTCGCGCGCTCCTCCTACCAGAGGCGCCGCGTGTCCCGCCGCGGAGTTAATGCGACGGGGCGAGTGGTTGGCGGGGCGGCCGTTGCGCGCGTGCGATCCGTTCGAGGAACGGGTCACGGGTGCACCGTCTTCACGCCGTGAGAGGAGGCTCTCTTGCTGTCTCAGGATGGGACGTGAGCCTGGCTGACGACGTGACCGCTGCGCCCGCCCGCCTGCCACCGCTATTACTGCCGGCCCACTTTCGGTCGCTTTGACCGACGCGCCAGTCTGGCGCTGTTGGGTCGCCTCGAGTCGTGGCATAGGCTTCGCAACCGAAGAGGCGCGATGGTGGCACAAGTGGCGGTGCGGTTGCTTGCACGCAGCAACTGGCGCGCCGGTTGCTCGACGCGTGGGCCTGGGTTCCAAGCTGGCGTGTCAGAAGTCGGAGAAGCGCGTCCATCTGGCGCGGTTGCATGCCGCCTGCATGGCTGCCTGCCCCTTCTGCCCGTTGGTCTGGGCGAAAATGGGGAGTCGCCTGTAACCGCTGGACGGTCGTGCGCACCATGCGCGGCGGTTTGGCTTCTTCTGCCCTGAGCCGGCTTGCATGACCTGCGGGACCCAGCCCCCGAGTCGCAGGGGAGGGCCTTGGAGCGTGTTGGAGAAGACTCGGCCCGCGGCGCCTGGGGGCGCACGTAGGGGGAGTTGCCTTTAAAAGGAGGGAGGCTCCTTTCGTAAGGCAACCATGTCTTCTTCCTCCCTTAAGCGTCGGGTCTTCCCGTCTTGCAAGCCCCCGGATGGGGGGTATCCGCCGCCTTTCCGCCTCCTCGTTGGAGGAACGCAACTCCATGGGAGTTGGTACCTCTCAGCCATCGTTCGGCTTCAAGGATTTTCATCAGCCGGCCCGGCCGTACCCCCATGCCGACGATCACCCAGGATGGTGACCGTCGGTTTCTGGGTGGGGAAGAGCAAGCCAGGCTGCGATCTTGGTCCCACCCTCAGCTTCAAGGATGTTCATCATCCCCGCTGGGGCGGGAGCCACGCTGAGCCGGCGCTCTACCTTCCGCGCGGGTCCGCGGGTCGCCCTTTCCCGCGGCGTTTGGGGGTGGAGGCGTTCGCTGGCCCTACGGACGGCGCGGACTTCGATAACGTGGGGCTGAACGACGGCGAGCGTCGTCACCTCCAGCGTGTCGGAGTCGTCGGCCGGGCTTCCGGCGGCCCCTCCTGCCGGAGGGCGGCCGCCGCATCGTGTGCACGGGAGGACCACCCAGGATTCCGCGCGCCGTTAGGGCGGCGTTCGTGTTCTGGGGTGGTCCTGCTTTTGCACTGGGACGGCGCCCTTGCGTAGAGGCCGGCGCCCCACTCATCTGGGAGGATTTGAGTGGGGATCTGCCGGGGGGCTGGTGTCCCCTGCCATCGGCGCTGATGCGGAGGCGGCTTGAGAAGTCCTCGTCACCGACGGGATCACTGCCACCACCCGCGCCTCGGGCTACCGCGCCGGCGTGCTTGTCCTCGCCCCTCGAGCGTCGGCGGGGGCGAGGGCAAGATCGCAGCAGCGCCGACCCACTGTTGCCGTAGTCAGGACGGGCGGCGGTGAGCCGGCCATCGGTCTTCTGTGGTTCCGCAGGCCTTCCCCATGGAGTGGGGTCGTTCGTACCTGCGGAGGGGGGAACCGGAGTTCCGTTGGTAGTGGCATCTCGTATGCCAGTGGTCCTCGTTCATTGCGGCTGTCGAGGCCTGAACGTGTATGTAATTTCGGCACTGAGCCGTGTTTTTTCCTCATTTTCGAGCACTAAGTCTCGCCCGTTGATTATCTGAACCGCTTTACCAAGCATGAGTTGCCCCGTGCCAAGGTGACGGGTGAGGTATCCGTATCCCGGAGGCGTAGGAATCCCTCGGCCCGTTCGACCTTGTTATGTGAGGCTCCTCTAGCTTAGTTGAAGAGACCCCTCGGCCGCCCTTCGGTGGATCGAGGCCGGGGGTAGCGATATCAGTATGAACAGAGGCGGAGTTGGTTCGAGAATGGGGAACCTGGTTGGCCGGAGCCTAGCCGTGTTGTCCGTCAGCGGGGCCGACGCCAAATTCGATCAGTCGAGGCCTCGGGTCGGGCTGGCGCCCTTGGAAGCCGGTTGACCGAGGCCCCAGGGGTAACCGGTTGAGCCGCCTGCTCGGCCCAGATTCCCGGAGGAGCCCCTGGACCGCGGCGCCGCCCGAGGCTGGGTCGGGCTTTGCTGAAGACGTCGTCGATGCCGAGGGTGCTATGGCTCCCTTCGGCGTGAAGACCCGAGCCTGCAGGATCAGATCATCTTGTAGCGTGTGCTTTCTGCGGCCGCCGAGGCCAGAAGAACACGCCCTCGCCGCGCTCGCGAAGCTGCGTCTTTTTTCCTCCTGTTCCGAGCATCTGGACTCTGTCGGTAACAGGGATGTTTGTGTGAGCGAGAGTTGCTTTTCGCGGAAGGGACGAGTGAGGTATCCGTATCCCAGAGGCGTGGGAATCCCTCGGCTCAGTCGGCCTTGCCGCTTACGCGTACTTTCACCCGTCCATGAGGCCCTGTCCCCGACTTAGCCGAGAAAGCTTGAAGGACTGCTTCGGCAGGAGAGCTTCCGAACGTGATGACTCGTTCGGTCCACGGAGTCGCCTTACCCGAGCGCAAGTTACTTATCGCAGAAAGGGACGAGTGAGGTATCCGTATCCCGGAGGCGTAGGAGTCCCTCGGCTCGGTCAGCCTTGGCTGCTTACGTGTACCTCGTCGTTTCCAGGATCCGCTTTCCGAAGTAGTCAAGAAGCACGAAAGAAATCCTGCTAAAAAGAGATCCTTTTTCGAGGAAAGATTCGACGCAGAGGGGGTCTCCCCCCTTTTAGCCCCCGAGGGAGGGTCGGGCTTTGCCGAGGCTAGGTCGACCCTTCCTTGACAACTAAACTTTGCGTAGGTGCGAGGTATATGAACAACTTGAAAACATCTTAAGGGTAGAAGCGACGTAGCTGTTTGATGTTCCAAGCGTTGCCGTAGATCTCGCCTTGATTGCTGGCCAGCTTGTATGTTCCGGGCTTCAGAACTTTGGCGATGACGAATGGCCCTTCCCAGGGGGGCGTGAGCTTGTGCCTCCCTCGGGCGTCTTGTCGCAGCCGAAGCACCAGGTCGCCCACCTGGAGTTCTCGGGACCGGACCCCTCGGGCGTGGTAGCGTCGCAGGGACTGTTGGTACCGCGCCGAGTGTAGCAAGGCCCTGTCCCGAGCTTCCTCCAGCTGGTCCAGCGATTCCTCTCGGCTGGCTTGGTTGCTTTGTTCGGTGTAGGCCCTCGCCCTCGGGGAGCCGTATTCCAGGTCAGTGGGCAAGATAGCTTCAGCCCCGTAGACCAGGAAAAACGGCGTGAAGCCCGTGGCACGACTCGGCGTCGTCCTTAGGCTCCAGACCACCGAGGGGAGTTCCTTCATCCATCGCCTGCCGAACTTGTTGAGGTCGTTGTAGATCCGAGGCTTGAGCCCTTGTAGAATCATGCCGTTGGCACGCTCTACCTGCCCATTCGACATGGGATGAGCCACGGCGGCCCAGTCCACCCGGATATGGTGATCTTCGCAAAAATCCAAGAATTTTTTGCCGGTGAACTGGGTGTCGTTGTCGGTGATGATGGAGTTCGGGACCACAAAGCGATGGATGATGTTGGTGAAGAATGCCACCGCCTGCTCGGACCTGATGCTGTTCAGAGGTCGGACCTCGATCCACTTGGAGAATTTGTCGATGGCGACCAGCAGGTGCGTGTAGCCCCCGGGCGCCTCCTGCAAGGGACCGACGAGGTCCAGACCCCATACAGCGAAGGGCCAGGTGATGGGTATTGTCTGCAGAGCCTGAGCGGGCAGGTGTGTCCGCTTCGCATAGAATTGGCACCCTTCGCAGGTGCGGACAATTCTAGTGGCGTCAGCCACCGCCGTTGGCCAGTAGAAGCCTTGCCGGAAAGCATTTCCAACAAGGGCTCGGGGTGCTGCATGGTGGCCGCAAGCCCCCGAGTGTACTTCTTGCAGCAGTTCCCGACCTTCGGCGATGGAGATGCATCGCTGGAGGATGCCCGAGGGGCTGCGATGGTAGAGCTCCTCTTCGTCGCCCAGCAAGATGAATGACTTGGCGCGTCGCGCTACCCGCCGAGCCTCGACTTGGTCGAGGGGTAGCTCTCCTCGACGGAGATATTGCAGGTACGGGGCCTGCCAATCTTGGTCTGGCGTGGCCCCGCTCTGCCCTTCCTCGACGTTCAATGCCCCGCCCTCGGGGGCCGAGGGTACCTCGGGCTGGGCCGAGGGTGCCTCGGGCTGAGCCGAGGGTACCTCGGGCTGAGCCGAGGGTACCTCGGGCTCGGGCGCGTCGTCGAGCTTGACGGAGGGTTGATGCAGATCCCGGGAGAAGACGTCCGGGGGGACTGTCGTTCGCCCCGAGGCTATCTTAGCCAGCTCGTCTGCGGTTTCGTTGTAGCGCCGAGCGATGCGGTTGAGCTCGAGCCCGAAGAACTTGTCTTCCAGGCGCCGAACCTCGTCGCAGTAGGCCTCCATCTTCGGGTCGCGGCAGTGGGAGTTCTTCATGACTTGGTCGATGACGAGCTGCGAATCACCGCGGGCGTCGAGGCGTCTGACCCCTAGCTCGATGGCGATCCGCAATCCGTTGACCAGAGCTTCGTACTCGGCCACATTGTTGGACGTCGGGAAGTGGAGGCGCAGCACGTAGCGCAAGTGCTTACCGAGGGGCGAGATGAAGAGCAGGCCCGCGCCGGCCCCCGTCTTCATCAGCGACCCGTCGAAAAACATGGTCCAGAGCTCCGGTTGGATCGGAGTCGTTGGCAGTTGGGTGTCGACCCATTCGGCCACGAAATCCGCCAACACTTGGGACTTGATGGCCTTTCGAGGGGCGAACGAGATCGTTTCGCCCATGATCTCCACCGCCCACTTTGCGATCCTGCCCGAGGCCTCTCGGCACTGGATGATCTCCCCCAGGGGGAAGGATGACACCACAGTCACCGGATGGGACTCGAAGTAGTGTCGTAGCTTCCGCCTTGTCAGGATCACAGCATACAGCAGCTTTTGAACTTGTGGGTAGCGGATCTTAGTCTCGGACAGCACTTCGCTGATGAAGTAGACCGGCCTCTGAACGGGCAATGTATGCCCTTCCTCCTGCCTTTCGACCACAATCGCGGCGCTAACCACCTGAGTGGTCGCGGCGACGTAGACCAAGAGGGTTTCTCCGTCCGCCGGCGGCACCAAGACTGGCGCCTTTGTAAGGAGCGCCTTCAGGTTGCCGAGGGCTTCCTCGGCCTCAGGGGTCCAAGCGAAACATTCGGCCTTCCTTAAGAGGCGGTACAGAGGCAGACCTCTTTCGCCGAGGCGTGAGATGAAGCGGCTCAGGGCCGCGAGGCATCCCATGACCCTCTGTACCCCTTTTAAGTCCTTGATGGGTCCCATGCTGGTGATGGCCGCAATCTTCTCCGGGTTGGCTTCGATGCCTCGCTCAGAGACGATGAACCCTAGGAGCATGCCTCGGGGTACCCCGAAGACACACTTCTCAGGATTAAGCTTGACTCCTTTCGCCTTGAGACACCGGAATGTCACTTCAAGGTCGGAGAGGAGGTCGGAAGCCTTCCATGTCTTGACTACGATGTCATCGACGTAGGCCTCGACTGTGCGACCGATGTGTTGGCCGAACACATGGTTCATGCACCGCTGGTACGTCGCGCCTGCATTCCTCAAGCCGAACGGCATGGTGACATAGCAGTACATGCCGAACGGCGTGATGAAAGAAGTCGCGAGCTGGTCGGACTCTTTCATCCGGATCTGGTGATACCCCGAGTAGGCATCGAGGAAGGACAGGGTTTCGCACCCAGCAGTGGAATCCACGATTTGGTCGATGCGAGGCAGAGGGTAGGGAACCTTCGGACATGCTTTGTTGAGACCAGTGTAGTCTACACACATCCGCCATTTCCCCCCTTTCTTCCTCACAAGCACAGGGTTGGCAAGCCATTCGGGATGGAATACCTCTTTGATGAACCCTGCCGCCATTAGCTTGTGGATCTCTTCGCCAATCGCTCTGCGCTTCTCCTCGTCGAATCGGCGCAGAGGCTGCCTGACGGGTCGGGCTCCGGCCCGAATATCCAGCGAGTGCTCGGCGACATCCCTCGGTATGCCGGGCATGTCCGAGGGACTCCACGCAAAGACGTCGGCGTTTGCGCGGAGAAAGTCGACGAGCACTGCTTCCTATTTGGGGTCGAGCCCGGAACCGATCCGGATCTGCTTGGTGGTGTCGCCACTGGGGTCGAGGGGGACGGCCTTGACCGTCTCCGCTGGCTCGAAGTTGCCGGCATGGCGCTTCACGTCTGGGACCTCCTTGGAGAGGTTCTCCAGGTCGGCGATGAGGGCCTCGGACTCGGCGAGGGCCTCGGCGTACTCCACGCACTCCACGTCGCATTCGAACGCGTGTTTGTACGTGGGGCCGACGGTGATGACCCCGTTGGGGCCCGGCATCTTGAGCTTCAGGTAGGTGTAGTTGGGGACGGCCATGAACTTCGCGTAGCATGGCCTCCCTAGCACGGCGTGGTAGGTTCCTCGGAACCCGACCACTTCGAACGTCAGGGTCTCCCTTCGGAAGTTGGAGGGTGTTCCGAAGCAGACTGGGAGGTCGAGTCGCCCGAGGGGCTGGACGCGCTTCCCAGGGATGATCCCGTGGAAGGGCGCAGCGCCTGCTCGGACGGAGGACGGATCGACGCGCAGAAGCTTGAGGGTCTCGGCGTAGATGATGTTGAGGCAGCTGCCCCCGTCCATCAGGACCTTGGTGAGCCTGACATCGCCGACAACGGGGTCAACGACGAGCGGGTATTTTCCCGGGCTCGGCACATGGTCGGGGTGGTCGGCCCGGTCGAAAGTGATGGGCTTGTCGGACCAGTCTAGGTAGACTGGCGCCGCCACCTTCACCGAGCAGACCTCCCGGCGCTCTTGCTTGCGGTGCTGAGCCGAGGTATTCGCCGCATGCCCTCCATAGATCATGAAGCAATCGCGGACCTCGGGGAACCCCCCTGCTGGGTGATCTTCGTTCTTGTCGTCGTCGTGGGCCCTGCCACCCTCGGCGGGTGGCCCGACCCTGTGGAAATGACGCCGAAGCATAACGCACTCCTCGAGGGTGTGCTTGACGGGCCCCTGATGGTAGGGGCACGGCTCCTTGAGCATCTTGTCGAAGAGGTTTGCACCTCCGGGGGGCTTCCGAGGGTTCTTATACTCGGCGGCGGCGACAAGGTCCGCGTCGGCGGCGTCGCGTTTCGATTGCGACTTCTTCTTGCCTTTCTTCTTGGCGCCGCGCGGAGCAGACGCCTCGGGAGCTTCTTCCGATGGGCGGCCCTGGGGCTGCTTGTCCTTTCGGAAGATAGCCTCGACCGCCTCCTGGCCGGAGGCGAACTTGGTGGCGATGTCCATCAGCTCGCTCGCCCTGGTGGGGGTTTTGCGACCCAGCTTGCTCACCAGGTCGCGGCAAGTGGTGCCGGCGAGGAACGCGCCGATGACATCCGAGTCGGTGATGTTGGGCAGCTCGGTGCGCTGCTTCGAGAATCGCCGGATGTAGTCCTGGAGCGACTCCCCTGGCTGTTGCCGGCAGCTTCGAAGGTCCCAGGAGTTCCCGGGGCGCACGTATGTGCCCTGGAAATTGCCAGCGAAGGCTTGGACCAAGTCGTCCCAGTTGGAAATCTGCCCCGGAGGCAGGTGCTCCAACCAGGCGCGAGCAGTGTCGGAGAGGAACAGGGGGAGGTTGCGGATGATGAGGTTGTCGTCGTCCGTTCCACCCAGTTGGCAGGCAAGGCGGTAGTCCGCGAGCCACAGTTCCGGTCTCGTTTCCCCCGAGTACTTTGTGATAGTAGTCGGGGGTCGGAACCGGGTCGGGAATGGCGCCCGTCGGATGGCCCGACTGAAGGCCTGCGGACCGGGTGGTTCGGGCGAGGGACTCCGATCCTCCCCGCTGTCGTAGCGCCCCCCACGCCTGGGGTGGTAGCCTCGGCGCACCCTTTCGTCGAGGTGAGCCCGACGGTCGCGTCGATGGTGCTCGTTGCCGAGGTGGCCCGGGGCCGCAGGCGCGGTGTTGCGCGTGCGCCCGGTGTAGACCGAGGCTTCCCGCATGAATCGGGAAGTCGCGGCATGAGGTTCCGAGGGATATCCTTGCCTCTGGGATGCAGTGCTCTCGGCCCGCCGGGCCGCAGCGCCTTCCAGGAGATTCTTGAGTTCTCCCTGGATTCGCCGACCCTCGGTGGTTGACGGCTCCGGCATCGCGCGGATGAGCATCGCTGCGGTTGCCAGGTTCTGACCGACCCCGCTGGATGCGGGCGGCGGCCTGATCCTGACATCGTTGGCGACGCGGTGCTAGAGACCTTGGGGCAGATGACGTATTTCTCCGGCCAGGGGTTGGCCCACCCATGCCTGTCCGACGTCCCGACGGATCGGCTCAAGCGCTCCTGTTCCCTCGTTGAGCCTGGCCTGCGCCTCGCGGACTTGCTCGAGTTGTGGGTCGTAACCCCCCGCCGGAGCGGGGACCACAGCTAGCTCCCGTGGGATGTCGGCGCGAGGCACCGGCCTGGGGAGGTCACCATCCTCCGGCATGCCAAGATGGTTGCCTTCGGTGGGATCCCCTAGCTCGATGTGGAAACATTCGCGGCTTGGGCCGCAGCTCTCGTCGCCAAGGCTGCGGCTTCCATCGGAACAGTCGGATAGACAGTAGTCACATGCGGTCATGAAGTCCTGCACGGCACTGGGGTTGCCAAGTCCGGAGAAATCCCAACCGATGCTGGGATCGTCATCTTCCTCGGACCCAGAGGGCCCGTAGGTCGAGACGTCCGTCAGTCGGTCCCAAGGCGACCGCATACAGAACCTCAGTGGGGTTGTACTCGCCTCAATGAGAGCGCCCGCCAAAACGAGGTCGTTTGGCGAGTTGAGGCCGAGTCGAAATGACGCAAGATGGGAGTTAGTCGTTACCTTTTGGTCGACGAGGAGCGACGTAGTCACACCGGGGACTGGTTGCGCCGTCATCCCTGGTTCGAGGGCGACGTCCTGCAGGCTTTCCGCGAGCGCGCCGGCGTCGTCTTCTTGCTCAAGGTCAGCGTGCCGCGGGGGGACGGCGCTCTCCTCCGTCTCGAACGCGAGGTCGACGTCCGGCGTGCCTTCCGTCGGGGCGTCGGGGGCGTCGATTCGCTCGACGGCCGACGAAGCGCGGCCTCCCGTCTGGCCTTGACGGCTCCGCCTCCTCCTCCGTTGGCGGGGGAGAGAACGGAGCGAGCCCGAATATTGCTCTTCCACCACGCGGGGAAGACGTCGTCGATTCCGCCGCCGGCGGGCGGGTTGTCGGTCGCCATTGTCGTAGTCGCGCGGCGGTGGAAGAAGTGTCATGTCGTAGCTGCCGTCGAAGGACATGAACTCGAGAGTCCTGAAACGAAGCACCGTCCCGGGCCGGAGAGGTTGCTGGAGACTGCCCATCTGGAGCTTGACGGGGAGCTGTTCGTCAGCACGCAGCAGGCCCCTACCTGGCGCGCCAAATGTCGGCGTTTCGAGACAGGGGGGTCCCTAAGCCGACGAGTGAGTGTGCTGCGTGCCCCAGCCCAGATGGGTCGAGCGCGTGGGCGAGCGTGAAGGGGGGAGAGGCGAGGTGGCCGGAGCCGAGCGTGAGAGAGGTGGAAGTCCCGCGGCCTTCGTGTTCGTCCCACGCCCAGGTCAGGTGCGCTTGCAGTAGGGGGGTTACAAGCGTCCACGCGGGTGAGGGAAGCGAGCGGCCCCAAGAGAGCGCCTGTCCCGTCCTCGGTCCCGCGCGGCCAACCTTCTCTGAGAAGGCCCTGGTCCTTCCTTTTATAGTCGTAAGGAGAGGATCCAGGTGTACAATGGGGTGGTGTAGCAGAGTGCTACGTGTCTAGCGGAGGGAGAGCTAGCGCCCTAGGTACATGCCAATGTGGCAGCCGGAGAGATCTGGGCACCCTGCTGGCGTGATGTCGTGGCTGTCGGAGGTGCGGCGGAGCCTGATGGAGGGACAGTTGTTGGAGCGGTCGAGTCCTTGCTGACGTCGTCCGGCTTCCGTAAGAGAGCTGGGGGCCGCCGTCGTCATGGAGCTTGTGGAGCACCATCATTGCCCCTCTGGCGGAGCTGGCCGGATGAGACGTCGGTCTTGTTCTCCGTGACCCGAGTCGATTCGGGGTAGGATGATGATGGCGCCTCCTGTTGACGTGGCGGTCTGTGCCCTAGGCAGGGCGACGTGGGGTTTCCTCCGAAGCCGAGGTTGAGTCTGCCTTCTGTTGCCGTGGCCGAGCCCGAGCCAAGGGGTCGGGCGAGGCGGAAGTCGTTCGGCCGAGGCCAGGGCGGAGTCCGAGCCCTGGGGTCGGGCGAGGCGGAGTTTCGTCGTCTTCCGGGTCTTAGCCCGAGTCCGAGCCCTGGGGTCGGGCGGAGCGGAGTTCGCCGTCTTCCGGGTCTTAGCCCGAGTCCGAGCCCTGGGGTCGGGCGGAGCGGAGTTCGTCGTCTTCCGGGTCTTAGCCCGAGTCCGAGCCCTGGGGTCGGGCGGAGCGGAGTTCGCTGTGGCGCCTTTGGCAAGGCCTGATTGCCTGTCAGACTCACTCTGTCGAGTGGCACTGCAGTCGGAGTGGCGCAGGCGGCGCTGTCCTTCTGTCAGACTGGCCAGTGGAGCGGTGGAGTGACGGCGGTCACCTCGGCTCTGCCGGGGGCGCGTGTCAGGATAGAGGTGTCAGGCCACCTTTGCGTTAAATGCCCCTGCAATTTGGTCAGTTGGTGTGGTGATTTAGTCAAGGTTGCTTCTGAGCGAAGCCAAGGCCTTGGGCGAGCCGGTGATGTGTCCGCCATAAAAAGGGGGCCTCGGGCGAGACGGAAGTCTCTCGAGGTCGGCTGCCTTTGGCCGAGGCTAGGCTCGGGTGAAGCGTGATCGAGTCACTCGTGTGGACTGATCCCTGACTTAATCGTGCCCATCAGGCCTTTGCAGCTTTATGCTGATGGGGGTTACCAGCTGAGAATTAGGCGCCTTGAGGGTACCCCTAATTATGGTCCCCGACAACTGTTCCCGCCCGATGCCGAGGTTGGGCTCGGATGAGGTTGCGTCCCTTGGTAGACGAGGCCCTGACTTGAACTGCGCTTTATCAGTTGTTTATGGTTTGTTCCGAAGATGTTTCCCAGCCGGATTAAGGAGCATTGAGGGTACCCCTAATTACGGTACCCGACAGTAGCCCCCGAGCGTCAAAGGGAGTGCGAGCACTCGCTTGGAGGTTCTGCCGGATTTTTGCAAGGGGACCGACCCTTCTCGGTTATATTTTGTTCCAGTGGGTGCGCGCGAGCGCACCCGCCGGGTGTAGCCCCCGAGGCCTCGGAGGAGTGGTTTGACTCCTCTGAGGTCTTAATTCTTTTTGCGATGCCTCGGTCAGCCTTGTTGTTTCCTCATGTGGCCTGGCCGTAGCCCGGGTGCATGGTCAGGCTCCGAGTTTTCACGCTGGTTTGTTGACGTGGTCAACGGTTCGGCCGTAGCCTAGTGCGAGAGCAGCCCCCGAGCCTCTGCACGGAGTAAGAGGACGATCAAGGACCGTCTCGACTTTTATGGTACGCCCCTTCGTCGTCTCTCCGCAAGGAGGAAGGGGGGGGAAAGCGCCATGTTACCCTCAGGGGGCACCGAACATGGTGTTTCCAGTGAGTTGCTAGCAGGTGATCCGAGTGGACGCCCGAGCTCCGTTCGATAAGGGTCGGCTAGTGGCCCAGAGACGCGCTCCAAAATTACCTGCAGGTGATTTGCCGCACCCGGACCCATTCGATAGGGTTCGAGGGCTCGATGCTCCCTCTGGTGGGATTCTGTTACAAAATCGTTCCCGCTGGTCTTGGAAATGTCCTAGGGTACCTCGGGAGCGTAGCCCGAGCCTCGGCCATGTAACAGACGTACCCAGGGTCATCCCTGACTCTGCGTGCTATGGGGCGGCTTTCAAACCCTTCCAAGGGGCCAGCCTTCGAACTCCTGATCAGTAAAGGGCTCGGAGCCCGAGTGCTCTGGGGCGGTTGCCGAACCCCGGAGGGCGCAACCTTCGAACCCCTGATCAGTAGGAGGGCTCGGGGCCCGTTTCCTTCGCTGGGAAGGATCCTTTTCGAAATATCCCCTTTCCCGGTCCCTGTGGCAAGAGAGAGAGAGAGGGAAAGAAAAAGGACATGAATTTAAATAAGGTGGCGCACCTTTTTTGATGCGGTCATCATGATGGAGGCGAAACGGCGCCCGCTTCTCCTGCCGGAGGTGTCGCTTGCTCTGCTAAGGAGTTAATGCGATGGGACGGGCGATTCGCGGGGCGTCTGTCGTGCGTGCGCGAGCCATTTGAGGGACGGAACACGGGCACATCGTCTTTACTCCGTGGGAGAGGGCTCCCCTGCCGTTTCAGGAGAGGGTGCGAGCCTGTAGGTGATTGGACTGTTGCTTCCGCCCGTCAGTTGCTGCAATTACTGTCGGCCCGCCTCTGGTCATATCAACCGTCGTGCCTATCCTCGCGGCTGACTGACCCGTGATCGTTGCACTCAATTGGCACTGTTGGGTCACGCGGGCTACCTCGAGTCGCGGCACTGGTTCTGCAGTCGAGAAGACGCAGCATTGGCGCGAGTGGTGGTGCGGTTTCCTTGCACGTAGTAACCGTTGCGCCGGTTACATGACATGTGGGTCCGGGCCTCCATGCTGGACCGCTGGATGCGACGAAGCCGAAAGGGCGCACAACCGTGGTGCGGTTGCATGCTTCCTGCGTGGCGGTCCGCCCTTTCGACCGCTGGTTTCGGCGAGGAGGAGGAATGCTTATAACCGCGGGGCGATTACATGCTTCGCGAGCGGCGATTTGGCTTCTTCGCGTTTCGGGTCAGCTCACATGTCGCATGGGACCCAGCCCCCGTGTTGTAGGGTGAGGACCTTGGAGCACGTCAGTGGAGACTTCGCTCGTGACGCTTGGAGGTGCGAGTGAGGAGATTTGCCTTTTTAAAAAGGGGTCGACCCCCCGGGTGGTAGTCATGCCTTCACACTCCTTGCATTCATCGCGTCTTTCCACTTTCCGAACCTCCAGACGGGGTGCACCCGTGTTGCCTTCTTCTTGCTGCTATTGGAGGAGCACGACCTCGTGGGGGTTGTCGCTCTTCAGCCATCGCTCGACTTCAAGGATTTTCATCATGCAGCCCGGCTGCAGTCCCTCACCAATGGTCATCCGTAGGGATGATCACCAGCCTTGTGGTGGGGAGAAGCAAGTCAGGCTGTGGCCTCTGCCCCGCCCTCAGCTTCAAAGATGTTCATCATCCGGGCTGGGGAGGAGGGCGCGCCGAGTTGGGTCCTGCCTCTGCATGGGCTGGTGGCCCGCTTCTTCCTCCAACATTCGGGGGAGAAGGGCATCCTCCAGCCCTGCGGAGGAAGCGTCCCCCAGCCATGCGGGGGAAGGCGAACTGCTGCTGCCTGGTCACGGTGCAGCTATCCGTCCTCCATCCGGGCGACGGCCGTGCCGTGCGCAGGCGGCTGCTGTCGCCAGTGCTGAAGTGGTGGGCGCCGCTGGTGAGGCTTCCCACCGCAGCGGTGGTTGCTTCCACCGGCGAGACCGTCAGTGCCACCTGCGCTCCGGACCTCCGGCTCTTTGGCTTCAATGGCTGGTTCTCGTCCCTCGTGAGGGGACGTGAGTGAGGGCCTTTTTGCAGTAGCGTTTGCCCTGAGGCCATCGCTGCTGCTGTCTAGCCGCCTGAGTCGGAGGTCGTTGCCGCGCTGCCGGTGCAGCGGTCGTCGGCGAGCCACCCAGAGTTTGTTATCCCGCAGGCCTTCTGGTGTGGAGGTTGTTCATTCTTGCGGGAATGGACCCAAAGTCCCGTTTGTAATGGTACCCTCTTGAGAACGAGATGTAATAGCTTTAAGTACTAAGACATCTGTCGTAGGTCGGGACAACCGCCGAGGGCGCTGCCGACGTCTAAGTCTAGGTACCATTGTTACCCCAAGTACGTGTGTTCTTTCTTTGTGGCTGCTGAGGCCTGAACATTTGGGTATAAAGTCGTGCTTCTTTCCTCTTGTTTCGAGCATTAGGACTTGTTCGTCGTTAGCAGAATCACTTATCCGAGCGTGAGCTACCTTTCGCGGAAGGTGACGAGTGAGGTATCCGTATCCCGGAGGCGTAGGAGTCCCTCGGCTCGATCGGCCTTGCCGTTCAAGGTCTCTCGCTCGTCATTCGGATTCCGTTATCGACGTAGTCAAAAGGCACGAAAGTTGTTTTGGCGAAAAACTTTTCCGAGGAAAGTTTTGGCGTAGAGGGGGCTTCCCCCTTTCTAGACCCGAGGCGACCGCTCTGGCCGGGACCCTTGCGGAGGGTCTGGCCGTGGTCGTCGGGTCTGCCCAAGCCATGGCCTCACAGCAGCGTGCCCGGGTTGAGGGTATGTTTTGCCCGCTCTATGACTTTGTTTTTGTCTCCATTCTTCTCCTTGCGTCTGAAGAATGTTGTCCTGTGTCTGCAGGGTTCGAGACGGCTCTTAGCGAGGCCATCAAGAACTGCAAGGCGCTTGCCGAGGCGGCTGAGCAGAAGGAGGCTGACCATGTGGCCATGTCCGAGGCTATCTCGGCCTTTTGCTAGGCCTTTGGACTCGACGGCGTCCCCTCGGGTAGCTCCCCCTAGAGTCATCTGCGGGCCTTGGGCGGCCATGTGCGCAACAGACTCCGTGGGGCGCTACACCATGGCGTCAGGAAGGCCTTCGCCGTGCTCGCTTCCCACTACGACGTGGATCTGGAGCGGGTCAGCGAGGGGTACTGCTTACCCGATGAAGAGGAAGATGCCTTAGCCGAGGTCCAGATGCTTGACGTGGCTGTCGAGGGCCCAAATGCGGCGTTGGCTTCCTCCTTTGAGGTGGAGGTCCTTCTGCCCGTGTCGCCGCCTGGCGCCAGGCCAGATTCTGCCGAGGGTGGAAATGACGCCGAGCGTGCTGCTCCTCCCCGTGCCGATGTCTGAGCCTGCAAGAACAGTTTGCTTGAAGTATGCGTATGTTTTTTGTGGCCGCTGAGGCCTAAACATTTTAATGTCGGATTATAAAGCTGCGTTTTCTTTCCTCTCGTTTCGTGTGTTAGGACTTGTTCGGTAGCAGAATCGCTTATCCGAGCGTGAGTTACTTTTCGCGGAAGGTGATGAGTGAGGTATCCATATCCTAGAGGCGTAGGAGTCCCTCGGCTCGGTCGGCCTTGCTGCTTACGTGTTCTCCCGTCGTTTTTAGGATTCTGTTATCGACGCAGTTGAAAAAGGCATGAAAGTCGTTCTGGCAGAAAAGTTTTCAAGCGTTAGGACTTGTTCGGTAGCAGAATCGCTTATCCGAGCGTGAGTTACTTTTCGCGGAAGGTGATGAGTGAGGTATCCGTATACTGGAGGCGTAGGAGTCCCTCGGCTCGGTCGGCCTTGCCATTCAAGGTCTCTCTCGCTCGTCTTTAGGATTCTGTTATCGACGCGGTCGAAAAGCGCGAAAGACGTTCTAGCAAAAGACTTTTCCGAGGAAAATTTTGATGCAGAGGGGGTTCCCTCCTTCTAGCCCCCGAGGGAGGGTCGGGCTTTGCCGAGGCAAGGCTGATCCTTCCTTGATGGTTATACTTTATTTATGCATGTAAAGAAAAGCGAGGTACATGAACGACTTGAAACATTTTAAGGGTAAAAGCGACGTAGCTGTTGGATGTTCCAAGCGTTGCTGTAGACCTCGCCTTGATCATTGGCCAGCTTGTATGTCCCGGGCTTCAAAACCTTGGCGATGATGAAGGGCCCTTCCCAGGGAGGAGTAAGCTTGTGGCGCCCTCGGGCGTCTTGTCGCAGCCGAAGTACCAAGTCTCGCACTTGGAAGCCTCGGGGCCAAACCCTTCGGGCGTGGTAGCGTCGCAGAGACTGTTGATACCGTGTCAAGTGTAGTAAGGCCACGTCCCGAGCCTCTTCTAGCTGGTCCAACGAATCTTCTCGGTTGGTCTGGTTGCTTGAGTCGCCGTAAGCCTTTGTCCTCGGGGAACCGTATTCTAAGTCCGTGGGTAGGATGGCCTCGGCCCCATAGACTAGAAAGAACGGCGAGAAACCCGTGGCCCGGCTCGGCGTCGTCCTCAGACTCCAAACCACCGAGGGTAGCTCTTTTATCCACCGCTTGCTGAACTTGTTGAGGTCGTTGTAGATCCTCGGCTTTAGTCCCTGCAAAATCATACCGTTGGCGCGCTCCACCTGCCCATTTGTCATTGGGTGAGCTACGGCGGCCCAGTCCACACGGATGTGGTGGTCTTGCAGAAGTCCAGGAACTTCTTCCCAGTGAACTGCGTGCCATTGTCGGTGATGATGGAGTTTGGGACCCCAAAGCGATGGATGATATTTGTAAAGAACGCCACCGCCTGCTCGGACCTGATGTTGGTTAAGGGTCGGACCTCGATCCACTTGGAGAATTTGTCGATGGCGACCAGCAGGTGCTTGAAGCCCCCGGGTGCCTTCTGCAAGGGACCGACGAGGTCCAGACCCATACGGCAAACGACCAAGTGATGGGTATTGTTTGCAGGTTCTGAGCGGGCAGGTGCGTCTATCTCGCGTAGAATTGACACCCTCGGCAGGAGCATCCAATCCTAGTGGCGTCGGCCACCGCGGTCGGCTAGTAGACCCCTGTCGGAAAGCGTTTCCCACGAGGGCCCGAGGTGCTGCATGGTGACCGCAAGCCCCCGAGTGTATTTCTTGTAACAGCTCTTGTCCTTGGTCGACAGATATGCATCGTTGGAGAATGCCTGAGGGGCTGTGGTGGTACAACTCTTTTTCATCACCCAGTAAAACGAACGACTTGGCGCGCCGAGCCAGTCGCCGAGCTTCGGCCTTGTCGAGAGGCAGCTCTCCTCAGAGGAGATATTGCAGGTACAGGGTCTGCCAGTTTTGGTTTGGCGCAACCCCATTCCGTTCTCACTCGATGCGCAAGGCCTCACCCTCGGCGGTCGAGGGTACCTCGGGCTGGGCCGAGGTCTCGTCGGGTTCGGGCGCGTCGTCGAGTTTCACGGATGGTTGATATATGTCCCTGGAGAAGAAGTCCGGGGGAACCGTCGTTCGCCTCGAGGCTATTTTATCTAGCTCATCCGCCGTCTCGTTGTACCGCCGAGCAACATGATTGAGTTCTAGCCCGTGGAACTTATCTTCCAAGCGCCGAACTTCGTCGCAATAGGCCTCCATTTTTTGATCGCTGTAGTGGGAGTTCTTCATGACTTGGTAAATGACAAGTTGCGAGTCGCCCCGAGCGTCGAGGCGCCGAACCCCTAGCTCGACGGCGATGTGCAACCCGTTAACCAAAGCCTCGTACTCGGCCACGTTGTTTGATGCCGGAAAATGGAGGCACAACACATAGCGCACATGCTTCCCGAGGGGTGAGATGAAGAGCAAGCTAGCACCTGCCCCTGTTTTCATCAGTGACCCATCGAAGTACATGGTCCAAAGTTCGGGCTAGATTGGAGCCGTCGGTAATCGGGTGTCGACCCATTCAGCCAGGAAGTCCGCCAAGACTTGGGACATTATGGCCTTCCGAGGGGCAAATGAAATAGTTTCGCGCATGAGTTCCACTGCCCATTTTGCTATCCTACCCAAGGCCTCTCGGCACTGGATGATCTCTCCCAGGGGGAAGGATGACACCACAGTCACCGGATGAGACTTGAAGTAGTGTCGCAACTTTCGCCGTGTCAGAATTACTGCGTATAGTAGCTTCTGGATTTGCGGGTAGCGGATCTTGGTCTCGGATGGCACCTCACTGATGAAGTAGACCGGCCTCTGGACGAGCAGTGCATGCCCCTCTTCTCGTCTCTCGACTACGATCGCGGCGCTGACCACCTGAGTGGTTGCGGCTACGTAGATCAAGAGGGCTTCTCCCGCAGCGGGGGGCACCAAGATGGGCGCGTTAGTAAGGAGTGCCTTTAAGTTTCCAAGGGCTTCCTCGGCCTCGGAGGTCTAAGTGAAGCGCTCGGCCTTCCTTAAGAGGCGGTACAAGGGTAATCCTTTCTCGCCAAAGTGCGAGATGAAGCGGCTCAGAGCCACAAGGCATCCCATGACCCTTTGTACTCCTTTCAAATCTTTGATGGGTCCCATGTTGGTGATGGCTACGATTTTCTCTAGGTTGGCCTCGATGCCTCTTTCGGAGACGATGAACCCCAGGAGCATGCCTTGGGGGACTCCGAAGACACACTTCTCGGGATTGAGTTTTACGCCCTTTGCGCGTAGGCACCCGAAAGTCACTTCGAGGTCGGAGAGGAGGTCGGAGGCTTTCCTTGTCTTGACAACGATGTCATCGACGTAAGCCTCGACCGTTCTGCTGATGTGCTCCCCGAACACATGGTTCATGCACCTTTGGTAGGTTGCACCTGCATTCCTCAAGCCAAATGGCATAGTAATATAACAATACATGCCAAAGGGTGTGATGAAAGAAGTCGCGAGCTGGTCGAATTCTTTCATCTTGATTTGGTGATAACCTGAATAGGCGTCAAGGAATGATAGGGTTTCGCACCTAGCAGTGGAGTCCACAATTTGATCGATGCGAGCCAGAGGGTAGGGAACCTTTGGACATGCTTTGTTTAAACCAGTGTAGTCTACACACACCCTCCATTTCCCACCTTTTTTCTTCACAGGCACAGGGTTAGCTAACCATTCGGGATGAAATACCTCTTTGATGAACCCTGCAGCCATCAGCTTGTGGACCTCCTCGCCTATGGCCTAGCGCTTTTCTTCATCAAAACGGCGCAGGTGCTGCTTCACGGGTCGGGCACCGGCTCGGATATCCAGCGAGTGCTCGGCGACCTCCCTCGGTATGCCTGGCATGTCCGAGGGACTTGTCGGGGACCATAATTAGGGGTACCCCCAAGACTCCTAATCTCAGCTGGTAACCCCCATCAGCACAAAGCTGCAAAGGCCTGATGGGCGCGATTAAGGTCATGGCTCAGTCCACTCAAGGGACACAATCACGCCTCGCCCGAGCCCAGCCTCGGGCAAAGGTAGCCGACCCCGGAAGATTCACGTCTCGCCCGAGGCCCAGTCTTCACGGAGAAGCAACCTTGGCCAGATCGCCACGCCAACCGACCGTATTGCAGGAGCATTTAATGCAAGGATCGACTGACACCTTATCCTGACGCGCGCTCCTCAGTCGATAGAGCCGAAGTGACCGCAGTCACTTCGCCACTCCACTGACCGACCTGACAGGAAAACAGTGTCGCCTGCCCCGCTCCGACTGCTGTGCCACTCGACAGAGTGAGGCTGACAGCAGCTAAGTCCAGCCTCGGGCGCCATGGGAAGCTCCGCCTCGCCCGACCCAGGGCTCGGACTCAGCCTCGACCCCGGAAGACGAACTCCGCCTCGCCCGACCCCAGGGCTCGGACTCAGCCTCGGCCTCGAAAGACGGTCTCCGCCTCGCCCGACCCATGGCTCAGACTCAGCCTCGGCCTCGGAAGACGGTCTCCGCCTCGCCCGACCCAGGGCTCAGACTCGACCTCGACCTCGGAGGAGCCTCCGCCTCGCCCGACCTCGGGCTCGGACCCGCCACGTCATAGGGAAGGCCATCATTACCCTACCCCTAGCTAGCTCAGGCTACGAGGAACAAGACCGGCGTCCCATCTGGCTCGCCCCGGTAAACAAGTAATGATGGCACCTCGCGTGCTCGATGATGACGGCGGCTCTCAGTCCCTTACGGAAGCAAGGAGACGTCAGCAAGGATCCGACAGCCCCGACAGCTGTACTTCCATAAGGCTCAAGCACTCCTCCGACGACCACGACATCACATGAACAGGGCGCCAAAACCTCTCCGGCTGCCATGACAGCATGTACTTAGGGCTCTAGCTCCTCTCTGCTAGACACGTTAGCATACTGCTACACCCCCATTGTACACCCAGGCCCTCTCCTTACGCCTATAAAAGGAAGGTCCAGGGCTCTCGTATGAAAAGGTTGGCCGCGCGGGAGAACGGGCCGACGCACAAGGCTCTCTCTCTCTCCCACGTGGACGCTTGTAACCCCCCTACTGCAAGCGCACCCGACCTGGGCACAGGACAACACGAAGGCCGCAGGTTTCCCCTTTGCCGTTTTCTCCCCCCCCCCCCCCTTTGTGCTCCATCTCGCGCCGACCCATCTGGGCTGGGACATGCGGCGACAATTTACTCGTCGGTCCAGGGACCCCCGGGGTCGAAACACCGACAGTTGGCGCGCCAGGTAGGGGCCTGCTGCGTGTTGACGAACAGCTTCCCGTCAAGCTCCAGATGGGTTGTCTCCAGCAACCTCTTCAACCCGGGACGATGCTTCATTTCGGGAGTCTGGAGTTCATGTCCCTCGACGGCAGCTATGACATGATACTCCTTCCTCTACCGCGCGACAACGACAATGGCGGCCATCAGCCCGCCCGCCGGCGGCGGAATCGACGACGTCTTCCCCTCGTGGCAGAAGAGCAACATCTGGGTCTGTCCCGTCACCTTCCCCGCCGACGAAGGAGGAGGCGGGGCAGGCATGGCCAAGCGGGGGGCGGCACCTCGTCGGCTGTCGAGCGAGTCAACGGCGCCGGCGCCCCAGCGAGGTACACGTCGGGCGTCGACCTCGTGTCTGAGACGAAGACGAGCGTCGTTTCCCCGCGACACGCCAACTCCAAGCAGACGGACGACGCCAGCACGCTCGCGAAGGACATGCTGGGCGTTAGCCTCGTACCTGAGACAACGGTGCAGTCTATCCCTAACGCGACTTCGTCACCACCTGCCGATCAAGAGGTACCGTCCGTTTCCCGTTCCATGCCTTTTAGATCCAGCTGCGACCCACCAAGTGACCCCGCTTCGGTGGACGCTTTCGTAAAGGCGTGTCCAAACCCTCTGGGGTATCATATGTGGCCACCCTGGGACCGGCTGACGGCCGTCTCGACCTACGGGCCTCTGGGTTTCGAGGAAGATGATGAGCCCGACTCTGGTTGGGATTTCTCTGGGCTCGATAACCCCAGTGTCATGCGGGACTTCATGACCGCATGTGACTACTGCCTCTCTGATTGCACCGATAGCAGCCACAGCCTCGGTGACGAGGACTGTGGCCCAAGTCGCGAATGCTTCCACGTCGATCTAGGGGGTCTCGACAAAGGCAACCATCTTGGTATGCCAGAGGATGGTGATCCCCCTAGGCCTGCGCCTCGTGTTGACATCCTTCGGGAGCTAGCTGTGGTCCTAGTCCCTGCGGGGAGTTAGGACGCACAGCTCGAGCAAATCCGTGAGGTATAGGCCAGGCTCGACGAGGAAGCAGGACAACTTGTGCAGCTTCGGCAAAATATCGGGCAGGAGTGGGCAGGCCGAGCACCGACCGGAGAAACGCGTCACCTGGCCCAGGACGTCCAGCACTGCATCGCCAACGATGCCAGGGCAAGGCTGCCTCCGGCTTCCAGTAGGGTCGGCCAGAACCTAGATGCAGCAGCGATACTACTCCGAGCGATGCCGGAACCATCCACCACCGAGGGGCGGCGCATCCAGGGAGAGCTCAAGAATCTCCTGGAAGATACTGCGGTCCGACGGGCCGAAAGCTCTGCCTCCCGAAGGCAGGGGTACCCCCCCCCCCCCCGAAGCATCGCGCCGTGACTTCCCGACTCATGCGAGAAGCCTCGGTCCACACCGGGCGAACGCGGAACTCAGCGCCTGCGGCCCCGGGTCGCCTCGGCAACGAGCACCACCGCCGCGACCGTAGAGCCCACCTCGACGAGAAGGTGTGCCGAGGCTACCACCCTAGGCGTGGGGGACGCTACGACAGCGGGGAGGATCGGAGCCCCTCGCCCGAACCACCCGGTCCGCGAGCTTTCAGCTGGGCCATACAACGGGCGCCGTTCCCGACCCGGTTCCGAACCCCGACTACTATCACCAAGTACTCGAGGGAGTCAAAGTCGGAACTCTGGACCATGTTTTTCGACGGGTCGCTGATGAAAACAGGAGCGCGCGCGGGCCTGCTCTTCATCTCACCCCTCGGGAAGCACCTCCGCTACGCGCTGCGCCTCCATTTCCCGGCGTCCAACAATGTGGCCGAGTACGAGGCTCTGGTTAACGGGTTGCGCATTGCCATCGAGCTAGGGGTCCGACGCCTCGACGCTCGTGGCGACTCGCAGCTTGTCATCGACTAAGTCATGAAGAACTCCCATTGCCGCGACCCGAAGATGGAAGCCTACTGCGATGAGGTTCGGCGCCTGGAGGACAAGTTCTACGGGCTCGAGCTCAACCACATCGCCCGACGATACAACAAGACTGCGGACGAGCTGGCTAAGATAGCCTCGGGGCGGACAACGGTTCCCCCGGATGTCTTCTCCCAAGACCTACATCAACCCTCAGTCAAGACCGATGACACGCCCGAGCCCGAGAAGGTCTCGGCCCTGCCCGAGGCGCCCTCGGCTCAGTCCGAGGCGCCCTCGGCTAAGCCCGAGGCACCCTCGGCCCCCGAGGGTGAGGCACTGCGCGTCGAGGAAGAGCGGAATGGGGTCCCACCTAATCGAGACTGGCAGGCCCTGTACCTGCAATATCTCCACCGAGGAGAGCTGCCACTCGACCGAGCCGAAGCTCGGCGACTGGCGCGGCGCGCCAAGTCGTTCGTCTTGCTGGAGGACGGGAAGGAGCTCTACCACCACAGCCCCTCAGGCATCCTCCAGCGATGCATATCCATCGCCAAGGGCCAGGAGTTATTACAAGAAATACACTCGGGGGCTTGCGGTCACCACGCAGCACCTCGAGCCCTCGTTGGGAATGCCTTTCGACAGGGTTTTTACTGGCCAACCGCGGTGGCCGATGCCACTAGGATTGTACGCACCTGCCAAGGGTGTCAATTCTACGCGAAGCAGACCCACCTGCCCGCTCAGGCTATGCAGACAATACTCATCACCTGGTCGTTTGTTGTGTGGGGTCTGGACCTCGTCGGTCCCTTGCAGAAGGCACCCAGGGGCTACACGCACCTGCTGGTCGCCATCGACAAATTCTCCAAGTGGATCGAGGTCCGACCCCTGAACAGCATCAGGTCCGAACAGGCGGTGGCGTTCTTCACCAACATCATCCATCGCTTTGGGGTCCCGAACTCCATCATCACCGACAACGGCACCCAGTTCACCGGCAGAAAGTACCTGGACTTCTGCGAGGATCACCACATCCGGGTGGACTGGGCCGCCATAGCTCACCCCAGGATGAATGGGCAAGTAGAGCGTGCCAACGGCATGATTCTGCAAGGACTCAAGCCACGGATCTACAACGACCTCAACAAGTTCGGCAGGCGATGGATGAAGGAACTCCCCTCGGTGGTCTAGAGTCTGAGGACAACGCCGAGCCGAGCCACGGGCTTCACGCCGTTCTTTCTAGTCTATGTGGCCGAGGCCATCTTGCCCATAGACTTAGAATACGGTTCCCCGAGGACGAGGGCGTACGACGGCCAAAGCAATTGAACCAACCGAGAAGACTCACTGGACCAACTAGAAGAGGCTCGAGACATGGCCTTACTACACTCGGCGCGGTATCAACAGTCCCTGCGACGCTACCACGCCCGAGGGGTTCGGTACCGAGACCTCCAGGTGGGCGACTTGGTGCTTCGGCTACGACAAGACGCCCGAGGGCGTCACAAGCTCAAGCCTCCCTGGGAAGGGCCATTCAACATCGCCAAGATTTTGAAGCCCGGAACGTACAAGCTAGCCAACAGTCAAGGCGAGGTCTACAACAACGCTTGGAACATCCGACAGCTACGTCGCTTCTACCCTTAATATGTTTTTCAAGTCGTTCATATACCTCGCTTACATACAAAGTCTAACCATCAAGGAAGGGTCAGCCTTGCCTCGGCAAAGCCCGACCCTCCCTCGGGGGCTAGAAGGGGCGAACCCCCTCTACGTCGAAATTTTCCTCGGAAAAAGTCTTTCTGCCAGAAAATCTTTCGTGCTTTTCGATTACTTCGAAAGTGGGATCCTGAAAACGACGAAGTACACGTAAGCAGGCAAGGCCGGCCGAGCTGAGGGACTCCCACGCCTCCGGGATACGGATACCTCACTCATCACCTTCTGCGATAAGTAACTCACGCTCGGATAAGCGATTCCGCTGACCGAACAAGTCTTAATGCTCGAAAACTTTTCTGTCGAAACGATTTTTCGTGCCTTCTCGACTATATCGATAACAGAATCCTACGGACGAGTAAGAGCACACGTAAGCGGCAAGGCCGACCGAGCCGAGGGACTCCTACGCCTCCGGGATACGGATACCTCACTCATCACCTTCCGTGAAAAGTAACTCTCGCTCGGACAAACAATTCTGTTACCGACAAATAAGTCCTGATACTCGAAACAAGGGGAAAAGAAACGTAGCTTTACAACACGACGACGATATGTTTGGGCCTCGGCGGCCGCAAAAACATACGCACACTACAAGATAAATTGTTCCTGCAGGATCAGACATCAGTGGGGGAGCAGCAGC
Source organism: Zea mays (assembly GCF_902167145.1). Classification (NCBI taxonomy): domain Eukaryota; kingdom Viridiplantae; phylum Streptophyta; class Magnoliopsida; order Poales; family Poaceae; genus Zea; species Zea mays. The sequence goes on from NC_050102.1 coordinate 154,469,833, forward strand.
ACCCTCACCGTCGACTCCACCTTCGGCGGAATCCGACCCGGCCTCGAACGACAACACGGTCGGAGGATCTCCACCTCGAAGGAACCTGTTGGCACCACGCCTGGGCCATCGTCGTCGGGGTCTCCTCCGGGAACCCGGCCCGAGCAGACGGCTCGACCGGCCGCTCCGTAGCCTCAGCCAGCTGTCCCCCGAGGACATCAGCCCGGCTCGTGGCCTCAGCAACCCGACTCCGACGTCGGTCCCGCCAGTGGACGGCCCGGCCAGGCTCCGGCCGATGAAGCCTCTTTCCAAGCCAACTCTGCCACTGTCTGTGCTGGCACCGCTGCCTCCGGCTCCGGCTCATCGCAGAGCGGCCGAGGGTTCCTTTAACTAAGCAAGAGAAGCCTCGGGCGGCAAGGCCGACCGAGCCGAGGGACTCCCATGCCTCCGAGATACGGATACCTCACTCGTCACCTTCGCACGAGGCAACTCACACTTGGTTAAGCGGTTCAGCTAGCCGACAGGCGAGTCCTAGTGCTCGAAATGAGGACGAAACACGGCTTCACGCAAAAAATACATACATGTTCGGGCCCCGAAAGCCGCAATGAACAGACACCGGCACTCAAAGTGCCATTACAAACGGAACTCCGGTTCCACCCCCGCAGGTACGAACAACCCCCCACATTGGAGGGCCTGTGGGGCGACAAAACTCCAGGTGGCTCGCCGACGCCCGCTCCGGCAGCAGCGACAACGACCTCCGCTCCAGGTGGCCGAACAGCAGCAACGATGACCTCATGGCGGACGCCGCTGCAACGAGCCCCTCGCCCACATCCCCACTCGAGGGGCGAGGACAAGCTATCAAAGCCAAAGAGCTGGAGGCCCGGAGCGTGGATGGTGGCGGTGACCCCGTCGGCGACGAGGACTTCTTCAGCCGCCACCACCCCAGCGCCGACGATGGAAGCCATCTGCCCACCGGCAGATCCCCACTTGGATCCTCCCGGATGAGCGATCACCGACCCCCGCGCAGAGGCGTTGTACCGGAGCAAAGGCAGGACAGCCCAAGAACACGAACGCCGCCCTAGCAGCGCGCGACGTCTTGGGTGGTCCTCCGGTGCGCGCGGCGCAACAGCCGCTCGTACGGCGGAAGGGGGCACTGGGAGCCGAGCTAGAGCCAGCTGAGCCAGCGAGCCCAACGCGCTGAAGCTGACGACGCTCGCGGCCGACCAGCCCCGCGTTGTCGGGGTCCGCCCCTTCCGCTAGGCCGGTGAGCGCCCTCTCCCCTGAATGCTGCGGGAGGAGGTGACCCACAAACCCGCGCGGGAGGTAGAGCTCCGGCTCAGCCCGCCCTCTGCCCCAGCAAGGATGATGAAGATCCTTGAAGCTGAGGGCGGGGCAGAGGCCACAGCCCGGCTCGCTTCTCCCCACCATCAAGCTGGTGGTCACCGTCTTGGGTGACCGCCGGCGAGGGGATGCAGCCGGGTTGCCTGACGAAAATCCTTGAAGCCGAACGATGGCTGAAAGGTACCAACTTCCGCGAAGTTGTGTTCCTCCAACGACAACAAGACGGAAGAACCGCGGGCGCTCCCCATCCGGGGGATAAGAGGTGGAAGGGTGCGATGCATGAAGGGAGTGCAAAGACATGGTTGCCATCCAAGGGGGTCACCCTCCTTTTAAAGGCAACTCTCCCCACTCGTGTCCTCATCCGTCGCGGGCTGAGTCTTCACCAACACGCTCCAAGGTCCTCCCCCTACGACACGGGGGCTGGGTCCCACGCGTCATGCAAGCTGGCCCAGGACAGAAGGAGCCAAACCGCCGCGCGCGGAGCGTACAACTGCCCAGCGGTTACAAGCACTCCTCCACTTTCGCCCAGACCAGCGGGTGAAAAGGCGGACCGCCATGCAGGTGGCATGCAATCACACCAAGGGGGCACACCCTTTCGACTCCGACGCATCCAGCGTGGAGGCCCAGGCCCACACGTCATGTAACCGGCGCGTCGGTTACTACGTGTGAGAAGCTGCACCGCCACTTGCACCAGAACCGCGCCTTCTCAACTGCGGAACTAGTGTCGCGACTCGATGCGACCCTGCGCATGGCCCAACAGTGCCAACCGGGCACGTCGATCACGGGTCAGTCAGCCGCGGGAGAAGGCGCGACGATCGATATGGCCAAAAGTGGGTCGGCAGTAATGGCGGCGGTAGGCGGGCGGAAGCAGCGGTCAAGTCGTCTGCAGGCTCACGTCCCCTCCTGGGACAGCTTGAGAGCCCTCTCCCACGGCGTGAAGACGGCGCGCCCGTGTTTCGTTCCTCGAACGGCTCGCGCACGCACAACGGTTGCCCCGTGAACCACTCGTCCTGTTGCATTAACTCTGCGGCAGGACAGGCGGCACCTTTGGCAGGCGAAGCAGGCGACGCTTCACCTCCGCCATAATAACCGCATCAAAAAAGGTGCGCCACGACGTTCGATTTCATATCCTTTACCTCTTCCTCTTTCTCTCTCTTTACAGGGACCGGGAAAGAGGATGCTCCGAAAGGGATCCTTCTCCGCGAAGGAAGCGGGCCCCGAGCCCCCTACTGATCAGAGGTTCGAAGGCTGGCCCCTCGAAAGGGTTCAACAGCCGCCTCAGAGCACTCGGGCCCCGAGCCCCCTACTGATCAGAGGTTCGAAGGCTGGCCCCTCGGAAGGGTTCGACAGCCGCCTCAGAGCACTCGGGCTCCGCGCCCACCACTGGTTAGAGGTTCGAAGGCTGGCCCCTCGAAGGGGTTCGACAGCCGCCTCAAGCCACTCGGGCTCCGCGCCCACTACTGATCAGGGGTTCGTAGGCTGGCCCCCGAAGGGTTCGACAGCCGCCTCAGAGCACGCAGAGCGAGGGATGACTCTGGGTACGTCTGATACATGGCCCAGGCTCGGGCTACGCTCCCGAGGTACCCTAGGACATTTCCGAGACCAGCAGGAGCGATTCTGTAATGGAATCCCATCAGAGGGAGACATCGAGCCCTCGGACCCTATCGAACGGGACCGAGTCCGACAAATCACCTGCAGGTACTTTTGGAGCGCGCCTCTGGGCCACTAGCCGACCCTTATCGAACGGGGCACGGGCGTCCACTCGGATCACCCGTTAGCAACTCACTGGAGACACCATGTTCGGCGCCCTCCGAGGGCAACATGGCGCTTTCCCCCCCCCCCTCCTCCTTGCGGAAAGGCGACGCAGGGGCATATGAAAAAAGTCGAGTCTGTCCTTGACCGTCCTCTCGCTCTGTGCGGAGGCTCAGGAACTGCTCTCGCAAACCCGGCTACGGCCAAAACGTTGACAGCGTCAACATACCAGCCCGAGAACTTGGAACTTGACTATGCACCCGGGCTACGACCAGTTCGCATGAGGGAACAACCAGACCGGCCGAAGCATCACGAAATGCGCTAAGACCTCGAAGGAGTCAAACCACTCCTCCGAGGCCTCGGGGGCTACACCCGACGGGTGCGCTCGCGCGCACCCACCGGAACAAAACGCAACCGAGAAAGGCCGGTCCCCTTGCAAAAAAGTGCGACAAAAGCCTCCAAGCGAGTATCAACACTCCCTTCGAGGCTCGGGGGCTACTGTCGGGGACCATAATTAGGGGTACCCCCAAGACTCCTAATCTCAGCTGGTAACCCCCATCAGCACAAAGCTGCAAAAGCCTGATGGGCGCGATTAAGGTCATGCCTCAGTCCACTCAAGGGACACGATCACGCCTCGCCCGAGCCCAGCCTCGGGCAAAGGTAGCCGACCCCGGAAGATTCACATCTCGCCCGAGGGCCCCCTCAAGCGACGGACACACCTTCGGCTCACCCGAGGCCCAGTCTTCACGGAGAAGCAACCTTGGCCAGATCGCCACGCCAACCGACCGTATCGCAGGAGCATTTAATGCAAGGATCGACTGACACCTTATCCTGACGCGCGCTCCTCAGTCGACAGGGCCGAAGTGACCGCAGTCACTTCGCCGCTCCACTGATCGACCTGACAGGAAAACAGCGTCGCCTGCCCCGCTCCGACTGTTGTGCCACTCGACAGAGTGAGGCTGACAGCAGCTAAGTCCATCCTCGGGTGCCATGGGAAGCTCCGCCTCGCCCGACCCAGGGCTCGGACTCAGCCTCGACCCCAGAAGACGGACTCCGCCTCGCCCGACCCTAGGGCTCGGACTCAGCCTCGGCCTCGGAAGACGGCCTCCGCCTCGCCCGACCCAGGGCTCGGACTCAGCCTCGGCCTCGAAAGACGGTCTCCGCCTCGCCCGACCCAGGGCTCAGACTCGACCTCGACCTCGGAGGAACCTCCGCCTCGCCCGACCTCGGGCTCAGACCCGCCACGTCACAGGGACGGCCATCATTACCCTACCCCTAGCTAGCTCAGGCTACGGGGAACAAGATCGGCGTCCCATCTGGCTCGCCCCGGTGAACAAGTAATGATGGCACCTCGCGTGCTCCATGACGACGGCGGCTCTTAGCCCCTTACGGAAGCAAGGAGACGTCAGCAAGGATCTGACAGCCCCGACAGTTGTACTTCCACAAGGCTCAAGCACTCCTCCGACGGCCACGACATCACATGAACAGGGCGCCAAAACCTCTCCGGCTGCCACGACGGCATGTACTTAGGGCTCTAGCTCCTCTCTGCTAGACACGTTAGCATACTGCTACACCCCCCATTGTACACCCCGGCCCTCTCCTTACGCCTATAAAAGGAAGGTCCAGGGCTCTCGTACGAAGAGGTTAGCCGCGCGGGAGAACGGGCCGACGCACAAGGCTCTCTCTCTCTCTCTCCCACGCGGACGCTTGTAACCCCCCTACTGCAAGCGCACCCGACCTGGGCGCAGGACAACACGAAGGCCGCGGGTTTCCCCTTTGTTGTTTTCTCCCCACTTTGTGCTCCGTCTCGCGCCGACCCATCTGGGCTGGGACACGCGGCGACAATTTACTCGTCGGTCCAGGGACCCCGCGGGGTCGAAACGCCGACAGGACTCCACGCAAAAATTTTGGTGTTTGCGTGGAGGAAGTCGACGAGCACTGCTTCCTATTTGGGGTCGAGCTCGGAGCCGACCCTGACGTGCTTGCAGGCGTCATTGCTGGGGTCGAGGGTGATGGTCTTAACCGCCTCAGCTGGTTCAAAGTTGTCGGTGTGGCGCTTCGCATCAGGCGCCTCCTTGGAGAGGCAATCCAGGTCGGCGATGAGGGCCTCGGACTCGGCGATGGCCTCAGCGTACTCCACGCATTCCACGTCGCACTCGTAAGCGTGGCGGTACGTGGATCCAACGGTGATGATTCCCTTAGGGCCCGACATCTTGAGCTTGAGGTACGTGTAGATGGGGACGGCCATGAACTTGGCGTAGCACGGTCTTCCCAGCACCGCGTGATAGGTTCCTCGGAACCCGACCACCTCGAACGTGAGGGTTTCCCTATGGAAGTTGGAGGGGGTTCCGAAGCAGACGGGCAAATCAAGTTGCCCAAGGGGCAGGACACGCTTACCGGGGACGGTCCTGTGGAAGGGTGTTGCACCGACCCGGATCGTGGACAGATCTATCCCCAAGAGCCCTAGGGTCTCGGCATAGATGATGTTGAGGCTGCTGCCTCCGTCCTTGAGGACCTTGGTGAGCCTAGCGCTGCCGATGACGGGATCGACGACGAGCGGGTACCTTCCTGGGCTCAGCACATAGTCAGGGTGGTCGCCTTGGTCGAAGGTGATGGGCTTGTCGGACCAGTCTAGGTAGACTGGCGCCGCTACCTTTACCGAGCAGACCTCCCGACGCTCCTGCTTGTGGTGCCGAGCCGAGGCATTTGTATCCTATCCGCCGTAGATCATGAAGCAGTCGCGGACCTCCAGGAACTCCTCTTCCTTGTCGCCCCCCCTTCTTGTTGTTGCCTTGGTCCTTGCCACCTTCTGCCGAGGGTCCTGCCTTGACGAAGTAACGCCGGAGCATGTCGCACTCCTCAAGGGTGTGCTTGACGGGACCCCTGTGATAGGGGCATGACTCCTTGAGCATTTTGTCAAACATGTTGACTCCTCCGGGAGGCTTCCGAGGATTCCTGTGCTCGGCCACAGCGACAAGATCTGCGTCAATGGCGTCGCGCTTTGCTTGCGCCTTCTTCTTGGCCTTCTTTTTCGAGCCACGCTGGACGGACGCCTCGGGGGCGTCTTCCTTCTATCTTCCTTGAGGCTGCTTGTCCTTCCGGAAGATGGCTTCAACCGCCTCCTGACCAGAGGCGAACTTGGTGGCTATGTCCATCAACTCGCTCGCCTTGGTGGGAGTCTTGCGCCCCAGTTTGCTCACCAGGTCCCGACACGTGGTGCCGGCGAGGAATGCCCCAATGACGTACGAGTCGGTGATGTTGGGTAGCTCGGTGCGCTGCTTTGAAAACCATCGAATGTACTCTCGCAGGGATTCCCCTGGCTGCTGGCGGCAGCTTCGGAGGTCCCATGAGTTCCCAGGGCGCACGTACGTACCTTGGAAGTTTCCTGCGAAGGCCTTGACCAGGTCGTCCCAGTCGAAGATCTACGCAGGAGGCAGATGCTCTAGCCATGCTTGGGCAGCGTCAGAGAGGAAAAGGGGGAGGTTGTGGATGATGAGGTTGTCGTCATTTGTCCCTCCCAACTGGCATGCCAGTCGGTAATCCGCAAGCCACAACTCCAGCCTTGTCTCCCCTGAGTACTTGGTGATGGTAGTCAGGGCTCGGAACCGGGCCGGGAACGGCGCCCGTCGTATGGCCCGGCTGAAGACCCTCGGACCTGGCGGTTCGGGCGAGGGGCTCCGGTCCTCCTCACTGTCGTAGCGTCCTCCGCGCCTAGGGTGGTAGCCTCGACGCACCCTCTCTTCGAGGCGGGCTCGACAGTGTTGCTCGTCGCCAAGGTGATCCGGGGCTGCAGGCGTCCTGTCCCGCGTGCGCCCGGTGCAGACCGAGGTCTCCCGCATGAGTCGGGAGGACGTTGCGTGATGCTTCGAGGGGCACGCTCGCCTTCGGGAGGCAGAGCTCTCGGCTCGTCGGACCGCTGCGTCTTCCAAGAGACCCTTGAGTTCGCCCTGGATACGCCGCCCCTCGATGGTGGATGGCTCCAGCATTGCTCGGAGTAGCATCGCCGCTGCAGCTAGATTCTGGCTGACCCCGCTGAAGGCCGGAGGCAGCCCTGTCCTGGAATCGTCAACGATACGGCGCTGGATGTCTTGGGCCCGATGACGCGCTCCTCCGGCAAGTGCTCAGCCTGCCCACTCCTACTCGATGTTTTGTCGGAGCTGCACAAGCCGCCCCGCTTCTTCATCGAGCTTGGCCTGCATCTCATGGAATTGCTCGAGCTGTGTGTCCTGACCCCCCGTAGGGACTGGGACCACAGCTAGCTCCTGCGTGTTGTCAACACGAGACGCAGGCACAGGGGCATTGTCATCTTGCGGCATGCCAAGGTGGTTGTCTTCACCGTGATCCCCCTGGTCGATGTGGAAACACTCACGACTTGGGTCGCAACCCTCGTCGCCGAGGCTATGGTCATCGTCAGAGCACCCGGAGAGGCAGTAGTCACATGCGGACATGAAGTCTCGCATGGCACTGGGATCACTGAGTCCGGAGAAATCCCAACCAAAGTCGGAGTCTTCGTCTTCCTCGGAACCCACGGGTCCGGAGGTGGAGACGGCCGTTAGTCGGTCCCAAGATGACCACATATGGTACCATGGAAGGTTAGGGTATGCCCTTGCGAAAGCGCTTACCAAAGCGGGGTCGCTTGGTGGATCGAAGCTGAATCTAAAGGGAACAGGGTGGAAAACAGACGATACCTTTTGATCGATGGACGGTGGCGAAGTCGTGTCGGGGACGGACTGCACCGTTATCTCAGGTACGAGGTTAACGCCCAGCAAGTCCTTTCCGAGGGTGCTGGCGTCATCAGTCCGCTCGGGGTTGGCGCGTTGCGGGGAAGCAACACCCATCGTTGTCTCAGGTGCGAGGACAACACCCGACATGGCCCCCGCGGGGGTGTCGGCGTCGTCGACTCGCTCTGGCCCGACAGCCGACGAGGTGTCGCCTCCTACATGGCCACGGTTGCCCCGTTTCCTCCTCCTCCGGCGAGGAGGGTGGCAGGGCAAACCCGGGTGTTCCTCTTCTGCCACGGTGGGAAGTCGTCGTCGAGTTCGCCGCTGCCAGGCGAGCCGTCGACCGTTGTTGCTGTCGCGCTGCGAGGTGAGGAGTACCATGTCGTAGCTGCTGTCGCGGGACATGAACTCGAGACTCCCAAAGCGGAGCACCATTCCCGGCTGAAGAGGCTACTGAAGGCTACCCATTTGGAACTCAACGGGAAAGTGTTCGTTAACATGGAGCGAGCCCCTACCTGGCGCGCCAACTGTCGGTGTTTCGGACCCGCGAGGACCGTCAACCGACCAATAAATTTGTTGCTGCGTGTCCCTGCCCAGATGGGTTGATGCAAGATGGAACACAAGAGGGAAATGAGGCTTATGTTATCTCGCACCGGGGTGCTCGTAGTAGGGGTTACAAGCGTCGCGAGAGAGCGAGGGCGAGAGCGAGAGAGAGAGAGAGAGGGAGAGCCCCTGCGTGCGTCCGTCTTCGCCTGTTTCGTCTGCCCCGCCTCCCTCTATGTCAATGTCTCTGTGTGCGTCCACGTATGTCCACCCGAACGTGTGTTAACGTGAACGTGCCTTAGGAAGGCCCCGGACATCCCCTTTTATAGATACAAGGAGATGCCCAGCTGTACAATGGGATGTAGCTATGTGTATAGGTGTACATTCGGGCCGCCCGGCCCGGCCCGGCCCAAGCCCGAAAAGGTCCGTATTGTTTGAATTTCGAACCGGCCCGACCCGTTTGAATTTCGAGCCGTGCCGGGCCGGCCCATGGGCCTAGCCCTCGGCCCACGTCCCGGCCCGTAATTGCTTAAACGTGTCATGCTCATTTCGGGCGGCCCGAAATTATAAAAGCCTGAGATTTAATTTTTGGCCCGAAATTCACATTAGGGCCCAAAATTCAATTTTTGGCCCGAAATTCAGTTTTTGGCCCAAAACTCACATTAGAGCCCTAAATTAAAAAAATAATAAAACAAATAAAAGATAGAACAAATAAATTTGAACAAAATCAAACTTAATATTTGTATTAAAGTTACAAAAGTTATGCAATGACTACCTCGTTTATAAATCATTTTGTTAGAAGGAAAAAGAGTATAATCAGCTCTATACAAAGTCCGTAAGTTCAGTTTATTGTCTAATGTTCATAACAAAAGTAAAATTACATCACACACTCTAATTCAAAGCTACAAAAAATATCTAACTAGCATTATCTCTAGCTTTGTGTTCTTTATCAAGTATATGAAAGTGTGGAATGAAGTGTGGTTTTAATAAATATATAGGCCTTTTCGTGCCTCTATATGGGCCATTTCGTGCCTGCCTTAAACGGGACGTGCTCGTGCCCGCCCATGGGCCATGACCTCGGCCCAAACCCGGCCCGATATAACGGGTCGTGCCAGCCCGGCACTAAATTATTTCGGGTCGTGCCGTGCCTAGGCCATGCTTTTTTCGTGCTTCGGGAAGGCCCATCAGGCCCGACCCAAATGTACACCTATAGCTATGTGCTAACGTGGCTGGCGGAGAAGCGCCTTGAGCCCTGTATACGAGCTAACGTGGCCGTCGGAGAAGTGCCTTGAGCCCTGTAGAAGCACAGTTGTCCGGCGGCATGGATCCTGCTGACGTTGTCTTGCTTCCGTAGGGAGCTTGAGAGCAACCGACGTCATGGGCGCACGCGGGAAACCATCATTACCTGTAGCCGGAGTAACCTCAGATGGGACACCGGTCTTGTTCCTTCATAGCCTGAGGCAGCTAGCTAGGAGTAGGGTAATGATGTATCCCCTATAGCGTAGTCGGTCCGAGGCTGAGGTTGGGCGAGGCGAAGACTTCTCCTGAGGCCGAGGCCAAGGTCGGGCGAGGACATGACTCCTCCCGAGGCCTGGGGTCGGGCGAGGCGGAGACCTTCTCCCGAGACCGAGGCTGAGGCTGAGGCCTGAGGTCGGGCGAGGCGGAGCTCCTTGTTGCGCCCGAGGCCGAACTCGTGGGAGATTGTGACTTAGTCTTACCCTGGTGGTTGGCACAGCAGCCGGAGCGGGGCGAACAGCGTTGTTTTCCTGTCAGATCGGTCAGTAAAGGGGCGAAGTGACTGCGGTCACTTCGACCTTGCCGACTGAGGCACGCGTGTCAGGATAAGGTGTCAGGCGATCCCTGCATTAAATGCACATGCGATACGGTCGGCTGGTAAGGCGATTTGGCCAAGGTTGCTGCACGATAAAGTCTGCCCGAGCTGGGCTTCGGGCGAGCCGAGGGTGCGTCTGCTGACTGAGGGGACCCTCGGGCGAGGCGTGAATCCACCCGGGACTACTGTTCCCGCGCCGAGGCCGATGCTGGGCTCGGATGAGGTTGCGTCCCTTGGTATACGAGGCCCTTACTTGAACCGCGCTTTATCAGATGTTTATGGTTTGTTCCGAAGATGTTTCCCAGCCGGATTAAGGAGCATTGGGGGTACCCCTAATTACGGTACCCGACACAACTTCAACAATTCAACTTGATACGGTAACTACCGCTTATCTAGCTAGAGCTGAGAAACAAGAATTCGGTTCTTGTGGTAATAACCAATTAGCCAGGGTTATTACTAATTAGATCTAAACTTCTGACTTGATATATATTATATACATACTATGAAATTGTTGATATGTAATATATTATGATATTAGACATTCCAAATAGTTTGATTTTATACGGTATTATATATAACATTTTTTACTCTTTAGGTCTTGTTCATTTGCAAGTGGATTGAAGGGAATTGAGGGGATTAAATTTCTTTATACTCAAAACGAATAGGAAGGGATGCCCTCCAATCTCCTAAATCCATTTTCTAGCAATTTTGAATACCTATCTTTTAAATTTTGGGCCTATGTTCAAATCACATGAGCCCAAATTTCACATACTGGATCATGCAAAACAATAAAGTGTGCATAGAGGAGGCGTGCCAGCTCAATCAGAGGCTTTGCTTTTGTACTGAATACTAAGGTATGGTTTGGGCGGCATAACTATGGTTAGATGAGCAGAGTTGAGCTCTCGTTGCTGTGGACAAAGGCAGGTGCAAGTGCAAAAACCGTGGTTCACGGATAAAGTTGGATAAAACATCCATGGCTAATGTAATCGCTCGACTCGTGGTCAGCGTAGTTCAACTCAAGTCGGCTCGTTTTAGTTTTATTATGAGCTGAGCTATTATTTCAGTTCGATTTATTTACGAGCCAGCTCGAACTAGCTCGTTAACTTGAATGAGCAAATATTTGTCACTAAAACAAAGCCTACACTTGTGTGTGTTAGATGAACTAATAAGTTGTTAGAATTATAGGCATTTTCCGTACCATTTTAATTCCATAAATTAACATTATGATGATGACATATAATAGATAATCAAACATAGATAACATGATCTCAAAAATATCCATAACAATATGGATCATGAGAACACAAAGCATATTAAGCATGTAAATCATATAAATAAAATAAGTATATAAACATGGTTCATAATATAAACAGGACGACTGAAAAATTAAGACAGACAGATAAAACATACTATAATACGATAGAATAAAGCTACATACGACATATATAATATGCAGAATATAAAACTGTAATAAACTGAATTGATCATACCCTCCCATGCGCTCCGAGGATCCTGACCCTTGTCCAACTTCTCTTGTCATCTGATCGAGATGAAGACGACGACAGACGTTGGGCAGTCGCGTAGACGCTCCCCAAAAACCTAATTGCCGATCCCCCGTGCAAGGTCTCGAACGGCACCGGCTTCGGAGGCACCTGCCCTCTCGCTTCTCTGTGCGCGCAGATTCACGAGATGGAAATACCCTCACTCGGCGGCTGGACTGTGAGACTGAAAGTGTTTCGGCGGCTGGACTGTGAGACTGAAAGTGTTTCTCGCGTGTTCCGAGTGACAGGGTTGCTCCTCTATTTAACCTCTCGCAGAGGGAAGCTGAAGGAGAAAGGTCGCCGAGTCACGCCAAGAGTCGGCCAGCTCTAGCCGAGTTATGCCATGAGTCGGCCAGCTCTCGCCGAGTCACGCCATAAGTCGGCAGCTGAAGGAGAAGGGTCACTCGGCTGGCTGACGAAGAGACAGAGTCACTCGGCAGACGAAGAGACAGGGTCACTCGGCTGACGCGGTTAGTGAGTGCTAAAAATTAACACAACCACACCACGCACGCACGCTCGCCTGCCTGCCTGCCTCGCCACGCCACGTCCGGCCGGCGGCGGCGGCGCGCGCGCGCGTGTGGCACGCCCTTGTCCATTTCTTGACTTCTCAAGTTAAGTGGAATAAATCCCACCATATAAGTCAAGGCAAAAGACCCTTGGACTTCCAATGTGGTACTATTGGTATTCTCCACCATTACACACCATAGAGTTTATTCAATAAATGGGCCAAGCCCATAAAAGATCCAACATAAGTGAGTTAATTTGTTGTTGAATTGACGTGATATACGAAATTGCAAGTATTATTATTTTTTTAGTTTTAAATTAGTCTAGAATTAGCTAGTAATGGATCATATTGTTACATATATATATATGTATATATTGTTTTCTTGGCTCGTGGGCTAAACTAGACAAGTTCACAAACAAATTAAGTTGAGCTGATTCTCTACCTCGGTTCCTTAACAAGAAGATCCGAGTCACCTTATTACCTTAATAAGCCAGTTCGAGATCGACTATATGGCGCACCATGCCCCCATTGCCATAGCCCACAACTAAATCAAAGCATTAGTTCGCAATGCTCCAGCCACGTTGGATCCTTGGGCTTAGAGTAGCTCCAGCAAGAGCCGGTAAACCGATCTGTCCCTTGTAGCACACGAACGGCTTAGGTTGTCTCCAGCAAGAGACGCTAAAGCATCCGCTACCCTATATATAGCGTTTTTCGTCGTCCGCTACCGCCCCAGCAACAAACGGTAAACGATCCGCTAAAATATAGCGGTTGTCCGGCCACCGCTAAATCTAGCGTTTTGCTGTTCACCCGCTATCCATCTCCGAGCAACGTCCATGCACAACAGCAGCGGCACCCATGCCTACAGGCTACGACCCCGCGCAGCAGCAGCAGCAGCAGGTGCTCCTAACTGTAGCCATGCGCGGACAGTTGAGCACAGACAGTTGAGCCAGCAGCAGATGGTCCAAACTGTAGCCATGGCCAAGGTGGTGAGATATCGCGCGCAAGGTTCTCGATGAAATGCTCCAGCTGTTGCGAAGCAAAAAAACGACGGTTCTGATTTAGTAAAATAATATATTCAATTTGTTAAGTTGACATATTAAAGCGAATAAGATATAGAGGATGAATTTTAGAGGACGCTGCTGGAGTTGATGAAGATATAGAGAATAAATGACATGTTTGGTTCCTTACCTTAATTGCCACACTTTGCCTAACTTTTTTGCCTAAGGTTAGTTATTCAATTTTGATGACTAATCTTAGGCAAAGTGTGGCACATTTAGCCATAAACCAAACATGCCTAAAATCTTTTAGAGTGTGCTGTAAAAGACAGAGAATATTCCTTTAGGAGGATGAATTTTAGAGGACGTTGCTAGAGACAGCCTTATCTACGCCTCCAAGAGCAGCCTGTATCACGTCCTCTAGAATTTAGAGGTTCTCCTTGCTCCTCTACATGTAGTGGACAGAGAAGGCTCCCCTATAGATTGATTGTTCACTCCCGCATGCAGCTGGATCCAACGGCCTTTGCTGTCATGTCATGATTATTTTATGTGCTAAATGCTGACATTGAATATTTAATGCAACGAACAAAACAACTTGGTAAACGAAATTTGTTATAACTGTTGCTGTAGAGGACGAAATTAGACGACATTGTTGGAGATAAAGAAAATATAGAGAATAAAACCTTTTAGAGAATGTTGTAAAGGATAAAGAATATTATTTGGAGTACGAAATTTAGAGTAGCTGCTAGAGACAACCTTAGTCCTAGACATGCGGGCCACGAGGTGGAATCCTGCGGCCAGGCGGACGACACATGAGGGTGTGGGCGCTCAATCGTGACGCGTCCACAGAGCGAGTTTTTCTCGCTAAAGCTTAGTTTGTGTAATATTAAATATTTAAATATCAATTATAAATATTAAACTAGTCGATTACCCGTGCGTTGCGACGGCTCACAACAATACCCACATAAATTATCCACCAAAAAGATCTCAAATTTTTTTATTGGTTGTCTCCGCTCTTCGCATAACATTTTTTATGAACGCACGGGTACCATAGGCAAAAAATCATAGACCCTCATCCCTCGCCTCCTCCACTTCTAAGGTTTCGTAGAGCAGGAGAGGATGAGAAGAGGCGGATATACCTGTTTGTTGCCGGAGAAGGACACGACGAAGACCTAGGCATCTGGAGGCGATATAGGTAGTATACAGCTAAATATATAGGGAGAGAGCATGCAAGCGAAGAAAGAAGCCCAGCCGGAGCAACTCTAAACCGAGAGGCACCCGCACGAAGCGTCAATCCGAGAAGGGCGAGAGAATGCGAGTGCCTTCCCAGCCCTGGACCCGCTGAATCGACACAACACCACCACCAACTCCGTAGCATATGTCGACTGCTGCCACGCTACAGACCTTCGTTGTCCAATATCTCAGACCTGGACTCCTCATCGCCAAGATAACCTAAGCGTGGCAGGCGCCACCATGTCCTCCTCGACGACACGCACGGAGAAAGCCCGGGAGCATGACCGACTCACCCCGTACCAACATCGACGAGCGTCGGTCGGCTCGCGGCTGCGACCGTCGGCAGGGGCAGCAGGTTGGGGAGGAAGAACAGGGCGAAGGCCGGGAAGACGAACGAGACGTCCGACGATGGCGAAAACGATAGTGCGCACATGATTTGAAACGTCCCGTGGACGTGCAATAGCCACTGTGCGAGTCGATGTTGGGGCTGGTGTCGGACGAATACGGGGAGGAGGCGCATGCTCCTATGCCCTCTGCTGAGAATGGGGCGGCGCGAAGATGGAGGCATGAGGGGAGAGAGAAAAGAAGTAGAATGACGAACGAGGTGGCGGCAACTAAGACGAGGACCATCATTATCGTGCAGAGGTATAGATGGCCAAATGGGCCATGTATGGCAAACCGGCCCGAGGCACGACCCATTTAATAGTGCCTGGGCCAACCCGGCACAAGCGTCGTGCGGTGCTTGGGCCGTAATCTCGGCCCATAGTGCTGGCCCGGCCTGACACGATTAATTTTTTATTTTACAAAAAAAATATATACATATTTACAATTTACATCAATATTATAAACACTTGAGCATGATGTTTTATTGGTTATACAGTTTTGTGCAGTGTCTCCCACCCTTCTTCCATCAGGGTGTGGGTTCAAACCCTACTTTCTGCACTGTTTTTTAACATTTTACACTAAGTTGATTTGGAAGAAATGTAGGGACTTTCACCCTTCTTCCATCAGGGTGGGTTGAGTTGATTTGGAATAAATGTAGGGACTTTTTTGTAAAAATATGACGCACGACGATCGTTGAAACTGGTGCTTTAAGGCCCCCTTTGGCAGGGCTCCTAACGGCTTCGGCTCTGGCTCCTCTGGCTTCTTAGCTTCTCTAGAGGAGCCAGAGTCGTTTTGTAATTCATTTGGCAAAACAGCTTCTCACGAGGAGACGGTGGCAGACACTATAATTTCGTGAAACATTATTCTGTGCCGGATATAAGGAGCCGGCACAAGCTTGTTTTCTCGTGCTTCGTCTCCTAATAGCAAAACGGCTCTAGCTCTTTGATGGTTCTCGGTGAGGAGCCGTTTTTTTGAGATTGTTTGGTACGGCTTCACGAAGAGTCAGAAAAAGAGCCACCGAGAGAGCCCTGCCAAAGGGGGCCTAAGTCTCTACTATACTTAAAGCACCAGTTTCAACGGTCATTTTTTAAAAAAAAAGTCCCTACATTTCTTATAAATCAACTCAACGTAAAATGTTAAAAAGCGGTGCAGGAGGTGAGTTATGTTAAAAAGTGGTGCATGAGTTCTGGTTTGAACCCACACCGGAAGAAAGGTGGAAGACACTAGACGAAGTTGTCTAACAGTAGAACATCATGCTTAGATGTTTATAATATTAAATATAAATTGTACGTATGTATATATGATTTTTTGTAAAAAAAATAATTGTGTCAGGTCGGGCCAACACTACGGGCCGAGGCTACGGCCCAAGCACCGCACGACGCTCGTGCCGGGTTGGGCCAGACACTATTAAATGGGTCGTGTCTCGGACCGGCTCGCTAGACATGGTCCATTTGGCCATCTATACCTCCGCATGATAATGATGGTCCTCGCCTCAATTGTCACCATCTCGTTCGCCATTCTAGTTCTTTTCTCTCTCCCCTCATGCCTCCACCTCCACGTCACCCCATTCTCGGCAGAGGGCGTACCTGCATGTGCCTCCTCCCCGTATTCGTCTGACACCAGTCCTGACATCAACTCGCGCAGTGGCTATTGCACGTCTACAAGGACGTTTCACATCATGCGCGCACCATCGTTCTCGCCGTCGTTGGACGTCTCATTCGTCTTCCCGACCTTCGTCCTGTTCTTCCTCCCCAACCTGCTACCCCCGCCCACGGTCGCAGCCGTGAGCCGACCAACGCTGGTCGACGCGGGTACGGGGCGAGTCGGACATGCTTCTGGCCTTTCTCTGTGCGTGCCGTCGAGGAACACTTGGTGGCGCCTACCATGCTTAGGTTATCTTGGCAATGAGGAGTCTAGGTATGAGATATTGTACAACTAAGGCTCGTAGCGTGGCAACAGTCGGCATATGTTACGGAGTTGGTGGTGGTGTTGTGTCGCTTCGGTGGGTCCAAGGCTGGGAAGACACTCGCATTCTCTCGCCCTTCTCGGATTGACGCATGTGCGGGTGCCTCTCGGTTTGGAGCTGCTCCGGCTGGGCTTCTTTCTCCGCTTGCATGCTCTCTCCCTATATATCTAGCAGTATACTACATGTGTCGCCTCAAGATGCCTAGGTCTTCGTCGTGTCCTTCTCTGGTACAAATAAAAAGAAACGGAGGGAGTAACTGACATGTATGTCTGTGTCTTCCCTTCACTTCTTGCTCTACGAAACCTTGGAAGTGGGGGATGCGAGAGATAGGGGTCTCTGATTTGCTTCCTATGGTACCCGTGCGTTCATAAAAATATCATGCAAAGAGCGGAGACAATCAATAAAAAATCTTGAGATCTTTTTAGTAGAAAATTTACGTGGATATTGTTGTGAGTCGTTGCAACGCACTGATAAGTGGTAACCAACTAGTACAATAGAGATATGAGTTTAATAAATTTATCTTATATTTTAGTCTTTATATATGTAATTAGATTTATACTTAGACTATATTTAATATTTATAATTATTATTTAAACATTCAATATGACAAATACGGTGGAACCAAAACATCTCACAAAGAATGACGGCCTTGTTGGATTCGGAACATGGAATATCGGATAGGGGCGGGTGTGGGAATTGGTAGCCCGTAGAGGCGTAGACGCATCCTCGTGCGGTCGTGCCATCGTGTGGGCGAATAAGAAGGCCCGGTCAGCTGTCCGCACTCAGCACCAGGCCTGCGAGCACCCAGCCACCCAGTCACCCACTAATTCAAATTATAATTAATTATTAAAGCAAGCTAAAGCTACCTTTAAACAGTTGCTTATGGTAAATAGCGTGATGGGTGCCGTGCTAAGACTGATTGCAACGGTGTCCTGTAAACCGTCCTGGATCCGTATAATACGGGTTTGACGGTAAAAATAAGGCTACAGCTAGGGCTAGACGAAATGCTCATGGCTCGCTGGCTCGCTCGGTTCATGGTCAGTTCGGCTCGGCTCGAATCGGCTCGTTTGAATTTTTCACGGGGTGAGCTGACATCCTAGCTTGGTTCGTTAACGAGCCAGCTCGCGAGCTAAACGAACTACCATATTCCAGCAAAACAAAACTATATGCATATCATTTACAGAATAATTGATGAACATGTTATATATATGTGAGGTATCTATGGCCTATGAATTAAACTAATGATTAATGAACTATGTCTATGTGTTAATTTGGTCTATGCAAATATAATTATGGGTTAAACTGATGAACATGTTTGTAACTTGTGAACTTTTAATGAGTGATGAATTGTGCTAATTTGGTGTTATATTGACGTGGTTTGTGAAATTATGAGTATAATTATTATTTTCTATTGTTAAATTAGTTTAAAATTAACTAAAAAATAATTATTATGTATATTGTTTTTTTCTGCTCTGGCTCGCGACCTAAACGAGCCAGCTCAAGCTCGTAAACGAGCCAAACCAAGCTAACTCTGTGACTCGTTAGCTTAACGAGCCAGTCGAACTCGGACGAGCCGAGCTGGCTCGTTATCCACCCCTGACTGCAGCGGTATCCTGTAACACCTCCTGTACTTTTTCAGGTTAGAGACCTCTCCTCCAAATGTGCAGGCGTTGTCTCCTCCTCCAAATCCTCTCCCGATCGAAGGTGGCCGCATCCATATCCCGAGCAACGGTCTCCTCTCCCGAGCGATGGCGGCCGATCTTCCTCGTGCATCTATTCCCCAAGCGACGACGGACGGTGTACTTGCCGCAACAGCCATGGTCGGTCGACGGTTGAAGCTGGTGGTCTAGCCTGTTCGCAGGAGCACAGCCGCATGGTCCAAACTGGAGAGCGTCGGATCTATCCACTTGGAGGGCAGTACGAGTGAAGTCGCCGACAGAAGGTAGGGATTTCATCTCTTCAGACTTTTGAACATATCCATGCTCCCATATGGTAGGCTAGCCATACATGCACAAACACTCTTCGACCTTGACCTATCGAGTCTATGTCTCTTGCTCAATCACCAAGACAGATGCAGGACGACTTGTTCTGGTACAGTAGTGGGCATTGCAACGCTCAATCACCAAGATTGGAAGACTATAGCATTGTAGTTTGTCAGCTATGTGCTTGGTACTGCAGCTGAGATATTAAGAAGGGTTGCAGGTTGTGTCGTTTTTCTAAAAAACGACAGTGAAGACGATAGCATTTTGCCGAGGTCTTTGAATGGAGAGCTTTGCCATGCAACTTGTGGTGTGCTGCTACAAATGCTTCACGTTCCGAAAGATCTCCCCTTGATGGATCGACTCTTGTGCCAATGCTATCAAAGTTGACATTGATGGCTTCAGACCTCTCATCCTCGACAATCATATTATGCATGATGATACATGTGGTCATAATATCAGAAAGACGCTCCCTATCCCATCCGTAAGCTGGCCCACGGATTATGGCCCACCTTGATTGAAGTACTCCAAAGGCTCTCTCAATGTCCTTGCGTGCACCTTCTTGCACAGCAGCAAAACGTTCTGTCTTTCTCTCCATTGGATGGCGAACACTCTTCACAAATGCAGGCCATTGAGGGTAGTACCCCATTGAAAGTTTCATAGAGGGGGGGTGAATAGGTAAGTTAAAACTTTTTCAACAAAAACTAGAAGCAAACTGGGTAAAACCAGTTCAACAGGTGTCAAAACAGGTTCAACTGGTTTGCACGAGGTCAACTAAACGATGAGATATAAAACTGAATTGATCTCAAAATTCACCCAGTTAACTTTGGAAATGAGATGTTCTATATGATCCACATGGTTCAAAGTAGTAGATCTGAGAAGGACACTTCTTAAAATCCACACACCAAAAAGATATAAACAAATCTTTCACGGAATGGTGAGAGAACGAAGAACGCGAATAAGCACAATGAACAAGAACACAAGAGACACAAGATTTATCCCGAGGTTCGGTCACACCACCAAGGTGCCCTACTTCCTCGTCGAGGCACCCACAAAGAGCCGGGTCTCTTTCAACCCTAATCCTCCCTTTGCCAACCACAAAGGTCAAGCTCACACACTAATCTTTGCTCAAACGAGCGAGTAATACAAATTTTCTTGTGGTCTTCCACAAGTTTTGGAGACTCACAAGAGACACCTAGTCGTCTAGGAGCTAGAAGCTCCAAGAGTAATGAATCCACAAAGAACTCGATGTAGTACCAAAGCTCGAATGAAGAAGAGCAAGAGAGATTTGGAGATGAAGCACAAAACCTGCAGCTCTCAAACTCACTCAAAGATTTCTCTCCAAAGATTTGAAATGGGAGAGGCAAGAGATGTGTGAGAGAGAGTGGGAGGTGTTCTTCAAGTTAGAAATGGAGTTTGGGTCGTGCTCTAGTGTGGGGAGAGAGGTATGAGTGAGTATATTTAGGTGGGGCTTCAAAACTAGCTGTTGGACTGATTTGGCTGTGGAGGACCGGTTGAACCGCCCCTAGGACCAGTTCAACCGCTTGGGTAGGCTGATAGGTAGTCTGCCAGTCAAACTGGCAGTCTACAGGTCAGACTTCAAAAATAGGTCCTGCCACTGGTTGAACCGCCCCTAGGGCTGGTTCAACCGTTTGGGGCAGGCTGACAGTCAGTCTGCCAGTCAGACTGCAAAAACAGGTCCTGACACCGGTTGAACCACCCCTAGGGCCGGTTCAACCGCCTGGGGGTCAGATTGGCAGTCAGTCTGTCGGTCAGGAGGTCAGACCGGTCAGGTGACCCTAACACCGGTTGAACCTCCCCTAGGCCCGGTTCAACCGGTTTTGACCAGTGAAGCCCAGAAAAAAAACCGACTGAACTTTCCTTGGACCCTGATTGAATCTCTCTGGACCCTAGTTGAACTTTCCCTGGACCCCGGTTGAACTTGCCTGGACCCCAGTTGAAGTTGAAGTTCAGCTGGATTTGAGAAAGCTCAACTCGGCTGAAGTTCAGCTGGAGTTGAGAAAGCTCAACTCGGCTGAAGTTCAGCTCAGCTGCAGCTGAAGAAGCTCAACTCAGCTAAAGTTCAGCTCAGCTGAAAAGCTCAGCTGCAGCTGAAGAAGCTCAACTCAGCTGAAGTTTAAGAAGTTCAGCTGCTTTTCAACAAGAACACTCTAGGTTCCTCAAACCTAACCATGGTCAACCATAGAATGTTCAAGAGATTTTTGGTTTTCAAAAATAGCTTTTGAATATAGAGGCTTGAGCTTTGGCAAACACCAACCTTATTTTTGGATCCCTCTTTATAGTACAATGATTCCTATACTCAAGTTAAATAAAATATAATTAAGTAAACTCCTTGAGTAATTGGTGTCTCGTGTGTGATTTCTCCATGGCGTTGCTTCATAAGGATCACAAACATCTTTGTCTCACCTTTTGAAGCAAACACAACTCAAACCCTGTGACTTGTACCATATCACCATATATGAGTTCAAATCATGGCTTCAAGTCACCGTACTGATGCATCAACATGTTATAACTCTTCATAATTGATTAGTTCATCGACTTAGTGCAAGTACTCTCTTCTTCACCTTAGCCATAGTACCTCGGTCCACAAGCCGTCGCTTGGCCTTCACCTTCACTTAGTTCCTCAAAGCCCTTTCCTTGCTATCTTCACCCTATCAAGCCATTCTTGAGTCACATCATATTAAGCATCCATTGAGAGAATCATTTCTTCGATATTGTGAACCTTGCTTGAATGTCATCTAGATATAAGTGCTAAGATCAATCAAGCGCTAGTTTGATTCTCATAGAAGCATATATGCACTAATAGTAATATGGTCAAGCCAATTCACGATTCCTCATGTCTCATTCACTTTGGCTTGACCAATCCTCTTCATCACTTCAACCTCTATTCTGAAAGATTATTTATGGATTATGGATAGTGATTTCTCAGGTCTTGTCCATATATTCAAACCAATATAGAGATCATATTATATCCATTTGCATTGTCTCATTGGTTATTTAACCTCATGTTGAATCTTTGTTCACTGATCATTATACACTATTCAAGTATGTTCATCATACTGAATTTCCTGTTCAACACTTAGCAAACTCGTTAGACCTTTAAATGTGTTGTTATCTAAATCACCAAAACTCACAAAAGGGATGAATGCACTTTCAATCTCCCTCTTTTTGGTGATTGATGACAACACATTTAAAGCTTACATAAGATTTGATAAATAAGATTTTGAATCCTATGATATAGTTTCCTCCCCCTAAATATGTGCATTTCAGAAAATAACACTTTTGTACTCAAATGCCAAAAGCACATATTTGGGTCAAAGTACGGAGACAACTTACATCATACTATTCATGGGGTGCAGTGTGTCATAAAATAAACGTGATGCTCATGACATAGAATGCACTTATCAACTTTCTGCATCTTATGTTTTTTCTTATGATTCCCCCCTTTTGTTAATTATATCTCCCCTTCTTAAAAGTCTTCTAACACTTAGTTACATAAGACTGAAGAAATGGTAAAGAACCTCACAAGCTGTTGAGTCACCAATTTGCACGTACTCATCAACAACGTCTCCCGGCAAACCATATGCAAGTATGTGTATTGCATCTACCACCTTCTGCAAAGCACTCAAGCCTAACAACCCAATACAATACTCACATTGTTGGAAGTATCTGTCGACAGATTGAACTGCATTGAGAATGCGGATGAACACGTGACGCTTCATACGAAACTGAAAGTCGCCTAGAGGGGGTGGATAGGCGGAAATTGAAATTTACAATTTTAAACACACTACAAGCCGGGGTTAGCGTTAGAATAAAATCCGAGTCCGAGAGAGAGGGGAAAACAAATCAACCAAGGAAATAAAGCGAATAACACGGTGATTTGTTTTACCGAGGTTTGGCTCTAAAGAACCTAGTCCCCGTTGAGGTGGTCACAAAGACCGGGTCTCTTTCAACCCTTTCCCTCTCTCAAATGGTCACTAAGACCGAGTGAGGCTTCTTCCTTAATCTCACGGGTCACTTAGACCCCGCAAGGATAACCACACAATTGGTGTCTCTTACCTCGCTTACAAAGCACTTGAGAGTAAGAAGTGAGAAATAAAAGAAAGCCAAACCAAGCAAACAAGAGCAACAAGAAACACAAGTGATCATCTCACAAGTCCTAATGCACTAGAATTGAATTGGGGACTTTGATCAGATCGGTGGTTTTGATTTGTGTCTTGGAGTGTTATACTTTGCTCTTGTATTGAATGAGGAGTAGTGAATGCTTGGATGGTTGGAGTGGAGGTGGTTGTGGGGTATTTATAGCCCCCAACCACCAAAACAACTGTTGGGGGTGGCTGCTGTCGATGGGCGCACTGGACAGTCCAGTGCGCCACCGGACAATGTCTGGTGCGCCACCCACGTCACCCAACCGTTAGGGTTCTAACGCAGTCGACCGTTGGAGCGCTGACTTCTGGTGGTACTGGACAAGCATTGTTCATTGTCCAGTGCGCCTCTGACCTCTACTCTGACTTCTGCCGTGAACTGTAGCGCTGTCAGGGGCACTGTGCAGTCGACCGTTGCGCCAAAGAGTTATTGCTCCGCTGGTGCACACGGACAGTTCGGTGGCACACTAGATAGTCCGGTGAATTATAGCGGAGTGACGCTGGAGAAACTCGAAGGTGGCTAGTTCAGAGTTGTACGGTCCTGGGGCACCGGACACTGTCCGGTGGCACACCGGACAGTCCGGTGCGCCAGACCAGGGTGCTCTTCGGTTTATTTTGCTCCTTTCTTTTGAACCCTAACTTGATCTTTTTATTGGTTTGTGTTGAACCCTTATGCACCTGTAGAATACAATCTAGAGCAAACTAGTTAGTCCAATATTTGTTTGGGCATTCAACCACCAAAATTATTTATAGGAAAAGGTTAAACCCTATTTCCCTTTCAATCTCCCCCTTTTTGGTGATTGATGCCAACACAAACCAAAGCAAATATATAAGTGCAGAATTGAACTAGTTTGCATAAGTTAAGTGCATAGGTTACTTAGAATTAAACCAATTTATACTTTACTATATATGCATGGTTGCTTTCTTTTATTTAACATTTTGGACCACACTTGCACCACATGTTTTTTTGCAAATAGTCAAAGGTATATGAATATGTTTGTAAGAAGCATTTTCAAGATTTGAAATCCCCCCCTGTTTCAAATGCTTTTCCTTTGACTTAAACAAAACTCCCCTAGATGAAATTCTCCTCTTAGTTTTCAAGAGGGTTTTAATAGATATCAATTAAAAATATATTGAGATGCTTTTGAAAATATACCAATTGAAAATCATCATACCAATTTGAAATATATCAACTTAAAAATTTTCGAAAAAAGTGGTGGTGCGGTCCTTTTGCTTTGGGCTCTAATACTCTCTCCCCCTTTGGCATTAATCGCCAAAAATGGAGACTTTGTGAGCCCTTTTTACTTTCTCCCCCATTGGTACAAGTAAATATGAGTGAAAGATTATACCAATTTGAGAGTGATGTGGAGTGATAGCGAAGGGTAAAAGATACCGATAGAGTGGAGTGGAAGCCTTGTCTTTGCCGAAGACTCCATTTCCCTTTCAATCTACGACTTGGCATAAAATACACTTGAAAGCACATTAGTCGTAGACATAAAAGAGATATGATCAAAGGTATATACATGAGCTATGTGTGCAATGTATCAATCAAAATTCCGAGAATGAAGTATAATTAGCTCATTCCTAAGTTTGCTAAAAGTTTTCTCATCTAATGGTTTGGTAAAGATATCGGCTAATTGTTTTTTGGTGCTAACATAAGCGATCTCAATATCCCCCCTTTGTTGGTGATCCCTCAAAAAGTGATATCGAATGTGTATGTGCTTAGTGCGGCTGTGTTCAATGGGATTATCCGCCATGCGGATTGCACTCTCATTGTCACATAGGAGAGGGAATTTGCTCAATTTGTAGCCTTAGTCCCTGAGGGTTTGCCTCATCCAAAGTAATTGCACACAGTAATGGCCTGCGGCAATATACTCGGCTTCGGCGGTAGAAAGAGCTACTGATTTTTGTTTCTTTGAAGCTCAAGACACTAGGGATCTTCCCAGAAACTGACAAGTCCCTGATGTGCTCTTCCTATCAATTTTACACCCTGCCCAATCAACATCTGAATATCCTATTAAATCAAAAGTGGACCCCTTGGGGTACCAAAGTCCAAACTTAGGAGTATAAACTAAATATCTCATGATTCTTTTCACGGCCCTAAGGTGAACTTCCTTAGGATCGGCTTGGAACCTTGCACACATGCATACAAAAAGCATAATATTCGGTCGAGAGATGCACATAAATAGAGTAAAGATCCTATCATCGATCGGTATAGCTTTTGATCTACGGATTTACCTCCCGTGTCGAGGTCGAGATGCCCATTTGTTCCCATGGGTGTCTTGATGGGCTTGGCATCCTTCATTCCAAACTTGTTGAGTATGTCTTGAATATACTTTGTTTGGCTGATGAAGGTGCCCTCTTGGAGTTGCTTGACTTGAAATCCTAGGAAACACTAACTTTCCCATCATAGACATCTCGAATTTTTGAATCATGATCCTACTAAACTCTTCACAAGTAGATTTGTTAGTAGACCCAAATATGATATCATCAACATAAATTTGGCATACAAACAAATCTTTTTGCAATGGTTTTGGTAAAGAGAGTAGGATCAGCTTTACCGACTTTGAAGCCATTAGTGATAAGAAAATCTCGCAGGCATTCATACCATGCTCTTGGGGCTTGCTTGAGCCCATAAAGCGCCTTAGAGAGTTTGTAAACATGGTTAGGGTACTCACTATCTTCAAAGTCGAGAGGTTGCTCAACATAGACCTCTTCCTTGATTGGTCCATTGAGGAAGGCACTTTTCACGTCATTTGGTAAAGCTTAAAGCCATGGTGAGTAGCATAGGAAAGTAATATGCGAATTGACTCAAGCCTAGCTACGGGTGCATATGTTTCACCAAAATCCAAACCTTCGACTTGTGAATAACCCTTGGCCACAAGTCGGGCTTTGTTCCTTGTCACCACACCATGCTCATCTTGCTTGTTGCGGAATACCCACTTGGTTCCTACAACATTTTGGTTAGGACGTGGAACTAAATGCCATACCTCATTCCTTGTGAAGTTGTTGAGCTCCTCTTGCATTGCCAGCACCCACTCTGAATCTCTTAGTGCATCCTCTACCCTGTATGGCTCAATAGAGGAGACAAAAGAGTAATGTTCACAAAAATGAGCAACTCGATATCTAATAGTTACCCCCTTATGAATGTCACCGAGAATGGAGTTGATGAGGTTATCTCTTTGAATTGCTTGGTGGACTCTTGGGTGTGGCGGTCTTGGACCCTGTACTTCTTGATCATCTTCCTTGCCTTGATCATTGTCATCTCCCCATTGATCATTGTCCTCCTCTTGAGGTGGCTCATCCTCTTGTTCTTCATTTTCATTGTCTTGAGCCAGATCCTCATCTTGGGTTGGTGGAGATGCTTGATTGGAAGATGACGGTTGATCTTGTGCTTGATTTGGCTCTTTGGGTTCCTTAGGACACACATCCCCAATGGACATGTTCCTTAGCGCGATGCACAGAGCCTCTTCATCATCTAGCTTATCAAGATCAACTTGCTCCACTTGGGAGCCATTAGTCTCATCAAACACAATGTCACAAGAAACCTCAACTAATCCAGTGGATTTGTTGAAGACTCTATAT
This sequence comes from Zea mays, assembly GCF_902167145.1. NCBI lineage: Eukaryota > Viridiplantae > Streptophyta > Magnoliopsida > Poales > Poaceae > Zea > Zea mays. Next base: position 154,496,354 of record NC_050102.1, read on the forward strand.
GCCCTTGTGTTTGAGTCATAACCAAGTAAAAAGCCTTCTACAGCCTTAGGAGCAAATTTAGATTTTCTACCTCTTTTAACAAGAATAAAACATTTGTTATCAAAGACTCTAAAATATGAAACATTGGGGTTTTTACCGGTAAGGAGTTTGTATGATGTCTTCTTGAGGATTCGGTGAAGATATAGCCGGTTGATGGAGCAGCAGGCAGTGTTAATCGCCTCAGCCCAAAACCGGTCCGGAGTCTTGTATTCATCAAGCATGGTTCTCGCCATGTCCAGTAGAGTTCTATTCTTCCTCTCCACTACACCATTTTGTTGAGGTGTGTAGGGAGAAGATAACTCATGCTTGATGTCCTCCTCCTCAAGAAAGCCTTCTATTTGTGAGTTCTTGAACTTCGTCCCATTGTCGCTTCTTATTTTCTTGGTCCTTAATCCGAACTCATTTTGAGACCGTCTCAAGAATCCCTTTAAGGTCTCTTGGGTTTGTGATTTTTCCTGCAAAAAGAACACCCAAGTGAAGCGAGAATAATCATCCACAATTACTAGACAGTACTTACTCCCGCCGATGCTTATGTTAGCTATCGGACCGAATAAATCCATGTGGAGTAACTCCAGTGGCCTGTCTCTCATCATGATGTTTTTGTGTGGATGGTGGGAGCCAACTTGCTTTCCTGCTTGACATGCGCTACAAACCCTGTCTTTCTCAAAATTAACATTGGTTAGTCCCAAAATGTGTTCTACCTTTAGAAGCTTATGAAGACTCTTCATCCCAACATGGGCTAGTCGGCAATGTCAGAGCCAACTCATATTAGTATTAGCAATTAAGCAAGTATCAAGTTCAGCTCTATTAAAATCAACTAAGTATAGCTGACCCTCTAATACTCCCTTAAATGCTACTGAATCACCACTTCTTCTAAAGACAGTAACACCTATATCCGTAAAAAGACAGTTGTAGCCCATCTTACATAATTGAGAAATAGAAAGCAAGTTGTAATCTAAAGAATCTACAAGAAAAACATTGGAAATAGAATGGTCAGGTGATATAGCAATTTTACCAAGTCCTTTGACCAAACCTTGATTTCCATCCCCGAATGTGATAGCTCTTTGGGGATCTTTGTTTTTCTCATAGGAGAACATTCTTTTCTCCCCTGTCATGTGGTTTGTGCACCCACAATCAATTATCCAACTTGAGCCCCCGGATGCATAAACCTACAAAACAAATTTAGGCCTTGTTCTTAGGTACCCAAACGGTCTTGGGTCCTTTCACATTATAAACAAGCACCTTGGGTACCCAAACATAAGTCTTGGAGCCCTTGTGTTTGCCCCAACATATTTGGCAACTATTTTGCCTGATTTGTTAGTTAAAACATAAGAAGCATCAAAAGTTTTGAATGGAACATTATGATCATTTGATGCAGTAGGAGTTTTCTTTTTAGGCATTTTAACATGTGTAGAATGCCTAGAGCTAGAAGCCTCGTTCTTATACATAAAAGCATGATGTGAACAGAATGAGATTTCTTAGCATGAACTCTCCTAATCTTATGCTCGGGATAACCAGCAGGATATAAAATATAGCCCTCGTTATCCTGAACCATGGGAGTCTTGCCCTTAACAAAATTAGACAATCTTTTAGGGGCATTAATTTTTACATTGTTTCCCTGTTGGAAACCAATGCCATCCTTGATGCCTGGGCGTCTCCCATTATAGAGCATGCTTCTAGCAAATTTAAATTTTTCATTCTCTATCTCATGCTCATTGATTTTAGTAGTTAGTTGTGCTATATGATCATTTTGTTGTTTAATTAAAGTAAGGTGATCATGAATAGCATCAACATTAATGTCTCTACATCTAGTACAAATAGTAACATGATCAACACTAGATGTAGAGGGTTTGCAAGCATTTAATTCTTCTATCTTAGCATGTAATATGACATTCTCATCTTTAAGACAGGAAATAGAATCATTGCAAAAATCTAAATCTCTAGCCTTTGAAATTAAATTAGCATTTTCAGTTTTAAGGCTAGAAATAGATTCATTCAATTTATCAATCTTAGCAATTAAACTAGCATTTTCATTTCTAAGATTGGCAATTGAATCATGGCAAACATTTGATTTTTCAACCTTAGCAACTAAATTAACATTATCAGTTCTAAGGTTGGAAATAGTGTCATGGCAAATGCTAAGCTCTTTAGTCAAGTTTTCACATTTTTCTATCTCCTGAGCATAAGCATTTTTAACTTTAACATGCCTTTTGTTTTCCTTAATAAGGAATTCCTCTTGGCTATCCAAGAGTTCATCCTTCTCATGAATAGCACCTATCAATTCATTCAATTTTTCTTTCTGTTGCATGTTAAGGTTGGCAAAAAGGGTAAGCAAATTATATTCATCTTCACTAGAGCTACCCTCATCACTAGATGTTGTATATTTGGTAGAGGCTCTAGATTTTACCTTCTTCCTTTTGCCGTCCTTTGCCATGAGGCACTTGTGGCCAACGTTGGGGAAGAGAAGTCCCTTATTGATGGCGATGTTGGCAGCGTCCTCGTCGGAGGAGGAGTCGGTGGAGCTCTCGTCGGAGTCTCATTCCCGACACACGTGGGCATCGCCACCATTCTTCTTGTAGTACTTCTTCTTTTCCTTCCTCTTTTCCCTCTTGTCGTCGGCCCTATCACTATCACTAGACATAGGACATTTTGCAATAAAATGATCGGGCTTACCACACTTGTAGCACACCCTTTTGGAGCGGGGCTTGTAATCTTTCCCCTTCCTTTGCTTGAGGATTTGGCGAAAGCTTTTGATGATGAGCGCCATCTCCTCGGTGTCGAGCTTGGAGGCGTCGATGGGGATCCTACTTGATGTAGACTCTTCTTTCTTCTCCTCCGTCTCTTTGAATGCGATGGGTTGCACTTGCACCTCGGGTGTGGAGGTGCCGCCTTGCTCCAAGTTATCGATTTGTTTGGAGCCTTTGATCATCAATTCAAAGCTCACAAACTTTCCTATAACCTCCTCGGGAGACATTAGTTTATATCTAGGATCACCACGTATTAATAGAACTTGTGTAGGATTGCAAAACACGAGTGATCTTAGAATAACCTTGACGATTTCATGGTCATCCCATTTGGTGCTCCCGAGGTTGCGCACTTGATTCACCAAGGTCTTGAGCTGGTTGTACATTGCTTGTTGCTCCTCTCCTTGGTTGAGGACGAAACGACCGAGCTCCCCCTCGATCATCTCCCGTTTGGTGATCTTGGTCACCTCATCTCCCTCGTGTGCGGTCTTGAGCACGTCCCAAATCACCTTGGCACTCTTCAACCCTTGCACTTTATTATACTCCTCTCGACATACAGATGCGAGGAGTATAGTAGTGGCTTGGGAGTTGAAGTGCTGGATTTGGGCGACCTCATCCGAGTCGTAGCCTTCGTCCCCCATGGATGATACCTGCGCTCCAAACTCAACAATATCCCATATGCTAGCGTGGAGTGAGGTTAGGTGATGCCTCATTTTATCACTCCACATACAATAATCTTCACAAAAAAACGGTGGTTTGCCTAATGGGACGGAAAGTAAAGGAGCGCGTTTAGAAATGCGGGGATACCGGGATAGCGTAAGGGGATCCTACTAAACTTCTTGCACTCATGGCGCTTAGAAGTGATGGACGTGGTGTCGGAGCTGGAGGTGAAGGGCGACGAAGAATCGGTCTCGTAGTAGACCACTTTCTTCATCTTCTTTTTCTTGTCGCCGCTCCGGTGCGACTTGATGGATCCTCCCGACATCACTTCCCATGGCTTGTGGCTGTTTCCATCTCCCTCTTGGCGGATCCTCCCGACATCACTTCGAGTGGTTAGACTCTAATGAAGTACCGGGCTCTGATACCAATTAAAAGTCTCCTAGAGGGGGGGTGGATAGGCGGAAACTGAAATTTACAATTTTAAACACACTACAAGCTGGGGTTAGCGTTAGAATAAAATCTGAGTCCGAGAGAGAGGGGAAAACAACTCAACCAAGAAAATAAAGAGGATGACACGGTGATTTGTTTTACCGAGGTTCGGTTCTAAAGAACCTTGTCCCCGTTGAGGTGGTCACAAAGACCGGGTCTCTTTCAACTCTTTCCCTCTCTCAAACGGCACTTAGACCGAGTGAGGCTTCTTCCTTATTCTCATGAGTCACTTAGACCCCACAAGGATAACCACACAATTGGTGTCTCTTACCTCGCTTACAAAGCACTTGAGAGTAAGAAGTGAGAAATAAAAGAAAGTCAAGCCAAGCAAACAAGAGCAACAAGAAACACGAATTGAATTGAGGACTTTGATCGGACCAGTGGCTTTGATTTGTGTCTTGGAGTGTTGTACTTTGCTCTTGTATTGAATGAGGAGTAGTGAATGCTTGGATGGTTGGAGTGGAGGTGGTTGTGGGGTATTTATAGCCCCCAACCACCAAAACAACCGTTTGGGGTGGTTGCTGTCGATGGGCGCACCGGACAGTCCGGTGCGCCAGCCACGTCACCCAACCGTTAGGGTTCTGACGCAGTCAACCGTTGGAGCGCTGACTTCTGGTGGCACCGGACAGGCACTGTTCATTGTCTGGTGCGCCTCTGACCTCTGCTCTGACTTCTGTCGCGAACTGTAGCGCTGTCAGGGGCACTGTGCAGTCGACCGTTGCGCCGAAGAGCCGTTGCTCCGCTGGTGCACCGGACAGTCCCGTGGCACACCGGACAGTCCGGTGAATTATAGCGGAGTGACGCTGGAGAAACCCAAAGGTGGCTAGTTCATAGTTGTACGGTCCTGGTGCACCGGACACTATCCGGTGGCACACCGGACAGTCCGGTGCGCCAGACCAGGGTGCTCTTCGGTTTCTTTTGCTCCTTTCTTTTGAACCCTAACTTGATCTTTTTATTGGTTTGTGTTGAACCTTTATGCACCTGTAGAATACAATCTAGAGCAAACTAGTTAGTCCAATATTTGTGTTGGGCATTCAACCACCAAAATTATTTATAGGAAAATGTTAAACCCTATTTCCCTTTCAGAAAGCTTTTACGGAATTGTTCTGGCGTGTAGACAGGGGTGGCTGCAAAGTAATGACAAATGATCCTTGCCTCTCCATCACCATGGCCTCTAGGGACAAGTCGTCTTATAGAGCCATGGTTAAAGCTCTCTCCATCCATGGTTGACATCATAGCATGTACCTCTTCCTCATCATCATCGAGCAACTCATAATTCATCGTATCCTCTGCAATGAAGAACCTAATAAGAAAGAAATTGTCTTCTTCATCCATTGTTCGACGTATGCTCTGCAGTGAAGTGTTTTAAACTGGAATTATAACCTTTATTGCAGCAAGGGTGTGGACATGCGAAAAATTCACAAATCATGACAGTTACCTGATGGATCGGTAGTGGCGGAGAGGAAGACTAGAGGAGCTCCAAAATCTGGAACTTGAAATGTGGAATTAATTTGGAATATAGAACCTAGCATGGATCTTGGAGGAGAGAAGACATGGAGGGTGCCAGATCTTGGAGAGGGCGTGGAGGGTGCAACAAGGGTGTGCAGCGAGCTCGGCGTGGGGCTCGGACGCGCGGTGTTGGCGCGGCGACGCACGGCGGCGCGGACGCAGCATCTCTGGCTGCAGCACGGGACGAGTCTAGGAGGCCGGGAGGATGGTTTACAGGTTACCATTGCAAGAGTTTAGTGTTTAGAGGTTGGAATCTTTTTAGAGGGGCACTAAATATTTGTATAGAGGATATAATTTACAGTCCACCGTTGCAATCGGTCTAATGCAGGCTATGTGGAGGGCGCGACTATCGGTTGACTTTAATCTGTGTTGACTTTTAATGTTTCTATAATAACTTTTGCACAACAAGTAACACTGTCGCTCTGCGTTGGTGCTGCCTTTACGACTCCACCTTGTTTTAGCGGGTGGTTGCCAAAATTATAGTTCAAAATTTATATATATATAAATTTATTTTTACATAATCTTATCCACTTTATATATATATATATCTCGAGGTAATGGAAGCCATGTGCTTCGATTAATAGGGGAAGCTCCAGCCAGGACGCGGATAGGCCACCACCCGCGTAATCGCGTCAGCATTATGCTAGTATAACCGAGTTATAGAATTTGTATATACCATGCACGCGTCAGCCCCAGCCAGGAGGCTTCATCAATATGCATGCACCAACAATTATACCGGGATAAACAGATTGAGTAATGTGCATAAATCATGCAAAAAGAATCTGCTGACGCGCAAATCACGTGGGACGACTTTACCAGTTTGTTCAGCGTTTACGACTGCATAAGAACATGAAACGTAACATCATAAACCATGCAATATCGAGACGTCAGACCATATATGCTATTGTATATACGTGACCGGTGTATGCGTAAATCCGTGTTGGTTTGATATTAGGAAAGTAGTGTTGTACAATCGCGATAAATGTGGGACAGTTACCGCTTTATTCTCAACGTTACGGTTTGAGGAGCATTAAAATAAGGAACCAAATATTCTTTTGAGACTTCGGCGTAACTTTGTAGTAGCCTTTCTTGTACGATAGTAGAAGGACCATATTCTTGTGCTCTTGACGGTGGTTAGTGGCGGCAGGAGGACATACAGAGGACATAGATCAACCAGGTACATCTACTGCCATGGACATCGTAGTTGTACCTGATGCTGTGACCGGAGACGCAGACGGTGTAGCTGTTACTCCACCGGCGGCGTTGAGGGCACCTGAAAATATTGATGACAACACAAGATCGACGGAGATGGTAGGAGCATATCAACGCATCCCCATGAGACATATTGGGTGCATGATCAGGACACACCACACATTCTGCAAAGCCATGTAAGTTCTGATAAAATCATAATATCAGTTACGTACATACTTTTGTAGTGTTGTAGCAGTACCACAATAAATTTGGGGCGTCATTGATTTATAAATGTTAAATTTCTGTGCACATCCAGACAATATTGATATAAGATTGATACCTAAAGGTGGTATGACATTTTGTAATGTGGACGAGGTGTATTTTTTTATAGTCAATATGCATATGAGGTTGGATTTTCGTTGAAGAAATATAGGGAGCGAAAAAATTGTAAATGGTTGAATTGTTCAATGGAAGGAAAGAATGTTGAAAGAGGAGTTGGAAATCCAAGGATGTGTAATCCAAGTTCGAAACGAACAGAGTGCAAGACTGGATGAAACTTAAAAAAAATTACGATGATGCTAAAGAGAATGTTATTTCTGTACGGATTGATCTGGTTAACTTTGAGAATAATAATGAATTCTTAAAGAAAGAAACAGAAAAAGGGCAATTGCAATGCAACAAAACTCATGATCGTGATTATATGGAGTTCCTTAGTGCGATGTAGGAAAGCAGGATTTCACAACATTGCATTATGGGTTTTGTTTCAGAAATGCATGGTGGTCCAGAAAACGTTCCAATAACTGTGCAGGACATGAGTAACATGTAAGTGTATTATTTATTGACAAAATGATTATTATATATTACCGAAACAATCCACATATGTTAAAAAGGTGTAGCGCATAATCATTATGTTTTGACAGGAAGAAAGCATGGCAAAGGGAAAGAAATGCAAATGATATGTCAAAGCTATTATCTTTTTTTCATTATGCAAAAAATATAATCCATAATTTTTTCTGACTTTCAGCTGGACAAAGAAGGGAAGATTTTAAACATATTTTGGTTCCATGCTAGCCAACAAGCCGAGTACATTGACTTTGGTGATGCAGTTAACTTTGATACTACACATAAGACTAATATGTATGATAAGCCATTAGACATGTTTGTTGGTTCGAACCATCACCTACGGTGCACAATATTTGCGTTTGCTTTACTAGGAGACGAGATAGTCGATACATTCGAGTGGGTCTTCAATACGTTCAAAACATGCATAGGATGGGATGGACCACGAGTTACACTAAATGACTTACGCTAAATTAACATTGAAGTTACGCTAATTTGTGTTTCGATATATGAAACAATTGAGTTACTAGAAGGTGAATCTGATTTACGATACAGTTTGTGTAAATATGAAATGCAGGTAAATATCAGAAGGTAAACAGTTCAGTTACACTGATATGTAGATATCAGGTGCAGGAGAGCATAATTACATTTTGTAAACATTCGTGTTACGAGAGGGTTTGCTTCCGGAATCTAGGCATAAAATCTTGACTTCACGGATAGTGTTATTTAGTTAATGACCAACATAAACGAAACAAAAATATAAAATAAAAGATTCGATTGTTACTATCATTACCGGGCAGCATAATCGAACTAAGGCTACTAGCGACTAAAAAAGTTGGTTGTATATGCCAAATCGGTCTGATGGTGACGACAATCTGAATAACTGATGTACTATGTGTGTTTGCTCATATGTTGGCGGCAGCATAATCAAATGTATAGTGAAATAGAAAACTGACGAACTAAATGTAGAACCACGATAAAATCAACGAATTAAATAGAATGTTGGTGATTTAGAACTTACTGATTACCGCTGCTCCAATGCGATTATTTGGTGCTTCCTTCAAATATAGTTGGGTGAACGAACGAAGTGACTCGGTGACACGAATGCGGCGGAGAGAATGAAGGCGACGACGGTGGATGACTGACCGGTGTAAGGAGGGGAATGAGGACCGGCCGATTCCGGAATCTCTGCGGTGGAGAAGATGAAGGCGACGGCGGCGCGTATGTCTAGGTTTCCGCCGTCGCGTGCGTTGCGGGTGAGGAAACCGGAAACACTAATTGATCGAACTGAATGGAACCAATATAATAGCAACTCCAATAGTTCTCAAAACAACTCTTTAAATCTTAAATTTAAGAAGTGAATAGAAAAATGCTTCTCTAATTGTTCTCTAAATAGATTTGCTAAATTTAGTTAGTTGCTATCCAACTATACTTTCCACATTTAGCAACTCGATAACACACTCTTTTTTTCACTTTCTAGCACAGTAGGGTAGCTAGGTCACACACATTTGACACAAATTTCTCCTTTACCGTCGGACCCAACTGCCTCATAGGTTGCGCCACCGGACCACCACTCCTCCATAGTTCATGTCGATCGACCTTTTCTCTTTCGCCCTCGACATTCTCTGCTCTCAACCTTACCGTCAGCCAGATCTCATGGGGCAGGGCTGCCAAAGCAAGATTCAAAATCGAACTACTTCCTAAATATGAGCAACTATTGGAGACTAATTTATTTTTTACTTACAATAGCTATTTAGCAACTTGCTAAAATGGTTTTAGCGAGCTCTTTTTAGAGAACTATTGGAGTTGCTCTAAATTCCGGTTCCACATTTTGGATAACCGGAAAATTTTGGTTCCAAGATTCATCTAACCGAGTTAATTGAACTATTGATAAGGCCTAATAAAACTATCCTAAAATGTTAAATATATAGCTATTTAGTTATCAACTATCATATCATCCCTAGTGTTGTTGGGTGCTCGGAGCGCAGCACAGCAGGCCCCGTCCTTGAGCAGCCTGTCAAAGGCTCAAAGCAAAGCCCACCAGTACCACAAGGTCTAGTACTCTTCGAGCCGGCGAACCTTCGCCACGTCATTGATCCGCTCCAATCGCAGCTAACGAGTCCTCTGCCATCCGATCAAGTTCAACGCCTACGACCCTCACACCCACGGATTCGCTTGTCCACCTGACGAACCGCGGCAAAAGCGCCAAAACCCATCCCACCATCCAAACCCGATTTGACGTCTCCAACGCACTCATCCCCCGAAATTCCTCGCCTCGCGCCCAAAGCACGACTCAAAAATTTCCCCATCTCCCCCCGCGCACTCTCCCAAATCCTCCCCTTTAAACCCACCTCAAATCCTCTCCTACGCCGCACCGAATTCGAGACCTCCAATTCCCTCGTAGCAGCAGCACCAGTAGAGTCTCCTTCCTCTCCGGCGGCGATGTCTGGGCGCGGCAAGGGCGGCAAGGGGCTGGGCAAGGGCGGCGCCAAGCGGCACCGCAAGGTGCTCCGCGACAACATCCAAGGGATCACGAAGCCGGCGATCCGGAGGCTTGCGAGGAGGGGCGGCGTGAAGCGCATCTCCGGGCTCATCTACGAGGAGACCCGCGGCGTGCTCAAGATCTTCCTCGAGAACGTCATCCGCGACGCCGTCACCTACACTGAGCACGCCCGTCGAAAAACCGTCACCGCCATGGACGTCGTCTACGCCCTCAAGCGCCAGGGCCGCACCCTCTACGGGTTCGGCGGCTAAGCGCGCCCTCTCCATCTGGGGGTGGGCCTAGTACTGGTGGCGTTTCTCCTTTGGGTTCCCTGTTCTGTGCTTTCCATTCTGTGGGAAGGTACCAGATTCCTAGATCTATGTTTCGATCTGGTGTTTGGTGGTCCATGTGATGTCGTGTAGTAGTACAAAGAGTTCAACTCCTAGTTGTATCTTAGTTGTTTCCCTTGCAGAAATGAAATGATAACTACGATTACCTAGCAATTCTTGCGGTTCTTGCTCCCGATCTTGGAGCTGCTGTGGCCTTTATTTTTGGTATGAATCCTTTATTGGCATGCTTGGTATCGGCAACCTGATTTCTTTACGACTGGGATTTTGTTCTTACCTTTCCTGTCAGAATACAACCTTGTCTTCAGCTATCACATAAAAAATAGTCTAATTATAAATTAATTGCATTAGCCTGCCTGTAGTGGCTGGGGGCTTGGTCAGGGCTTAGGTTTTTTTTTGCTTTTTAAGTGTCAGTGTTCTAGCTAGGTCTTACTTTGCAAGTTGTTTTGGTTTTTGGTGTTAGTTTTTTTGCCAGTTTTTGTACAATTTTTCTCTTTCGTCTAATATATTGAAATGACAAATCTTTTGCCTTTTTCTTTCAAAAAAAAATAACTGCATAGATAAAAACTACTTCATCCGATCTACTATTAGTTATCGTTTAGAATAGTGATGCGATCTGTAAAATATACCTTTTACCAATGTTTTTTTGTTAAAATATAAATAATCTTTTAATATATTTATACTTTTATAAAATTACTTGTTAAGACAAATAGGTGTATATAAATATTATGTTTTAAAACTATTTGTACTCAAAATTTTATAAGTTTGACTCAAACCATACCTAAAACGATAACTAATATGACACCAGAGTGAGTAAATGATAAGATAAACATATTAAACTTGATTTGCTCATTTGATGGTATAGTAAACATTTATTAATTATGGATTAATTAAATTTAATAAATTTATCTCTCCGTTTAGTCTTTAGTTGTATAATTAATTTTATAATTATATTATACTCCTATTTAATAATCATAATAGGCATCCAAACATTCTAAGACTATCTCCAACCGAGTAGCCAATACAATATGCATACACAAATTGCCTGGCCTTGTAGCACTGTAGCGCTTGGAAAATGCTTCCAACGGACTATGCAAACTAAATACGCATCTACGACGCTGGACCCCTCGGCACCTAAAACTGAGTCCTCTCTACCCACGACTCAAACCCTGGCAAACCAACTGTCGGGAGGGGAGGCCGAAGAGAGCAGCGAGTTGGTGGCGCAGACGACCACCCGCAACGGGCGCACACCCCCACCGGCGACGGCGCACGCGGTCACCGGCAACCGACGCGGACGACCACATCTGAGGTACGTCTCTCTCTCAGGTTCATTGGCCCTTCCGCCTCTCTCAGATCTAGTTGATTTTTTAATCGAAGACGAGATTTCGATCCGTATTGTAGACAGTGATTTATCTTCTCCTTTGCTGCCATATCAATGTCGAACATCCAAAGGATATTTCAGTCACATTTTGTTCTTTTGGCTAGGCTTATCAGAGTATGTTTATTATATCTACAAGTTTGTATACATTTGCTATATGAAACGGTGTCTGAACATGGATTTGTTATAGTACGAGATGGAACAAAATTTTGATGGTTGCACGGATGGTAATGAGCAAGCCCAGGATTTGTTTGGGCAAGACCAGTGGGCTAATGGTTTTACTGCTGCACTTCAAGACTTTGATGATGCTCAGCCTACCCAGGTTTTACTGCAAGCACATTCCTGAACTGATGTTGGTTTAATTTTGTAGTGCTATTTAGCAAAAAAAAATTTATTTTTTACTAGTACAACATGGCCAGCTTCGACCAATCTAGCTAGATGTACGAACATGACTCGGACAGTAATATAGATATGGAGAATGTGGATGCCCCATCAAAGAAATCTCAGAAGGGCACAAAGAAATCTCAGAAGGGCGCAAAACAAAAGGTTGTGTCGAGGAGAGGAGGTTCTTTTACCAAACAGGAGGATATTGTGATTTGCTCGACATTCCTCAATGTTAGCAAAGACCCTATTACAGGTATGTTTTCCGATTACAGTGTTAGCACAGGCACAAGTTGTATATTTTGTATTGAAATTAACAACATGCAGGTGTCAATCAAACTTCGGGTGGGTATTACAAACTCATGCATGAATACTTCAACAAGTGCAAACCAGAAGGTTCCAACCGTAGCCAGATCTCAATTCAACATAGGTTGGGAGCCATACAGAAGGCAGTGAATAAGTTTTGTGCCCTCAAATCATCAGTAGATAGGCACAATGAGAGCAGTAAAAGCGAGCAGGATCGAGTACAATATTCCCAACCTTGTCACATTCGTGTAATTTCAACATATCTAATTTCTAACATGTACCACTTAAATTGCAATTGCAGATTGATGATGCTGTTTTCATGTATGAGAAGGGTGAACCCTTTGTCTTCATGCATTGCTGGAAGCTACTTCGCAACGAGGCGAAATGGAACAATAGGTTCCTAGAGACCATCAGTAAGCCACCATCTTCTCAAGTGCCACCCGAGGCAGGTAAAGGCCACACCACTATGGGACTTGATGAACCAGGAAATGGTGGTACATCAAGACCTGAAGGGCGTGATGCAACAAAGAGGCGTAGAGCGGCTGGAGTGGCAGACTCATCGGCATCAAGCAAGGCAGTTGATGTCCTTCAACGCTTGCATGAGAAATCAGAGATGACAGAGAAGAAGCAAGACCAACAGATGATTGAAATATTGAACAGAAAGGATGAAAAAATTAAAATTCAGAGGGATCTATTGAACCTTCAGAAGAAGCAGGTGAAGGTAAGCATCAAGCAACACAAGAAGGAAGCTGAGATCCGGGAGAAACAAACTGAGGCGCAACTGATCTCAGCCGAGACTGGAATTATGTCAATTGACATAGAGAAGGTCCCTTCCTACCAGAAAAGCTATTATCTGGGCATGCAACGCCAGATACTGGAGCGTCGAGGTTTCACCACCCCTTCGAGCAATGATGATTGATAATCCTTCTTAGTAGTCGAACTTTGAGTGCTGGATGCCAAACTTTTGTAGCAGTCCAACTTTGAATGTTGCATGTCAAACTTATTTAACTGGAGCAGTCAAGCTCATTTCAAACTTAATTTGTGATTGTTGATCTCATTTGTGTTGAGAATGCATGCCAACACATACAATTTGTAGCAGCCAACAGAGAAGGAGCAGGGCTAATAAGCAAGCTGATTACAGTTCTAGAAAAGAGGTGACATAACAAAATACATGGCTAATTTGTAGCATCGAAGTTTTCAGATACCTCCAAGCCATGCAAACAATAGCGGCTGCTACCTAAATCCAAAAAAATGCAGTACAAAAGGCACAATCGTAAACTTTATACTCGCATTGCACAAAGAAATTGAAAAGTAAGATTACTTTATACTCCGGCACGAGATTACTTTATTGATTCCTGCCGCCAAGCTGCTGCCGACTTGCTGCCTTGGGGCTTCACGAGGCCACGATGGAGAGAACGCGGTAACTTTTGCCGCTGTCTAGGTGGTTCCCGCGAACACATTAACTTATTCCCGCCCAGATACGCCATTCCCGCGTGAAGCTTCCGCCTAAGCGCGCGAGTGAAACAGCCCGGCCCAGGGGTTCTCTTTTGCGTCTGCCGTTGGAGAATGTTACAAATGCGTACGCGACCTTGTGCTCTGGCGCGAGGCAGATTACTGAATACATCTCTAATTTTAGGTAGCATGGTGGGAGACAGTCTAAGCCAAACACCGACACACGAACTCCGGTCTTCTAACTTTAACTAAACTCATAGACTACCTTTTCGTTTGAAGCAGATAAGCTCATGTTAAAGGCCATCTAGAGTTGGGCATCGAGTTACCCGATCTTTTTTATCAGATAATTCGAATTTTTTAAAATTCAAGTTTTAAGAATTGGTATCCAAGATTACCTCGAAACATCAAAACCCAAAATTTTGGGTTCCCGAAAAATCGGGTTTATTTGGGTTTTGGTTATCCCAAAATAGATTGACCAATTAGCAAACGATATAGACTGCTAGAATTTTAATATTCCACCAAACCAAATCTAATGAAACAATAAATTATAAGGCTAGCAATCGTAGGAACGAAGAAGAACAAAGTGAAGCAAATGAAAAAACGAAACAAAAAAAAAATCCAATATACAAGCTATTGGTGTCCAGCTGGCTTGCGTTGCTCCCCAGCTTCATGTGCTCACGCAGGTAGCCAGGTTGCAGACTTGCAGTTGATCTCCTCCACGTTCCATATTAAGCTCTCGAGTCTGTTTGTTTGGTTTTAATCCATAGTATTTTTGTCTCTATAATTTACTAGAGTTGCAGTCAAAATAATCGACTTTAATATGAAGCGAAAAGCGACACAAAGGTTCTCTATGTCACGACCCAGAGTCGGAGAGCCAGATCGGGAGCCACGGGCGCAGGTACGGTACGAGTACGACGTAGAGTCAGCGCTGATTGAGTTGTACGTACTTGCCTCCATCTTGTGATCGCGGCTGCGCTAGGTTGCTGATGGAGGGATTTGAATGAGAGGGGGAGAACCGGAGAACAAAGATCGGCTAGGGTTAGCGTGGAATGTTGGGCTGGGTTAATTCGTTATCGAGCTGCTTTCTATATATTTTAGGTTTTTTTTATCTAATTCGGGTACCGAAACATCTTACCCAAAATCACCGAAGTAAAACCGGGTTTCTACACTTGCTACCTGATATCGTGTTTGGGTAGTTTGGGTTTAAGTAATTTATGTTCAGGTGTCGTATTTTCTGACCACTCTTAGCCAGCTCAAGGTCGAATAGATATGGTATTCTTTTCCCGTTACCGAGGCTGAATATTTCAGTCCTTTGTGCTACATTTCTCCTGCTAGGAACACACCGTGGATGTTAGAGACGACCTCGTCGAGTGGGGATGACCATCATTGGATCCAGCGACGGCTCCATTGTCAACGACCACGAAGAGCCGCCGAGAGCAAGCGCCGAGAGCGAATAAGGAATAATGGGGAAGGGAGTCAATCCGTTTTAAGAAACAGGAAAGGAGTGAGAAACTGGCATAACAATGTCTCAGTTATGGTAAATTGCACTGGACGATGGTTCAAACGCGCACGGGTAACAAAACAACAAAGAGACGGGTAAGTACAACTATATCATTCGAGGTACTATTTTAAAGAAGCCTAGTGTTGGAGATAACTTGGTTCCAAAAAAAACTCTTTTAGCCGAGGCGGCTCGCTTAAGAACTTTGTTCCTTGACGCATATCTGATGAGCTAAAGGGTGCCTTGTCCCTCCATGATTCGGCTACTGCTCAACCCAACCGAAAGATGATGGACGCCTGAACCTATCTATAAATGGAAGTCAAAGCCACTTTGCCGAATGTTTGGATCCAATTCTCAGGGATCCCTAAGGAGCTAAGGGAGTTCTTAGTCATTTGACCAATTGGTTCGGTGCTAGTTGTAACTCAGGATGTGGATATGAAGTTCACTGAGGTCCCGTTTGTTTCGTTGAAATTGAATTCTATTTTAATAATTATAATTTAGACAAAACTAATTAAGTTCATATAGCGAAGCAAGCAGAAGAATGTGCTATAAGTTGTACATCGTAAAAATAACATGTAAATCTATATAATCAAATTTAATCTCTCACCCCATAAATTTGAGATAAGCTTATATGATAACTTTGGAAGTGGAGTAAGATTCCAATTCCTCAAAAAGAAAAGAAACAAGCGGGACCTAATAGATTTGATATTTGCCGTTTGCAAGTCATGGTACTTGATGCAGGCTTGATCCCCCAGTTTGTGGATATTGTTATTGGGGAGTGTTCGTATGAGATTCAATTTAGAGTTGAAGAAAACATGGATGAAGAGATCTTGAACCTATGGATTTGGATGATATAGGCTTTGGTGAAGATGAGGGGAGGAATTTTGAGACTAATGATCCAAATTTTGGTATGCAGCCACCATGTGATAATCTCAGTAAAGAAAAGAAAGAGGCTTCAGATTAGTGTGGGCATACATCAAAGGGAAAGGGTAAGCAGGTGGTAGAACAGGATGCGCCTCACATGGATGTTCGGGATACCATGATGATGGATCTTGATGTTGCTGGTCTGTCTGACCAGGGCAAAAAACTGTGTAACAGTGAGTTTTCTCTTGGGGCTGTTGACTCGTTTCTCTCTGTTCGGGATCCAGCTATTGCAAATGACGACCTGCGCACTCCGGACGCGAAGGAGCTTGCAGCAGTTCCGGTGGCTTCTATTGGTTCTGTGGTGTCATACAGAAGTAAGATGAGAGCAAGAAGTTCGGTGGGGGATAGCTTGGAACGTCCGTCCAAGCTGAAGGCGACTCGCAATCTTGATTCAGATTTTGAACGAGGTATTCCTTCCTGATCATAACCCTTTGCTTGTTTCCTATGTTGATAAAGTTATAAGCAGATTGCAGTCTTTAGTTCTCTTTTGTGTCAAATGATAGTTCTGTCCAAAAGTTAGTAGAATCTTTTGTTAATGATAAATATTTGAGACAACGAGAATGAGAGAATCAGGGCACTCTTGCATGGGTATTATAGAAAGAGGATAATGATTTGGCAGAGAATGAGGAGCTTGATAAATTTACCTTAAGCATCTTTTGTGGCGATATTTCATAAGGTGGGGTGGAGGTAAACATTGAGCACTTAATTAAGTCTCATACTGTTTGGGCTCCATCTAGCAAGGGGAATGGTGCCCAATAATAATCATGTTAATATGAAAGTTTTTTTGGAATGTAGATGGGTTCAGGGATTCGAAAAAGCTTAAGTTTCTTTCAGACCTAACTAAAGAGCATAACCTTTCTTTTATTGCTATTTCTGAAATAGTGAGAATTTTTTTTATGCCTTTCTCCGGAATTTATCTGGGGTAGAAATTTTATTTGGCACTGTAAGGAACCTAATGTACGTTCATATGGCGTATTTTGTTAGGCATAGATTTGGACGTATTTGTATTTGACGTAGGAGGAATTGATGAAGGAGAGTTTTATGTGAATTCACTTTGTGCAACAAATGTGATTGCTTCAATTGGTCATTAATTGTTGTCTATGGTTCGGCCTAAAATGATGAGGAGGCTTTTTTGCTTGAATTGGTCCAAATGGCAAGGCACGAAACCTTACCTATTTTAATAGGTGGTGATTTTAATATCCTTCGAGGACCACATGATAAGAATAAAGGGAATTTCGAACGATGCCGACCTTTTTTGTTCAATGCACTAGTTGGTGGCCTTGATTTAAAAGAGCTGGAGATGTCGGGCAGAAGGTATACCTGGCAAATAATCTTCCTAATTCCACCTATGATAAATTGGATAGAATTTTAGTTGCCACATAGTGGGAGCATTAGTATCCTTTGTCCACTGTTGTGGCAGTTAATAGGGACTTATCGGATCATACCCCACTTCTTCTAAATACTAGGGAATCTAAGGGCCTCTTTGGCAGGGCTTTAGCTTTTAGAAAAATAGATTTGGCTCTAGCTTCTTCATGCGAGCAGCTTTTTTGAGAGCCAAAGCCATTTTCAAAAATCGTTTGGTAACACAACTTCTATACTGTTTTGCAAAATAAACCTTTGATAGTTTTTTAATATATTGTAGTATTGTTGCTTCGCTGGTTTGCTCGTACGCAGATACACAAGTTGATAACGTACACGATATGCATCATTATTTTTTTAAAATATCTGGATGCCGTTGCCATACATAAGGAACTTTGGAAATCGTATGCAAATATAAACAAAATAGTATTATGAAGATTTCAGTTAAGTATCAAATAAATTAACATAATAGTATATAACAACGATTAATTAATGTCATCCACATATGAACTAGAAATTGTAAAATATTCAGATAAAAGTGACGATGATCCATTATATACAAATATGTATGCATACAAAATTCACGCTGATCTAGAAAGAAAGACTGCCCTAGCATTATCATCCCGGAATCTGTCCATGGTTCGATCATTTGATTGTGTTGTCGATGTATCCGATGCATTTTGCGATGGCTGAAATCTAGCATACCTTTCTGGAATTGTGGGCACATAATCAGGATTCTGATCACACTTCACAAAATCCAAATCTAAAGCATGGTTCTCTCGAATGTAGTTATGCAAACACATAGTCGCTGCCACAATCATTTTTTGAACTTCCATTTTGTAAGACGACATTTTCAGTAGCACTCTCCACTTCATTTTCCAGACTCCAAATGCTCGCTCCACAACATTACGAATACTTGAATGCAAATGGTTAAAGTGCTTTTGCTCACCATTTGGAGCCGGTCCTCTCCTCCAGTCAGGTACATGGTACCTTTGACCTTTATATGGTGCCAAGTACCCAGGTCGATTTGGATATCCTGCGTCGACACAATAATATTTCCCTACAATTAAAACGAATAACATGATAAAAAATTAGAGTCTTACTACAAATGTTGAAAAGTAGTATACTATTAATACATACCTGCAGGAGGGTGTGGAAAATTTTCTGTATCATTCCTCAATACATGGAATAGGACATTTGTGTCGTGCATAGACCCAGGTTGGCCTATAAACGCATAAGTAAATCTCATGTCAAAATCAACTACAGCCATCACATTTTGAGTTGCTTTACCAGTTCTCCCAATGTATCTAATAACATATTCTGGGGGTGGTGTGGCATTAATATGGGTACCATTTAATGCTCCAATGCAATCTTTGAAATGAGGCATCATCCTTCGATCACCAGCAATTCTACTATGTACAATGGAAAAATTTGGATCAATTGGTCTGATGTAGTCCTTGCACATACACACCACACACTGAAGTACTTCATGAAACTTCCTGCTAATAGTCTCCCCTGAATGTCTGAATATATTTGTTAAAGCGCTGTTTGACCAACCATGGCCACAAGTGGCAAGAAAATAGTTAGCGACTCCATAGAACTCATATGTATAGATGATTTCAGACCATACGAACTCTCTAGCAAATCATGCAAACTATAAAACAGCGAAGTATTCATTCGAAACATGTTATGACTTGATCCAGGTGTTTTTAAGGTGTCTATCAGCCAACCATATCCAGTTTGCCCAGTTGTCCTAGCCTCATTTTTATCATAGTACTTGAAATAATAATTAGAAGCAAAACGAGCAGCACAAAGTAGGCTGTATTGTGCACATTGTAGCAATGGAATAACTTGCCCAATAATATTATCATCGTCAGAATCACTGTCCGTAGTACCAGAACTGGAAGTAATTTGATCATCATCCGTATCCAAAAAAATTTCATTCAGGTCGACACCATCATCAACATCATCACTACAATTGAAAGAATACAACGTTCGAACAATCATTAACGACATTATTATTATAATCACCCCTGCAGAAATAGTTCGAACAAATGCTTTCATTATTACAATATCCAAATACAAATGCAAGGCAAAATATTTTATCTAAATAGACAACTAATTTCTCCTAGTCGCATCATTCCTTGTCATCCATTCCTGCTTGCTCTTTAACCACAGAAACCTATCTTCAGGAGTATCCAGAGTCATGAACATCTCTCTTTCCACTCTTTTAGTAAACACTATAGAGGCGATGAAATGCTCTTTTGTTCCAACAGTGGCACCACATTCCTTTACCAATGTCATAACTTGTTGGATCGAGCGTCCATATGTATCCTCCCTCCTAGCAATGGACTCACAAGTCTCTATGGTTCTTTTTGTCATATCAAGTATTTGATCAAAACCATCAGAAACCCAACTTCCTTTACCACTCCTTGCTCGTTTACCTTTGTTATTGACAGGGATTCTTGGCCTCTTTCCTTTACCACTACTAGGGGTGATCTCCTCAGGCTCACTATCATCCTCATTGGTAGGTTCAAATTCCACATCAACATTTATAGGTGATTGCTCTATATTTTGTTGAGTTGGTGGAAGACCACTGGATGCACTCCAATGGTCATCACCAGTGTTGCGTAGATCTTCGAACATAGTAGCTAAGTGGTCCTCATTCTGCAGCCCTCTAGTCTTAAATCTAGTTGATCCTTTAATAGCCTGTATTTTTATCAATTAAAGAAAAATTAACCAAACTAGGTTGCAACATGATTAAAATTAAGATGGTACATACTAAAATAAGGAACTCACTTTTGCCATCTTTTTCCACCAATCTTCAGGCATGTCAATATTTTTACCACTAGCATCCCAACCTAAACCAGTCTGTCTTGTTAATTGCTTCCAAATCCCATAATCAATTTTCAATTTGTCCCATTTGTTCTTAAATTGTTTACGGGTGTACACAACTCCTGTCTTTCTTTGAATTTCTGAATCACATTTTGGTAACCGACTTTGTTCAAATGAGTGCTTGAACGATTTCCGATGAGGACTTCGTCAGCAAAAATTTCACATGTTATCCTAGTATACTCATCACACCAAGTGGCCATACTGTATACAACAAATTTGACAGATGAACATAACATCACAGACAATCAAATGACACGATAACATACAATATATCAAACTCTGTAACATAGAAAGTAGCAAATGCGGCAATTACCTAGGATCTGTTATGTCGACGTTTCCAGCTTGTTCTTCGTTTGATATCACATCTTGTGGTATTGATTGATTATCGTCTCCCTGTCTAGTGTATCCATGGCCATGCCCGGTCATCGGTTGGCTGTGCACAGGCGTGGAGAAGCCAAGTCTGTCCACCAATGGGGTGTGGCTACGCCTAGGCAAGACAAATGCAGAGGAGACGGTGTCTGGCAGCCCTGCATAAAACGAATGTGGAATTACTTGCAAGCGCCGGTTAGCAACAGATGCAAACCAAATGGAGATCGCGTGGAACGGAAGATTCCAAACCTGCCACGCCGGTGGGAACCACACAAGCCGAGGCCGCGATGGTGGGGAATCTGGCCACGCCTGCGCCGATGGGAATTGAAGACCGCGCCGTCGTTGGATGGGAGAGACCCAGGCCGCCAAGATGGCCCGCCGCCATGCGCGTTGCTGGGAATCCGCGGCCGCCTCCAGCAATCCCTGGTCGGATGCGTCCACGGACCGCATCGTGGCCATCACCGGCCAATCCGTGGAGTTGCCCGGATGCGCCGCTACCTCCCCCAGCCATTCCGATTGCAGGTGCGCCTGCGATGTGGCCTCGCCCAGCAGCGTCGTTGCCTCCACTGGCCGCGCTGAGGGATCCTTCGGGCGCGCCATGGCCAAGTGCGGGTGCGGGCGCGCTATGGCCTCGCCCGGCTGCGCCGTGGCCGCCACTAGCTGCGCCGCCTCCTACGGGCGCGATTTGGCCTCGCCTGGCCACGCCATGGCCTCCGTCGTCCGCGCCGGCGATCCCTTGTCGGGGCCGTAAGGGATTCATGTTCTTCATGATAGGATGCGTGCAGGCGTACGAATCTCGGATAGAGACGAGATGGGATCGGTGGGAGGGGGTTTTCACAAAAAGACAGGAGCCAAAGTTGGGTGAGCCACATTTTTTGACTTCACCTATCTAGTACAAAACAGGGAAGTGCTTTCCACCTAAAGCCATCTGATAAAAGCGCGTTTGGTATGGCTTGTGGGAAAAAGCGTGAAGCTAAAGGAGAAGCCACTGGATATAAGCCCTGCCAAAGGGGGCCTAATACGTGTAACCATACTGTTTTTTTCAAGTTTGAGGTAGAATGGTTACTGCGAGAAGATTTTTATGATATGGTAGCTACAATTTAGTCTACTGTAACGATTGGGAGTACTATGATGGAAAGATGGCAGACCACACTACTACAAATCATGTTATATGAGACGGTTAATTTTCAGTTATTAAGACGCTTATGAAGTGTCCAAATTTGACGGAGTCGCAAAAGATGTCCCACATTTAAGATGGTTATAAACCGTCTTAAAAGATATTATATAAGACAATTTTTAATTTATAACCGTCTGAAAAAGGTATTTGTTTAAGTCATTTTGTCCGATAAACTGTCTGAAAAAGGTATTTGTTTAAGTCATTTTGTCCGATAAACCGTCTTGAATTAGGTTTTTTTAAGACACTGCTTCTAAAGAACCATAGAGAATACAAACATTAAAAGTCATAAAGTATTTATCAAACCGTCTCGAATATCCTACAATAATAGACGATTACAATAGGAAAATCATCTTATTTAGGTGACTAATAATGGACGTTTTAGAAACCGTCTTATTTAGGAGACTGATATTAGTCATTTTGGTGACTGTCTTAATAAGATTTAAACGAAATAACTCACGGCAGTACATTCTTCAATTTATAATCATTTGTTCAGACATCACGTTATAATAATTTGAAAGAAAAATATACATACACATATTGAACAACATTATAATTAATATAATATAAATAAGTACCATTCAATATATCATAAATAAGCATTGTCAAACAAGGCATACATAAGTGTACTCTAAATCTAAACTAAAATATAACTGTTTGCACTGATGTTAAGCCTAACTTTATATGAATTCAAGTCTCCACACTTTTGCGACCACCAAATTTGAATTCCATTCTATGTTTTCCTGTACAACAAATATGAGAAAACTAGACATAGCATGCAAAAAGCTCCAAGCAGCACGTCGATGACCTCGAAGATGCCCTTGTGCTTCTCCCAGTTCTTGATCACTCCTACACGCCCGGTGTTCCTCCCGCCGGTCACCATGACCATGTTGCCGACGTCAAATTGAACAGACATCCCATTGCAGAGCTTGAACTGCACACAAACCAATAGAAAAGCAGTGAGCATTTCACAGGCGTACTATGAAAGGGCATGAGAATTTCCAGTGATGTAACTGTATAGATAGACAGAGCAACATCTATTAATAGTCCTAACAATTGTAGCACATGACATTTTCAATGCAAGACTTTCATGCACACAACATATATGGACTGTATAGCAAGGATAAGGTACACAGATCTACTAATGAAAAACAGCAACCTCACATAGTTACCAAGATCATCATGCTCAACTAGAACAATGAGAGATGATGTGTAAGAGAATTGAGCTAACCTTGGCATCCTCATCCCTGATTGGGTGAAGACGGAAGCAGCCTGTAGTTCTTGTTTGTCTTAGGGATGGAAATGACATCTGCCAAAAAAATGACACCACAAATCAGCAACCAAAATAGGTGTATAGGGACCACATGCTGTTATATTTTTTTAAAGTGTCTTGCAGAAGCCAGATATAAAATAATTGAACTGTAATTTGAAGGGAAGATTGACTTGTATTGTATCTGGTCCTTTAACATAACAGCCAGAGAGAAAAAAAGAGCATATGAGAAGGTAGCACTCAGATGAGTTCTAACAGCAATAACCAATTCGGAATTCGTTTTTTTTAAAAAAAAACTGTACATGCACCACAACAATTAGGAAATAAGGATATAAGGATGGTACTCAGTAGCAGCAACGAAACATGCAACGATAAGAAAGGGAGATGGAAAAGGAGGGGGGAAAGACATGCATGAGTTTCAATTTTTGTAGTGGAAAATAGTAATACATATGAGAAGTTTGGTTTGTTATTGTGGATGATGATTAGTTACTCACACCACACGAAACTAATACCAAACAGATTGTAAGTTTTTCATATTAAAAAATTTAGACCATTCATCAGGATATGTGCCCATAGTTAAGAGGTTATAGTTGAGAGGTATATGCTTGCATATGTTCTAAAAAGCTACACTTTGACATACTGTATTATGCAAATGTGTATAAATGAGGTAATGTAGTGCAATGTGTTTTTGGAAGCACAAAGAAAAGTGAACAAACAATAATGTTATTAGAGAAGGCAGACCACATACCTGATCATCCAACATAGCAGGCAGCCAAGAATGAGGAATTAAAAAGGAGACATCTCTTAGATGGATTCCAGCAACAACGTGAAAATAAACTGTTAAGAAAGGGAAAGGGAGAAGCAGAGGAATAAGGAAGGCATGTATTAGTTATGTCACACACTTCTCTGTGCTCCTCGGTACATTCAGTAAAACGGAAAATCGGGTCTGATGGAACTGTGGCGTTTCCAGCTGATGCTTTTGCATCATCTTGGTTACATCGTTAGTCAACTGTAGTGGCTGTCGTGCACTTCCAGATGGAGTTTTCTGCAAGAAAAATGCAGTGAAGTTCAAAACTACATTGCGAGGCATCATGTTCATGTAATTCTGCGAGACAAATAATGGGATCATACATGGAAAAAAGGGTTGTTTACTTGTTTCTCTCCCAAATGATTGTCACAGTGACGAAACATATCTATAAGAAGATTTCCCCCTTGCCTGTGCAGTGTCTAGAAAATGAATTTATAACTGTGTCCACAACAAATATGCTATGGACAGTAATATGAATAAACCAAATCACATAATATCAAAGTAGAAGGGAAATGGAAAGCAAACAACGTTGGACCTTGTTTATTTTCTAGAAGTATAGTAATTGAAATTTATCTGTAAAAAAAAGTGTTACATTGAGAATGCAGTCATGCAGTTATTTTTTATACGGGGAGATTAGGACACACAATGTCGAATACATAGGATTTAGCAGATGTTGGCTATCTAAAAAATTATAGACTAATAATGCCTTCATTCAACAATTTTTAGCAGATCTGTAGAGGTAGTTAAAAGTAGCAGTTATATATATATATATATATATATATATATATATATATATATATATATATATATATATATATATATATATATATATATATATATATATATATAATACATTATTTTGGGTTGTAGTTGTTGCTTTGTTGGAGATGGACATGTAGAGGCAAGAAAATTCAGATGTTCCCTTCTCTCTTTTCTATACAAACTAGTCCAATACCCGTACGTTGTGACGGTATACAATCGTAGAAACAGAGCTTTCATGCATAATTGTGGCTATCTTCTTCTTTCGGCAGGCTATCTAGGAATACAAAAGGATATTGTATAGATAAATTTGAGCTAAATACCTTACTCATAAGTGTATGTATAGTGAAAATATGTTCCAATAGAAGGTGTTTTAACGATAGATAGATGTATACAGGGAATTGGTACAAAGGATGTTCCAGTAGACACATTCTCTAAACCATATCTTACACCCACGACCCTATAGTCTCCTAAATGCACCCTACAACTCAAATAACTCAAATGTAGCTCCCTTATTGTGATCATTTCTAATTATATTAACAAAATAAAATATAATTAACCCTGGACCAAAAAAATCTGCAACAATCAACATTAAAGCTTCTGTAAAGATGTAAGAGTATTTTGCATTATTTCAAAAGAGAAACAAGATATATAGCCTACCGCTTACCTGTTCCCCATTAGCAAAGGTAGTGTCCCGAACAAACAAAGGTCTATAAGCACTGGTAAGCCTATAACAAGACAGAAGAATCTGTATCAAAATTCACTGAAATTCCCTATACATATTGGGTAGAAGAAACTTTGATTGTCCACAATGAATATAGTCAGGATGAAATAATAACAAAAGACCATTAAATAAAAACAGTGGTAAGAAACATAAATGGGGTAACAAAAACATATATACTGTGAAATGTATATACCCGTGTACGTTTTGGAACTTGACATCCTTTAGCAGCAAAGGTTTATTCTGCCAGAAACAAGGTCAAGACCCATTCGGGTGAGCAAAACTATAATGGTTAGGATGTCAAAAAACAGGATGACCATCAACCATATTTAAGAGTAGGATAATAAGTCGTACCTCTATCAAATGATCGGAAGATAGCTCCACGATGTCCATTGGTAGATAGTCATTGCCATTGCTGACATTTATTACATAAATATGCATTTCAGCTAAATATCTATTCAACGCTAGTACATGAGTGCTCCTTTATATGGCCATGAAAATTATAGACTCACTTAATTATGAATCTAACTTTTGTTCTTAATAACACTAATGTTAACTATTCCATAAAGAGTCTGATGAGTGCCATGTGAAAAGATGGGGTTGAACTCATGGTCTGCAATTCTGCATGTAACCGTTAGAGCAGCAGTTGGTTTACTTCCACATCCTTGTTGCTGAAACTAACTCATAGGAAAGTAGTACTTCTATCTACTTTGAACATATAAACTAACAATTTGGCACAAGTCCGTTAGCTCACAGACCCAGACAGACAGGGAGTTGCAAATCTTACCGTCATCCTTGGGGCCTTTGAATAGCACAGAATGTAGCTTGACCTGCATAAAGGGGAAGTAGATCAATAGCCGCTTGTCCGAATCGCTAGCGAGGTACAACCCCTCGGTATCCCTCAAACCCGCGAGATACAATCAAACATAATATATACAAATAAGAAAAATACACTTGAATCAACAGACGAACTACTATCAGCAAAGGACTGACCAATCTGGTCTATATAATAAAGGCTTATCATCATCTTTCTTTCAGCAAATTAAGGAATAATTTATAAAACCAGAGTGGCGGAGCCAGAGATGATGCCACATGGACAACTCTTGCGCGCTGGCGCCGGACATGGTGATGTTGTAGTCGCGGCGTCGAGGGACACCATGCGGATCTCTAGCGGCCCCAAGGAGCGGTCAAGGCTCCGGCACCGCCGGTATACGGCGTTCAACCCGGCCTCCACCTCGGCGTAGCATGTCGCCTTGACGCCATGGGGCAGGCCATGGAACCCCTCGGATCCACCATCCAGGGCGGCCTTCGCGTCAAGGAGCAGGGAAAGCAGCAGGCAGCAGCCTCCTCCCGCTCCGTCCTTCTCCCTTGCTTCTTCGCCTCCTCGCCCACCTTGGTTTTTTGCTTCTTACTCGCAAAGGATGAAATCGGGTCCTTGTTTATAGCGGGATTACTGGATGAAATCGGGTCCTTGTTTATAGCGGGATTAGTTTGGTGAGATAAAGCTTATCTAGGGAGAGGAATAACAACCGGTGAGGGATAGAAGCTATAAGCGTGGTTGGAGCGGAGCGGATGGCGGCGTGGGGAGGAGAATGGAAGGGGAGGAGGCTGGATGGTTGTTTGGGAGCGCGAGTAGGGGGCGACGTACCGCGGGTTAGAATTTAAAGAAGTGTAAGGGTTTTTTTATAAATTGTTAAAACTGATACTTTAATATAGTAGAGAA
Source organism: Zea mays (assembly GCF_902167145.1). Lineage (NCBI taxonomy): Eukaryota > Viridiplantae > Streptophyta > Magnoliopsida > Poales > Poaceae > Zea > Zea mays. The sequence continues at coordinate 154,523,672 of NC_050102.1, forward strand.
TTTTAAAGATCCTTTGTACCATTAGCCCATATACAATATCCTATTTGACAAACTAAAATCAATTCATATATATATGAGATAACAATGATAGTCAAATTACAAGTGAAACAACACGCTTATAGATATACATAATTATCAATAAACATAGCCAGAGTAACATATGCAATTTGTATGAAAACTTTTATATACCTAGGGGGTGAAGCCTTTTTAGGGGGTGGTGATGGCGAACAAACTTTTTTTGAAGGTGAACCCTTTTTAGGGGGGGGTGAAGGTGATCGTCTTTCCGTGCTCCAGGCGAACTGGGCATACAACATAGTTTTCAGATCGTCTGATCGCCTGATCGAAGCCACTGGGCGATCAGGCGATTAGTCGCGATTAGGCATCGATCAAGGCGATTAGTCGCCCCTGATCGACCCTAATCGTCCCCCTGGTCGTCCTGTGTATTCCAGGACATATATGATATATATAGAGACATATAGTCATATATAACACTATATATAAATATATAATTATATAGTATAGAGGACTGCGGGAAGATGACTTGAACAGCAGCAGCACAACGTCCATCACCATGATGTCCATGCATATCTGCGACGTCAAACATCTTAGTAGCAGCTCTGCCTCCAAAGTCCAGACCTTGCTGAACAAAGAGGAATGAAGAACAGAGGGGGGAAGATAGCAGAGAACAAAGAGTAAAGAACAGGCAAAAGCAGCACAACATCCATACCTTCAGAAGAGCTGCTCATCTTTGGTTGGACTGCTCAGCTGCTGTTTTTCGCGACTAAAATGGCGGAGAAGGCTGCTGCTGACTGCTCACGTCTAAAATGGGGGAGAAGGCTGGTGCTGCTGACTGCTCACGTCTAAAATGGCTTTTGGCCTCCCAAACAGCATTTAAAGGACTGCTGACTGCTCACGTCTACCCAGGCTGTATCTGAAGGGATTGGGCGTCCTTTGGCCTCCCCCAGACATCATTTAAGCCTAAAATGGCTTTTGGACTATCAGGCCTATCCGCTGATGGACCAACGCGGTGATTAATCGCTATAAATCGCGATTAGGCGGACGATAAGGACGATCAGCTACCCTGATCGAATCGTTACACCTTATCGAGTTCTAACAACCGATCAGACCGACTAATCGCGACTAATCACGATTAGTCGGACGATATGTAATCAGAGGCATACAACATTATCCAGAAGTAAATGCACCCAGGATAAAGAGAACCAGCATAAGAAACATTACAATTCATGAGAAAAATACCAAACAACCATGTTCAAGTAGAATGTACGTCATGTAACTATGTGACTTCATATACGAGAGAACTTTAAATTGCGAAGAGCCCACGGCAGCAATAAAAACATGTTAACAGGGCGAAGCAAAAGCATGAGGCGGGATGGATTCGATCAATAAAATGATGCCAACAAATTGATTGGGTTAGCAAATGCTGGTTAGCGCATGTCTCTGCTATTATAGAAACTGCAAAAAGGAAAGTTAAATAATAAGCCAGCAGCAGGGAATTGGAACCAATCAAAGGTGTCGATCTGAATTCTGAATGCAGGGTCACACATTTAACAGATGTATCCATCCTATCAAGAACATGATTAAAAACTGTTACCAGACTCTGGCTCTGTTCAATGCTGAATGACAGCATCCAAACTGTTGAGGGCCACAAGGACCAATTGTAACTGTATTCAACAGTAGTAGTCTGAACACACAAGCCACGCCTGAAGTGTAATAAAATTATCTGGATCAAGCAGTCTCGTACCAAATACTCCAGTTGCCGACACATCAAGGCTTATAAGATGAAGTTACAAAAGGCATTAGGGTTTGACAAAGTGACACTCGGATAAGTAAATCGTAGCCTAGAATCAATGGATCTACAACGTATAGGGTCGGGCCTCACCTGCGCTTAGCCAGAGGAGGGGAGCGACTCCGGGACTGGGACGACGACGATGAGAAGGAGCGGCATCGGGATGAGACGGAGCCGGAGGAGACGGAGTGGGGACAGCGAGACGCGGAGCCTAGAATGGAAGGGGAGGAGGCCGGGCGATTGTTTAGGAGCGCGAGAAGGAGGGCACGTACCGCGGGTTGAATTTAAAGAATTGTAAGGGTTTTTTTATAAATTGTTGACGCACGACGACGTTAGAGAGACTAAAGATTAGTCTCTAGTTTTTAATCTTATTTAGTCTCTTTTTTGCCAAACACTAGGACTAAAATATAGACTAAAATGATTTAGTCTTTAGTCCTTCACATATATGCTAAAAGGGACTAAACCATATTAATTCCACATTTATCCCTCATTTAGTTCAATTGTACTAATAGCAGGAGAATGTTAAAGGTCATTTTAGTCTTAGTCATTTAGTATATTCTTACTATTTTTAGCCCCTAGAACCAAACATATTAGGGACTAAACTTTAGTCCCCTAACTAAAATTTAGTCCATAGACTAAAGAAACCAAACATGGCCTAAGTATAGTAGTATAGATATACACAGATAAATACAATTTTAGCAACTAGAATTTTAAAGATGCATTGTTGTGAGACGGCCTCCGGCGGCGGCGATTCTTGGGGTTCGGAGTCCATGATTATTGGGCGGCGGTGGTCATTCCCGAGGGAGTCATTGGGTGTGTATGGTAAGAAGGCGTCGCGGGATGGAAACAAAATGATAGCGATTTATATATATCATCAACTCAAGGTGATTTCACTATTTACTACATTTTTCATATACGTCTTGTCAGACTATCATGTGAAGACGGTTCCATATTTATAAGTGTCTAGTATACTCACTAACATCTATGACGGTTTTTATAGTCTAGACGACTCTAATAGTATTCTTATTTGAGATGGTTTCATACATAGAAGTGTCTCAAATGCTCATTGCCATCTAAGACAGTTGTTAAAGTAGGGATGACTCAAATACTATCCTTATTTGAGACAGTTTATAATAAAAACATGTCTTAAATCAATATAAGACATTTGTTACGACGTAACTGTCTCAAAAAACTTTTCCAATTAAGACGGATTTCCAAACAATTGTCTTATCTTACTCAACAACGTATGATATAAGACACTTCTATAAAATGTACTTATATGAGTCTTTAATGGTGTGTCTTAAATAGTCATATATGTAGTAGTGCCAAGATTCGTCTGTTAAGGCAACAATTAGGGGGTGGGCTAAGCATACAGATGGTCTTAATAAGAAATATATTTTAAATAAACTTGGTATTTTAGACAAGAAGGCATAAATTTCTAGCTTATTGCCCCACGAGATTGATGTGAAAAACTATCTTCAAAATAAGTTAGCTCAAATGTTGAGAGAAGAAGAAATGAAGTGGTATCAAAGGGCTTAAGTTAAAAATATTATGCAAGGTGACTCCAATAAGAGATACTTTCATTAATTTGGTTGCTAGTGAAAAGCAAAGAAAATCTAGAATTTTTTAGCTCAAGAATGGAGATAAAATAATTGTTGGGGAAGTAGCCCTGAAAAAGCACATTACCACATATTATAAGGGCTTGTTTGGGCCGCCTTAGAAAACTTATGTTACTCTAGATGAAACTTAAATACATGATATAACACGTGTCTGATGCAGAAAATGATGCTTTAGTATCTTCCTTTTCGGAACAGGAAGTTCAAATGGCTATTTTTAGATAGAACACAACAAAGCTCCAAGGCTGGATGGTTTCGTGTCAAATTTTATAAAATGTTTTGGTCTTTATTAAAAGACGACCTCTTTGCCTTGTTTGTCGATTTTCATAATGGTGAACTTTCTCTTTATAGTTTGAACTTTGGGACAATTATTCTATTGCCAAAATAAAAAATAATGAGACAATTAAACAATTTCGTCGTTTTTTTGCTAAATATAAGTCTCAAAATCTTTACTAAAGTACAAAAATAGGATATCTAGAGTGACAAATAATTCAATTGGTATGTTCCAATCTGCGTTCAGTCTCAGACGGAATATTTTGGAAGGGGTGGTTGTGTTACACAAAACTATCCATGCGTTGTATATAAAAAACATAGTGGCATCATTCTTAAGATAGATTTTGAAAATGCCTATGACAAAGTGAAATGGTCTTTTGTGCAACAAACGTTACAGATGAAAGGTTTTTCTAGTAAGTGGTGATTTTGGATAAATTCGGTGATGATTGCGGTCATGTGGGCATAAAAGTTATCGATCAGGTGGAGGATAGCTTCCAGACAAAAAGTTTTACGTCAAGCAGTGGCGGGCCTAGGATTTGAAAGATGGCTATTCAAAATTACTAAGGGATATTTTTTGTATTTATAGTATTGTACAAAATCTTACAGTTTGGTTTGTATAATTCCACAACATATTAGATATTTACATAGCAAATAATTTTATAGCACACACATGATAATATATCAAAAAGTCGATTCACAATATTATCCCCCTGCAAGAAAAGAATCGGCAGGCCCACATTGACCCCCGACTATGAGGAAGCTTGACCCATGCCAAAAACTTGGAGTTCAAAGGTTGGCCGCGAAGGGTTTGTAGTCGCTCCTGAAACCTCTAAGTGAGGGACAATTATGAAGCAGGCACCCAATGGCTAATACCCAAGCGCACGAGCACTAAGGGCACTAAGTCGAGTTTGAGCGCTAGGGAATGTCTCACTCATGGTTTTTCGCGAAGAGAGGTAGAGCATGCCGCCGAACCCGATCAAATGGGGTTGGAAACTATATGAGTTGGCACCTGAGAGTATGAGGACGCTTCCCAGTGGACCCCACCCCTGTATCCTATGAAAGGAGACAGGGCTTCACTCAGATTACCTGTTTAAAGCTCGACGAGCGCCATGATATCGACCATCGAGGGAAGCATGGTACAACTTACCATTCCCCTTCCCATGAACGGAATGCGCGAGGAGTAGTAAAAAAGACGAGGCACCCCATAGACGGATCCGCTGTAACAAACAGGGGACTCGAGGGGCTCGCTTCGCAGAAAAGTCCTCACTCGGATCGGCTGATTGAAGCCTACCGAGCGTCATGATCTCGACCATTGAGACAAGCATGGTACAACTCATCCTCCCCTTAAATTTACCATATATTTTCTCAATTGATATATATATTTTAGATACAGTTTAAACACGAATTCAAAGATTTATTCATTTTTTTGTTTTTTTGTTATAGAGAGCAAATAATGCATAAAAGAAAATAATTTTTATTTTTTGTAATTGATAGGTTAGCATCACCATCTAAGATGAGATGGCTTAGTACTCCGACATGGAATTGTGTGATATTTTGTAAACCATGGGACATGGAATAGTTCTTTTGAGATGTTTGAATGTCTAACTTGGTTATAAATATATAACGTGCAGATCCTGTTTGGAAACGTAGTATTTTTGCAGTTTTGAAACAATACTATGATATTTGATGATACTATAGTATTGGAACACAAAAGGTGTTTGGTTTGTACAGGCAAAACACAGTTTTAAATACCATGGTTTACCTGAAAACCGTGGTATTTTTGGAGTTTTCGAAACTCCACTCAGGACCTCAGTTTTCTTCTCTTCTCTCTACATATATTTTGTTTTTCCAATAGAACTAAACAGATCTCGGTTTTGAGGAATACTATGATTTTACTGTGGTAAAGTAATACCGTAGTATTTTTGTCATGTACACTTGTAAACTATAGTATCTCAAAACTACATCATTTCAAAACTGCATTTCCAAACAGGCCCGCAACCTGTATGTCTTGTGGGTCTATCATGCTATATACAATACGCTCTGCTTAGCATTACTAAAATGGAACTCGTATTTGCCAATCTATTTGTATAGTTTTGTTTGGACTGAAGGGATATAAAGGAGACCTTAATGCTGCAGGGAGAATTAGGTCTATCTGTATATGAAGAAAGCAGCAGAACTGAGTGCTATTTTGTAAATCTATTAGGTGAAACCGATGCTGTTTTATGGAGACATGGGTTTTCAGTGCTATTGTCTGAACACTGTGATAGATCGGCCCCTCCATCCTCCACGGGCCTCGGGACGCTGCGATGAATTGATGGCCATCTGCGCTGGCCAGACATTGAGAACTGGAACGGCGGATTGCACTGATTAATCGCTTGGCCCTTGGTGTTCCATCTCAAATCACTCGAGCGATCCTAATGGGTGTACGCCTCCTAGTATAAGTCACCGACGCCTTGCGTTCCTGCTACCCGCGCTCTTAGTACTCAGTTTTAGGCCCTGTTTGGAAACAAAGTTTTTGAAAACCACAGTTTTTGAAATACTATACTATACTTTAGTTATGACAATGCCGTAGTTTATAATACCGCAGTTTTAAAAACTGAGGTCCAGAGCTAAGTTTAGAATGCCTTAAAACAACTATAGTATTTGCAATACTTCAGTTTTGAAAACAGAGATTTTACCTAGCTTGCCAAACACCATTATGTATATAATACTGCAGTATTTAAGAATACTGCAGTATTCTTCCAAAACTGCAGAAAAACTTTGTTCCCAAACACCCCCTTACTAGTAGTCAGCACGAAACAAATCGACCATTTTCTCCGTCGCCGGATTTCGGCCGGAGTCCGGTGGTGAGACGATGAGCGACTACTACGACAGCGACGACGACGTCGTGCTTGTTCGGCAGGAGTCGTCTGATGGCCGCGTCCTTCGAGCCAAGTCTACGAGGGGGAAGGAGGCTAGCGGCAGCAGGTATGGGACGTGGGATCAGAGCGAGCTGGAGAGGCACGTCTTCTCGTGGCGGCTTCAGGATGTGCTCGATAGGAATCTCCTAAATAAAAAGGTGATCTTTTTCAGATTTTCATTTTATCTCTCCCTGTTTTTTTTTCAATCACAATTGACTGTTAGGCCTCATTTGGATCAAAGAATAAATTTCTGAATCCTACATTTTCCTATGTTTTTGAACTAATTCTTATGAAATTCTTATATCATTTCTGTGAATTTTTTGCGTTACGAAAGAGCCTCAGTTTTGTTCTTATTCTGGAGTATCTTTCGAAAAATGCAGGTCAAGAAAGTACCCAAGACATTCAACTCGCTTGACGGTTACTTGCAGTCCTTCATCCTGCCACTGATCGAAGAAACCCGCGCCGACCTCTGCTCCGCGCTGGAAGGCATCAGGCACGCCCCGGCGGCCGAGGTGACCCGGATGGTGCAGCTCGACGAAGAGCAGGACATATTCCGCATCGGGGTCAAGAATGCCGACGACCCCAAGTTGGCCCAACGAGACCAGGCCTATGTCCCGAAGGACGCCGACTTGCTGGTGCTGACGGACCGGAGGCCCAGGCACAGTTCCGAGCTGGGCTTGACTGGCAAGCCCTACCTGCTCTGCTCCGTGCTGAAAGCCCAGAGCGGCGACGGCACGGTGGTGCGGCTGTCACGCTCGCTCGGGCCAGCGGAAGGGCTGCCTCTTTTTGCCGTCTTCCTGGTCAACATGACCACATATAATCGCATACTGAACGCTTTGGATGCGCGTGCTGCGGCGTGTAGGAACACCAGCCTCATTGAGAAGACATTGGATCCAAAGGTATAATCCTAATGCATCAGTTTATATCTCTAGCTATTAAATATTGCTGTGTTTTTATTGCTTTACATGACGTTTTCTTTTTGCTGACGACAGTTTGGTCGAGACTACAACGTATCGTCGTCAGAAACACCTTCGAGTCTTCTGGATCGGAAGCTTGATGGCCTGAAGGATTTCGAGCTCAACGACTCGCAGCTGTACGCGGTGCACGACTGCGTTTCCGCAGTGCACCAGCCGGCCTGCTCCGTGCGCCTCATCTGGGGGCCTCCCGGGACGGGCAAGACGAAGACCATCAGCGCGCTCCTGTGGTCCATGCTGATCGAGAACCACAGGACGGTGACCTGCGCTCCGACCAACACTGCTGTGGCGGAGGTCGCGTCGCGGGTCCTTGGTGTTATCGAAGAGTCCGGCAGCGGCTGTGCTGCAACGAAGTGTTTCTTAGGCGATGTCGTGCTCTTCGGCAACGAGGACAGGATGGCCGTGGACCGGAAACTAGAAAAGATCTTCATAGGCTCGCGTGTTTGCCGTCTGCGTCAGTGCATGATGCCAAGCACAGGGTGGACAAACTCCCTGAGCTCCATGATTGTACTTCTCGAGGATCCGATGGTTCCGTATGAAAGGTATGATGAGGCCATACAAGGTTGTTTATTGCATTTTGTTTCAGAAGAAATCAAGCTAAGAAATGAAATAGCTGTCTGTTCTTTACGGACGATGGATGACAAAAAAGTTAAGGAGATGCAGAAAGATTTACTGGAAGTGCAGAAAAAAGTACGATTGGTAGAGCGAGAGAAAATGTCATACGAGACCTACTTCCAGAGTAACTACAAGAAGCTCGCTAAGGATTTGCGCACTTGTGTGGAGACTTTCGTCGATGATCTTCCCAGATCCGCAACGTCAGAAGAAAACTTTTGCTGCATGGCAGAGATGCCGCTCTTGCTCGATGCGTTTGGAGTGCTCGTGCAGTCTGAACCATTCGAACAGCTACAAGCGCTGTTCAAAAGGGACACCGATGTTAGTTTCCGGCTGAAGGATGCGAGATCCTCGTGTCTTTGCAAGCTACGGCTCCTTTCTTCTAACTTTGAGCTTCCGGAAATGTATGACAGCCGAACGATCGAAGAGTTCTTGCTTCAGAATGCTAAGATCGTGCTCTGCACAGCTTCGAGCTCGTACCGCTTGCACTACATGCAGAAGGCCCAGCCCTTGGAGGTCCTTGTCGTGGACGAGGCCGCACAGCTCAAGGAGTGCGAGTCACTGATACCCCTGCAGCTGCCTGGCGTCCGTCACGCTGTTCTCATCGGTGATGAGTACCAGCTTCCCGCATTGGTCAAAAGCAAGGTCGGTTAATCCCTTTCCCTTTCTGCCGTGATGTTGAATTTAATTTACATCGCCGGTTTTGATAATAAAAAAACATGCTGTGATATGCATGTACAGGTTTGTGAGGATGCAGGATTTGGAAGAAGTTTGTTTGAGAGGCTAACATCTCTAGAACAGCCCAAGCACCTCCTCGACGTACAGTACAGGATGCACCCATGGATCAGCAAGTTCCCTGTCTCCAGCTTCTACGGCGGCCGGATAACCGACGGCCCCAATGTCCTGAACAGGAACTACGAGAGGCGGCACTTGGCCGGCCCCATGTACGGGTCCTACTCGTTCATCAACATCGACGGCGGCAGCGAGGCCACGGGCAAGCAGGACCGCAGCCTGATCAACCCCGTCGAGGCAGCTGCTGTCGCCCGGATCGTTCAGAAGCTGTTCATAGGTATCTGACGCGGTTCCAAGATCTCCCTGGACCTAGAGCACACAGTACGTACGTTGAGCTGATCTGCTGAACGTTTGCGCAGAGTCGGTTGACACGAGGAAGGCGATCCGCGTGGGAGTGGTGTCGCCCTACAAGGGCCAGGTCCGCGCCATCGAGGAGAAGCTCGGCAAGCAGGTGTACTCGATGCACAACGGGTCGTTCTCGGTGAAGGTGCGGACCGTGGACGGGTTCCAGGGCGCGGAGGAGGACGTGATCATCTTCTCCACCGTGCGGAGTAACACCGCCGGCAAGATCGGCTTTCTCGCCGACACCAACCGCACCAATGTCGCGCTGACGCGGGCCAAGTGAGCTTTTTGTTTTTGTTTGTGTGTCTGCAATAGTGCTCTCGACGATGATGTTTTTGTTTGGTATGTTTTGCAGACATTGCCTGTGGATCCTGGGTAACGCGAAGACGCTGGCCAGCGGCAAGACGATATGGCGGCAGATCGTGGACGACGCCAAGGAGAGGGGCTGCTTCTTCGACGCCAAGGACGACCAGGACCTCGCCAGCGCCATAATCAAGGCCTCGATCGAGCTGGACTTAGTGGAGAATCTGCTCAAGTTTGACAGGCTGCGGATCGGCGGCTCGAGAAGGTCCGGGGTATGATGGTAAACTCAACTCGCAAGCTCCGGGTCCGGGGTTCCAACTACCAAGTTAGAAACACCAACTTTGGCCAAAGTCTGTGTGTCTTAAGTTTTGAACTATCTTGCTTATGAGGTGATGATGATGATTGATCTAGATCCCTTAAATAAATTTAACATCACATGAAGAATCATGTCCTCGTTTGTACGTACTTTTGTTGCTTTGGACGTAAGGCTATCGTTGCAGTGTTCCCGCGCTCTACTCGTCAATTGTTCTAAAGTTTCATTAGGCCAGCTTAAATCTATACACGCTAAAGTGAAAAGTGGCCGTTTGGTCTTATCCGTTGTAGCACGGCACGGTTAGTTCCGAACTGTACTACAGACTCATCTTTGTGAACGAGTCAGGATAGACCCGGTTGTGCTGGCTGACCAAATATATAGATCCTGAGCTTCCAAATGTTAAAGGAAGTTCTGGTTGGACCGCGCACTCTCGGACCAACAACCAACCTCCCGCGTGGGACGCATATCATAAATTACGGTTCTGTTTTTTAAATAGATAACGTAAAAAATTCACAGAGTTAGCATAAAAACCCCGTCCAACCACTCAGATCCTATTTTTATAGTATATATGATAATTATGACAGATCGTGTAAGTTTTTATTGCATGTATGCAAATTTTGAATGACATTTTCTTTTCTATTGCATGCACACAAAAATTAGATGGCTCCATAAATATAGGATCGCTCCAACAGTCATCCAACTAGACTCGTTAGGACTAATTTATGATATTTGCTAATACTAATTATACGACACGGTGTATGTATTTATGCAATTCGGTACACTGCGTAAAAATCTGTTTTCTAATGCATATGTATAAATTTAGGGTGACAGAAATGTGCGATGAATGAAAATTGATTACCATGCATGGAAACAATAAAAATCTTATTTTAAATGATGCATTTTCTCTATAAATATAGGATCGCTCTAACAACCATGCAACTAGACTCGTTACAACCAGTTTATGATATACTGATACTAATTATGCTACACAGTCTTGTTATTTATGCAATACGAAACGCTGCATAAAAAAGTGCCACGAGGTACGTTGATAGGCACATCTCCAGATTCGAGCGTAAAAACTTTAAGTTTTAAGCATAAAACCCCTAAGTTACGTGCAAATACCGAGCAATGTGAGAGGTTGAGAACTCTGGTGCGTTATATTCACGATCATATTTTTATGCAGATCCAAAAATTATGGTAGATCGTGGTATTTTCCATTGCATGCACGCAATTTTTGGATAATATTTTTGTTTTCACTGCACACATGCAAAAAATAGGATGACATGGTTCACGCAGAGCATAAATTCTTACACAAAGTCACATAAATACATACACCATGTATCATTATTAATAAAAAAACTAATATCCAGTTTAACTAACAGACCCGCAAGAATTAGAGATAGTTTTATGGCAATCATAATATCGGTTCAACTAACAGCCACAAGTTTAATATGCACCAACAAAGATATGTTGTCTTCATTCCATGGAGTAAAATGTATATTCTGCGTCATATTGGAATTTATGCAATGAACCCTTCTAGTTTGTTATTCCTGTTGTGCGTTCTCGGTTTCACCGTACTAGGTATCTATTTCTGTAGTCTTGACAAAACAAGATGGGTAAGATAACTCATGCGATGTTTGCTATTTTTTCAGGGCTGTGCAAGGTGCGTTTGGTTGTGTTCCAAGATCACTAGACTAAAGTGATAAAGTTGTGCTGCATGATGCGCTTCTAGCAAATTTTATGCACCACACAAAAATAATTTATTCTAGATTAAACAAAATGTATGATTTCGATGTATGATTCTACAATATATAATTGGGCTTATATTTTTTATATACTATGTACTAACAAGTTACTTATATGAACATCATGCTTTATACATTTTCAAACGAAAATATTTATGATATTTCTTGTTGCGTTTTATGCTACTACTAGAAAGCGTAGGCTAGTCCCTGGACACACGTGCCTAAATTTATGACACATTTTTGGTGTGTTTTATGACAACCTCGTGTGAAACCAGATACACAACAACCACTCTAATTCGTGTGTGTTTTTACGTTTTTGGGTTGATTTTTATGCAATCTCCTGTGGAGCGAGATACACGACAACTAACCCAAATTGCGCGTGTGATTTATGATGTCCGTAACTGTCATAAAAATTCATCTCATTGGTCATTGTAACAATATTTACACTATCTGGCTTAATTTACGCTAAAACTTGGTGATTTTACGCTCGAACATGTGTAGCACCCACATAGCACCCTGCATGCAAATTTTTTGTATGTACAAACAATTTTTGGATCTGAAACCGCACATGCTGTAAAAATCAAAAACCGCATGCGTGTCTTGTGGGGACTGCACTGGACATGAGTTTTTATGCTATGTATCTACGAACTATTTACACTATTTCTATGAACGATTTACGCAAAAAAACACTACCCTAATTTATGCGCGTGCGTCCCATGCTAAGGGTTGACTATTGGATTGGGGTTGCAATATATATATATATATGATAGACTATAACAGGATAGACTTATTTTTGCAATGTTTACCTTATGAAGGAAACATGTGACACCTAAGAGGGAGGGGGATGGGTGAATTAGACCTTCTAAAACTTTCTTTAAACTAGGCCACAAATAAACCCCTAGAGCAAAAACCTATGCAATTAATCAAACTAGAATGTGCAAACTATGTTTTGTCTAAGCGTTGCTATCTCTACCGCAATGTCTAAGTTTCAATCCTAAGCAATCTAACTATAAAGACAAGATTGAAACTTAAATGCTTAATGTAAATACGGAAGCTAATAGCAAGGCAGAGATGCAAACTCTCGTGGATGACACCGATATTTTTACCGAGGTATCCGGAACCACGCAAGGTCCCGACTAATCCTCGTCGGTGCCCCTACGCAAAGGGACCACAGTCGACTAACTTCGTAGAGAGCCGGGGGCCTTCTCCATGCACAAGTGGTGCTCCGCTTCCGGCTCCTCTCGGACGCTCCCCGCCATCTCCACTATCGAGCTTTCGGCTAAAACGCCGCGGGCCTCGTTCCCTCCGGTACATGGTGGCGGTCGTGACACAAACTTGGTTGTCACGGTTTCACAGCTCTCGCCCCACTCGGTATAATTACAACGGCTGGCGCAAGAGTCGAGGGGTTTTGTGTTTTTTCTAAACTCACTCAACTAACTACGAGTTACATAGAGCAAGCGCTAAAGCAGTCTAACTAACCTAAGCCCCTCGCAAAGCACCTACGCTAATCACCGAGTGATTCTATTAAGCACTTGGGTGTATGAACACCTGGAAATGTCTTAACTATGCCTTGGTAAGTTGCTTGGGCTCCCACACCTCCAAATGGCTGGTTGGGTGAAGTATATATAGGCCCCAACTCAAATATAGCCGTTGGAAAGCAGTTCTGCAGCTTTCTACGGCGCATCGGACTGTCCGGTTGTGCCCCGGACATGCCACGTGTACTAGCCGTTAAAGGTAGCTGTTGAAGCTTCCGAAGATGGCGCACCAGACATGGCGCACCGGACAACCCATGCTCACTTGCCATATTTTGGCCATATCTTTTAGCTCCGAACTCCGATTTCGATGATCTTGTACTTTTTAGAAAGCTTATGAAATTATCTACATTCCAGAGTTGAAGACATACCAGTTTGAGCAAATTTGGCACACCGGACAGTCCAGTGTGCAATGAACATCCCATATGTTGTTGTAGTTTTTTTCAGCAATTCCGACTTTGTATTGTGCCATAACGTTTAGCTCCGAACTCCAATTTTGATGATCTTGGACTTTTTGGAAAGCTTATAAAATTATCTACATATCAGAGTTGAAGTCATGTCAGTTTTTGTAGATTTGATTTTGTGAAACATTTCCAATTCAGTGAGCCCTTCCTCTCAACTTTGTCAACTTCACTTTTGTTTTGTAGATTTGTATCTCACTTCTACTTTTTGTTGTATTGAACTCTTAGCATGTATAAAGTGTCTTCAATATGAATTTGTAATGTCTTCTATGGGTCTTATAATGTCTTCTTTGAGGTGTTGTATCCTCAGAGCCTCAGTCCAATCCACTTCGCATCCTGTGAACTACAACACACAAACACTTGAGAAATACATTAGTCCACATGTTATGTTGATTATCAAACACCAAAACCTATTGAGCTAGATGGCTCGAGGTCCATTTTTCTTACACCTTATTAAACGAACTAAGTTCTAGACTCTTTAAGAACGAGCCATGTTTAGTGATAGGAACGGGGGTGCCCGATCTTCTGTCAGGTGAAGATTACTATCGATTTGGTGGAGATGTCACACAGACGATCCGGCTTCCAATCAACACGACTAGAACCCCGCAATCGCAGCACCACTTCTCTTCTGGTTATCAACCATGCACTTCACGATTGACCTCGCCACGAGGGCTAATTCCTGCCTGAGAATCAAAGACACAAGCAAGAACAAGAAAGAACACAATCTAGAATATTGCGGATGAATGATTAAGCTCACAAGTTGGGGTCTCACAAACCGATCTACGACGACTGTTCTTGACAGATCTAAACTTAAGCAAAACCCAACCCTAATGTGGCGGCAGCTGCTGAATAAATAAAGTATTAGGTCGTGCGTGACCCCTGGACTCGCCCCTAATGGGCTCCGACGCGATACACGGCCCAACGGCCCAACAGACGGTGTCGCAGCACCAAAATAGAATCTGAAAGCTGACTTGTTTCGATGATTCCCGTTGACTTCAGACAAATTTTAGGGTGGAACCAGTTGGGTTGGTTAGATAATCTCCTTATCTTTCCAACCATATCAAGTCCATCGCAATCGGAGTCCGTATGCATCTTGGGCGTCTATTTTAGTGCAGACTAGTCTTGGAACCCGAGATGGAGTCGCAGTCGAGTCGGACTTGATCTTCTTCCTGTTATGGCGCCCTTGCTGCTCCTTCTCAACACCTAGGCCTTTCCCAAGTCCTTGCTGGTCCTCTCCAAGGTTCCTAATCATCAAAACATCCATGGCCCCAAGCGTAAGCTTTGAAACACAATTGACTAGGGTAGAACGTACCTGGAGATTTAGCTGTCGTGCACGCGATCGTGTTATCGGTCCATTCATTTTATGCATAGAAGTGATGTCCTCATCATCCTCCTCCTCTTGAATTGGAGTCGTCCTCGACTCGATCTCATTTTCGTCACCCATATATGGCTTCAAATCTGAAATGTTAACGGTGGGACTAACCCGAAAATCTAGAGGCAACTCAGGTGGTAATCCAGGGGTATCTCAGAGGGAAACACATCCATGTCCTCATCATCCTCTCCCTCTTGAAGTGGAGTCGTCCTCGACTCAAGCTCATCTTCTTTTTCCAAATATGGCTTTAAATCTGAAATATTAAATGGTCCAACAGCACGGTTGGGCAAGCTCGCTTCAGGAATCAAATCAATCTGGTGCTCAATCCCACGAATGGGAGGAAGTTCTGGAGGTAACTCAGAGGGAAAACATCTTGGAACTGCTGCAAAAGGTTAGTCACAGATGCGGGCAAAGTGCTAGCAATATCATCAATAGAAAAGAAAGCATCTTTGCAAACCAAGGCATAACAACAAGCATCAGTAGCATGAGTTTCAAGAAGATCAGATTTAGTAGCAAGCATGACAGGAGCTTTCAATTTAATTTGTTGCTGAATTTCTGTCTCATTAGTTGGTTCATTATTGGTACTTGCAGCTCTATCTTTATCAGCTTGTACAATTTCAGTAAGTGTCAAAGGTAGCAAAGTAATGTTTTTATCTTTATGCCTAAAAGTGTATGTATTACTCCTACCATGGTGACATGCATCAGTATCATATTCCCAAGGTCTACCCAACAAAAGAGAACAAGCTTCCATAGGTACTACATCGCAATCCGCATAATCAGAATACATACTAATGGAGAAATGCACTCGTACCATGTGTGTCACCTTAACCTTGCCTGAATCATTGATCCACTGAATGTGGTATGGATGTGGTCGTGGACGTGTGGTCAAGCCAAGCTTCTTGACCAAATCTGAACTCACCAAATTATTGCAGTTTCCACCATCAATAATAACACGTGCACGCCGATTCTCGATGGAGAAGAAAGTCTGGAACAAATTATGGCGTTGCTGCTTCTCTGATGATTCAGGCTGAGAACTAAGAACACACTGCACCATGATGCTTCGAAGGTTCACCATAGCATCAGCACCAAGTATGGCATCATCATTAGCAGCAACATCACTGGAGTCATCATCGTCACCCTCACCGTCGGAAGCACTAATGTAGCCATCATCCGTAGCAATGTATGTTCGCTGACTCGGGCAATCCTTCTTCACGTGACCAATCCCATGACAGCGGTGGCAAACAATACCCGAAGAACGACCACTGGAAGGTGCTGCAGGTGCTGGTGAATTCTGTTTCTTGGAGGGTACCTGCAAAGGAAGGTTACCAACATGTGCAGCAGGTGTCGAGGAAGGTGTATGACTCGAGGCAGGTGTGTGCGTCTGTGATGTAGAGGAGGCACCAAAAGTAGCCCTAGGTCGATGTTGGCGTCCCTGCAATTCCTTCTCTGCAAGCATAGCAAACTGGAACAACTTGTTGACAGTGTTAAATTCTTTTTAATCCACAATGTCCTGAATGTCACGCCGCAAACCTGAATAAAAACGGCAAAGAGCGTCCTCATGTCCCTCTACTATCCCACAACGCTGCAATCCCTTCTGAAGCTCAGCATAATAATCTTGAACAGATTTATCCCCTTGCTCTAAACGCATCAATTTCTTACGCAATTCTCTATGATAAGATGGGGGAACAAATCTATCGAGCATAGCTACCTTAAGATCTTCCCAAGTCGTAGGTGCTCTACCATCCCCAACTAGACCAGTCCACCAGACAATAGCAAAATCTTTAAATTCACTAGTGGCTTGTCTAACTTGATGTCGTTCAGATACAAGGTGGGCAGCAAATTTCTGTTCTATCGTCATCTCCCAATCAAGATATCCCTCAGCATCATAATGACCCGAAAAAGATGGTATAGAAAATTTAATCTTAGCATAAAGGTCGTCAGGAGCACGATTGTTATTACCTTGCTGGCGATGTTGGTGTGGCATACCTTCTGTGTTTTGATGAAGACGGCGACGTAGGCGCAAATCTCTGGTGGCCGCTTCATCATAATTACCTTCTTCATCAAACACCGCATCATCGGGAAGACGTGGACGAGGAGGTGGTGGTGGAGGTGCTTGTTGTTGCGTCTCCAACACAGCAAGTCTGTCGATGATCTGAGACAATCGTCGATCCAGCCTCTCGTAAGTCTTGCCAAGGTTCATGTCAATGAAGGCATCATGCACTGACTTGTGGACCATCTCCTCCATTTGCTCCTTCAGGAGCTTGTTGTTTGCCTCAAGATCTTGGCGGCTAACACATTCATCGAAGTCAGTAGGGATTCTTGCTTCTTCGTCGTCGCCTGCCATCGAAACACAAAAACAGGAAACAAACGGTGATGGTTATCCCTAATAATTTCACTACACGCTCCTCTCAGGTGGAACACAGGAACACACTCTATTGTATCTTACCAAGCTCTTACAAGTGTCTGACGTAATACAAGCAAAGGACGGTACAATCGGAGGCTGGTTCGTGATACTTACCGAGAGGTAGTGAAACCGCGATTGCAAGGTCACAGTTGTACTGATCAGAAGAAAGTATGTGGAGCTTGGGAGGCCAAAAACTAATATCAAGGATTAGCAAAAATCGAGTGCAGATTAGCGAAGTTCAATAAGTGTCCAAAGCACAAAACACAATTGCTGGCTAAGACGTGTCCTATCGAAGCATAACAAGATAAAAGTAACAAACTAGCAGAATGACAGTTCTGTAAATAGAGCAAATTTTTCAGCACAAATAAAAATCAAAGGCGCGTTTCCAAAGGAGTACCAGCAAAAGAGCTCGAAATATTCTGAATTTTTTATCACTGATCCAAAATCACAAAGGATGGAAGCACACAAAATTTCACTTGAAACAGAGTTGTATTGTGGCCTAGAGAAAATCAGAAAGGATCTCTGAAATTCCTGAAAACACTTAAACATTTTTTTAATTATCTTCTCGATTTTTTTGAATTTTTTGACCGAATGAAGTCACCCTAGAATGGAGTCAGGAATCTGCTGTAAAAATTTGAGCTCAAACGGAGCACCGATCGAAAAGTTATGCCTGTTTTATGGAAGATACCTCAAGTTATGGTTTTCAAGGGCACAAATTGGTGGGAACCGTAGCGGCGGCTATAGAGCACAGGGGCACAAACCTCCTTGGTATAAGCAATAGGTAAGCGCCAAATGATGAAATAAGGAGGGGCTGCAATGCAATGCGGTTTGCAACCTAATCTAGGGCTAGCGTGGCGAGAGTTCACACAAGGCGGATAGTGAGGGCAAATCGAGTAATGTGGTGTCTCGACTTGTAATCTAGGAAAGGTGGATGGGATAGCGGCAGAAATAAATAATAGCGACGGAGCAGTTGAACTACGATGACGACACGACCTAAACCAGCAACAAGACTCGACACGGACACAAACTCAACAAAGCAATCTGAAACGAAATTGCAAGGCTAAACAGGGTTATAGGACAGCGGAATTTTTTTTGTATGACAATTATCTGGAGTTATATGATGAAAACCCTAAACTAAACTAGGGTAAGCCTGACGGTAATACCTGAGTCTTTGAATACCACTTGATAGGAACGGGGGTGTCCGATCTTCTGTCAGGTGAAGATAACTATCGATTTGGTGGAGATGTCACATAGACGATCCGGCTTCCAATCAACACGACTAGAACCCCGCAATCGCAGCACCACTTCTCCTCTGGTTATCAACCGTGCACTGCGCGATTGACCTCGCCACGAGGGCTAATTCCTGCCTGAGAATCGAAGACACAAGCAAGAACAAGAAAGAACACAATCTAGAATATTACGGATGAATGATTAAACTCACAAGTTGGGGTCTCACAAACCGATCTACAGCGACTGTTCTTGACAGATCTAAACTTAAGCAAAACCCAACCCTAATGTGGCGGCGGCTGCTGAATAAATAGAGTATTAGGGCGTGCGTGACCCCTGGACTCGCCCCTAATGGGCTCCGACGCGATACACGGTCCAACGGTCCAACAGACGGTGTCGCAGCACCAAAACAGAATCTAAAAGTTGACTTGTTTCGACGATTCCCGTTGACTCCAGACAAATTTTAGGGTGGAACCAGTCGGGTTGGTTAGATAATCTCCTTACCTTTCCAACCATATCAAGTCCGTCGCAATCGGAGTCCGGATGCATCTTGGGCGTCCATTTTAGTGCAGACTGGTCCTGGAACCCGAGATGGAGTCGCAGCCGAGTCGGACTTGATCTTCTTCCTGTTGTGGCGCCCTTGCTGGTCCTCCTCAACACCTAGGTCTTTCCCAAGTCTTTGCTGGTCCTCTCCAAGGTTCCTAATCATCAAAACATCCATGGCCCCAAGCGTAAGCTCTGAAACACAATTGACTAGGGTAGAACGTACCTGGAGATTTAGGGTCTGTTTGGTTGGGCTGTGGCTGTGGAAAAAGTTGCTGTGGGCTGTGAGCTATGGAAAAAGCTGCTGTAGGTTGTGAGCTGTTAAAAAGCTAAAAACCGTTTGGTGGAAATCACTAAAAGTCGTTAAAAATTCTTCGATATATGTTTTCACAGTTCCATCCGAAAAGCCACTAAAAGCAGGTCCAGAGGTGCTTTCAGATTTGCACTACGAGAAAGTCGGCTTTTAGAAAAAGCTGCTTTCTGGATCCAGCCCTTTGGTTGGCTTTTGGCTTTTAGGGAGGCAAAAGCCAAAGCCAAAAGTCAAACCAAACACACCCTTAGCTGTCGTGTACGCGATCGTGTTATCGGTCCATTCATTGTATGCATAGAAGTGATGTCCTCATCCTCCTCCTCTTGAATTGGAGTCGTCCTCGACTCGATCTTATCTTCGTCACTCATATATGTCTTCAAATCTGAAATATTAAAGGTGAGACTAACCCGAAAATCTGGAGGCAACTCAGGTGGTAATCCAGGTGTATCTTAGAGGGAAACACATTCATGTCCTCATCATCTAGGCTAGCGCGACGGGCCGAAAACTCTGAACGAGCCTGACACGTCGCTCGTATCAGACTGCGCTCGAGCCTATATAGAGCCGAGACGTGCTAGGCTCAGGGGTCTAAATGCTTGGCTAGCGGGCCACAGGCTTGATGACCATCTCTAAAAAGTAGCCTACGCGACAAGCCGGTCGGAGGTTGGGGCAGACCCTAATGTGGTATGTATAGAACACGGCGTATCCTAGAAACACGCAAGAGCAATTAGTTTAGTTGTTTAAGTGTTGTGTTTTGAAATAACCAAACATAGTTTGAACAATTTTTATTTCGCTACTGGCTGAATGTGGTTTATATATATAATAACGTATTCTCGGTATTATGCACAATAGTATATAGGGTGTGATAATGCTATACAGTAGAATCCTCTGCGGCGTCTTCAAACATCCACAACGAAACCACTGATTGCTCATTCGATGAACCCGTGTGGTCCGATAGATCCGTTGGGCCGGGCCGGGAAGGTACAGTACCTGTAATTGGAATCAATTAATGCCACCATTTAAGCAAGCGGCACTTGTCCGATAGATAGACGTATCTTTCCGCAATCGTTTCATTTCCAAGAGCTAATAATCCATGAAATCATATCCGAGACCGAGAGGTAGATAGATGCAGATACGTGTCGCATCACTTCCTACATGCGTATAGACTGTAGCTCGCTTGCGGTCCTGCCGAGAAGTCACATGCCATTCTTCTTCTTGCCTTTGTTTCATTCCGCCCATGGGCGGGAAGATACACACATTACTTCTGTACTTTGTTTAAGTGCCAACAAAGAGATTCTCGCAATAAAAGGAAGAGTTCAATGGAGACCATCTCTCTCTCTCTCTCTCTCTCTCTCTCTCTCTCTCTCTCATAAAAAAGCATATGAAACCGTTAGTACTTGTCAAGTTTAATTAAGCACGTAGCAGACTGACAGATGAGGCTTTATTTGTCGTCATAAACAGTTACACATCACGCATCGGTGTAGCTAAGAGCAACTGATGCCAGACAAGTCACTGTCTAATCTTATCAGCAACGCCCTGCCCTCTGAACTCTGGTGGACTCTCTGCTCGTTGCCTGATGATGTGTGCTCTTCTCTCTGGGGCAGATCGAATTGGGAGGTCCTAAATGCTGATGTGGTTGGCCTTCAATCGATCTAGTTCGGTTTGTTGTCATCACTTGGGAACATCTTCAGCTGCCACCTGCTTAATTCATTAACATAGGACACAGGAGGGATCGGCCACGACGGTGCTGTGATGTGCTAAGCAAATGCCATCTGCAGGACTTGCTTGGCTGTAGCGTGGTTGCCAAATTTTGCTTCACGGCTAAGGTCCATCGCTCTTGAGGATATAGTATGACACTGATAATAACGCCAACGGTTTGTACTAAGCAAATGCACTTGAATGCCAACTGTTGAACTGCAGGGGTTCATTGTCAGTCACTAAAGCCGGTCATCAGTATTGTGTGTCCAACTCAATGTGCCGCGCGGTATTCATTAACTTGTTGGTTTGGTTTATGGTGCCGGTTCAACATCATCAGAGACACAGCATCCACTTCCATATATCCTTCCATGCATGTCTTTTCCGTAAGCATGATGCTTACTACAACGAAAATACCTTATAGGGGCGTATATAGAAATTGAATAATTTATCTCAAGAAAACGGCATATTCCATATTTTTCCTGTTGCAGTTTATAAGGTATCTCAAATATAAAGAAGCTATCTTATATACTCCCTCCATCCAATTCTATAATTTGTTTGACCTTTTTTATCAAATTTGATCGCCTTGTCTTATTCTGTTTTTGCAAAAAATAAAAAAATAAATAAATAAAAAACTAGAAATCTTACACCATGCAACTATTGAAATCATTCACATATAGCCATCTAGGCTGTTTTGATAATGGTTTTAGCTAGCGTGGACCGTACGTGGCAGCAGATCCACATGTCAGATCTCTTCGGTTCATCTCACTCTTGCCTCTCCTGCATCACTGCTGGGTAGCACCCTGTGTTGCTACTCGCTCGTCCAAGATGAGCCCAAAAAGATTCTCGAGGTTTTGGGTCTATAGAGAAGGGTATATAGACCACGAACCCATCCAAATCCGACGGACGATGTCGCGGGTTGGTGAGACCGTGATGTGGCTAGACCACTAACTCGATTTTGGTATAGGATTCATGTTATAGAGTTTAGCATATATCCTGTGCTAGCACTAAAATCCTGAGAAGGGGAGGGGTCAACGGCGGCGACGAGGGAGAAAAGGCGGGGGCCACAAGGTCGAGGGGAGGGGGGTTGGGGGCAAAGGGTGGGAGATGAGGGATGATCCAAATAATACTGTGTATTGGTTTTGAGTAAGGGATAGGTGTTATCTAGCGATCTAAATAGTTTGTTTTGATAGTGTGTTAAATCTGGGTGCAATTTTTGTGGATTTAGTGAAGGGTATGAGGTGATTTGGTTAGGTGAGTTATATAGTGGTATCGATCACGGGCAAATCCAGGGGAAAAGTGGGCCATGCCCCCCTTAATTTTGTACATCCTTTTATACCTAATGAATATTTATTGTTAAGTGTAGAAAAATCGAAGTTTTGGATAGGATAAAGCCCTGTTCGAAACCTCTAAAACCAATAGGTAGCGGCTAAAATTAGTTGAGAGGTTTAGAATGATCAATTGATTGACCGATTAATTGTTAGCTATACCCCTCGAATAAGCATTAGTTGTTAATTGCCTTAACCCAGCTAAAACCAGTTAACAATTAGCTCTAGAGGTTTGCAACATGGCCTAACACAACCCTGTCATGAGCCTCCTCGTCGGATCCTCTCCGGTCCAGCCTTCATATCTATCACACTAACTCTAATCTTCCTGACGCCACCTAAACTAGTCTTCCCCTGATACTGACGCCACCTAAATTAGTCTGCCCAACCCCGCCCCTTACTGGCGCCTCCGTCCCTCACCCCATCGTCGTCGCGATGCTGGCCCCCACAAGATGGATCTTGCTCGTCGCAATGATGTGACTCGTCCCCGGCGGTCGACGAGCTTGGTGAACCAGCAAGCACTGGCTCTCAACTGTAGACGTTGCCTGATCCCACACCTTTTGTGGCGTCATGTCCTTCAAAGAGATCAAAATTCGATAAGGTACACGACTTTGATTCCGTCATTAAGAACTAAGCGGTATGATTGTTTCTTTTATTCATACAGTTTTATTTTTTGAACTTGTATTGTGTATTTGTAACACTCACTTTGTAATTTGCTAGAAATAATACCAATAGAGAAACAATTTCTCCTTGCGTGGGTTTGACCTTTATGTATCATTCCATGGGAACACCATATTCAAAAGCAAATGATTAATAAAAGAGTACATGCTACTAAATCATGCATCATGCTGAGCTTTTCTTGTGTGTGCATTACTTGTGACAATGTAAAGAGAAAAAAAACAATATAAAAATGAATAAGTTAAAACTAGAGTGGAATTTGAGATCTAAAAGGAATTTTGGGAATTTAGAAAAGAGAAGAAATGAATATTATGAGGGAAAAAAAATAAGTAAATAAAAATATATGGTTCCAAAACTAGAGATTGAAATTGTGTAAATAACTCAAGGGAGGAACTCATAACCAAATCCAAATTCAAGTTTGAATTCAAAAAGGAAAAAAAAGGAAATTAAAGGAAAAATAAAAGGAAAAGGAATAACCCTGCTACTTGGGCCGGTGGCTTGAATTTCGGCCCATCTCGCGAATTTTCCCTCCATGCCGCACAGCCCAGCTACATGAACCAGGCGCCGACTTGTGGGCCCCGCTGTCCATACTCACGCCGCATCACGCGTTCCCGCGGATCGCTGTCGTGTGGGACCCTGCCGTCAGCCGCGAATCGCGCGCGTGCGCTCCTCTGTGCCACTGACCGATGGGCCCTCGAAGCCAGATCCATCTCCAACCGAAGGCGTGATGCTCGGCTAATGCGCGGACCTCGCGCGGGTGGTTCTAACCACCATCCCGCCTTCCTCTCGCTCGGCGCGGACTCGCTAGTCCATAAGGTGCGAGCGCAGGCCCCTTCCTTCCCCGTATTCTGCTCTCCACGTCATACACCACACCACCGCCGCGCCGTGAGAGAACTAAGCCTGCCGCCACATCCGAACCAAGTGGTCACCGGCGTTGGGACCCCAGGAATTAGTCTAGGAGCGTCCGTGGGCCTTTTGGGCGGGTGGCGTGCCGTCCGTGGGAGAGATCGATTGACGAGCAAGGCGCAATTGCTCATCGGACTTCAAATCTCCGCCGCGGTCCGCTCTTCGTCGCGGCCAGCGTCGCCGTGGCATCGATTACCGGTAACAAGCCCATCCTTGTCCTCGTTATGCATTGCGCATAGTGTAGCAGCGACAAATGGGGAAGCGGGAGTGCGGGGTGGATGCCCGCCGGTAGCGAGCGCCGCCGTGGCTCTGGGTGCGCGGCCGTAACGCGGGAGCTCGAGGACGATGGCGTGTTTAGGACCGTTGGATGCCCTCTGATCGGTTACGATGGAACCCTGGGGTGTTACGCTTAGGTCAAGAAATTTGATCCGTTCAGATCCGATCGGACGGTGGATCGTGGCCTGCACCCTTTCGGCCGAGCAAGCATTCAAAAGAGTCCCTGTAGTTTATAGAAATCAACCCGCCGTCCAGGGACCCTGTTCCCTGTGTCTTTGGTAACTTACCCCGTGACCCCTGGCCTTTCCAGAAATTGAGGCCCAGTCCAGTACTGGTTTAATCGATTTAAATGAATTAGAAATTGGATTTTAAATATGAAAATAAACATTAGAACTTGTATAAATCATAGAAAATCCATTTTTAGTCCAAATTGAGCCATTCCAGTTCCTAAAATTTTGTAATTTTATTCTCTAGCACTTAGTGTCTCTGTTATATCATGACAACAGTAAGAAAATTAATCCCACACTTAATCCTATTTTAAACACATAAAACCTTTGAAAATCCATAACTTAAAATCTATAACTCGAAAAATTATGATTCCTGTTTCTAGGATTTTATTTTAATGTGTAGATTATTACTGTGTATTTTGTTTATATGTTTGATGTGATGTTAATTTTGCCTATGCACTGCTTGTTTGTATTGCTACGACTAGCGTGAGGTCACGAGTCATCTGAAGATCATCCTGGTACCTAGAATCTCAAGTCTCAGGCAAGTTGTGCCCTTGATCACTTCTTTTTACCCACTCATGTTCTAATTAATCATAATGATCTGCATAGGTTAATTTTGATGGGACCCAATAGGTTACCCTAGTTTGATTATCTTTATACCTTGTTTACCACCGAACTTTTTGGGTAGTACTTGCTAGTGCTTTATGTGGTTTTGGGTATGAAGATACATTAATCATGATCACACTTTTATTATCTGTTTATTATCACTGTTCATGATAAGATCATTATGTTAATTGGAACATGGAGCAACCACCCGGGAAAACAGTGCTACCACAAGGGTATAATGGGACGCCCTTGGCTGATTAATTAGGAAAGCTAGTGGAGGACTACCTTACCCGAAAGGGGCAAGGGCAGTAGGGGAGTGGTCAGTGTAGGGAGGCCCTCGGGATGATTTTGCTGCGATGGCGGTCATGCAAGGGATTCCTGCATTGGAGCTTCCTATAAACCGTAGCGGGTTTTCTGAAGCTAGTGGAACTTTGTAAAGGCCTCGTAGTGTTACCCTGCCTCGCCTCCTCGGTAGAGGTGTATGGGAAGTCGCGATCCCTTGGCAGATGGGTAACATGACTTGTGGGTAAAGATGCGCAACCTCTGCAGAGTGTAAAACTGGTATACTAGTCGTGCTCACGGTCATGAGCAGCTCGGACCCTCACATGATTAATTTATGGAACTAAATTCAATTTGTCATATGCATTGCATCGCAGGTGATGTTGTTACTTTTGTTCTACTGCTTAATTGGGTTGGTATTTACTTATACTTAGTAATTGCTAATAAAATTTTGACCAACTTTAAAAGCAATGCTCAGCTCTAACCATCCTTTTTGGTAAGCCTTACACTTCACATGAACTCCCACCTTTGGCGAGTTCATTCACATTATTCCCCACAACTTGTTGAGCGATGAACGTATGTGAGCTCACTCTTGCTGTCTCACACCCCCCACAGGTCAAGAGCAGGTACCACAGGATGAGGCGCGTGGAGGATGCTGTGATGAGTTCGTGAGTGGTCTAGGCCGTCGTCTCCCAGTCAACTTTGGGTTGCTGGACCGTTGTCTTCTTATAATGTAATTATTTATTTTGTATAGAACTCCTATTATATAGTAAAGATGTGACATTCGATCCTGTGCCATGATTCATCATATGTGTGAGACTTGGTCTCAGCACACCTGGTGATTATGTTTACGCCCGGGCTTTGGACCCCTGAAACCCGGGTGTGACAGAAGTGGTATCAGAGGAATGTTGACTGTAGGACGAAACCTAGATAGAACTAGACAACCAATATTTACTTACCTCTACTACTCTGATTCTTATCTAAACTTATCTCAATCTTTTCTCATCTATTCCCGCTTTACTCTGATTACTCTTACCTTTTCCTTCTAAAGACAAATGTGGATTTCACACTTTGAAATCACGTGCCTAAAGTGATCTTTAGGAATAGGAGACCTATTCTTAGGAACAAAAACAAAACTATTTTTTTATCTATATGCTTGAATGCTTGTTCTTATGATATTTGTTTGATTTAGATCTTTGATTGAGTGTGATGAGTTGTGGAGTAATGGCCACAATTGCATCTACATATACATATAGGCATAACAAAATATATTCATAAGATAACCAGACAACCTAGATTATTCCCCATCAAAATATCTAGCCTAACGATATCCATCTCATCTTAAAAGATTCTACCTTATCCTTACGGATTCATCTTGCCCTAATTAGCATATTTATCCCACTCTAGAATAACAACCATGAGCTAATACAAAAACTTATTTAGATCTTAACTAGTCTAATCTAGTCATATCCAACCTAATCTAGATTCTATCTAATCTATTATGATCTAATCTAGAGTAAGTTACTTAATGCTAGTACAAAGGATATGGCCATACTCCTAATTCACCCAAGCTTAAATCGGTAACTTAGATCAACTCGGCCATACCCAACAACCTGACCTACATAATAGGTTACATAACCTATCCCAATCATTCAGAAGCAAAACAACCAAACCAGATTATGACTAATATCATTTAACTTATAGTCACCTACTAAATTAGCTGCTCCACCTACTACTTTATCTTAACTACATGTCCCTAATTCGGATAACAACTTCAAGAACGAAGAATCGAAGATGATCAACTTCATCAAGAAAGGATGAGCACCAACTCAAGTCTTCAAGGATCAAGTGAGATCACCAAGATGAGTCAAGATCCACAATCTTGGATGGAGTCTTTTCTTACCCCATTCCTTCTTACCCAAAACTATATATGCTTTAAAGATATCTTTCATCCTGCATAAGTGGGTATACCCATATATACACAAGCCTTCCTAATCACCCACTATTGTCAATATATATATATATATATATGAAACTCTGGATCTTGAACCTATTATAGACTAAAAGCCGAATCACAAACCAATCCTTATGTATCTCTTTTCTTACAAATCTCGAGGACGAGATTATTTTTTTAGGGGGGTAGGATTTGTAACACTCACTTTGTAATTTGCTAGAAATAATACCAATAGAGAAACAATTTCTCCTTGCGTGGGTTTGACCTTTATGTATCATTCCATGGGAACACCATATTCAAAAGCAAATGATAAATAAAAGAGTACATGCT
The DNA here is from genome assembly GCF_902167145.1 of Zea mays. Taxonomy (NCBI): domain Eukaryota; kingdom Viridiplantae; phylum Streptophyta; class Magnoliopsida; order Poales; family Poaceae; genus Zea; species Zea mays. The sequence goes on from NC_050102.1 coordinate 154,551,471, forward strand.
ACTAAATCATGCATCATGCTGAGCTTTTCTTGTGTGTGCATTACTTGTGACAATGTAAAGAGAAAAAAAACAATATAAAAATGAATAAGTTAAAACTAGAGTGGAATTTGAGATCTAAAAGGAATTTTGGGAATTTAGAAAAGAGAAGAAATGAATATTATGAGGGAAAAAATAAGTAAATAAAAATATATGGTTCCAAAACTAGAGATTGAAATTGTGTAAATAACTCAAGGGAGGAACTCATAACCAAATCCAAATTCAAGTTTGAATTCAAAAAGGAAAAAAAGGAAATTAAAGGAAAAATAAAAGGAAAAGGAATAACCCTGCTACTTGGGTCGGTGGCTTGAATTTCGGCCCATCTCGCGAATTTCCCCTCCATGCCGCACAACCCAGCTACATGAACCAGGTGCCGACTTGTGGGCCCCGCTGTCCATACTCACGCCGCATCACGCGTTCCCGTGGATCGCTGTCGTGTGGGACCCTGCCGTCAGCCGCGAATCGCGCGCGTGCGCTCCTCTGTGCCACTGATCGATGGGCCCTCGAAGCCAGATCCATCTCCAACCGAAGGCGTGATGCTCGGCTGATGCGCGGACCTCGCGCGGGTGGTTCTAACCACCATCCTGCCTTCCTCTCGCTCGGCGCGGACTGGCTAGTCCATAAGGTGCGAGCGCAGGCCCCTTCCTTCCCCGTATTCCGCTCTCCACGTCATACACCACACCGCCGCCGCGCCGTGAGAGAACTAAGCCTGCCGCCACATCCGAACCAAGTGGTCACCGGCGTTGGGACCCCAGGAATTAGTCTAGGAGCGTCAGTGGGCCTTTTGGGCGGGTGGCGTGCCGTCCGTGGGAGAGATCGATTGACGAGCAAGGCGCAATTGCTCATCGGACTTCAAATCTCCGCCGCGGTCCGCTCTTCGTCGCGGCCAGCGTCGCCATGTCATCGATTACCGGTAACAAGCCCATCCTTGTCCTCGTTATGCATTGCGCATAGTGTAGCAGCGACAAATGGGGAAGCGGGAGCGCGGGGTGGATGCCCGCCGGTAGCGAGCGCCGCCGTGGCTCTGGGTGCGCGGCCGTAACGCGGGAGCTCGAGGACGATGGCGTGTTTAGGACCGTTGGATGCCCTCTGATCGGCTACGATGGAACCATGGGGTGTTACGCTTAGGTCAAGAAATCTGATCCGTTCAGATCCGATCGGACGGTGGATCGTGGCCCGCACCCTTTCGGCCGAGCAAGCATTCAAAAGAGTCCCTGTAGTTTATAGAAATCAACCCGCCGTCCAGGGACCCTGTTCCCTGTGTCTTTGGTAACTTACCCCGTGACCCCTGGCCTTTCCAGAAATTGAGGCCCAGTCCAGTACTGGTTTAATCGATTTAAATGAATTAGAAATTGGATTTTAAATATGAAAATAAACATTAGAACTTGTATAAATCATAGAAAATCCATTTTTAGTCCAAATTGAGTCATTCCAGTTCCTAAAATTTTGTAATTTTATTCTCTAGCACTTAGTGTCTCTGTTATATCATGACAACAGTAAGAAAATTAATCCCACACTTAATCCTATTTTAAACACATAAAACCTTTGAAAATCCATAACTTAAAATCTATAACTCGAAAAATTATGATTCCTGTTTCTAGGATTTTATTTTAATGTGTAGATTATTACTGTGTATTTTGTTTATATGTTTGATGTGATGTTAATTTTGCCTATGCACTGCTTGTTTGTATTGCTACGACTAGCGTGAGGTCACGAGTCATCTGAAGATCATCCTGGTACCTGGAATCTCAAGTCTCAGGCAAGTTGTGCCCTTGATCACTTCTTTTTACCCACTCATGTTCTAATTAATCATAATGATCTGCATAGGTTAATTTTGATGGGACCCAATAGGTTACCCTAGTTTGATTATCTTTATACCTTGTTTACCACTGAACTTTTTGGGTAGTACTTGCTAGTGCTTTATGTGGTTTTGGGTATGAAGATACATTAATCATGATCACACTTTTATTATCTGTTTATTATCACTGTTCATGATAAGATCATTATGTTAATTGGAACATGGAGCGACCACCCGGGAAAACAGTGCTACCACAAGGGTATAATGGGACGCCCTTGGCTGATTAATTAGGAAAGCTAGTGGAGGACTACCTTACCCGAAAGGGGCAAGGGCAGTAGGGGAGTGGTCAGTGTAGGGAGGCCCTCGGGATGATTTTGCTGCGATGGCGGTCATGCAAGGGATTCCTGCATTGGAGCTTCCTATAAACTGTAGCGGGTTTTCTGAAGCTAGTGGAACTTTGTAAAGGCCTCGTAGTGTTACCCTGCCTCGCCTCCTCGGTAGAGGTGTATGGGAAGTCGTGATCCCTTGGCAGATGGGTAACATGACTTGTGGGTAAAGATGCGCAACCTCTGCAGAGTGTAAAACTGGTATACTAGCCGTGCTCACGGTCATGAGCAGCTCGGACCCTCACATGATTAATTTATGGAACTAAATTCAATTTGTCATATGCATTGCATCGCAGGTGATGTTGTTACTTTTGTTCTACTGCTTAATTGGGTTGATATTTACTTATACTTAATAATTGCTAATAAAATTTTGACCAACTTTAAAAGCAATGCTCAGCTCTAACCATCCTTTTTGGTAATCCTTACACTTCACATGAACTCCCACCTTTGGCGTGTTCATTCACATTATTCGCCACAACTTGTTGAGCGATGAACGTATGTGAGCTCACTCTTGCTGTCTCACACCCCCCCACAGGTCAAGAGCAGGTAACACAGGATGAGGCGCGTGGAGGATGCTGTGATGAGTTCGTGAGTGGTCTAGGCCGTCGTCTCCCAGTCAACTTTGGGTTGCTGGACCGTTGTCTCCTTATAATGTAATTATTTATTTTGTATAGAACTCCTATTATATAGTAAAGATGTGACATTCGATCCTGTGCCATGATTCATCATATGTGTGAGACTTGGTCCCAGCACACCTGGTAATTATGTTTACGCCCGGGCTTTGGACCCCTAAAACTCGGGTGTGACAGTATTGATATAAAACTTAAATTTTATACAATATTTTTTTACGATCTTGTTTGATTTTGTTATGTGATCTTTCTGCCCACATGAATTCTCGTCGTGCATCCACACCGCTTCTATAGATTAGCATTAGCAGTCCTCACCCGACCCCACTCTCCTGTTTTGTTCTTTCACACTCATAACCTAGAACCAGAAGGCTACTGAGCAAAGCAGGCAATCAGAACCTTGGCTCCCGGACAGAAACTGCAGCGGCGTTAGCCGCCGTCGCATCAGATCAAACGACGGAACGTCTGGTTGGTCATTGTTTAATCAGCACACTGCACACGCCGTTGAGGGACGGCTGGCTCTCTCTTGCTGTTTCAGCGATGGTCACTGATCATTGAATAATGGAACAACAGTACCTCCTCAGTCGGCCATCTGAGAGTGAGAGATGATGTGGTAGCCTGAAGTAGCACTTTTCTCAAAAAAAAAAAAAAAAAAAAATCGATGAAGCATCACTCTCACGTACGGAAGACCTATAGCTAGGTACATAACCGTTCAGCAATCATAGCGGAAGTGTTCACACTCGAATTTGGAAGATTAAATTATTTGGCCATAAACACTCTAGTTCGATTAATCGGACTGATGGCCGACTATCTGAGCTAGTTGACGAGGTGAACTAGTTACTCCCTCCGGTTTCCTATTAGTTGTCGTTTTGGATAAGGTTCGAGTCAAACTTATAAAATTTTGACTACAAATAACTATTTTGTTATTTAGTTTTGGAACCTAATATTTATATGCGCCAATTTATCATAAAAAGTACTTTTATAAAAGTATAAATGTATTAAGAGTTCATTTGTATTTTAATAAAAAACATTGGTCAAAGTTATATTTTGGAGACCGTGTCGTTGTCCTAAACGACAACTAATAGGAAACCGGAGGGAGTAGTACCTAATAACTCTGGTTCCCGAGGAAGCGACTAGGTTGGCTCTGGGGACTGATGATTGCGCCGTCGTTGCATCCTGCCGTCTATGCATCGGCCGGAGGCGGAGACGATCCAATCATGCTGCTGCAGCTGCACCGTGTACGTGTACAGTCTAGGGTACCTGACGCGCGCGGGGACAAATCCCGTCGCCAACGCCGCCATGCCCAAATGACAAGAGCGAGCGTGGAGGCACGTGCGCCTGTTTCCTCGGCACCCCTGTCTGCTCAATGCTCCGGCGGCGGCGGCGGCGGCCGCAGCGGCAGGCGTGCCAACACGACGTGATCCGGCCGGCAGAGCCGGCGGCCGGCCGCTGGGACATTACTGCAGTAGTTGATGAGATAACAATTATTGCTTCATTCAAATCATCATTGTGAACTAGTCAGTGGATCTATTCTGTTTGTAAAATAAACTTTGATCTTTTTTTTTGGTGTCGATCCATCATAAAGTGTGACAAGAACTCCTTCGCTTCTTCGCGTATCCGGATGACGCTTCTTCATCCCATTGCTTTATGAGATTCTCGAATTGTTGCTGCTCATCGGTCGACAAACTCTCCAGAGTCGGACTGAGGATATTACCTTGGAAGACGTCGATGTGATCCTTAGAACCAACAGCTTGTAGACAATTTTAATAGATTTGCAATATACTCGTCTCCAACGGAGTTGCAAAAAAGTGTGTTGACACCCTTTTAGCCTAAACACCAACAATCCCTACAGCCCCCTCACAAGGAATATGACCTGGGGTCTTCTCTACAGGAGTGCAGACCATTCATGTGGAAGCAAAGAATCGTCCGCGATTACATAGAGAGCTTTGCTCTTCTCCGCAGGAATGTCCGCGTGTAGGCGATAGGCCGTCCGCGATGCGCGCAGAGGACTTCGTGTTAGAACAAAGATCTTGTCTTCTGGGAGAGTGGGAGGTACCCGCCGTGGAGGGGAGAGGGGAGATCGTAGATTGCTTCGGAATAAGCACGACATCAAAGTGTCTCTAGATGATGTAGAGCCGAAGAGAAGTGAAGATTAGGGCTAAAAGGCTAAACTATGGCTACAACTACTCCTAAGGCCGATAAGTAAGGTAAAAGCTGGTTTATAGATTGATTGTTGGTTGATTCGACCGGTGGTAAGCCCTTTTTATATATACTAGGTATGTGCCCGTGCGTTGCAACGGTGAACAAATTACTTTATACAAAATATTAGTGCACAATGATTAAAAACGAAAACGCATATATTATCAACCTCAACATCTCACTGAAAAATATTCAAATTTAAAATTCCTTGCAGTTTCGAAACTCCTTATGTCACTACAACAAAGGTTTATTCATCCAAGCTGTATAATTCCATCATCAGCTTCAAGCACCTGTATAATTCCATCATCAGCTGTATAATTTACGTTGCCCATCAAATTCACCAACTGTGCTGCCAGAGTCCCATCTACATAATGCAAAGAGCTTAAATAAGTATATAAAGAAATGAAAACATAAACAAAAAATCATTATAGCCCACGCCTGTTCCTATAAGGGGAAGATTTTTCTTCAACTATGCATTACCTAATATTACATGAACTAAATTTCAACTAACCTAATGCCAACTGACGGTGATGCTTAATCCGAAATAATTGCTCTGAGATTAGCATGGTCAAGGAAACATAGTTGCTAGAATAGGCAAACCAAGATTACATAATGCAAAGATCTTCAAGTCGACTATTTCAGACATTGGTGATAAAAACTTCCATGCTCTCCCCAGCTTCGGTTCCTCTAGAATTTTAAATTTCATAGTGACACAAGCAAGCAAAACTGTAGAACAAACATATAGAGCAACGTAAATTATGGGTGAAAGATCTTTCAGCACTAACAAAACTTATTTTTAGCTGCAAGTAATCTCTTCGACAGAAAAGGGAGTGCACATTCATGGGTGCAATCATTTGATGTGGAGCAGTTCTCTTCTGTAACAGCTCCTGTAACACTTTGGTTTAATTTGTTTGAGGTTCTCGTGTCCCTCGTCAACGTTTGATACGACACGAACAATATTATACACAATAGATCATACAAAAACAGCACCAACCTGCAGCAAGCTAATCACATTATTGTTAGTGACTGAGTCTTGCAAGTGATTACAGTCATAAGCAGGCTTACCAGAACTAAAAGTTATACTAAATACTCAAGCAGCAATTGACTTACATCCATTAAGAGTGAAGGATATGCTAGTCCAATATTCTTACAGCCATTAAGCTTCATACTTCAGTTGTAAGAAAAGTTGTGGACATGGCTTCCAACCCTCTACGATCACTTAATTACCTTTTTCTTCTCTTTAAGAGATTTCACTACAAAATAAGAGTTCCCTGCTTGAGCTCTCTTTTCTGTACACTATACTACCATTGTCAACGTTCAAATAACTAAAAGGGGATGCATCTAGGCGTACAAATTTAGAATTGACATTCCTTTCTAAAATTATTAGGTTATACAATAATAATTACTCTAATGATAGAGCTTTTAGGACAGCACATGAGGTTCTCAACCAGGTAATAACTATAAAATTATATAGTAACTATGACATAGCAACATACCTGTATATCTCCCGCTGGCAGAGCATAGAAAAAAGTCAGTTGGGGGCTGCTGCAACCTGCAGAGTGCAGAGGTGCCAACACTATTTTGTAAGCAAAAGTCATTAAGCATAAAGAACATTGCCCCACTACAGATAAGTAGAGACCAAATCGAGCAAAAAATGTCATCCTGTAAGACAACATGAAAAAGAAACATCAAAGAGGTTGAAGCAGAGGCGTACTGTCGCCTTTCGGAATTAAATAGCATAATGGATGAATCTAGTTCTGAATTTGGATGTTGCTACTGCATCTCGTGAGCCTAGAAAAGTCCCTTGCTATGGATCGCATGACCCCAGCACTCCAGCTACCGCCTCGGCGGTCGGAACCTCCTTCTCCCTCTCCTCGCTCCAGTACGGCGAGTGGGTCCAGCCAAACGCTTTCTTCAGCATCTTCTCGGCATCTTCGCTGGAGAAACCCAATGGAGTGAGCGCCCGTTTGCACTCCTCATCTACGTCCGGGGTAGAAGCCTGCGCTTGGTCAGCTGCTGAGAGCGCCCACCAATAATCATGGATTTTTGCGTCCCAATGCAAGATATCAGGTTTTAGTATGGCGAGGATTTTTGGTGGAAATGAGCAACAGACAAACACTACTCGAGTCGTTGGAACACAGTAAGTAATTCGCCCACAAGCCAAAGTTTAACATAATAAATATATATGTACTTTATACCGAATGGCATAGAATGCTCGTGGATATGACGTAGACGCGCACAAGAAGAGACCATCGTGACACGCTTCTATATTATAGTATCATTACTACATGTATGTGTACGTACCCGGTTGAAGACCATGAAGCCGAAGTCGAGCTGCACGGTGCCGGCGGCATCGGCGTCCTCGACGGCCATGGTCCTAAAAATGCACTAATATTGTCAAAACTAAGTTTTTTTATTTATTTACTAATAACCAACACATAATCATGCAGTCTATAAGAGAAACAAGTTAAGAATGGAGAATTTCAAAGGGAAACTCATAATTTGAAGTAGCTAGATGTTACTAATCAGCTTTATATTCTTCCTATTTTCCATACCCAGCCCAAAGTCAAATAAAGGGAAACTAATTAGAAGGTCTACATTCTTCACATACTTGGTACTTGCCATCAATGTCCAGTTCTACCCCCATGTTTTCTATCCTCGAAAAGAAAACTAATACTCCATACACCAAAATATAAAGAATAACCAAGTGACTTTGTTACTTGATCTGCATTCTTACAGGAGTAGAATGTGTTCAAGAATAGTTTGTGTCTCTCCTATTCCTGGAGGACCCAACTAATTAGAAGGTCGACACTAAGGAGTCTAAGAATAGTTTGTGTCTCTCCTATTCCTGGACATTACTCTTAAATGGTGTATTTGTTAAATCTGCATATCATTCAAAAGATAAGCATATATCCAAGACAGCTCATGTATATGCAATACTTTCATATAACTAACTAAGACAGGTAAACAATAACAATGTAAATTAATAGTGGTAAAAAATAACAAACCTGAATAAGAACAAAGGATCTGTGTGAAAGATCCGCCTAGATAAAAATGCAGTAACTATTAGAACCGTAGCTTTTAAAAATATTAGGAACACAATACTAATATCTAAAGCATAGTCAATATCACACATGCATCAGAACCTATTGTTTCGTAGAAGAAAAACAGGGTCTCATCATACTAACTGATTTTTTCCATGATGGTCTTTGAACTAAAGAAATAATCTGACTTGCCTCCCATAATGGTTTATCCAGTATCCATCATGATGTGATAGGTTTGATCCCCATCCATACTGAGATGCAGGGTGATGAATCCAACGAAATAAGATTATGGTAGTATCATATAAACCACAAGAGCTAGCAGATATTCAGAGCTCCCACGAGGCCACACGGTTTATCCAGTATCCATCAGACACCTTCATTTTTTCCACGAGTACCTTCTTCTTGAGTTCCTCATAGCCTTTTACCTACAAAAGGATTGGAATTGATATCACAGAAGGTGGAAAAGATGGAAATGAGCCAGCAATCACCTGAAAAGCAGAAATATCTAAACACTCGGAAATTAAGGAAAGGCTTACAGTGTCCTCGCACGAAATTAACATGGAGAGAAGAAACTTGTGTGCGGTTAGAGATCATGTAATTAAGATAGTAATTTCTACATGCCTCACGATACCACACTATAAAACTAAAATTTTCTAGTCATGCCAGTAGCTTGGCGAGGAGTCTTACTGGAAGCAAAGTGCTTGGCCTGGACCGCGTCGGTGATGATGAAGAACTCCTAGATCTCTTGTGTTGGTGGCACGATCTGCTCTGCAGCCAGCGTTGTCAATCTCCTTCACCACCAGATTCGAATCTAGATCACTAAGCTCGCCCTTCGTCTCCCTCCTGAATTTTCCAAAAAAAATAGGAGCAAAATGATGTGGTTATCGATAGTCAAAATAAGTTAGATCTTTTTTAGGAGTAGAGAAATGCAGCTTAGCATATACGAATGTAAAAGAAATAGGTAGAGTGATTACATGGTTGGCAGAGAGCTATTCTATAATATATGAAGCATAATCTCCAAGGAATTGAAAGTAGTTTAGGATGGGATTCAAGACTGCACTTGTCCACTTGTCTATACTTGTGAGAGAGCAAAAAGTAATTGTATTAAAAAACAAGGTATTTCCTAAAGCAGATCTCCCAAATATTTCTTGTTATCCTATCCCAATGCAAGGATGTTGATTGCTCTATTCAATCACAACATTATAAAATTGAAATGCGCAAAATCAATTAAGCTCACTGTCAGCATATTTGGATCTATCTCCTGTAATGTGCCAAATGAAGGTGTGCTTGAAGATCCAAAACCCAAAGTAGTACGACTCACACCAAATGTTGTAGTTCCCCTGTGTACTGAGAAATCAAATCAATACGACTGTCAGTATATAGCTCCGAATCCAGTCAGAGGTTAATTAAATCTGAAAAGGGAATGAAGAGACCTAATAAATATCATAATTTCAGATGTTGTAACAATGCGGATTTGTAATTTCACAAAAAGAACATATAGCATAACTAAATTTGAATTGGTAGGTTTGTCAGGCAGACTCAATAGCCAACAGACAACAATTACATCATCAGACAATTTTTCCAAAAGAACATGTCATCCCTGACCTCTTCCAAAAGTGGCCCAAACATCGTGATCTAGGGAACATTGTTCCTGGTGGGCATCCGCTCAAACAGCTCCCCTCCTAACAACAGCAAATAAAATTAAGACCAATGCTAACAACATTACAGGAGACAGATCCAAATTTATGTGTGTATTCTAACAAATCTGAAAAGAAAAAAGTCACTGACCATAACCGTCTGAAGCATCTGCAAAGCTAGTAAAAATGTAGTACAAATCGAAACATTTGCATCAAATTAAATCTTTGCATGCTAATAGGAAGAGGGGATTGGACAATAGTGTTTAGTTTGATCAAATATTTATGATTATTCAAATGTGGCCTGTTTAGCAAGTGTTTTATTGTTTTTCCAGCCAGACACATTGTTTTCTTCAAGGATCCAAAGTTTGTGCCCAACAATTACTGGCGATGTCTGTTGTACTGTAGATCAGTTTGACACATTACACCAACAAGTCCAACAGGTAAATGTGCTGATTACTGAAGATGTACATGGACCGTGCACTTTTAATAAGCAAACCAATGTGGTAATATCACTTATGTTTGATATAGGTCAAATTATCAACCAGAAAAGGCACATTAATGAGTGCTTATCATTCACCGATCGCAGTTAATCTTCAGTACAGTTGTCTTGCAGTGTATGAATATATATGTATATATATTTTGTTTGGTGAATCTGTAACCAGCTAACCTGAACCTTCTTATTTTGTTAGTGACAAGTTCCCTTTATTTTACATGAGGTTCATGTTTGCTTCATAGGTTATATCCTCCACTCCTTTCGTGCTAATGCATGCTTCTATCTACCATATCATCATGTAGAGCCTCTGTCAACAAATACATTTACCTAATTGTTGATTATTTGTTTGTTGTTGGTCTTTGTCATAACATTCGCACTGTATTTCCTAATAGACAGTGCTGCAGCTGTTTGGTTGCATTTTTCAGTATACTATTTTATATTAAATGTGAATTGATGCCTATTTTATTGTACAGTCACAAGCCTTTTTCTCTACAAGTTCAATGAAATTTGAATATATCCACAATGAGTTTCTCTTAGTCAAATGCCTTGATTATTTTTTGCACGCCAAGTGATCTAGTGGCTCCTTGGTGATCTATTCAAGCTCGCAACCAGAAACATGTTTCAAGTAGAGAAGAGCTTGTCAAGGATCAGGTGAGGCGACTCACTTTGTGTATATGAAATTATGAATGCTTTAAGCGAGTTTTTTTATTTTATTTTTTTAGTTTTAGATAGTGACAAAATTTGAGATGAAAAGGATTTTGAATAGCAGGGCTCTAATAACATGCAAAAAGGTGAGGAGACTCACAGAGAGAATGTCTAATGCCTCCCCACTATCATTTTATCTAAAAAAGGAGCAATGGGGGAAGGCAGCCGCGAGACCAGGTGGACGATTTGTGAGCAAAGGGAATGGGGGGAAGGCTGCCATGGATGGAAGGGCGCGGAGGGAGCGGGGCTGCCATGAAGGGGGAGCGGGGCGCGACAGCCATGGATGGAAGCTTTGTGGGCGATTCGCGGCGGATTTGGGAGAACTAAGCTGCCATGGATGGAAGCGTGATTTGGGAGGCCGAGTTCCCTGGCACTGCTGGGGGAGCGGGGCGTGGCTGCTGGATTGGAAGCGTGAGCTTGCGACCTCGCGTGATTTGTGGGCGATTCACGGCGGATCCATCGCGGCTACCATGGATGGAAGCGTGATTTGGGAGATCGAGTTCCCTGGCGCCAGGATGTGTGATTTGGGAGATCGAATTCCCTGGCACGAAGGTTATTTGGGAAGAACCTTCCCTGGCGCGACTGGGGGAGCGGGGCGCGGCTGCCATGGATTGGAAGCGTGAGCTTGCGACATGGCGCGATTTGTGGGCAATTCACGGCTGATCCATCTCGACCTACAAATATTCTATAGTGGCATTTGATAATCGTGCAAGCCAAATGTTTGTTCTTCCAATCGCACCGCTGCTATTTCCATCTAGAAAATTCTATAGCCGCACACAAGCCTCATAGCAACTAAATTGGAAATCACGAAACAACAAAGCAAATAATACAGAACAACAAGTTAATGGATAGGCACCAGAACTCGGGCACACAAGCATCTAAGAACAGCACAAGAAAAGAAAAGGGCATGGACTCACCTCACGGAAGAGAACCCTTGCTAGTCCGTCGAAATCACGAAGCATCCTCGCCAGGATGGAATTCTGAGACCGACAATCTCTGGGAAACAGAAATCAGGCACAGGCCGAGAGCTTTTGTGCGCCTATGGCTAAACAATTGGAGCCCGCGAGGACAGAGCTAGAGCCTAGAGCGAGGTGAGACTATATGCCCTTACCCTGGCAGATGAGCCTCTTGACGGCTATGTCGGGGTCCATTCCGCAGTCGTAGAGCGTGGCGTAGATCTCGCCCTCCAAGCGGTCGGCCAGGATCTCTGCACCATCTTCCTGGAGGCGACCGGGATCGCCGCCGCATCCGCCCCATCCGACGCCGCGTAGGAAGGCTGCCTCCCACCGCCACGACCACCGCCCCTCATGGCGCTCCCGCTCCCACCCTCGCGACCACCATAGGGGCCTCCGCCGGCTCTTCCCCCTCCTCGATCCGGGGCGGCGACCAGCCGCTGTCGCGTCGCCGCTGCGCATGGTGTACGGAGCAGCAAAACCCTCTTCGCCGTCCATGGAGAGCGCGGACGCGGAGACAGCCGGATCCCACGATCCGGGGTGGAGGATGTCGCAGATGCGGGATCTGGGGCGGAGGATGTCACCTTCAATGGAGAGAGCGTGGAGGACGGATGGAGCGTGGAGGGAGCGCTGGATTCCAGGATGGAGCGCGGAGGGAGGCGGAGGGAGCGCGGAGGGATGGCAGGCGCGCAACGCATAGGGAAGACGGCAGAACCGTGCACCGTTCTCAAATGTGGACGCCTACACTACTAACATAATAGTAGTAGAGATAGGGAAGATTTGGACCAATTTCTAGACAAAACCCAACCGAATCTCGTAAGATATTAGGATAATCCTACAAGAGATTTAAGACTAACCTGAACTAATCTATTCCTCAACTATCTGGGTTGATATGGGGGACCATCTGGATCGTGGATCATCCAAGCCACAAGGCTGGATCATCCTACTTATCAACAGCTGGTAGATCTAGTGTGCTCAACACTTTCTATAGTGTTAATTGTATCAATAACTTATAATCTACACTACACGTGATAAGATCACATAATCTTGATCGAGAGCTTGCTTTTATCTTCCTTAACTCCGTTTATCTGATGTATCTAGTTCATGTCCTGTTTGTACGTACCCCTTAAGGGCATGTACAGTGTGTGTCTTAAGTTGTGTCTTAGAGTGTGTCTAGAGGGGTGAATGTAAAAAATCTCAAGACATGTATCTTGACGAAGACACAGTGTCTTAGCTCTATATTCGAGACAGGAGACTATCTGATTGGTCACTTTAATTTATTGAATGCTCTGATTGGTACAATGAATATGGTAAGACACATGTTTTAGACATGACCACTGTATTATGTTGTGTTTTAGTTGTGTCTTATACTTGGAGTACCGTGCGGCTGTATCTAGGTTGTACATGCCCTAAAAAGACCATAAGTTTACTATATCAGGAGGGACCCGTTGCATGATTAAAAAAACGCGCGCCTCTCTGGTTCCCGAGGAGGCGACTAGGTGAGGTTGGCTGGCGGCTGATTGCGTCGTCGTTGCATCCTGCGGACCTGCCGTATATGCATCGGTCGAAGGCGGAGGCGATCCAATCATGCTGCTGCAGCTGCATCGTGCACACTGCGCGCGGGTCCAAATCCCGTCGCCGGCCAATGCCGTCATGCCCAAATGACAAGAGCGCGCGTGGAGGCACGTGCGCCTGTTTCCCGGACCCTTCCCTTTGCTGCATGCTCGGACGGCGGCGGCCGTCGGACGGCATGCGAACGCGAAGGGATTCTGGCGGCCGGCCCGCCGCTAGAATGTTACTGTATATAGTATCAGATGACATAACCATTGTTGCTTGGGTCGACCAAGTGAGTCCGGCGGCGGCGGCGCAGCAGCAGAGCTCCCATCCAGATCCACCTGCTGATGATCGAGCTGATCATTTCGAACCGGCCGACGACGTGCGAGATCGTCGTCGACCCACTGATGAGTCGATGACCCACCCACCGGCCACCGCGCGGACGACGAATTGATGAATCGCAGGCTACCTGGCTGGCTAGCATACGCCGTAAGAGTCAAGCCCATACATGCACTGCAATGCATTTCGTCGCAGACCGTACGTGCTTCCATGTTTATCTACTATATCCGTCGTATCGTCCCAACGTGAAACCGATCGACCGGATGTATATATGGTCGATTTCGTCAGAAATGTCCTGCTCATCAGCACCCGTGGAACAATGAGATTTGAACCCTGTTTCCTATCACTCATCAGATCAGAGAGTCAGAGGTATATAGGTACGGGTACCGCAGGAATATCGGGAGCACGAGCAGCCAAAAAAGCCAAGGCCAGCTCGTCGAGAGACTCAAGAGCCGCACGCACCCTGATAAATATTATTGTACTAGTCGATTGCCCGTGCGTTGCGACGGTTTATAACAATACCTACATAAACTATCTATCAAAAAAAAATCAAGATTTTTTTTATTGATGGTCTCCGCTTTGTATAATACATTTTTTGATTTTGTTAACTGGTTATTGTTTACTCCATGTAAATATGTCTTGGTACAATATGACCAATGAAGTGAACGATTAAAAAAGAGTTCACAACGATTGACTAAATAAATAGAGATTATAAAATGACATAATTCCATCATACAGAGACCAAATAAGAGAAAGTTTGTGAGATCAAGTTTCTAAAATAAGTCCCATGAAGTTAAATTTATAAAAAAGATAGATCAAAATATGGAGTGATTCCTAAAGTCAGACATCAATAAAAACTGGATGTGCTCCATATAAATTATGCTACTTCGTAGCAATTACTAACGTTTAAAACCAACAAATAACCTTTCATTTTGATGTTAGTGTGACAAATCATTGTTGCTCCATCCAATTCAGCAACCTCAAACACCATGTAGTCCATTGCGCCAATGTGGTCTCAGAAACGACCTAATGCTTGCAAAAGCCAAGAACGTCGTGTCGTGCTTGGGCTGTAGCCTCGGCCCGTAGTGCTGGCCCGGCCCGACACGATTAATTTTTTAATATTACAAAAAACGTATATACCTATATACAATATATATTCAATATTAAAAACATCTTAGCGTGATGTTCTACTGGTTAGACAGTTTCACCCAGTGTCTCTCGTCCTTCTTCCATCAGGGCATGGGTTCGAATCCCACCTCCTGTAAATTGATTTAATTAAATGGATCGACGGGCTAACGGGCTGGGCCGACACAGTTAGCAGGCTGACATGACGTGCTTGTGCCATAGTTGTGGTCTGCGTGCATCTAGCCCGTGTCGGGCGTCGTTACGCTGATTTAATTAAATGGGTCGACAGGCTAACAGGCTGACCCAACACAGTTAGCAGACCGACATGACGTGCCCGTGTCGGGCGTCGTTACGCTGATTTAATTAAATGGATCGACGGGCTAACGGGCTGACCCGACACAATTAGCAAGCCGGCATGACATGTATGTGCCATAGTTGTGGCCCGCGTGCATCTAGCCCGTGTCGGGCGTCGTTTGGCATCTATAGACGTCCAATGGATTAATTTGAAATAGATATGAGGGGTTATTTGTAAAAAAATGACGCATGACGACCGTTGAAACTGGTGCTTTAAGTATAGTATAGATTATAAGACAGATTTAAAATATATAAATAGAAAATATAAAATTATTTATCAATACTATGAGTAATCTAAGTTGTGAATTGTCATATATTCATCATAAAAAATTTAGAAAAACAAGTCGTTTATCTATAGAATTATTCAATAACTATTATTTTGCAAATTAATTAATTTGATATAGCGAGCGGATTTAGTTTGGCTCGCTGCTTCAACGAGCTTAACAAATAGGTTTGCTCGAGGCTCGTGAGTCTAAAGCTTATTTTTTAGCCCTATAATGTGCCATGCATTGATGCATATGCGGACGTGTGTTTCCCATCAGATTGGTTATTGTGAATGAAAGCTAGCCTAGTCTATCGACGTCATTAAGGTGCCTTCTTGTCTGACACTCGTCAACCAGCAACACTACCAGTGGATCTATATCTCGGACCACCATATCTATGACTCGGGAGTCGGGACAATGATCTATGAAATCATGTAAAATTCTGTTTAATCTAGTTTAAAATAGTTGAGAAAAAAGAGAAGAGAAGTAAATTCAGTAAGGTTAGCCCACAACATTATGTATACTAAACGAAATATTCAATCCATTACTAGCTCACACCTGTCCAGTCCTTGTAGATAATTTTCTGTGGACGTCAATCATTTGAATAATTGTGTTAATTTTGGCTACTCTGCAGTCCCAATAATAATTAGTACATGTAGCAACATTAATCAATATATATGCGACTGAACTCGAAAAAAAAAACAGCAGCTGCCCAAATACATATATATGCAGCTGAATGAAATGTTCTGTCCTATCTAGTACTAGTTCTAGTGCTCTTTCATAAACAAAAAATGCAACAAATATAAAAGGCCGAATCTCAATCTGTGCTTGTAGAAAAATTGGCTATGCAGAAACGGAACGAACGTACAAAAAAACCATGATTAGTTCAGACATCAAATCAAAAGAAAAATGAATAAAAACACAAATACGTTGATTCCACTACAGTAAACGGAAGAATTTCCGACGGCTAAAGCCGTCGGACATAAGCTTTCGACCGTCGGAGATAGGTTATGTTCGATGGCATTAACCTATCTCTGACGGTTTTAAGCCGTCGAGGATAAGGCGTCGGAAATAGCATACTGAAGCCCTGAACAGCAGCTATGCTTCTGTAAACAAGCAGCTCTAAACTTTTGAAAATAACATGCAGTGATTTTTTTATAATAAGCAATTTTTTTGACGAATGGGCGAAGCCCCTATTTCATTAGGAAATAGGAAAGTTCAGTACAACGACACCCATCACGATCATACGATATGACAGACCAGCAACTAGGTCAGATCTCTATCTAGACACCTTGCACTTTCACCCTAGATAAGTAAAGGGCCTAGAATAGAAGATAAAGTTCGACCTGTGTCGGCGTTTCGAGACAGGGGGGTCCCTAAGCCGACGAGTGAGTGTGCTGCGTGCCCCAGCCCAGATGGGTCGAGCGCGTGGGCGAGCGCGAAGGGGGGAGAGGCGAGGTGGCCGGAGTCGAGAGTGAGAGAGGTGGAAGTCCCGCGGCCTTCGTGTTCGTCCCGCGCCCAGGTCGGGTGCGCTTGCAGTAGGGGGGTTACAAGCGTCCACGCGGGTGAGGGAAGCGAGCGGCCCCAAGAGAGCGCCTGTCCCGTCCTCGGTCCCGCGCGGCCAACCTTCTCTGAGAAGGCCCTGGTCCTTCCTTTTATAGTCGTAAGGAGAGGATCCAGGTGTACAATGGGGGGTGTAGCAGAGTGCTACGTGTCTAGCGGAGGGAGAGCTAGCGCCCTAGGTACATGCCAATGTGGCAGCCGGAGAGATCTGGGCACCCTGTTGGCGTGATGTCGTGGCTGTCGGAGGTGCGGCGGAGCCTGGCGGAGGGACAGCTGTTGGAGCGGTCGAGTCCCTGCTGACGTCGTTCTGCTTCCGTAAGAGAGCTGGGGGCCGCCGTCGTCATAGAGCTTGTGGAGCGCCATCATTGCCCCTCCAGCGGAGCTGGCCGGATGGGACGCCGGTCTTGTTCTCCATGACCCGAGTCGATTCGGGGTAGGATGATGATGGCGCTTCCTGTTGACGTGGCGGTCTGTGCCCTAGGCAGGGCGACGTGGGGGTTCCTCCGAAGCCGAGGTTGAGTCTGCCTTCCGTTGCCGTGGCCGAGCCCGAGCCATGGGGTCGGGCGAGGCGGAAGTCGTTCGGCCGAGGCCAGGGCGGAGTCCGAGCCCTGGGGTCGGGCGAAGCGGAGTTTCGTCGTCTTCTGGGTCTTAGCCCGAGTCCGAGCCCTGGGGTCGGGCGGAGCGGAGTTCGCCGTCTTCCGGGTCTTAGCCCGAGTCCGAGCCCTGGGGTCGGGCGGAGCGGAGTTCGCCGTCTTCCGGGTCTTAGCCCGAGTCCGAGCCCTGGGGTCGGGCGGAGCGGAGTTCGCCGTCTTCCGGGTCTTAGCCCGAGTCCGAGCCCTGGGGTCGGGCGGAGCGGAGTTCGCCGTCTTCCGGGTCTTAGCCCGAGTCCGAGCCATGGGGTCGGGCGGAGCGGAGTTCGCCGTCTTCCGGGTCTTAGCCCGAGTCCGAGCCCTGGGGTCGGGCGGAGCGGAGTTCGCCGTGGCGCCTTTGTCAAGACCTGACTGCCGGTCAGACTCACTCTGTCGAGTGGCGCTGCAGTCGGAGTGGCGCAGGCGGCGCTGTCCCTCTGTCAGACTGGTTAGTGGAGCGGTGGAGTGACGGCGGTCACTTCGGCTCTGCCGGGGGCGCGTGTCAGGATAAAGGTGTCAGGTCACCTTTGCGTTAAATGCCCATGCAATTTGGTCAGTCGGTGTGGCGATTTAGTCAAGGTTGCTTCTGAGCGAAGCCAAGGCCTCGGGCGAGCCGGTGATGTGTCCGCCATAAAAAGGGGGCCTCGGGCGAGACGGAAGTCTCTCGAGGTCGGCTGCCCTTGGCCGAGGCTAGGCTCGGGTGAAGCGTGATCGGGTCACTCGTGTGGACTGATCCCTGACTTAATCGTACCCATCAGGCCTTTGCAGCTTTATGCTGATGGGGGTTACCAGCTGAGAATTAGGCGTCTTGAGGGTACCCCTAATTATGGTCCCCGACAGTAGCCCCCGAGCCTCGAAGGGAGTGTTAGCACTCGCTTGGAGGCTTTTGTCGCACTTTTTTGCAAGGGGACCAGCCTTTCTCGGTTGCCTTTCGTTCCGGCGGGTGCGCGCGAGCGCACCCGCCGGGTGTAGCCCCCGAGGCCTCGGAGGAGTGGTTACACTCCTTCGAGGTCTTAATACCTCGCGTAACGCTTCGGCTGGCCTGGTCGTTCCCTCATGCGAACTGGCCGTAGCCCGGGTGCACGGTCGGGGCCCAAGCTCTCGGGCTGGTATGTTGACGCTGTCAACGATTTGGCCGGAGCCGGTTTTTTGCGAGAGCAGCCCCCGAGCCTCCGCACAGGGCGAGAGGACGATCAGGGACAGACTCGACTTTTTACATACGCCCCTACGTCGCCTTTCCGCAAGGAGGAGGGGGGGAGTGCGCCATGTTACCCTCGATGGGCACCGAACATGGTGTCTCCGGTGAGCTGCAAGCGGGTAATCCGAGTGGACGTCCATGCCCCGTTCGTTGGGGGTCGGCTAGGGGCCCGGAGGCACGCCCAAAAGTACCTGCGGGTGATTTGCCGGACCCGGTCCCCTGGCGACGGGGTCCGAGGGCTCGATGCCTCCCTCCGATGGGATTCCGTTACAAGATCGTTCCCGCTGGTCTCGGAAATGTCCTAGGGTACCTCGGGAGCGCAGCCCGAGCCTCGGTTATGTATCGAACGTACCCCTGGTCATCCCTCGCTCGGTGTCTGAGGCGACTGTGAACCCTTCGGGGGCCAGCCTTCGAACCCCTGATCAGTAATGGGCGCGGAGCCCGAGTAGCCTGAGGCGGCCATGGAACCCTTCGGGGGGCTAGCCTTCGAACCCCTGACCAGTAGTGGGTGTCGGGCCCACGCGATCTGAGGCGTCTGTTGAACCCTTCGGAGGGCCAGCCTTCGAACCCCTGATCAGTAGTGGGGGGCTCGGAGCCCGGTTCCTTCGCGGAGAAGGATCCCTTTTGGGGTATCCCCCTTTCCCGGTCCCTGTTGCAAGAGATAGAGAAAGAGGAAAACGGAAAAGGATACGAAATCGGACGACGTGGCGTACCTTTTCTGACGCGGTTATTATGGCGAAGGTGAAGCGTCGCGCGCTCCTCCCGTCAGAGACGCCGCCTGTCCCGCCGCGGAGTAAATGCGACGGGGCGAGTGGTTGGCGGGGCGGCTGTTGCGCGCGTGCGATCCGTTCGAGGAACGGGTCACGGGTGCACCGTTTCCACGCCGTGAGAGGAGGCTCTCTTGCTGTCCCGGGATGGGACGTGAGCCTGGCTGACGACGTGACCGCTGCGCCCGCCCGCCTGCCACCGCTATTACTGCCGGCCCACTTTCGGTCGCTTTGACCGACGCACCAGGCTGGCGCTGTTGGGTCGCCTCGAGTCGCGGCATTGGCTCCGCAACCGAAGAGGCGCGATGGTGGCACAAGTGGCGGTGCGGTTGCTTGCATGCAGCAACTGGCGCGCCGGTTGCTCGACGCGTGGGCCTGGGTTCCCAAGCTGACGTTTCAGAAGTCGGAGAAGCGCGTCCATCTGGCGCGGTTGCATGCCGCCTGCATGGCTGCCCGCCCCTTCTGCCCGTTGGTCTGGGCGAAAATGGGGGGTCGCTTGTAACCGCTGGACGGTCGTGCGCACCACGCGCGGCGGTTTGGCTTCTTCTGCCCTGAGCCGGCTTGCATGACATGCGGGACCCAGCCCCCGAGTCACAGGGGAGGGCCTTGGAGCGTGTTGGAGAAGACTCAGCCCGTGGCGCCTGGGGGCGCGCGTAGGGAGAGTTGCCTTTAAAAGGAGGGAGACTCCTTTTGGAAGGCAACCATGTCTTCTTCCTCCCTTAAGCGTCGTGTCTTCCCATCTTCCAAGCCCCCGGATGGGGGGTATCCGCCGCCTTTCCGCCTCCTCGTTGGAGGAACGCAACTCCATGGGAGTTGGTACCTCTCAGCCATCGTTCGGCTTCAAGGATTTTCATCATGCTGCCCGGCTGCTCCCCTCCGCCGGCGGTCACCTGAGATGGCGACCTCCGGCTTGATGGTGGGGGAAAGCGAGCCGGGCTGCGGCCTCTTCCCCTCCCTCAGCCTCAAGGATTTTCATCACCAGGGCTGGGGAGGGGAGTGCGCCGAGTTGAGGTCGGCCCCCGCGTGGGCGGCGGCCCGCTCCTTCACTCAGTGATCGGAGGGAAAGGCGGCCGTCGTCCGTGGCGCTGGCAGCTGCAGCGTGCCTGGCTTTCAGGCGCGAGTGGCTTCGGAGCCGCTCGCGGTGCCGGCATCCGCCACGGCAGCTTGAAGAGGTTCTGCTGCCGGCGAGATAGCTGGGGCCGGCCACGGGCTGACCTCCAACTCTACGGCCTTCTGCCCGTCCTTGCCTCACAAGTTTTGGCATGGGCGGGGGCCTCCTGGCAGCGGCATCGAGCCTGAGGTCGGCGTTGCCGCTGCTTGGTCCCTCGGAGCAGAAGGCGTCGTCGTCGCCGCTGCTGGAGCAGGTGACGGCGCACCATTCGTCGGCCTTCCGTTGCTCCGCAGGCCTTCCCCCTCGGAGTGGGGTTGTTCGTGCCTGCGGAGGGGGGAACCGGAGTTCCGTTGGTAATGGCATCTCGAATGCCAGTGTTTTCTGTTCATTGTGGCTGTCGGGGCCTGAACATGTATGTAATTTCGGCACGGAGCCGTGTTTTTTCCTCATTTTCGAGCACTAAGTCTCGCCTGTTGATTATCTGAACCGCTTTACCAAGCATGAGTCGCCCCGTGTTAAGGTGACGGGTGAGGTATCCGTATCCCGGAGGCGTAGGAATCCCTCGGCCCGTTTGGCCTTGTTGTCTGGGGCTCCTCTAGCTTAGTTAAAGAGACCCCTCGGCCGCCCTTCGGTGGACCGAGGCCAGGGGTAGCGATATCAGTATGAACAGAGGCGGAGTTGGCTCGAGAATGGGAACCTGGTTGGCCGGAGCCTAGTCGTGTTGTCCGTCAGCGGAGCCGACGCCAAAGTCGATCAGTTGAGGCCTCGGGTCGGGCTGGCACCCTTGGAAGCCGGTTGACCGAGGCCCCGGGGGTAACCGGTTGAGCCGCCTGCTCGGGCCGGATTCCCGGAGGAGTCCCTGGATCGCGTCGCCGCCCGAGGCTGGGTCGGACTTTGCTGAAGATGTCGTCGATGCCGAGGGTGCTATGGCTCCCTTCAGCGTGAAGACCCGAGCCTGCAGGATCAGATCATCTTGTAGCGTGTGCTTTCTGCGGCCGCCGAGGCCAGAAAAAACACACCCTCGCCGCGCTTGCGAAGCTGCGCCTTTTTTCCTCTTGTTTCGAGCATCTGGACTCTGTCGGTAACAGGGATGTTTGTGTGAGCGAGAGTTGTTTTTCGCGGAAGGGACGAGTGAGGTATCCGTATCCCAGAGGCGTGGGAATCCCTCGGCTCGGTCGGCCTTGCCGCTTACGCGTACTTTCACCCGTCCATGAGGCCCTGTCCCCGACTTAGTCGAGGAAGCTTGAAGGACTGCTTCGGCAGGAGAACTTCCGAACGTGAAGACTTGTTCGGTCCACGGAGTCGCTTTATCCGAGCGCAAGTTACTTATCGCAGAAGGTGATGAGTGAGGTATCCGTATCCCGGAGGCGTAGGAGTCCCTCGGCTCGGTCAGCCTTGGCTGCTTACGTGTACTCCGTCGTTTCCAGGATCCGCTTTTCGAAGTAGTCAAGAAGCACGAAAGAAATCCTGCTAAAAAGAGATCCTTTTTCGAAGAAAAAATTCGACGCAGAGGGGGTCTCCCCCCTTTTAGCCCCCGAGGGAGGGTTGGGCTTTGCCGAGGCTAGGCCGACCCTTCCTTGACGACTAAACTTTGCGTAGGTGCGAGGTATATGAACAACTTGAAAACATCTTAAGGGTAGAAGCGACGTAGCTGTTTGATGTTCCAAGCGTTGCCGTAGATTTCGCCTTGATTGTTGGCCAGCTTGTATGTTCCGGGCTTCAGAACTTTGGCGATGACGAATGGCCCTTCCCAGGGGGCGTGAGCTTGTGCCTCCCTCGGGCGTCTTGCCGCAGCTGGAGCACCAGATCGCCCACCTGGAGTTCTCGGGACCGGACCCCTCGGGCGTGGTAGCGTCGCAGGGACTGTTGGTACCGCGCCGAGTGTAGTAAGGCCCTGTCCCGAGCTTCCTCCAGCTGGTCCAGCGATTCCTCTCGGCTAGCTTGGTTGCTTTGTTCGGTGTAGGCCCTCGCCCTCGGGGAGCCGTATTCTAGGTCAGTGGGCAAGATAGCTTCAGCCCCGTAGACCAGGAAAAACGGCGTGAAGCCCGTGGCACGACTCGGCGTCGTCCTTAGGCTCCAGACCACCGAGGGGAGTTCCTTCATCCATCGCTTGCCGAACTTGTTGAGGTCGTTGTAGATTCGAGGCTTGAGCCCTTGTAGAATCATGCCGTTGGCACGCTCTACTTGCCCATTCGACATGGGATGAGCCACGGCGGCCCAGTCCACCCGGATATGGTGATCCTCGCAAAAATCCAAGAATTTTTTGCCGGTGAACTGGGTGCCGTTGTCGGTGATGATGGAGTTCGGGATCCCGAAGCGATAGATGATGTTGGTGAAGAACGCCACCGCCTGCTCGGACCTGATGCTGTTCAGAGGTCGGACCTCGATCCACTTGGAGAATTTGTCGATGGCAACCAGCAGGTGCGTGTAGCCCCCGGGCGCCTTCTGCAAGGGACCGACGAGGTCCAGACCCCATACAGCGAAGGGCCAGGTGATGGGTATTGTCTGCAGAGCCTGAGCGGGCAGGTGCGTCTGCTTCGCGTAGAATTGGCACCCTTCGCAGGTGCGGACAATTCTAGTGGCGTTAGCCACCGCCGTTGGCCAGTAGAAGCCTTGCCGGAAAGCATTTCTGACAAGGGCTCGGGGCGCTGCGTGGTGGCCGCAAGCCCCCGAGTGTATTTCTTGCAGCAGTTCCCGACCTTCGGCGATGGAGATGCATCGCTGGAGGATGCCCGAGGGGCTGCGATGGTAGAGCTCCTCTTCGTCGCCCAGCAAGACGAATGACTTGGCGCGTCGCGCTACCCGCCGAGCCTCGGCTTGGTCGAGGGGTAGCTCTCCTCGGCGGAGATATTGCAGGTACGGGGCCTGCCAATCTCGATCTGGCGTGGCCCCGCTCTGCCCTTCCTCGATGTTCAGTGCCTCGCCCTCGGGGGCCGAGGGTACCTCGGGCTGTGCCGAGGGTACCTCAGGCTGAGCCGAGGGTACCTCGGGCTCGGGCGCGTCGTCGAGCTTGACGGAGGGTTGATGCAGATCCCGGGAGAAGACGTCCGGGGGGACTGTCGTTCGCCCCGAGGCTATCTTAGCCAGCTTGTCTGCGGTTTCGTTGTAGCGCCGAGCGATGTGGTTGAGCTCGAGCCCAAAGAACTTGTCTTCCAGGCGCCGAACCTCGTCGCAGTAGGCCTCCATCTTCGGGTCGCGGCAGTGGGAGTTCTTCATGACTTGGTCGATGACGAGCTGCGAATCATCGCGGGCGTCGAGGCGTCTGACCCCTAGCTCGATGGCGATCCGCAATCCGTTGACCAGAGCTTCGTACTCGGCCACATTGTTGGACGCCGGGAAATGGAGGCGCAGCACGTAGCGTAAGTGCTTTCCGAGGGGCGAGATGAAGAGCAGGCCTGCGCCAGCCCCCGTCTTCATCAGCGACCCGTTGAAAAACATGGTCCAGAGCTCCGGTTGGATCGGAGTCGTTGGCAGCTGGGTGTCGACCCATTCGGCCACGAAATCCGCCAACACCTGGGACTTGATGGCCTTCCGAGGGGCGAACGAGATTGTTTCGCCCATGATTTCCACCGCCCACTTTGCGATCCTGCCCGAGGCCTCTCGGCACTGGATGATCTCCCCCAGGGGGAAGGATGACACCACAGTTACCGGATGAGACTCGAAGTAGTGTCGCAGCTTCCGCCTCGTCAGGATCACAGCATACAGCAGCTTTTGAACTTGTGGGTAGCGGATCTTAGTCTCGGACAGCACTTCGCTGATGAAGTAGACCGGCCTCTGAACGGGCAATGCATGCCCTTCCTCTTGCCTTTCGACCACAATCGCGGCGCTAACCACCTGAGTGGTCGCGGCGACGTAGACCAAGAGGGCTTCTCCGTCCGCCGGGGGCACCAAGACAGGCGCCTTTGTAAGGAGCGCCTTCAGGTTGCCGAGGGCTTCCTCGGCCTCAGGGGTCCAAGCGAAACACTCGGCCTTCCTTAAGAGGCGGTACAGAGGCAGACCTCTTTCGCCGAGGCGTGAGATGAAGCGGCTCAGGGCCACGAGGCATCCCATGACCCTCTGTACCCCTTTTAAGTCCTTGATGGGTCCCATGCTGGTGATGGCCGCGATCTTCTCCAGGTTGGCTTCGATGCCTCGCTCGGAGACGATGAACCCTAGGAGCATGCCTCGGGGCACCCCGAAGACACACTTCTCAGGATTAAGCTTGACTCCTTTCGCCTTGAGACATCGGAATGTCACTTCAAGGTCGGAGAGGAGGTCGGAAGCCTTCCTTGTCTTGACTACGATGTCATCGACGTAGGCCTCGACTGTGCGACCGATGTGTTCGCCGAACACATGGTTCATGCACCGCTGGTACGTCGCGCCCGCATTCCTCAATCCGAACGGCATGGTGACATAGCAGTACATGCCGAACGGCGTGATGAAAGAAGTCGCGAGCTGGTCGGACTCTTTCATCCGGATCTGGTGATACCCTGAGTAGGCATCGAGGAAGGACAGGGTTTCGCACCCAGCGGTGGAATCCACGATTTGGTCGATGCGAGGCAGAGGGTAGGGAACCTTCGGACATGCTTTGTTGAGACCAGTGTAGTCTACACACATCCGCCATTTCCCCCCTTTCTTCCTCACAAGCACAGGGTTGGCAAGCCATTCGGGATGGAATACCTCTTTGATGAACCCTGCTGCCATTAGCTTGTGGATCTCTTCGCCAATCGCTCTGCGCTTCTCCTCGTCGAATCGGCGCAGAGGCTGCCTGACGGGTCGGGCTCCGGCCCGAATATCCAGCGAGTGCTCGGCGACATCCCTCGGTATGTCGGGCATGTCCGAGGGACTCCACGCAAAGACGTCGGCGTTTGCGCGGAGAAAGTCGACGAGCACTGCTTCCTATTTGGGGTCGAGCCCGGAACCGATCCGGACCTGCTTGGTGGTGTCGCCACTGGGGTCGAGAGGGACGGCCTTGACCGTCTCCGCTGGCTCGAAGTTGCCGGCGTGGCGCTTCACGTCTGGCACCTCCTTGGAGAGGTTCTCCAGGTCGGCGATGAGGGCCTCGGACTCGGCGAGGGCCTCGGCGTACTCCACGCACTCCACGTCGCATTCGAACGCGTGTTTGTACGTGGGGCCGACGGTGATGACCCCGTTGGGGCCCGGCATCTTGAGCTTCAGGTAGGTGTAGTTGGGGACGGCCATGAACTTTGCGTAGCATGGCCTCCCTAGCACGGCGTGGTAGGTTCCTCGGAACCCGACCACCTCGAACGTCAGGGTCTCCCTTCGGAAGTTGGAGGGTGTCCCGAAGCAGACGGGGAGGTCGAGTCGCCCGAGGGGCTGGACGCGCTTCCCAGGGATGATCCCGTGGAAGGGCGCAGCGCCTGCTCGGACGGAGGACAGATCGACGCGCAGGAGCTTGAGGGTCTCGGCGTAGATGATGTTGAGGCAGCTGCCCCCATCCATCAGGACCTTGGTGAGCCTGACATCGCCGACAACGGGGTCGACGACGAGCGGGTATTTCCCCGGGCTCGGCACATGATCGGGGTGGTCGGCCTGGTCGAAAGTGATGGGCTTGTCGGACCAGTCTAGGTAGACTGGCGCCGCCACCTTTACCGAGCAGACCTCCCGGCGCTCTTGCTTGCGGTGCCGAGCCGAGGTAGTCGCCGCATACCCTCCATAGATCATGAAGCAGTCGCGGACCTCGGGGAATTCTCCTGCTAGGTGATCTTCGTTCTTGTCGTCGTCGCGGGCCCTGCCACCCTCGGCGGGTGGCCCGGCCCTGTGGAAGTGACGCCGAAGCATAACGCACTCCTCGAGGGTGTGCTTGACGGGCCCCTGATGGTAGGGGCACGGCTCCTTGAGCATCTTGTCGAAGAGGTTCGCACCTCCGGGGGGCTTCCGAGGGTTCTTATACTCGGCGGCGGCGACAAGGTCCGCGTCAGCGGCGTCGCGTTTCGATTGCGACTTCTTCTTGCCTTTCTTCTTGGCGCCGCGCGGAGCAGACGCCTCGGGAGCTTCTTCCGATGGGCGGCCCTGGGGCTGCTTGTCCTTTCGGAAGATAGCCTCGACCGCCTCCTGGCCAGAGGCGAACTTGGTGGCGATGTCCATCAGCTCGCTCGCCCTGGTGGGGGTTTTGCGACCCAGCTTGCTCACCAGGTCGCGGCAAGTGGTGCCGGCGAGGAACGCGCCGATGACATCCGAGTCGGTGATGTTGGGCAGCTCGGTGCGCTGCTTCGAGAATCGCCGGATATAGTCCCGGAGCGACTCCCCCGGCTGTTGCCGGCAGCTTCGAAGGTCCCAGGAATTCCCGGGGCGCACGTATGTGCCCTGGAAATTGCCAGCGAAGGCTTGGACCAAGTCGTCCCAGTTGGAGATCTGCCCCGGAGGCAGGTGCTCCAACCAGGCGCGAGCAGTGTCGGAGAGGAACAGGGGGAGGTTACGGATGATGAGGTTGTCGTCGTCCGTTCCACCCAATTGGCAGGCAAGGCGGTAGTCCGCGAGCCACAGTTCCGGTCTCGTTTCCCCCGAGTACTTTGTGATAGTAGTCGGGGGTCGGAACCGGGTCGGGAATGGCGCCCGTCGGATGGCCCGACTGAAGGCCTGCGGACCGGGTGGTTCGGGCGAGGGACTCCGATCCTCCCCGCTGTCGTAGCGCCCCCACGCCTGGGGTGGTAGCCTCGGCGCACCCTTTCGTCGAGGTGAGCCCGACGGTCGCGTCGATGGTGCTCGTTGCCGAGGTGGCCCGGGGCCGCAGGCGCGGTGTTGCGCGTGCGCCCGGTGTAGACCGAGGCTTCCCGCATGAATCGGGAAGTCGCGGCATGAGGTTCCGAGGGATAACCTTGCCTTCGGGAGGCAGTGCTCTCGGCCCGCCGGGCCGCAGCGCCTTCCAGGAGATTCTTGAGTTCTCCCTGGATTCGCCGACCCTCGGTGGTTGACGGCTCCGGCATCGCGCGGATGAGCATTGCTGCGGTTGCCAGGTTCTGACCAACCCCGCTGGATGCGGGCGGCGGCCTGATCCTGACATCGTTGGCGACGCGGTGCTGGAGACCTTGGGGCAGGTGACGTATTTCTCCGGCCAGGGGTTGGCCCACCCACGCCTGTCCGACGTCCCGACGGATTGGCTCAAGCGCTCCTGTTCCCTCGTTGAGCCTGGCCTGCGCCTCGCGGACTTGCTCGAGTTGTGGGTCGTAACCCCCCGCCGGAGCGGGGACCACAGCTAGCTCCCGTGGGATGTCGGCGCGAGGCACCGGCCTAGGGAGATCACCGTCCTCCGGCATGCCAAGATGGTTGCCTTCGGAGGGATCCCCTAGCTCGATGTGGAAACATTCGCGGCTTGGGCCGCAGCTCTCGTCGCCAAGGCTGCGGCTTCCATCGGAACAGTCGGATAGGCAGTAGTCGCATGCGGTCATGAAGTCCCGCACGGCACTGGGGTTGCCAAGTCCGGAAAAATCCCAACCGATGCTGGGATCGTCATCTTCCTCGGACCCAGAGGGCCCGTAGGTCGAGACGTCCGTCAGTCGGTCCCAAGGCGACCGCATACGGAACCTCAGTGGGGTTGCACTCGCCTCAATGAGAGCGCCCGCCAAAACGAGGTCGTTTGGCGGGTTGAGGCCGAGTCGAAATGACGCAAGATGGGAGTTAGTCGTTACATTTTGGTCGACGAGGAGCGACGTAGTCACATCGGGGACTGGTTGCACCATCATCTCTGGTCCGAGGGCGACGTCCTGCAGGCTTTCCGCGAGCGCGCCGGCGCCGTCTTCTTGCTCGGGGTCAGCGTGCCGCGGGGGGACGGCGCTTGCCTCCGTCTTGAACGCGAGGTCGACGTCCGGCGTGCCTTCTGTCGGGGTGTCGGGGGCGTCGATTCGCTCGACGGCCGACGAAGCGCGGCCTCCCACCTGGCCTTGACGGCCCCGTCTCCTCCTCCGTTGGCGGGGGAGAGAACGGAGCGAGCCCGAATGTTGCCCTTCCACCACGCGGGGAAGACGTCGTCGATTCCGCCGCCGGCGGGCGGGTTGTCGGCCGCCATTGTCGTAGTCGCGCGGCGGTGGAAGAAGTATCATGTCGTAGCTGCCGTCGAAGGACATGAACTCAAGAGTCCCGAAACGAAGCACCGTCCCGGGGCGGAGAGGTTGCTGGAGACTGCCCATCTGGAGCTTGACGGGGAGCTGTTCGTCAGCACGCAGCAGGCCCCTACCTGGCGCGCCAACTGTCGGCGTTTCGAGACAGGGGGGTCCCTAAGCCGACGAGTGAGTGTGCTGCGTGCCCCAGCCCAGATGGGTCGAGCGCGTGGGCGAGCGCGAAGGGGGGAGAGGCGAGGTGGCCGGAGTCGAGCGTGAGAGAGGTGGAAGTCCCGCGGCCTTCGTGTTCGTCCCGCGCCCAGGTCGGGTGCGCTTGCAGTAGGGGGGTTACAAGCGTCCACGCGGGTGAGGGAAGCGAGCGGCCCCAAGAGAGCGCCTGTCCCGTCCTCGGTCCCGCGCGGCCAACCTTCTCTGAGAAGGCCCTGGTCCTTCCTTTTATAGTCGTAAGGAGAGGATCCAGGTGTACAATGGGGGGTGTAGCAGAGTGCTACGTGTCTAGCGGAGGGAGAGCTAGCGCCCTAGGTACATGCCAATGTGGCAGCCGGAGAGATCTGGGCACCCTGCTGGCGTGATGTCGTGGCTGTCGGAGGTGCGGCGGAGCCTGGCGGAGGGACAGCTGTTGGAGCGGTCGAGTCCCTGCTGACGTCGTTCTGCTTCCGTAAGAGAGCTGGGGGCCGCCGTCGTCATAGAGCTTGTGGAGCGCCATCATTGCCCCTCCGGCGGAGCTGGCCGGATGGGACGCCGGTCTTGTTCTCCGTGACCCGAGTCGATTCGGGGTAGGATGATGATGGCGCTTTCTGTTGACGTGGCGGTCTGTGCCCTAGGCAGGGCGACGTGGGGGTTCCTCCGAAGCCGAGGTTGAGTCTGCCTTCCGTTGCCGTGGCCGAGCCCGAGCCATGGGGTCGGGCGAGGCGGAAGTCGTTCGGCCGAGGCCAGGGCGGAGTCCGAGCCCTGGGGTCGGGCGAAGCGGAGTTTCGTCGTCTTCCGGGTCTTAGCCCGAGTCCGAGCCCTGGGGTCGGGCGGAGCGGAGTTCGCCGTCTTCCGGGTCTTAGCCCGAGTCCGAGCCCTGGGGTCGGGCGGAGCGGAGTTCGCTGTCTTCCGGGTCTTAGCCCGAGTCCGAGCCCTGGGGTCGGGCGGAGCGGAGTTCGCCGTCTTCCGGGTCTTAGCCCGAGTCCGAGCCCTGGGGTCGGGCGGAGCGGAGTTCGCCGTCTTCCGGGTCTTAGCCCGAGTCCGAGCCCTGGGGTCGGGCGGAGCGGAGTTCGCCGTCTTCCGGGTCTTAGCCCGAGTCCGAGCCCTGGGGTCGGGCGGAGCGGAGTTCGCCGTGGCGCCTTTGTCAAGACCTGACTGCCGGTCAGACTCACTCTGTCGAGTGGCGCTGCAGTCGGAGTGGCGCAGGCGGCGCTGTCCCTCTGTCAGACTGGTTAGTGGAGCGGTGGAGTGACGGCGGTCACTTCGGCTCTGCCGGGGTCGCGTGTCAGGATAAAGGTGTCAGGTCACCTTTGCGTTAAATGCCCCTGCAATTTGGTCAGTCGGTGTGGCGATTTAGTCAAGGTTGCTTCTGAGCGAAGCCAAGGCCTCGGGCGAGCCGGTGATGTGTCCGCCATAAAAAGGGGGCCTCGGGCGAGACGGAAGTCTCTCGAGGTCGGCTGCCCTTGGCCGAGGCTAGGCTCGGGTGAAGCGTGATCGGGTCACTCGTGTGGACTGATCCCTGACTTAATCGTACCCATCAGGCCTTTGCAGCTTTATGCTGATGGGGGTTACCAGCTGAGAATTAGGCGTCTTGAGGGTACCCCTAATTATGGTCCCCGACAACCTGCGACTAGGAACATAAGACTTTCTTATTTACAATCATTTCACGACAGACAAGCGCGACAAAAGGCACTAATTCGAACCAACAACCAAAAGTATAGGCTAACACCAACGTCAGAAACCACACTCCAAATTTGATCACCCAGAAATACGCCTGTCTATCGGACACCACCCAAACACTCGGCCAAACGCTTCACTTGCTATCTTTCGGATTAGCTTGCTTCCTTGGACCACCATTTTTTGCTCCCTCTTTCTCTGTCGAATAGCCCAGTAATCCACACAGAAGCAGCAAAGAAAAATGATGTTAGAAGGATCAAGCATAATTTTATTACCAAAGCATCAATCATTTCTAGTGCGCCAAATTGCCCAGAACACCGCTCCACAGCCAAACAAAATCAGATTAGCAATCTTGTCTTTTGGTTTACTTAACCAATTATCATAGAGGTTGCTAATACTTTTCGGAAACTCCACCAAGTTCAAAGCCACTTGGATCACTCTCCACATATATCTCGCAATGGGACAGTGAAAAAATAAATGATCAATAGACTCATCAACACCACAGAAACAACACTCTTGAGAACCTTTCCAGTTCCTTTTCTTCAAATTATCTTTAGTAAGAATTTTATTTCTCACAACCAACCAAATAAAAATCTTGATTTTCTGTGGCAACTTGGATTTCCACAAGAACTTGTAAGGAACAGAAACTTGATCATTCACTTTCTTTTTATATAAAGAGTTCACAGAAAAACCTTTTCTTCCAAGATCCCACACAATTCTGTCATCTTGATCAGACAAGGAAACATGATTACAGCAAATCATCAAATCATCCAATAACACCCTCAAATTACCAATAATCCTTCTTCTAAATGAGAGAGCCTCAAAATTGGATACCAAGACCTTATTAACAGAAATATCTTTGTCATAAGCCAAGTCAAATAAGACAGGAAACTGGACAGCCAGGGACAGATTTCCTATCCAGTTACTCTTCCAAAAGCTAGTATTCAAACCATTTCCCACCAAGGTTTTACAGAATTTGTAAAAGATATCACGCAGACTCAAAATCTTCTTCCAAAAATGAGAATCTCCTTGTTTTTGCTTGACCGAAATAAGGGCTTTCTCTTAATGTACTTACTTGCAATAATTTTTTGCCATAAACCATTTGAATTTTCAATATTCCAAAGCCATTTAATTAGTAAGGAATCATTCATAAATTCAAGGTTCAAAACTCCTAAGCCTCCTTGATTTTTGGGAGAACACACAGACACCCAATCAACCAAATGAAATTTTTTGGACGGGTGCCCCCTTGCCATAAAAGACGTCTCCTTAAAATATCCACTTTTCTAATAACCGATTTAGAAATAGGGTAAATCGAAAGCATATACAACAGAATATTGGATAGACAGCTATTTAAAAGAGTCAGCCTACCACCCAGACTCAAAAACCTACCCTGAACCTTTTCAAAGCAATGGTTTCAGCGGCAGTGAAGTATGAAATCTGCAGACTTACTTAATATATATATGACACTTAATTAATTGACAGTCAATGATGCTGGCAGATAAATCTTCATATAATAGTCTAAATAAATGCAAAGGAAAAATGTGGCATTGCTGTTAAAGATCCAACAGCAGGCAACTACCAGTTCTTCTGCTTTGGAAGCTCACTGTAATGAGAGATCCTGGAGTCGGCGTCGCGGGCGTTGCGCCGTCCCTGTGTTCCTATATTATATTGTGCTTTTAAACTTGTGCTAAGTCTAAATGAAGCACAGGGATGCTTTGAAGGTAAACTTTGAAGGTAAAGGAAACATCATCATACATCGGACTGTTTGGTTGGCTTCTCTCGGCAGTCTAGCTGTGTGAGCTGGGACCGCTGGAGCGTGGCTATAGAAATGCGACCAATCTGCTCGTATCCGGAGAACCTGGCCCAGGATGCTTTGATGATGGTGCGAGCCTAGATCTAAATCTAAGCCTAGCTCACAACTACCAAACAGTACCTACATCCTGCGATGCAAGCACGCATAGATACACGCAACCAAACGTGCTCATATAGAACCTTTCATTTATATATGGAATGGAATGCAGAGTATGGGTTGCAACAAAAAGAGATAGAGAACGTAGAAATGGATGTGTCCACTTTATGAACAGGTAGATGTTTACACTTTGCAGACAATGTCATCACTTATAGTGCATCACTGTCAGGTGTACTGGAGTCAACAGTAATTATGAATCGCTCTCATGGTAAGGTGAGGATTAAAAACTGGTGAGAAAGCTAATCACCCAGCAACGATGGCTCCTATCACTCCTAGTTGAAACCACTATCTCACAGTTACATATTACTACCGATTCAAGCCACGAGCCGGCAATGATAGCTAAGATATCATAATAGACTCATGCTACGACCTTATCTCTACTAACTATTAAGAAGGTAATGTAGACCAAAACGTGCCCCTACTCATCATACACCTACTCTCTCACTCACACTGCATGCAAGCATGCAACCTACTCTCCCACTCACACTACATGCAAGCATGCAACTATGCAAGCTACGGTTGTCCCCCTCATCCACTCATGCTGCATGCAAGCATGCAACTAGCCTCCGAAGCTAGGCCTCGTGGCTCCCTTCCCTCACGCTGCATGGGTTCTTGTCGAGGCAAAGTTTTGCATGTGTTCTTAATTCAAATGAAAATTTGAAGAAGCTAAGTGTAGCTCGGTTGGTCGACAGTATGCATGTACGCCCACAACCGATCCCTCAAGTCCAAGTCATTGTCGAGGCAAATTTTTGTATGTGTTCTTAATTTAAAACCCTTCTATGTTGGTCATTTTTTTAATAAATATATCTCGTTTCTTAGGCATACTTCTCTTTGTGCGCAATATATAGAAAATGGTGACTAACTATCAACCACCGTCAAATTTACTCAATCATTTCCACAACACTTTTACAACATGCTGCTTATAACTAGCAGATATGAATGCTCATATGTGAAAAGTAAGGATATGAAACTTATACCAAATATCGTGTCAGCTACTCACAGGAGTACATTATTTATCTCCCAGATTGTTTGATCTATTTTAACCTACTTATCAATGCATATAGTTATGCTATACTAGCTTTGATGGATGTTCAATTCAGAAGGATGACCTGAACCGTGTGCATTTGGTTCTTTCTCGTCCTTCTAAATTGGGTTCTTGTTGTGTTCTCAGTTGCATCTATGCAGTGAATGATTAATCAAGTTTTCTCAGTTAAATCTTCGACTGTGAATAGATACCAATTCATTCAGTCTATATTTAGAATATAATATTAGTGTTAAGGTGATATTTTGTTACACAGGTTTTTCATATCATAGTGACAATTATCGTTACATATATATGTTTATACAAATTTTTAACTCTCGTGACAATGTACAGACACCTATCTAGTATATCTTAGATGGCTGGAGAGATGGCACGGGCAACCGAGCCCACATCAGATGAGTAGATGACATGTAGGCAACTAAGTCCTATGTGGTCAGCTTTGGATGGCTATTAGAAGCAGACATAATTCATAGATATAGGCAAACAAAAAAATCATGGATCTAAATGACAAGCGAGAAAAAAAATTATGAATCAACAACGCAAAATTTCACTCAAAATGAAAGACTTGTTTTATAAATCTACTAGAGTTGCTCTTATTCTTAGTTACCACAACCAATACTTGTGTTGTGCCACACTGTAAAAAGTCTTTTGATGTAACATGTTGGTGTCTGCCGTCAACTGTGGAGCGGTCTCTCTCTATATATATTCCAAATTCGGTATTATTGTACTATCTCCATTTTTTATTTATGCTCAACAGTACAACTTTATAACTAACAAACGTCAAATAAAAAAATGGTGGGCGGTAATGTCATATGGCAGCAGGGAGGTATTATTTTCACAATAATTAATTCTTGAAATAAGTTTTCGATAAAACAAATTGTGAGTGAAGATTGAAGTGATGCATAGAACTTACTCGCACGCAAAACATTCTTAGCATTGATTTAGTGACCAAAGAATTAGAAGAGATCCATAAAAAGAAATCTCCTTACTATTTAAAATTGAACAACAAGAAGATTCTTATCTCATAGATCCTGTTCAAATTTCTGGTCACCAAACGAGTCCTTAGGGATAATTTGGAAACTTAAATACCTACCAGATGGAAGGGGCTTAAGGTGAAAATTAGAATTAGTTTAATTTTCTCCTTAATCCCCTCCAATCTTAAAAAAATTGAATTTCCAAACTAGCCTTTAAAAAAACCATCCATCAAATAATAATAATGTTTAATTCAAACACAAACCATCGTAAGCTGGGGACGCAAGTGGCCTTACCTTTATTTGCGTTTTTTTTTTGAAAGACTATTTGCGTTTTTATAACCTGTTAGTATTATATATCGACTTTTCCCTAGAAGCTTCCTCACTCGCGTCTAAATTTTGTTGACCGATGAAATCATCAAAATGAACTAGAACCGAACAGGTTTAAAGTTTGATTATTGGCGCAGGTTTGAACAGGTTTAAAACTTCCTGCGTTTGTACTCCAACTACTAACTTGTATAGTACTTTCTCCGGTTTTTTGTGTGGTTTAGTTAAAAATAAACTAACGGATGTAATACTACCATATCAATTTGCTTTGATCAACTATTTACATTAACATTGATGCCACAAGTTCGATATTGTATATTTTAGGTTTAGAAACGCATCTCGATTAATTGATGATTACGAATTTGCAATTGTGGAGGACTACGTGCTAATAAATTGTCATCTTCTACTACTATTACTACTACTACTTAGAGATAGCAATGGGTACCTAAAACTCGACTACCCGACGGGTTTTACCCGATATGAATACGGATACGAGATGATTTCTATATCCACGGATATGTTAATGGGCAAGAACCTCTACCCGTTGGGTAGACGGGTACGGGTTGATACTACCCATACCTGTCTACCCATGTGTCGGGGACCATAATTAGGGGTACCCTCAAGGCTTCTAAATCTCAGCTGGTAACCCCCATCAGCACAAAGCTGCAAAGGCCTTATGGTAGCGACTAAGTCAAGGGTCGGTCCATTCGAGGGACGCGATCACGCCTCGCCCGAGCCCAGCCTCGGGCAAGGGCAGCCGACCCCGAAGGATCTACGTCTCGCCCGAGGCCCCCCTCCAGCAACGGACACACCTTCGGCTCGCCCGAAGCCCAGTCTTCACCAAGAAGCAACCTTGGCCAAATCACCACGCCAAAACCAAATCGCAGGGGCATTTAATGCAAAGGTGGCCTGACACCTTTATCCTGGCGCACGCCCTCCAGTCGGCAGAGCCGAAGTGACCGCAGTCACTTCGCCGCTCCACTGACCGGTCTGACAAAAGGACAGCGCCGTCTGCGCCGCTCTGACTGTTGTGCCACTCGACAGAGTGAGGCTGACAGCGGCCAAGCCCGACCCTAGGCGCCATGGGAAACTCCGCTTCGCCCGACCCCATGGCTCGGACTCGGGCTCAGCCCCGGAAGACGGCGAACTCCGCTCCGCCCGACCCCAGGGCTCGGACTCGGGCACAGCCCCAGAAGACGATGAACTCCGCTCCGCCGGACCCCAGGGCTCGGACTCGGGCTCAGCCCCGGAAGACGGCGAACTCCGCTCCGCCCGACCCCAGGGCTCGGACTCGGGCTCAGCCCCGGAAGACGGCGAACTCCGCTCCGCCCGACCCCAGGGCTCAGACTCGGGCTCAGCCCCGGAAGACGCCGAACTCCGCTCCGCCCGACCCCAGGGCTCGGACTCGGGCTCAGCCCCGAAGAACGACGAACTCCGCTTCGCCCGACCCCAGGGCTCGGACTCAGCCCTGGCCTCAGCCGACGGTCTCCGCCTCGCCCGACCCGGGGGCTCGGACTCGACCTCGGCCTCGGAAGACAGACTCGACCTCGACCTTGGAGGAGCCTCCACATCGCCCAACCCAGGGCACGGACCGACCACGTCAACAGGAGGCGCCATCATTACCCTACCCCAAGCTGACTCAGGCTATGGGGAACAAGACCGGCGTCCCGTCTGGCTCGCTCCGCCAGAAAAGTAATGATGGCGCCCCGCACGCCCTATGACGACGGCGGCTCTCAGCCCCCTTATGGAAGCAAGAGGACGTCAACAAGGACTCGACAGCCCCGACAGCTGTCCTTCCGCCAGGCTCCAGCGCTCCTCCGACGACCACGACACCACACGAACCGGGTGCCAAAACCTCTCCGGCTGCCACGATGGCATGTACTTAGGGCACTAGCTCTCCTTCGCTAGACACGTTAGCACACTGCTACACCCCCCATTGTACACCTGGATCCTCTCCTTGCGCCTATAAAAGGAAGGACCAGGGCCCTCTTACAGAGGGTTGGCCGCGCGGGGAAGGACGGGACGGCGCTCGCGTGAGGCCGCTCGCTCCCTCCCGCGTGGACGCTTGTAACCCCCTACTGCAAGCGCACCCGACCTGGGCGCGGGACAAACACGAAGGCCGCGGGATTCCACCTCTCACGCCCGTCTCCCTCCGGCTGCCTCCCCCCTTCGCACTCCGTCTCGCGCCGACCCATCTAGGCTGGGGCACGCGGCGACAATTTACTTGTCGGTCCAGGGACCCCCGGGTTTCGAAACGCCGACAGTTGGCGCGCCAGGTAGGGGCCTGCTGCGTGTTGACGAACAGCTTCCCATCAAGCTCCAGATGGGCAGTCTCCAGCAACCTTTCCAGCCCGGGACAGTGCTCCGTTTCGGGAGTCATGAGTTCATGTCCCTCGACGGCAGCTACGACACGATACTCCTTCCCCCACCGTGCGACAGCGACAATGGCGGCCGACAGCCCGCCCGCCGGCGGTGGAATCGACGACGTCTTCCCCGCGTGGTGGAAGAACAACATTCAAGCTCGCCCCGTCTCCTCCCCCGCCGACGGAGGAGGAGGCGGGGCAACCAAGGCCAAGCAGGAGGCGGCACCTCGTCGGCTGTCGAGCGAGTCGACGGCGCCGGCGCCCCAACGGGCGGCACGTCGGGCATCGACCTCGCGTCTGAGACGAAGACGAGCGCCGTCTCCCCGCAACACGCCAATCCCAAGCAAACGGACGACGCCAGCACGCTCGCAAAGAACTTGCTGGGCGTCACCCTCGTACCTGAGACGACGGTGCAGTCAGTCCCTGACGTGACTTCGTCACCGCCCGTCGACCAAGAGGTACCAACCGATTCCCATCTCACGCCTTTTGGATTCAGCCTCGACCCGCCAAGCGACTTCGCTTTGGTGGACGCTCTCGTAGAGGCGAGTCCAAACCCTCTGGGGTATCGTATGCGGTCACCCTGGGACTGGCTGACGGACATCTCGACCTACGGGCCCTCGGGGTCCGAGGAAGATGACGAGCCCGACTTCTGTTGGGATTTCTCCGGACTTGGTAACGCCAGTGCCATGCGGGACTTCATGACCGCATGCGACTACTGCCTTTCCGACTGTTCTGACGGTAGACGCAGCCTTGGCGACGAGGACTGCGGCCCAAGTCATGAATGTTTCCACGTCGATTTAGGGGGTCCCTCCGAAGGCAACCATCTTGGTATGCCGGAGAACGGTGATCTCCCTAGGCCTGTGCCTCGCGTTGACATCCTACGGGAGCTAGCTGTGGTCCCCGTTCCGGCGGGGGGTCATGACCCATAGCTCGAGCAAATCCGCGGGGTGCAGGCCAGGCTCGACGAGGGAGCAGGAACACTTGAGCCGATCCGTCGGGACATCGAGCAGAAATGGGCGGGCCAACCTCCGGCCGGAGAAGTGCGTCATCTACCCCAGGGTATCCAGCACCGCATCGCCGACGATGTCAGGGTAAGGCCGCCACCCACCTCCAGCGGAGTCGGCCAGAACCTGGCTGCAGCGGCAATGCTTCTACGCGCGATGCCGGAGCCATTAACCACCGAGGGGCGGCGAATTCAGGGAGAGCTCAAGAATCTCCTAAAGGACGCCGCGGTCCGACGGGCCGAAAGCTCCACCTCCCGAAGGCAGGGGTACCTCTCGGAACATCGCGCCGCGACTTCCCGATTCATGTGGGAAGCCTCGGTCCACACCGGGCGCACGCGCAACACGGCGCCTGCGGCCCCGGGTCGCCTCGGCAACGAGCACCATCACCGCAACCGTCGGGCCCACCTCGACGAGAGGGTGCGCCGAGGCTACCACCCCAGGCGTGGGGGACGCTACGACAGCGGGGAGGATCGGAGTCCCTCGCCCGAACCACCCGGTCCGCAGGCTTTCAGCCGCGCCATAGGATGGGCGCCGTTCCTGACCCAGTTCCGAACCCCGACTACTATCACAAAGTACTCGGGGGAGACGAGACCGGAACTGTGGCTCGCGGACTACCGGTTGGCTTGCCAGCTGGGTGGAACGGACGATGACAACCTCATCATCCGCAACCTCCCCATGTTCCTCTCCGACACCGCTCGCTCCTGGTTGGAGCACCTGCCTCCGGGGCAGATCTCCAACTGGGACGACCTAGTCCAAGCCTTCGCCGGCAATTTCCAGGGCACGTACGTGCGCCCTGGAAACTCCAGGGACCTCCGAAGCTGTCGACAGCAGCCGGGAGAGTCTCTCCGGGACTACATCCGACGATTCTCGAAGCAGCGCACCGAGCTGCCCAACATCACCGATTCAGATGTCATCGGCGCGTTCCTCGCCGGCACCACCTGTCGCGACCTGGTGAGCAAGCTGGGTCGCAAGACCCCCACCAGGGCGAGCGAGCTGATGGACATCGCCACCAAGTTCGCCTCTGGCCAGGAGGCGGTTGAGACTATCTTCCGGAAGGACAAGCATCCCCAGGGCCGCCCACCGGAAGATGCCCCTGAGGCGTCAACTCAGCGCGGCGCCAAGAAGAAAGGCAAGAAGAAGTCGTAAGTGAAACGCGACACCGCCAACGCGGACCTTGTCGCCGCCGCCGAGTACAAGAACCCTCGGAAACCCCCCGGAGGTGCCAACCTCTTCGACAAGATGCTCAAGGAGCCGTGCCCCTATCATTAGGGGCCCGTCAAGCACACCCTTGAGGAGTGCGCCATGCTTCGGCGCCACTTTCACAAGGCTGGGCCACCCGCGGAGGGTGGCAGGGCTCGCGACGACGATAAGAAGGAAGATCACCAGGCAGGAGAGTTCCCCGAGGTCCGCGACTGCTTCATGATCTACGGTGGGCAAGCGGCGAACGCCTCGGCTCGGCACCGCAAGCAAGAGCGTCGGGAGGTCTGTTCGGTAAAGGTGGCGGCGCCAGTCTACCT
Source organism: Zea mays (assembly GCF_902167145.1). Taxonomy (NCBI): domain Eukaryota; kingdom Viridiplantae; phylum Streptophyta; class Magnoliopsida; order Poales; family Poaceae; genus Zea; species Zea mays. The sequence goes on from NC_050102.1 coordinate 154,591,367, forward strand.
AGACTGGTCCGACAAGCCCATCACCTTCGACCAAGCCGACCACCTCGACCACGTGCCGAGCCCGGGGAAATACCCGCTCGTTGTCGACCCCGTCATCGGCGACGTCAGGCTCACCAAGCTCCTCATGGACGGAGGCAGCAGCCTCAACATCATCTACGCCGAGACCCTCGGGCTCCTGCGTGTTGATCTGTCCTCGGTCCGGGCAGGTGCTGCACCTTTCCACGGGATCATCCCCAGGAAGCGCGTCCAGCCCCTCGGGCAACTCGACCTTCCCGTCTGCTTTGGGACACCCTCCAACTTCCGAAGGGAGACCCTCACGTTCGAGGTGGTCGGGTTCCGAGGAACCTACCACGCAGTACTGGGGAGGCCATGCTACGCGAAGTTCATGGCCGTCCCCAACTACACCTACCTCAAGCTCAAGATGTCGGGCCCCAACGGGGTCATCACTGTCGGCCCTACGTACCGACACGCGTTCGAATGCGACGTAGAGTGCGTGGAGTACGCCGAGGCCCTCATCACCGACCTGGAGAGCCTCTCTAAGGAGGTGCCAGACATGAAGCGCCACGCCGGCAACTTCGAGCCAGCGGAGACGGTTAAATCCGTCCCCCTCGACCCCAGCAGCGACGCCTCCAAGCAGATCCGGATCGGCTCCGAGCTCGATCCCAAATAGGAAGCAGTGCTCGTCGACTTTCTTCGCGCAAACGCCGACGTTTTCGCGTGGAGTCCCTCGGACATGCCCGGCATACCGAGGGATGTCACCGAGCACTCGCTGGATATCCGAGCTGGGGCCCGACCCGTGAAGCAGCCTCTGCGCCGATTCGACGAAGAAAAGCGCAGAGCCATAGGTGAGGAGATCCACAAGCTAATGGCAGCAGGGTTCATCAAAGAGGTATTCCATCCCGAATAACTTGCCAACCCCGTGCTTGTGAAAAAGAAAGGAGGGAAATGGCGGATGTGTGTAGACTACACTGGTCTAAACAAAGCATGTCCGAAAGTTCCCTACCCTCTGCCTCGCATCGATCAAATTGTGGATTCCACTGCTGGGTGCGAAACCCTGTCTTTCCTCGATGCCTACTCGGGGTATCACCAAATCAGGATGAAAGAGTCCGACCAGCTCGCGACTTCTTTCACCACACCCTTCGGCATGTACTGCTATGTTACCATGCCGTTCGGCTTGAGGAATGCGGGTGCAACGTACCAACGATGCATGAACCACGTGTTCGATGAACACATTGGCCGGACGGTCGAGGCCTACGTCGATGACATCGTAGTCAAGACGAGGAAAGCCTTCGACCTCCTTTCCGACCTTGAAGTGACATTTCGATGTCTCAAGGCGAAAGGCGTGAAGCTCAATCCCGAAAAGTGTGTCTTCGGGGTTCCCCGAGGCATGCTCTTGGGGTTCATCGTCTCCAAGCGGGGCATCGAGGCCAACCCGGAGAAGATCGCAGCCATCACCAGCATGGGGCCCATCAAGGACTTGAAAGGCGTACAGAGAGTCATGGGATGCCTTGCGGCTCTGAGCCGCTTCATCTCGCGCCTCGGCGAAAGAGGCCTGCCTCTGTACCGCCTCTTAAGGAAGGCCAAGTGCTTCACTTGGACCCCTGAGGCCGAGGAAGCCCTCGGGAACCTGAAGGCGCTCCTTACAAACGCGCCCATCTTGGTGCCCCCCGCTGCCGGAGAAGCCCTTCCAGAGGCCAGTCTACTTCATCAGCGAGGTACTGTCCGAGACCAAGATCCACTACCCCCAAATTCAGAAGCTGCTATACGCGGTGATCCTGACGCGGCGGAAGTTGCGACACTACTTCGAGTCTCATCCGGTAACTATGGTGTCATCCTTCCCCCTGGGGGAGATCATCCAGTGCCGAGAGGCCTCGGGTAGAATTGCAAAGTGGGCGGTGGAAATCATGGGCGAAACGATCTCGTTCGGCCCTCGGAAGGCCATCAAGTCCCAGGTGTTGGCGGACTTCGTGGCTGAATGGGTCGACACCCAGCTCCCAACAGCTCCGATCCAACCGAAACTCTGGACCATGTTCTTCGACGGGTCGCTGATGAAGACAGGAGCAGGCGCAGGCCTGCTCTTCATCTCGCCCCTCGGGAAGCACCTACGCTACGTGCTACGCCTCCATTTCCCGGCGTCCAACAATGTGGCTGAGTATGAGGCTCTGGTCAACGGTTTGCGCATCGCCATCGAGCTAGGGGTCCGACGCCTCGACGCTCGCGGTGACTCGCAGCTCGTCATCGACCAAGTCATGAAGAACTCCCACTGCCGCGACCCGAAGATGGAAGCCTACTGCGATGAGGTTCGGCGCCTGGAAGACAAGTTCTACGGGCTCGAGCTCAACCACATCGCCCGACGCTACAACGAGACTGCGGACGAGCTGGCTAAAATAGCCTCGGGGCGAACAATGGTTCCCCCGGACGTCTTCTCCCGAGACCTGCATCAACCCTCCATCAAGACCGATGACACGTCCGAACCCGAGAAGGCCTCGGCCGAGCCTGAGGCACCCTCGGCTCAGTCCGAGGTACCCTCGGCTCGGCCCGAGGCACCCTCAGCTCAGCCCGAGGTACCCTCAGCCCCCGAGGGTGAGGCACTATGCATCGAGGAGGAGTGAGGCGGGGTCACGCCTAATCGAAACTAGCAGACCCCGTACCTGCAATATCTCCACCGAGGAGAGCTACCCCTCGACCGAGCCGAAGCTCGGCGGTTGGCGCGGCACGCCAAGTCGTTTGTCTTGCTGGGGGACAGGAAGGAACTCTACCACCGCAGCCCCTCAGGCATCCTCCAGCGATGCATTTCCATCGCCGAAGGCCAGGAGCTCCTACAAGAGATACACTCGGGGGCTTGCGGCCATCACGCAGCACCTCGAGCCCTTGTTGGAAACGCCTTCCGACAAGGTTTCTACTGGCCGACAGCGGTGGCCGACGCCACTAGAATTGTCCGCACCTGCGAAGGGTGTCAGTTCTACGCAAGGCAGACCCACCTGCCCGCTCAGGCCCTGCAGACAATACCCATCACCTGGCCTTTTGCTGTGTGGGGTCTGGACCTCGTCGGCCCCTTGCAGAAGGCACCCGGGGGCTATACGCACCTGTTGGTCGCCATCGACAAATTCTCCAAGTGGATCGAGGTCCGACCCCTAAACAGCATCAGGTCCGAACAGGCGGTGGCGTTCTTCACCAACATCATCCATCGCTTTGGGGTCCCGAACTCCATCATCACCGACAATGACACCCAGTTCACCGGAAGAAAGTTCCTGGACTTCTGCGAGGATCACCACATCCGGGTGGACTGGGCCGCCGTGGCTCACCCCATGACGAATGGGCAAGTAGAGCGTGCCAACGGCATGATTCTACAAGGACTCAAGCCTTGGATCTACAACGACCTCAACAAGTTCGGCAAGCGATGGATGAAGGAACTCCCCTCGGTGGTCTGGAGTCTGAGGACAACGCCGAGCCGAGCCACGGGCTTCACGCCGTTCTTTCTAGTCTATGGGGCCGAGGCCATCTTGCCCACAGACTTAGAATACGGTTCCCCGAGGACGAGGGCCTACGCCGACCAAAGCAATCAAGTTAATCGAGAAGACTCATTGGACCAGCTGGAGGAGGCTTGGGACATGGCCTTACTACACTCGGCGCGGTACCAGCAGTCCCTGCGACGCTACCACGCCCGAGGGGTTCGGTCCCGAGACCTCCAGGAGGGCGACCTGGTGCTTCGGCTGCGATAAGACGCCCGAGGGCGGCACAAGCTCACGCCTCCCTGGGAAGGGCCGTTCGTCATCGCCAAAGTTCTGAAGCACGCAACGTACAAGCTGGCCAACCGTCAAGGCGAGGTCTACAGCAACGCTTGGAACATCCAACAGCTACGTCGCTTCTACCCTTAAGATGCTTTCAAGTTGTTCGTATGCCTCGTTCCCACACAAAGTTTAGTCATCAAGGAAGGGTCAGCCTTGCTTCCCTGGGAAGACCCTTTCTGCCAGAATGTCTTTCGTGCTTTTTCGACTAGTTCGAAAGGGGATCCTAAAAACGATGGAGTACACGTAAGCGGCCAAGGCTGACCGAGCCGAGGGACTCCTACGCTTCTAGGATACGGATACCTCACTCATCACCTTCTGGGATAAGTAACTCGTGTTTGGATAAGTGATTCCGCAGACCGAACAAGTCTTCACGCTCGAAAGCTCCTCTGCCGAAGCGATTCTTTGGGCCTTCTCGACTGCGTCGGTGACAGAACCCTATGGATGGGCAAGAGTGCGCGTAAGCGGCAAGGCCGACCGAGCCGAGGGATTCCTACGCCTCCGGGATACGGATACCTCACTCATCGCCTTCCGTGAAAAGCAACTCTCGCTCGCACAGACAATTCTGTTACCGACGAAAAAGTCCAGATACTCGAAACAAGAGGAAAAGAAACGCAGCTTTACAACACGACGATGGTGTGTTTGGGCCTCGACGGCCGCAGAAAACATACACCCACTACAAGATAATCCGATCCTGCAGGCTCGGATCTTGACAGTTGAAGGGAGCAGCAGCACCCTCGGCGTCAACTACACCTTCAGCGAGGTCCGACCTAGCCTCGGACGGCGAAGCAGTCGGAGAATCTCCACTCTGAAGGACGACATCATCACCACGCCCGGGCCATCGTCGCTAGGGTCTTCTCCAGGAATCCGGCTCGAGAAGACGGCTCGGCCGGTCACCCCGAGGCCTCGGCCAGCTGTCCCCCGAAGACATCAGCCCGGCTCGAGGCCTCGGCAACTCAATTCCGGCGTCGGTCCCGCCAGTGGACGACCCGGCCAGGCTCTGGCCGACCAAGTCTTCTTTTCGAGCCAACTCTGCCTCTGTCCGTGCTGACACCGCTACCCCTGGCTTCGGCTCATCGAAGAGCGGCCGAGGGGTTCCTTTAACTAAGCAAGAGAAGCCTCGGACAGCAAGGCCGACCGAGCTGAGGGACTCCTACGCCTCCGGGATACGGATACCTCACTCGTCACCTTTGCACGGGGCGGCTCACGCTTGGTGAAGCGGTTCTGTTAGCCGACAGACGAGTCTTAGTGCTCGAAATGAGGAAAAAACACGGCTCCGTGCCAAAAATACACACGTGTTCAGGCCCCGACAGCCACAATGAACAAAAAGACCGGCATTCAAGGTGCCATTACAAACGGGACCCCGGTTCCACCTCCGCAGGTACGAACAACCCCACACGATTGGGGGGCCTGCGGAGCAACAGAAGACCGACGAACGGCTCGCCGTCGCCCGCTCCAGCAGCGGCGACGACTCGACTTCTGCTCTAGGGGGCCGAACAGCAGCAGCGATGACCTCAGGGCGGATGCTGCTGCCATGAGGCCCTTGCCCATGCCCTCACTCGAGAGGCAAGGACGGGCAGAAGGCCGTAGAGTTGGAGGTCAGTCCGTGGGCGGCACCGGCTATCTCGTCGGCGGAGGAACCTCTTCCAGCTGCCGTGGCAGAAGGCGGCGCCGGGAGCGGCTCCGAAGCCACTCGGGTCAGAGAGCCAGGCACGCGGCAGCTGCCAGCGCCACGAACGGCGAACGCCCTTCCCCCTGATCACTGAGGGAAGGAGCGGGCCGCCGCCCGCGCAGGGACCGACCCCAACTCGGCACACTCCCCTCCCCAGCACTGATGATGAAAATCCTTGAAGCTGAGGGAGGGGCAGAGGCCGTAGCCCAGCTTGCTTTTCCCCGCCATCGAACTGGAGGTCACCGTCTTGGGTGACCGCCGGCGAGGGGGTGCAGCCGGGCTGCATGATGAAAATCCTTGAAGTCGAGCGATGGCTGAAGGGTACCAACTTCCACGAAGTTGCGTTCCTCCAACGACAAGGCGGAAGGATTGCGGGTGTCCCCCATCTGGGGCTCGGAAGCTGGAAAGACACGGTGCATAAGGGAGCGCGAAGACATGGTCGCCTTTCAAGGGGGTCACCCTCCTTTTAAAGGTGACTCTCCCTACTTGCGTCCCCAGCCGTCGTGGGCTGAGTCTTCTCCAACACGCTCCAAGGTCCTCCCCCTACGGCACGGGGGCTGGGTCCCACGCGTCATGCAAACTGGCCCAGGGCAGAAGAAGCCAAACCGCTGCGCACGGTGCATGCAACTGCCCAGCGGTTACAAGCATTCCTCCACTTTCGCCCAGACCAGCGGGTGAAAGGGCGGACAGCCGTGCAGGCGGCATGCAACCGCGCCAAGTGGGCGCGCCCCTCCGACTTCCAACGCACCCAGCATGGAGGCCCGGGCCCACGCGTCATGCAACCGGCGCGCCGGTTGCTACGTGCGAGCAACTGCACCGCCACTCGCACCACTACCACGCCTCCTCGACTGCGGAACCAGTGCCGCGACTCGAGGCAACCCTACGTACGACCCAGGCACCCAGCAGTGCCAGCCAGACGCGACGGTCAATACGGCCAAAAATGGGCCGACGGTAATGGCGGTGGCAGGCGGGCAGGAGCAGCGGTCACGTCGTCAAGCCAAGCTTACGTCCCATCCAGGGACAGCGAGAGAATCCTCTCTCACGGCGTGAAGACGGCGCGCCCGTGTTCCGTTCCTCGAACGGCTCACGCACGCGCAACGGCCACCTCGCGAACCACTCGCCCCGTCGCATTAACTCCGCGGCGGGACAGGCGGCGCCTCAGGCAGGAGAAGCGAGCGACGCTTCGCCTTCGCCATAATGACCGCGTCAAAAAAGGTACGCCACGTCATTCGATTTCGTATCCTTTTCCTTTTCCTCTTTCTCTCTCTTACAACAGGGACCGGGAAAGGAGGATACCCCGAAAAGGATCCTTCTCCGTGAAGGAAACAGGCCCCGAGCCTCCCTACTGATCAGAGGTTCAAAGGCTGGCCCCTCGGAGGGGTTCAACAGCCGCCTCAGAGCGCTTGGGTTCCACGCCCACTACTAGTCAGAGGTTCGAAGGCCGGCCCCTCGGAAGGGTTCAACGGCCGCCTCAGGCCACTCGGGCTCCGCGCCCACTACTGATCAGGGGTTCGTAGGCTGGCTCTCGAAGGGTTCACAGCCGCCTCAGACACAGAGCGAGGGATGACCCTGGATACGTTCGATACATAACCGAGGCTCGGGCTACGCTCCCGAGGTACCCTAGGACATTTCCGAGACCGGCGGGAACGATCTTGTAACGGAATCCCATCAGAGGGAGGCATCGAGCCCTCGGACCCCGTCGAAAGGGGACCGGGTCCGGTAGATCACCCGCAGGTACTTTTGGAGCGCGCCTCCGGGTCTCTAGCCGACCCCTAACAAATGGGGCACGGGCGTCCACTCGGATTACCCGCCAGCAGCTCACCGGAGACACCATGTTCGGCGCCCTCCGAGGGCAACATGGCGCTTTCCCCCCTCCTCCTTGCGGAAAGGCGATGCAGGGGCGTATGTAAAAAAGTCGAGTCTGTCCTTGACCGTCCTCTCTCCCTATGCAGAGGCTCGGGGGCTGCTCTCGCAAACCCGACTCCGGCCAAACCGTTGACAGCGTCAACATACCAGCCCGAGAACTTGGGACCCGACCGTGCACCCGGGCTACGGCCAGCTTGCATGAGGGAACGACCAGACCAGCCAAAGCATTGCGCGAGGCATTAAGACCTCAGAGGAGTCAAACCACTCCTCCGAGGCCTCGGGGGCTACACCCGGCGGGTGCGCTCGCGCGCACCCACCGGAACAAAACGCAACCGAGAAAGGCTGGTCCCCTTGCAAAAAAGTGCGACAAAAGCCTCCAAGCGAGTATTAACACTCCCTTCGAGGTTCGGGGGCTACTGTCGGGGACCATAATTAGGGGTACCCTCAAGGCTCCTAAATCTCAGCTGGTAACCCCCATCAGCACAAAGCTGCAAAGGCCTGATGGGTGCGACTAAGTCAAGGATCGGTCCATTCGAGAGACGCGATCACGCCTCGCCCGAGCCCAGCCTCGGGCAAGGGCAGCCGACCCCGGAGGATCTACGTCTCGCCCGAGGCCCCCCTCCAGCAACAGACACACCTTCGGCTCGCTCGAAGCCCAGTCTTCACCAAGAAGCAACCTTGGCCAAATCGCCACGCCAACCGACCAAATCGCAGGGGCATTTAATGCAAAGGTGGCCTGACACCTTTATCCTAGCGCACGCCCTCCAGTCGACAGAGCCGAAGTGACCGCAGTCACTTCGCCGCTCCACTGACCGGTCTGACAAAAGGACAGCGGCGCCTGCGCTGCTCTGACTGTTGTGCCACTCGACAGAGTGAGGCTGACATCGGCCAAGCCCGGCCCTAGGCGCCATGGGAAACTCCGCTTCGCCCGACCCCATGGCTCGGACTCGGGCTCAGCCCCGGAAGACGACGAACTCCGCTCCGCCCGACCCCAGGGCTCGGACTCGGGCTCAGCCTCGGAAGACGACGAACTCCGCTCCGCCCGACCCCAGGGCTCGGACTCGGGCTCAGAGCACTCTGCTGGGCCGACACTGACACTGAGAGACGAAAGCTAGGGGAGCAAATGGGATTAGAGACCCCAGTAGTCCTAGCCGTAAACGATGGATACTAGGTGCTGTGCGACTCGACCCGTGCAGTGCTGTAGCTAACGCGTTAAGTATCCCGCCTGGGGAGTACGTTCGCAAGAATGAAACTCAAAGGAATTAACGGGGGCCCGCACAAGCGGTGGAGCATGTGGTTTAATTCGATGCAAAGCGAAGAACCTTCCCCGGAAGACGGCGAACTCCGCTCCGCCCGACCCCAGGGCTCGGACTCGGGCTCAGCCCCGGAAGACGGCGAACTCCGCTCCGCCCGACCCCAGGGCTCGGACTCAGCCCTGGCCTCAGCCGACGGTCTCTGCCTCGCCCGACCCGGGGGCTCGGACTCGACCTCGGCCTCGGAAGACAGACTCGACCTCGACCTCGGAGGAGCCTCCACATCGCCCAACCCAGGGCACGGACCGACCACGTCAACAGGAGGCGCCATCATTACCCTACCCCAAACTGACTCAAGCTACGGGGAACAAGACCGGCGTCCCGTCTGGCTCGCTCCGCCAGACAAGTAATGATGGCGCCCCGCACGCCCTATGACGACGGCGGCTCTCAGCCTCCTTACGGAAGCAAGAGGACGTCAGCAAGGACTCGACAGCCCCGACAGCTGTCCTTCCGCCAGGCTTCAGCGCTCCTCCGACGACCACGACACCACACGAACCGGGTGCCAAAACCTCTCCGGCTGCCATGATGGCATGTACTTAGGGCGCTAGCTCTCCTCCGCTAGACACGTTAGCACACTGCTACACCCCCTATTGTACACCTGGATCCTCTCCTTGCGCCTATAAAAGGAAGGACCAGGGCCCTCTTACAGAGGGTTGGCCGCGCGGGGAAGGACGGGACGATGCTCGCGTGAGGCCGCTCGCTCCCTCCCGCGTGGACGCTTGTAACCCCCTACTGCAAGCGCACCCGACCTGGGCGCGGGACAAACACGAAGGCCGCGGGATTCCACCTCTCACGCCCGTCTCCCTCCGGCTGCCTCCCCCCTTCGCGCTCCGTCTCGCGCCGACCCATCTGGGCTGGGGCACGCGGCGACAATTTACTCGTCGGTCCAGGGACCCCCGGGTTTCGAAACGCCGACACCATGGTTAAAATATACCCGCAATATCACTATAACCATCTAATAGAGTCATCTTAGCTAAAATATAACCCTTCTCTAACTAGCTATCATTTATCTAGCTACCAAGTTATTGTAATCATATGATTTGTTATATGAGAAGTTGAACTTGTTTTTATATGTTTATTTAATATTTTGAGTGATTGATATATTGGAATTTAAGACTTTCCTAGCGGGTATGGTTACCCGACAGTTAAAATTACCCGTGCGGGGTAAGGGTATTGATAAGATTTTATACCCACAAACATATATGGATAACCCTACTGTAGAATTTTTTTAATTGATACGGATATGAAATGATATTACTCGATGGGTATGTACCTGTTAATATCCTACTACTAGAAGGAGAAAGAAGAGAAGAAATTATGCATGGTCATGGTCTCATGGACCCAAAGTCGACCGCACGACCGGACCGAGCCAGCCCCTGACCCGGCCCACCCGCTACGACGGTCGGTGCTCGGCCCGTCCACGCGGCTGAGGAAACGGCGGCCGCTCCTTCGCCCCCGCCCGCTTTCCCGTGGCCGTGACGCCACCCCCACCCCTCTTCTTCTCTTTCCCTTCGCATTAATGGCCGCTCTCTCCCTATCCCCTTTCGTCTCGCTCTCGGAGTAGGACACTCGCCCGCTTCCGGCTTAACCTTCAAGATTCTCCCTCCTCCTCCTACTTCTTCCCGCTTGGGCGGGCGCGGCACCTTCCGGTTCTGGGCCTCCTATATATATACGCGCGCGACCGTCCCCCTTCCATACTCCCTAGCATGCTCGGCTCGCACCCCGGATTGATCGAGCTCGCCCGTCGCCGCGATGGATTCGGTGCCTTCCCCCTCCTCTTCTACCCGGGCCACCGCTGCTCCCGGTCCCTGCTGCCGCTTTGACGCGCTGCGGAGGGCGTGCGCCAGGCACGCCGCCGCCGCCGCGCGGGCCGCCGGGTGGGCGCTCGGCGCGCTGCTCACCTGCGTCTTCGCCGTCGGTACGTTGCCCGAGCCCCCGCTGGCCCGCTTGATCAATTTGGGGGAAGTTCCCTCGCCATTCTTCCTCGATTCGTTTCCGGTCACCGGCCGGGCCGCTGCCTTCTTACTTCTGGGTTCAATTCGGTAGTTGGTCGCTGCGGGATCCGTGGGTTCCGTCCGCGGGAAAACCGGGGTCAATGGAGTAGCCTTAATTTCAGGCCTTTCAGGACCGCCGGACTCTTCTCTTGCTGCTCACACCCGCCGCTCTCTCTGGGCATCTTGCCCTTGTGGTCTCTGTTTCCTCAAATTGGAAACGAATTCAATCATCCAACCAAAAATCCTGTAGGTTCCTTGCCACTCCCGTCAAGCGCACGGGGACATATGCTTGCCTTGTTAGCAAGCCTGTAGCACTACGTCTTTGTCGCACTAGGTCTCATAAAAGTTCATCCCTCTTCTTGCTTCCTCGGTTTGTTTCACGGGATTGTTCCATGCCGACCAATTTATCTTGTATGCAACACTCCTAACTAGCTAGGAGTACAATTGTACCGTAAATTTTGAATTTTAGCTACTCCTTGTTTTGATCGTGATTCGTTTGTGATGGCTGCAGTGGGCTCACTCGTCGGAATCTTCATTGGTGCCTTCATGGGGATGTCTACAGAAAGCGGCATGTTCCGCGGGGCTGGTGTCGGAGCAGTCTCGGGAGCAGTCTTCTCCATTGAGGCTGTTGAGTCCTGCATCGAGATTTGGAGGTCCAGCCATTCGGGAAAATACAGCATTCTCTATGTGGTGAGTGGAATAATCTAGTGACCTACTTTCTCCCATTCAGAGAGGGAGGAAGTGAAAGATCATTTTCATATACATACCTAATCTTTGTCAAACATATTTTTCTGTTTGTCCACTGGTATAAACTTTTTGTTCTGAAAATAAAAAAAGAGGCAACTGGCATCAACTCAAGATGACCGTTTCCACTGATCAGGAGCCTTTTCTGCTCGACCAAATTATCTCTTCTGCTAAGCTAGTTGATGCTCTAATGAAAATACCAACAGGATGTTTGTCTGCTGTGTATATTAAAGTGTATTTGTTCTAAGTTTTGTTCTGCGTTGGTTTTCTCAGCTGGACATCATCTCTAGCCTCTTCAGCGGAAGAATTGTGTGGGAGAAAGTCAGTCCAGCGCTACAGCGTGCAGTGCAAAGCCAGGTACTGGCTGCTTAGTACCCCCCAAGTTGTAGATACCCCACTGGCAGCTGTTTCTTTTTAGAAAAAAATGAATCTTGTGAACAATTAATGCAAGAAACACTTTCAGACATAGGATTAATGGTGTATGGGTATCCCTGCATTAAATGGTTATGTGGATAATAATGTGTTCCATACTCCCTGCTAGAAGAAGTTTCTAGTCGTAGAAATATCTAGATCTGCATTTCAGTGCTAGAGATCAACCCCGGAAACATTTTAATTACAGCACCTAAAATGTAGATGTGTAAACAGATCTGTGAGGTAGTATCTGAAAACAATTGTTGCGTTCCATCGTTTTTTTATTTTTTGCAACTTCAGCTTGGCTATCTTTCAAGATACTATTATTAACTTTCAAATATTGAAAACTTGTAACTGGTGTAACACACAAAAAATTTGTTAGAGTTTATACGGTGAGGAGAATGCTTGCAGGCTGATGTTAGTTTAATTGTTTCTTTCAAGAAAAGTGATACACAGCTGCGTTATTTTCTATTGCATGCAAGTGGTCGTTGCACACAGACCATATGTTTTTGTAGGAGCTGAAAGTGTTCCTTTTGGTGCACACACTCTTATGATTTCATAGAACCAGATAAATATTCTCTTATGCACGTACCCCACCTGCTTTCATAGGACCAGATAGTTGAACAGAAATAACTAGAAGCTACAGCATCCATATTTCATTTCGTGTTGATTTGCAGCATTGCAAGTTTATGTGATTGCAACTTGATTTGCTTCTGCTAATACTTGGTCTGTGTTATGTAGATGAGTCTAATGAGCACACCGTTCATCGACAACAATGACCTTTTTGAAACTGGCAGTACAGGAGGCATGTCAAGGGCTCTGATTGATAGGATCCCAAAGATGAGGTTCAGTGCTGCAAGCAATTGTGACAAGGAAACTGATAGCAGCTGCTGCTCAGTCTGCCTGCAGGTTAGTTTGGTTTTGACATGCTGTACTCTATCTGTTGGTACACAAGAGCAATTAGCTCCTTGTCTTGTACTGATGAGTGATGACACGGTAAACCATTGATGTATACCAGGATTTTGGAGCACAGCAATTTGTGAGGGCCCTGCCTCAGTGCCAACACATATTCCATGTGCGGTGCATCGACAATTGGCTCCTTCGGCACGCATCCTGCCCACTATGCCGGGCCGGCGTTCATATTGACCATATACATATGTAAATAAACTCGCAGGGTGGCACCTGGTGTATTTTCATAGTGAATACCCGTGCTCCTGTTGGATATCACAAGTATAGCTGGATGTATACATAGGTTTTCTCCTTTTTTTTTGTTACTTCTCCGGTCTTATGTGGGGCTATGCTTTCAGCTGCACGTTTTTGTCGAAGTAATACCTGGATTGGCTGGATATGTACATCTTGAGAACGGATTGACTAACAAGCTCCCTGAATTATGGTCCTGTGTGCTTCAAAAACTGCTTTCAAAAAGAAAACTGTGTGTCACTGCTGGTGTTAACTGCTGATGCTGACACGCTAATGCAGTTGTTTGCTACTAGGCAACTAATGGCAGGACCATTGGAGCATAACCTTGCAATTGAAGGTTGGATGGTGGAAATTGAAATGCTGAACGTTTTGCTTTTTGTTCAGATAGCAGGGTTTCCAATCACCACCTGGTACCACTGATTTTCAGATGTCGAAATCTTATGAGAAATCGAAGAGGGAGCAAAAGCTTCGCCCTCAAGTATGATTTGGGAAAGACGGTGACTGGTGGTCCTGTCACGTTCGATGGCTAGTCACAGCATGGAGCCATGGACGAAATGGTTACCCAAGCAGTGTGCCATACACCAAATGGAAGCTCTTGTCACGCTCTCTATCGTAGAGATAGGCTTGTTGCAGAAGAAGGGAGGATGCGATATGAGCCTGAGACTGATGGGTACAAGATAGCTACTACATTGCTACCACCATTAACTAACTTTTAATAAACACTTTAGTACTGAGTGTCCTTTACGGAAAAAAAATTCTATGCATCCGGGATGTATAGCCATCTATTTGCAGCCCCTCACATTCATCACCTATAGACCCACATAAACAGAAAAAAAAATTACCAAGCAGTCAAGTGGTAGACTTCGATTTCTGTTTATATGTGCCTGCAGACGATGTCACGTGAGGGGCTGCAAATAGGTGGCTTTGCATCCCATATGTATAGATTTTTTTCACCCTTTAGGGATGCAAACAAAAAACTCAGGCATCCACACGCTGTAAGGTTGTTCACACGTATCATGTAAAATAAGGGATTTAACTATAAATGACACTGTTTATACAGTGAAGTTTAAAATAGAGGATAAGATAGGGTAGCTGCTAGAGACAGCCTAAAACTCGTGGACATGATTTTATTGTCTTTGTTTTGCAGTATTTTGGATTGGGCTACTTGAATTGGATGTTCTTAGGCACTTCCTTAGAACCTTTTATCTTTAACACTATTTCAGAACCTTGGTGAATATGAAGTGATTATTTGAAATATAATATATATCATGGACATGCAACGTAGTTTGCAGAATAAAGGCACCGGCGAGTTCTGCTTCCTTACCTGTTTCATGAACTTTGCTGGCTCATCTTCTTTGCTGACATTACTGTTCTACAACACTATTTTCAAATTAAACAGTTTATGCATTTGACACTTTATGGAGTTCGTATTTGGAAAATATTTAGCATGGTTTAAACTAATCACATGTTTAATTGGTCACCTGCATCTTCCCTTAGGCGGTTAGGCCTAGTTTGGATACTCTAGTAATAAGAGATATTGGAGCAAATTGGGATGTATTATAAAAGTTTTTGATCTATTGAAGATTTAAACACTCTTTGATCCCTCTATACCACTTTAATCCAAGAGTAACCAAACTAGGACTTGTTGAAAGCTCACTAATATTTGATGTAATTTCTCCTGCAATAAGGGCTAGTTTGGCAACTTCATTTTTCATGGGATTTCCAATTTTCCAAGAGAAATGAATTAATTTCTCTTGGAAAATAAAAAGCCTTTGGGAAAATAGAGTTTCCAAACTAGACCTAAAGTTTTTATCAACATCCAGGAGAGTACTCCCAGTGATATGATTCCTTGTAGTTTTAGATGTACCATGTGCTCAGTAGAGATAGTTAATTAGAAGAGAACTTGATAGAGTAACTCTATTTGCCCAAACACATATTAGGCTAATATCCTCATATGGTGTCCGACAGTTTATCTATATGGCTACCCACAAAACATTGTTTTGTAATTTAGACTGCACTGTTCACAGAGTTTAGTTTAAATATGGCTTGAAGATGAGTAAGTTGCTGGAGATAGCCTTATAGTCAAGGTTTGATTTTGTAGCTGCTTATCTCAATACTCTTGTAGAAAAATTCGATAAGATTATCTTGACCCTTGACTCCTGAAAAGTGATCATGGGCTCCCCATTCGGCAACATCATGAATGGTACATTCTTGGGTCAGATACTATTATACCTAGAGGTGATAATAGATTCTAAATTTCATATTATAAAACTTAAATATCGGATCAATTAGAAATTGACATTGTTTTTATTTATTTTTAACTAAAATTAGTTAAGGGCTCAAACAAATTGTAAAGAAACATTTGGATCGTGATCCATTCATTACCAATCCCTCCACGACTCTATTTTTATTCACTTTCGAACTAAAATTAGTTAAAGGCTCAAATAAATTGTAAAAAACACATTTAGATCGTGATCCATTACCAACCCCCCTCCACGGCTTGGAAGGAACAAAAGGAAGAAGATTTATGGCTAGTTTGGCAACCCCATTTTTTTAAGGAATTTTCATTTTTTCAAAGAAAATTAATTCATTTTTTTTGGAAAATAAGAATCTCTTGAAAAATGGAGTTGCCAAACTAGCCCTAAGCAACATACAAGAGACGCAGGAAGTTCTTCCTGTGGTTTATATTTATGTTCTAACACTTAACATCTGAGCAAAAAGCAGTATACGAACTTGTTGGCAACTCATAATGATTAAAAATGTAGTCACCGAAACAGAATGGCTAAAAGGTAGCTACTCCTTCAGATTTATGTTGGCAACACTAGATCATTATGAGTTGCCAACAAGTTCGTATATTGCTGCCTTTTGCTCGGATGTTAAGTGTTGGAACAGAAATATAAACCGCTAGGAAGAATTTCCTGTTGTCCCTTGCATGTTGGTTAGGGCTAGTTTGGCTACTTCATTTTTCAAGTGATTCTCATTTTTCCAAGGAAAATAAATTAATTTTCTTTGAAACAGATTGGCTAAAAAGGGGGCTGGAGCATCCGGTTCACTGCCCCTTTGTGACTAAGAAGAAAACATTCATCACCTGTTGATCCAGTGTATGTTTGCCCGAAGTATATGGTACACTGTTCTACACTTGGTGAATTTACAACAGTTCGCTCCAAGCCCTTTGGATAGCACATTGCAAGAGTGGTGGAGCAAAAGGTGTTGAATCATTACAAGAAGGGGTTCAATTCCCTTGTCGCCCTGGTTGCTTGGTGGATTTGGACATATAGAAATGCTTGTGTCTTTGATGGCATCTCCCCAAATGTCTCAGTGGTGCTCTAGAACATCAACGATGAAGCTGCTGTCTAGTGCAGAGCCGGTGCAGTGGTGCTCCAGAATATCAAAGATGAAGCTACTGTCTAGTGCAGAGCCGGTGCATCAGATCTGTGTAGTTTGTGGCCTTATTAGGTGTTTTCTCGTGGATGCTTTCATGCATTCTAAGTTACGGCCACCATAAGGTGGCTTTCATGTGTCTTGACCTTTCTTTCTCAATATAATGGTACACAAGTCTCAACGTAGTCAGATTACAGACTTGTTATATCGACATTTCTGTGCTGTTGCCTTTTGCACTTAGGCCCTGTTTGGTTCCATTAGTTCTAGACTAAAATTTAGTGACTAAAGTTTAGTCCAGGAACTAAATTTTAGTCTCTATCCTGTTTGGTTGTAGTGATTAAACAGATTCACATAAAGACCAAAATGTCCCTTTTTTTTTGTTTGACACCAATTTCTAGCAAGAGTAATTAAAGTAAATATTGCCCTTTAATCCTTTTTAGCACCCATGTAAAGGACTGAGACTAAAACCAATTAGTCCCTACTTTAGTCCTTCCGTTTGGCAAAATAAAGACTAAACGAGACTAATCTTTAGTCTCTCTAACCAAACGGAGCCTTAGTAGCATACCATGAATTGTACGGTCCATACGTATCGACGCAAGTCATCACAAAAGGTACTTCAGATCTATGCCTGGCCTAGCAATTCTCTGAAAAGCTTTATTACATGTTCATCGAGTCGTAACTCGTAACACCGTGTCTCACCAGCAAGCGGAGCGCCCATACAAGGTAAATAACGTATGGTCGCCAGATGAGGTTTTCAGAGCCTAAGACCAGGACCTTTTCTGAGCCTACAAACATCCAGAGGTACATGCTCGAAATGTCATGAGCAGCATGTGTGTTTTGTTACATTGTAAAATCAAGCCTCTGGGAGCTTGAAGATGGCTCCGAAAGGTTTCCAGAAGTCCACCTCTTCAGCATCTCCAGAGCAGCCTTCGGTTGATCCATAGGTACCATGTGACCAGCATCGTGAACCTGTTGCACAAAGCGCCTCGAGTAAGTTTCAAAAGAGAGTAGATACCATTAACTTAATATGACGTGACATCCCGTGGGGATAGCAAAGCATGGTAGCACCATCAAACAGATTGTCGCATGCATTCAGTTTCTTGTATTTCTATGAATTCCAAGTTTCCATGTCTGCTTTTATAAACTAAAGATTTATGAAAAGATCCAGATCTAACCTTCAAGAAACTCAAAGGACCGTGGCTCTTTAGAACGCCAGCTTCTTTCCCGTCGACTGTGAAGGGCTTCTCGGATGAGGACACAAAAGCTTCCTTTCCAGACCATTCCATAGAGTTTACCCACCTTGAGTTCCCTGCCCAAATCAAGACAAGATTATGTACACATCAGGCAAAGCAAGGTGCAAGAATACAATATATAGAAACAGTAATGGGGAAGAATAGATGGTCAGTATCAGCAATTCAGCAGTATTGTCTTCCTGCTGTTATGCAACGAAAACTGTCCTTCTCTGAGATAACAATACCACCAGTTTGTGTACACATACTCATGCTACCAACTTCCTAGTAAAGAAGTCACACAAAACCTAATCATGAAGGAGCAAATAATAAGCCTTGGATGGAAAATGTTATGGTGAATTCATGATTATCTGTCGAGTAAGACCTAGTGCTGTATGAAATAGCGAGCTAGAGGTATTTATCATTAATAAGTCGCAAGATACTAACCAAGCCAGTTACATATGAGGTCATACTCTCCAGCATAAATCAACACTTTGATGTCGCTCTCAAGGAGTTCAGGGATTCCAACTTCAAGGTTCCTCATCCAATCTAATAGCATGGCCTCATAGACAGTTGGGCTGCATGAAACAAACTCTATATCTCCAACCCCTAGGCTCTCTCTGACAGATTTGAGGTTGAGAAATTTCTCCAAATTAGAGAAATCATAGCATAGGCTTCCGATGCATGGTTTCCTGATGTCGTAATACTGCAAAGCCAAGATGAGGACTGATTAGAATGTTCCAAAACATGGTGCCAAAAATAGATCTGTATTTTGGCCCCTACATTTTTATTGCCTATGATTGTCCTGATGGCACTGAATATTGTATTGCAGACAAAGTACGCAGCAAGGCAAGATACAGTTCCAGAAGTACCTGCAAAAGAAGATGCAATGAAGTTTCATCAATTCATATTACAGGGGATCAGGGTGGGACTGGAGGTGGAAGTTTTTTTCCTTTGAAAAAGAAAACCAACTGGGACCAAAGAGCAAATATGTGCTATGAACTAATTGCAGAAGAAACATTGATGTTTGCTGATAATTCTGCAAGGCCAAGAGGCAAATACTAGAAGAGATTTACACACAATCGAAGCAGGATTTACCACAAAGCTTGACCGCGAATTCACAAGTTGGAACTATTTTATTGATCCTGTTAAATTGTGTTTTTGTAATTAATCCCATATCCAATGCGTAATCAGGGTATGCCTTGTACTGTATTGCTGGATCTGTTAGTCCGTTGCCAATAGCAAAACCCTGTAAATCATATAAAGTGAGGACCACACCATGAAAATACTATCTTCAACAAAGAAAAAACATAGTACTTCAACCAAGAAAGAGAAAAACCTTCAAGTTAATGTGAATGCCCTCATTGTTCTTGTTTCCCTGGTGCACACGACTTGCAAAGGCAGGAATGTAATGCCCAGCATATGATTCCCCAGTTATGAAGAAATCATTTTTAGCATACTTTGGGTGCTCAGCAAAAAAGGCCTGGCAGTATCACATGATTAGAAGCAAGAAAAGAAATTCATGATAAGAATGCAAAAAAAATACACAACCGCTTGTAGATTGCTGCTAAAGTTAGATTCACACTCTAGTCCAAATAAACTGCATGCCTTATTACTATAGGAATTCTACTTTTTTTTTGTCTAGGCACACAGCACATGTGAAAGGCACCATTGCAATTCATGTCACTAATATCTTAGAGCATCTCCAATAGGGCCTTAAATCATTACCCTATCTTGAAAATATAGGGTTCAACTTATAAAAAAACAGCTCCAACAGTGCCCTATTTTATAATTTTTTATAAAAAAATATAGGGCAGATCATGGAGTGACCTAAATATAATACACCCCGGGTTAGTGCTCTATACTTGTTTTCTACATCGTCCTCAACATTTTCTTTCCTAATAATGTAATTTATTTCCTAAAATACATGATTTAGGGTTTAAATGTTGGAGCTCAATTTGTTTTTAGTGCCCTAAACACTTTAAATGATGTAGTATTTTAATTTTGGTGACTTGTTGGAGATGCTCTTACTAGAAGGTAGAAGCTGGCTAACTTCTACTATATTTAGCCATAAATTAAAGCACATACGACAACTTGGGGGGCCGGAAGTATAACTGAATGCATCATGTCCAGAACAGGATTGATAAACATTACCTGCAGGAAATCATATAGATCATTGCTAATAGTAGCTTCGTTGTGGCGAGTGTCACGCGAATCCGAGCTGTAACTAAACCCAGTTCCAGTGGGCTGGTCGACATAGATAAGATTTGATGCCTGCGGAGGCCAGCCAACACACAAACAGAAGCAATGTTTTACCGAACTTCCAAAGGGAAAACATACAAAAAAAACACATCTGAAGTCTTTCCAGATCCTGATTTTTTCCCCTGGAAATTTCGTCGACGAATCGGGGAGCGCAGGAGGAGCAATACGACGTGTACCTTGTCCCAACCAAAATCATTCCAGACGAGCGACAAGTTGTCCGCTATGTTGAAGGGGCCGTTCTCGTAGAAGAGCGCGAGCTCGCTGCTGCAGCCGGGCCCGCCCGTGAGCCAGATCACCACGGGGTCGTCCTTGTGGCCCCTCGACTCGAAGAAGAAGTAGAACATCCTACACGGGACGAGCGAGCAAAGTGATATGGGTCGCTGCGTCAACAAGGGAGGGGGTCCTCTCGCAGGTAACGCGGCAGAGAGCTCACCTGGCGTCGTGGGTGTTGGCGAGGCGGTAATACCCCGCGTGGTGGCCGAGGTCCTCCACCGACGTGGCGGCGCCTCCGTTCGCGAAGGACGCGATGCGGATGGGCCTCTCGACGAGGGTCCCCGCGGGGGCGAGGGCGCCCTCTACGCCGGCGGTGGAGAGGGGAGGGGACGCGTCGGCGGGGTGGAGGTTGAGCGCGTGGATCAGGTCGACGGCCGCGGAGCGGGGGAACCGGCGCGGAGACGAGGAGGGGAGGCGGAGGATGCTCCCATATCCATTCTCCCACGAGCCGCCGGCGGCAGCGACGGAGGCAACGGCCAGGAGGAGGAACGGGAGGAGTAGCTGGTCGGCGGGCCGCATGATTGGTCCGGCCTCCGGCGACATATGGCGATGTGGGGGAGTGAATCAGAAGCGGGGACGGAGACTTCCTTCAAGAGAGCGGTAGCGCGAGAAGAGCCAGCCGCCGCGTTACTAGATTTTTCTTGTTGTGCTGGGTCCACATGTCAGATAGTGGTTTGAGAACTAAACCAAATAGCTTAGGTTGCCAAAGAATGGCAACCAGTTGGATCCGAATCGGAAATCTATCTAAAACTATTTGCAATCGCATCTACGAGTACAATTTTAAACCCGCACTTAAACTCGTCGAATTTCAAATGGATTTCAAGTCATCCACGGATTTTTACCCAATGTATACTTTTAAACAATAGTTCAACAATAACCAAACCGATAATAATTGAGTTATATCTATAGATTTTAAGTCTTCTCAGCTGAGTAGCAACAAAACTTTTCATGAATCATTTGTTAACTTACTTATTTGAAATAATTACTATTATATTTTAATCATTTTTGTGTAGAATAAAGAATAAACAAATTTTAGGTCGGACGGGTCACCCGCGGTTTGAAATAGAAACTCACATCTACACTCGTGAATCGGCGAGTCAAAATCTCCACTCGTACCCACTTGGCCTTGGGTCGGGTACCCATCAGGTTTTAGGTCTTAGGGTTAAATTGACATCTCCAGTCGTGTCAACATCAACTTTTAGGAGGCAAATACAATGTCGTGTCAACGTCAACTTATAGTTGTGTCCCTGTACTGCACATTTGTCAAGTGTGTCTTCTTAGCCGCCTCTCTACTCATGTTTGTCTTCTGGCACTTATGCCAGACGACCGCTGCCTTGACTCGTGCATCATACATCATGCCCTTCACAACTCTTTGGGCAGTGATGTTAAAAAATTGTCGCACGTGCTGATCATCAAGGCTTATATCATCGGGCAAGCGATATTGTTCCTACATATAGACAAAATATTGTTTGTTACCATCAATCTTCTCATAGTTCATGCCAAGGCCCGATACAATCTTTTTAGTCTGATACAAGTTCTCTAGCATCTTATAGTTCAGCGGGAGGAGATCAATAATCAGCTTCACGATATCGTTGTAGCAGTTATTTGAGAAATTGTACTTGGACTTCATCGCCATAAGTCATGTTACGACCTGAAGTACGGTCACGTTGGTGCCCTCGTGCACTTTTTGGATCTGTAGCTTCTAGCAACTTGTAGAACTGTTGCACTTCCTCCTGCGGGGGTCGATCGGTCTCCAGTGCTGGATACTCATGCCAGATGTCATCGAGCATGTCCTCCATTCGGTCTACGTCCTCATCTGTGTTTGACTCCGGAGGAGCATCCACCTCTCCATGCTTGCGCCGCACCAGATAGTTTTTCTTAAAGTTATGTTTACAAATATGAATGGAGAGGTCGAACTTGTCCAATCTGATCAGTTTACAACTCCTAGTAGATGGGCATTTTGCCACACAAAGCTCCCTAGCAAATGTGTGCGCCACAAATTTGTCAGCAACCTTAACCCATGCATCATAGTGCCCTAGAGTGTCACTATTGAATCCATCATACATAGCCCTTCTTCGATCACCACCCATTTCAAAGCTAATGGAAAACATATATTATAATCATGCATGACAAGCATATGCAGTGTGCAGTGTTATTAACCAATTCATAACTACCAACCCTATTAGGAAGAGGATAGGTCCTAAACCCACCCAATAATATCAGTCGTTGCGTGTTATTTGGTCTTTGACTTGTGTACCTTCCGCTCGTGATTTCGGCAGCATAACCTCGTTGTTCTCCAGATGTCGGAGAACAACGAAGTTATGCCGTCCAAATCACGGGCAAAAGGTACATGAGTGAAATACCAAATAATATGCAACGATTGTCATTCTCAGGTTGTCCAAAATACGCTGGACAATTCAGACTACGCATCTCACAAGTAAATGTGAGATGTGTCGTTCCCGAATGGGTGACTCATATGTTTTCCTAAGTGTGTGCGTGAAAAAAGTAGGTACTGCCATTTACCTCAAGTAGATGTGCTTGAGGTAAATGAAACTACTTACACGTCACTAACAACCAAATAAAGATATTAAAAATGCAAATGATACACATATCATAAACTTACCTTGTTCAAACTTAGGTGCAACTTCCTTTGTTCCAAAAATCTCTCACCACAATTACGTTAGTTGCATTAAAGAAAGAAACATCGCATATGAACGAATATGTCATGGCATGAATAATTGAAGCATCATGACAAAGTAAAAACTTTAGATGTCCATAGTCTCATTGATGTGCCATTAACTCAAAAACATGCATTAAACAACTATTTTGTCTATCACATGCGACGGGTTTAACACGGAAGAGAACACACACACATTTTAGAGCGGTCAGAGGCACAATTCAACAACGGTTCCAACAGAAGCTTAACCCTTGCACCACATTGAAGGATTATGGAGAGGCTACACTAGTGCAAAACAAAATTTTCGACCCCATAAAACCAGAAACTACTGCGGTTATAGATCATAGAATTACCACTAGATGCGCAGGGCAGAGGAAGACGTCTTGATGTAGATGAACGTGTCGAGCAGTGTTGTGCAGTCGTCGGCAACCTTCACATCCTCGCGCAGTTCGTCCTAGTGCTCTAGATGCATCACCTTCGAGGTATCCACATGTACAGGGAGAAAGCGTCGCGTTCCGAACTGCTAGGTTCTCGACGGCGGCTAGGCAAGGGCGAGGGGCGGGCGGCTGCTCATTTACTCGTGGCGAATTAGGGTTCAGTTAACCGCACCCCTGCCCCTGTAACACCCTGAATTTGGGGGTATAAAATTTCTTTGCTCATATTCACAAATTCAGGTGTTACTTCCTTTTCTCATCCTTCCTCATTCTTTTTTTTCTCATTTCTATAGGAGATAAGTGCTTATTTTATTTGTAATTATAGTTTATTATGTTAAACCCTAAGGGAGTATGAATTGTTGCATCATGTTGAACCCTAGATTTCACTTTTGCTTGGTGCATAATTCTTGGAAGGTT
The DNA here is from genome assembly GCF_902167145.1 of Zea mays. Taxonomy (NCBI): domain Eukaryota; kingdom Viridiplantae; phylum Streptophyta; class Magnoliopsida; order Poales; family Poaceae; genus Zea; species Zea mays. Next base: position 154,615,028 of record NC_050102.1, read on the forward strand.
TGGTTTGAATTTGTGGCTTGTTTGAATTTGGATCAAATAGGGAAAATAAAAAGAAAAGGGAAAAACAATTCAGAATAAAAAGAAAAGAGAAAGAGGCTCAACTCCCCCGCCCTCCTCGGCCTTTCGGCCCAGCCGGCCCATTCCCGCGCGCGCGCCTCTCCCTCCCCCTCCTCTCTCTGCCCCGGCGGGCCCGCCCGTCAGCGCAGCCGCCTCCCGCGCGCCCGCCTCCGCTCTCCCCTCTCTCTCTGCTCGCGGGCCCGGGCTGTCAGCCCCGTCGTCCCCGCGTAACCGCCGCCGAACTGCGCGCGTCCGCCTTCCCCGCGCCCACGTCGCGCGTGGAGTTCGGAACTGACCCGTCCTTGGCCACTTGAGCCCCGAACCCCACTCGCCCTCACCCCCTCCCCCATTTGCGCCCCAGTAGACCCTCTTTCCCCCTCGCTGCGCGCACGCAGAGCGCCGCCGCCATAACCCCCGCCGTCCCGAGCTCGTTTCCCGGCCGCCGTTGGAGCTCCGCCGTGTCCGTTGCCACGGTGAGCTTCGCCCCGGCGTCCGCAACCCGGGACGCGCCTCAATTCCCTCTCCCCCTCCCTATTTCTCTCTGCCCGCGCTCACCCGCCGTTCCCCGTGCAGCCGCGGAGGTCCCCCACCGTCGCCTCGGACCACCGTCGTGCCATTGCCGCCGCCGAGGAGTCCCCGGAGCCCGTCTTGAGGTAAGGGACCTCTCCCGCCCCTATCGCCCTTTGTTTTGCTCTCTGCCGCGTGTAATTCCTCGCCGGAGTAGAGTAATCCCGCCGCCGAGCCGCTCCGCCGTGAACCGCCCCCCTCCGGTGCCTCTGCCCCGACTCAGACCCCACCAGAGAACTCCCCGAGCCCTCCCCAACCTTCCCGGCCACTCAGGTCGCCCCAAAGGCCCGCCAAACGCCCGCGCCCCTCGTCTCCGGCGAGCCCTCCGCCGCGGGGACGAGCGCCGCCGCCCCAGTTAGCCGTAGGAAAGACCCAGACCGCCCACCCGATCCCCGCCGTTCATCCCAGATCGGGCGGCCCTGATTCAACTCGCCCGGACCTAATCCTGGCCGTCCACCGGAGATCCAGCGGCCCAGGCCCACTTCCCCCTCACCCCATCTCCCTGCCAGTTGGGCCCCGCCTGTTAGCTCGCCCGCGCGCTCGCCCTGCCCGCCGGCCCCGCCTGTCAGCCCGCCCGCGCGCTCGCCCTGCCCGCCGGCCCCGCCTGTCAGCCCGCCCGCGCGCGCTCTGCCCGCCCGGTCCCGCCTGTCAGTCACCCAGGCCGCCGCGCGCTCGCGCGCCCGCCCGCAGGATCTAATCCTGGCCGTTCGCTTGAGATCCGACGGCCGTAGGAGCCCGATACCCCTTCGCATGCGCATTTTCTTAAAGAGACCCCCGGTTTTCTGGAATTTGAACCCGCCGTCCCTGGTTTCTCGCAGTTAAGTCCCTGGACCTTTTATTTAATTCAAAATAGGTATTTAGGGTATATTTTTAATCCCCAAACTTGTAAAATTCATAACTTTGTCATATGAACTCCAAATGAGGTGCTTCAAATTGCAAAATGCTCATTATGTTTTTGTCTATCTATTCAAACAATGTTTCCCTGCTGTTTCCATGTACCAATTAATAGTTAATCACTAGGATAGGATTAAGGCTATTGGAACCTTATTTGAGATAATTAGAAATTGGTAGACTTTAATAAAAGTTGGGTTACTTAAGTTTATGGACTTAAACACCTAAGTTTAGGAACTTAAAACCATGCAAGGATTTAACCCCACCACTGACTTGAACTTGATTAGTGGATAATGAATCACTTTGTATAGTCCTCTACTCCAGACCTAGGGAACACCAGAGTGCCCATCCCTTTTCAACTATGAACTTGTGATCTTTCTGCTGCATATGTTTGGAATGTTGCTTTTTGTTTGTTATCTTCCCAAGTGCATAGTGTGAATAATTACTTTACGTAGACAACGAGCAGTCTGTGTTTCCCGAGGAAGTTGCAGAGGAAGTCCCTGATCAGCAGTTTGGTGAAGGCAAGTGTCCTCTGTCCCATTATGTCCTATTCATTTATAACTTACTACCCCGCACTACTTACTTGAAACCTAAGGATTGACTAGCTTTACATTTTACTTTATCCTTGATGACCTTATGGACTATTATGGTTAGCACTTTGCTATTGCTTTAACATAATCAATGAACATGATGTGACTATTTATGATACTGTTATCCTGATGATGTTGATGATCTTGTGATACTCTAGGGGGCTCAGGCTGTTTCCTGAGTACCTCTCCGTAAGGACTGGTTCGTTGAGAGACCACCCGAGATAACAGTGCAACCATGAGGGTGAAATGGGGTGCCCTTAGCTGATTAACTAGATGAACTAGAGGTGTAGTTGCTTAGCCGTCGTGCCGTCAATGGGGTCCAGGCACAGTGCTTGCTCTGCCGAGGCTGAGTGCCGAGGTTCTTTCGTTTTGCTCTTTGTTAGCCACTCTCCTGCGGGGAGGGGTACTGTGTTTATCAAACTGGAGAAACCTAACGGGCAGCTATGATCTCTAGGGAATCTTTGTAAAAGCTACGTAGTGATGCCCTGCCGGACCACCTAGGTAGTGGTCAATGGGGATTAGCTCTCCCCGGGTAGAAAGGGAATCATGACTCATGGGTAAAGTGTGCAACCTCTGCAGAGGATTAGAAACTGATATATCAGCCGTGCTCACGGTTAAGAGCAGCCTTGGGATCCTCTTTGATTAGAGATACAGATGGTTCAAGATACAATGATTATGATATGGTTTTGGTTCGACTATGATGATGATGTTCCTCGATGAGGAAATGGTTTACGGGTTGGTTAATGCTAAAATCTGGCTTCTACTAATGATAAATACTTGACCAACTAAAAGCAACTGCTTGAGCCTAACTCCACATAAAGCTAGTCCACTTCAGCCAAACGGGACATTTGCTGAGTACGTTGATGTGTACTCATCCTTGCTTTCCACAAAACACCAGGTTGTCCGCATTGTAACCACTGCTCAGGAGAAGGTGAAGCCGTGGAAGGAGACTTCCAGGAGTTCCAAGACTACGACGAATTCTAGGTGTGGGTTGGCGGCAACCCCCAGTCAGCTGCCTGTGAAGGCCTTAGCTTTACTGCGTTTCGTTTAGCACTTTGATTTACTTGTTAAGACAATGACTATGTGGATGTCTATGACTCGATGATGTAATAAGTACTCTTTTATGTTATTATTCGAGCATTGTGTGATGATGTTCATTTATGTAATCGCTGTGTACGTGAGTTCTGATCCTGGCACGTACATAGTTCGCATTCGGTTTGCCTCCAAAACCGGGTGTGACATAAGTGGTATCAAAGCCGTGCTGACTGTAGGACCGCTGACCTAGAGTAGCACTGGTCGTACTAAGGACTATTGACCCTCCCCCTCACCTTGACCTCTGATGTTACTTCAAAAGTCGGTCACCTCGACCAACCCTATGTTTTACTATCTATATATACTACACCTTGTTGAAAAATTTTATCTCATTCTGTTTATGGTTTACTCACTTGTCATATTAGTTCTGCTCTTACTCTTGTGCTTACGGTGTCTTTGTAGATGGCTCGTCTTAGACACACTGCACGTAAGACGGTGATTCCTTTCCTGCCGTCTCGACTTGCGGAGCGTCCTCTGCACCGCACCGTGTCTGGTCAGTTGAGTCACCTGGAGAGGCTGCACCACCGCCTGCGTGAGGAGCAGGAGCGCCGGCGCCAGCACAGAGAGCAGCAGGGCTCTTCCTCCCCACCCCAGCGAGAGGTGGAGTCCGTGAGGCCCCGTTCCTCTGTTGCCCAGCTGGAGGTGCCCCCTGCACCACCGCGGGACGTCCCGGCTGTTGGAGGAGCTACTGGAGGATCCACTGGAGGAGACCCCGACGACGACGACTCAGACCACAGCACGGAGTCTTCTGAGCCGCAGGAGGCGGAAGGATGGGTCGCCCGACCCATCACCCGTGACGCCGCTCACGGTTGTCACTTCCATGACGCACTCGACACCTTGCTGCGCCAGGCTTTCGACCGGCACACCTGGTCGATCGAGTACCGTTGTGTAGTCTACCAGCACAGTCGCGGGAGGTACCCGGACCGCTGGGAGGCTACCTGCCTAGTTCGCCGTCCGGAGGATGACCTCCGGGGTGCGGAGGCCGTTTCGGAGCACTATTCCATCTCCGAGAGGGACACTGCAGAGGCGGCTATGCAGGATGCAGCACGACGTGCACTCTCCCAGTACTGTTCTTTGTTCGGTGGCGTGGCCGACGGTCTTAACCTTCGGTACTACCCCCGCCGCCCTACTGGCAGCACAGAGAGTGTGGTTGTCTCACCTGTTGGTGAGGGTAACCCTAGGTTGAGCAGCACAGTCAACCTAGTCGCAGTGCTTAACACTGAGCTGGACCACTCTCTGGACGAGCTAAGCAGGGCTCGAACGGAGATTGCGGAGTTGCGTGCTGAGTTGGCAGAGCGCCATCACCAGGAGGGTGGTTCTCCCGCTCCTGTTGGGACTCAGCACCCATACCGCTCCCCGCCACGTGGTCACCACACTTATGGTTCCCCTGTCTGTAAGACCAGGATAGATCTGGATCCTTAGATCGTTAGCGTCAGAGTTTGTAATAATTCTTAAGTCGGATGTCTCAATCTTAGGTAGTCAGTTTAGTTTGCTTATCAGTTGCTTCCGTTTAGTTTAGTTTGCTTATCAGTCGCTTTCATGCTTGTTATGATGAACTTGTACTGGATTTGAATCTTTGTAATGACTGTTGCCAACCTGCGGGTTTCCCCTGCAGTTTGGCTTAGCTAGTAATATTAAAGAAGTCAGTTGTTTAGTTGGGAAACCATTTACTCTTACTTTCCTTTCTTATCTGAGAAGCTGTGTTGAATCATGAATGAGGATCAGTGAGGCTCTTTGTTCACTCAGTGTCATGAAGAATTCTGTATTCTCTTTTCTTATGCTGAAAGATTGTAAGATCAATGCTGATGTATGAATGTCTTCCACAGATGTCTGACAACAGGCGCCGATGCAACAGGCGTGCTCAGCTAGAGCAGCATGACCAGCAGGAGGAAAATCAGAGGCAGCCTCCCCCACCACCCCCGATGTCAGTGGAGCAGATGTTCTTGATGCAGACCCAGGCAGTGCAGGCCATTGGGCAGACTCTGGCAGCCATGCAGCAGGCTCAACAGCAACCCCAACCCCAATTGCAAGTGCAGATGCCCCAGATGCCACGAGATAAGCGTGGTGAGTTCATGAGAGGGCACCCTCCTACCTTCGCCCATTCTGCTGACCCCATGGATGCAGAAGACTGGCTGCGCGCAGTGGAGAGGGAGCTGCGCACCGCCCAATGCGACGACAGGGAGAAGGTTCTGTATGGTCCCCGCCAGCTGAGGGGAGCAGCCCAGTCCTGGTGGGAGTCCTACCTCGCCACCCATGCTGACCCTGAAGCCATCACGTGGGAGGAATTCAGCGAGAGTTTCCGCAGATACCATGTGCCAGAGGGACTGATGATCGTGAAGAAGGAGGAGTTTCTGGCTCTGAAGCAGGGACCCCTGTCTGTTAGTGAGTATAGAGACAAGTTTCTGCAGCTGTCTCGTTATGCACCCGAGGATGTCAACACTGATGCCAAGAGGCAGTATAGGTTCATGAGGGGTTTGGTGGATCCCCTGCATTACCAGCTGATGAATCACACCTTCCCAACCTTCCAGCACCTGATCGATAGGGCAGTTATGACTGAGAAGAAGCGTAAGGATATGGAAGATCGAAAGCGCAAGATGAGTGGACCCCAGACCGGAGGCATCAGCCGTCCACGTTTCTCAGGCAGTTCGTCTCAGCAAGGCAGACCTGGTCATCCACAGGGATATCAGAATCAGAATCAGCGTCCGCATCAGCAGCAGTTTCAGAGGCAGTACCCGCAGCAGCAGCAGCAGTATCGTCAGCACAGCCAGCAGGGAAGTAACCAGTATCAGAAGCAGAACAACCAGGCACCTCGCCTTCCTGCCCCAGCAGCAAATCAGAGCAACCAAGCAGCCCCAGCACAAGGAGGAGGCAGAGGATGTTTCCACTGTGGAGAACAAGGCCACTGGGCGATGCAGTGCCCGAAGAAGATGGCGCAGCAGTAGACCAACCCCAATGCTCCAACAAGGCAAGGTGTACTGCAGCCGGCAGCAGGCAATCGTAACCAAGCGTACAACCGTGGAAAGGTGAACCACTTGGAGGCCGAAGCGATCCAGGATGCACCAGATGTGGCAGTAGGTATGTTCTCAGTCGAATCTCATCCCGCGAAAGTGCTATTTGATACTGGTGCAACTCATTCATTTGTCACTGCAACCTGGGTAGAATTGCATAACATCTCAGTAGAGGCAATGATGCCGCCCATGAGGATTAATTCGGTTGGTGGCAAAGTGCAAACAGATAAAATATGTTCAAATATAATGGTGGAAATAAGGGGGATAGGATTCCCCAGTGACTTAATAGTAATAGACACCCCTGGGATAGATGTTATTCTAGGGATGAATTGGTTAATGAAGTATGAGGCAAATGTTAGTTGTGACAAGAGGACCGTAACCTTGAAGTCCCCGTCAGGAGAAGGGGTAGTGGCCGAGCTAAGGATGCCTAAGTCAGAAGAGGGAGTCTATCACCAGATTTCAGTTGATAGTAAGGAGCCCAACCCGCTCGAGGCTATCAAGGTTGTGTCAGACTTTCCGGATGTGTTTCCCGAGGAACTAACGGGCATGCCACCCGAGAGAAAAGTCGAATTTGCCATAGAGCTTATCCCTGGTACCGCCCCCATTTCCAAAAGAGCCTATCGAGTGTCTGGACCAGAATTGGTGGAACTCAAGAAGCAGATAGATGAGATGTTAGAGAAGGGTTACATTAGACCAAGCACCTCGCCTTGGGCCGCTCCAGTGTTGTTTGTAGAGAAGAAAGATGGTACCAAAAGGATGTGCATAGACTACAGAGCCTTGAATGAAGTCACTGTCAAGAACAAGTACCCCCTGCCAAGGATAGAAGATTTGTTCGACCAGCTCAGAGGTGCCAGCGTATTCTCGAAGATAGATCTGAGATCAGGTTACCATCAACTCAGAATCCGACCCTCAGATATACCGAAGACGGCATTCATCACCAAGTATGGGTTATATGAGTTCACAGTTATGTCCTTTGGTTTGACAAATGCGCCAGCCTTCTTTATGTACCTGATGAACAGTGTGTTCATGGACTATCTAGACAAGTTTGTGGTAGTGTTCATCGATGACATTCTCATATACTCTCAAAGTGAGGAAGATCATGTAGAGCATTTGAAGATGGTATTGCAAAGACTTCGAGAGCATCAGTTGTATGCCAAGCTGGGCAAATGCGAGTTCTGGATTCATGAAGTCTTATTTCTGGGCCACATCATAAATCAAGATGGGTTAGCAGTGGATCCAAAGAAAGTAGCAGATATCCTGAACTGGAAAGCACCGAAGGATGTTCGTGGGATCAAGAGCTTCATTGGAATGGCTGGATATTATCGGCGTTTCATTGAAGGCTTCTCAAAGATTGCTAGGCCAATGACAGCGTTGCTAGCGAAGAAAGTTGAGTTTAAATGGACTCAAAAGTGTCAGGAAGCATTTGAAGAACTGAAGAATAGATTGACTACAGCTCCTGTGTTAGTCCTGCCTGATGTTCACAAGTCATTCTCAGTGTATTGCGACGCTTCGTACACCGGATTGGGATGTGTGCTAATGCAAGAAGGAAGAGTTGTAGCATACTCGTCTCGGCAGCTGAAGATCCATGAGAAAAATTATCCCACACATGACCTGGAGTTGGCAGCAGTGGTTCATGCCTTAAAGACCTGGAGACATTACCTGTATGGACAGAAGTGCGACATCTACACAGATCATAAAAGTCTGAAGTACATATTCACCCAGTCAGAGTTAAACATGAGGCAGCGAAGATGGTTGGAATTGATCAAAGACTATGAGCTAGAGATACATTACCACCCAGGCAAAGCCAATGTTGTTGCAGATGCTCTGAGCAGGAAGAGTCAAGTCAATATGTTGGCCTCGTACCCGATGCCGTATGAGTTAGCCAAAGAATTCGACAGACTGAGCCTCGGTTTCCTGAACAGTACGCAAGGAGTAACAGTGGAATTAGAGCCCACCCTAGAGCGGGAGATCAAAGAAGGGCAGAAGGATGATGAAAACATCAACAAGATCCGACAGCTGATCTTAGAAGGAAGAGGCAAAGACTTTCGAGAGGACGAAGAGGGAGTAATATGGTTCAAGGACCGATTGTGTGTTCCCGACCTCAAACCTATTCGGGAACTGATCCTCAAGGAAGCTCATGAGACAGCTTACTCGATACACCCTAGAAGTGAGAAGATGTACCAGGATTTAAAAAGAAGGTTTTGGTGGTATGGCATGAAAAGAGAGATCGCAGAATATGTCGCCATCTGCGATAGCTGTCAGAGAACCAAAGCAGAGCATCAAAGGCCCGCCGGATTGTTGCAGCCTTTGCGGATTCCTCAGTGGAAGTGGGATGAGATCGGGATGGATTTTATAGTTGGCCTACCTCGTACCCGGGCCGGTTATGATTCCATCTGGGTGGTTGTGGACCGCTTAACAAAGGTGGCCCATTTCATACCTGTGAAGACAACATACACCGGAGCAACGCTAGCTGAGTTATATATGTCACGGATAGTCTGCCTTCATGGTGTGCCGAAGAAGATAGTGTCAGATCGAGGAACGCAATTCACCTCTCATTTCTGGCAGCAGCTACAAGAAGCTTTGGGCACGCATTTGAACTTCAGCTCGGCTTATCACCCGCAGACAGACGGTCAGACTGAAAGAACTAATCAGATCCTAGAAGATATGTTGAGAGCCTGTGCGTTGCAAGACAAGTCAGGATGGGACAAAAGGCTACCTTATGCAGAATTCTCCTACAACAATAGTTACCAGGCCAGCTTGAAGATGTCGCCGTTTCAGGCGCTCTATGGACGGAGTTGTAGGACTCCGCTGCATTGGGACCAGCCTGGAGAGAGACAGGTGTTTGGCCCCGACATCTTGCTTGAAGCCGAAGAGAATATCAAAATGGTTCGGGAGAACCTGAAGACAGCCCAGTCAAGACAGCGAAGCTATGCTGACAGAAGGAGAAGAGAACTGAGTTTTGAAGTGGGAGACTACGTCTATCTGAAGGTGTCACCTATCCGAGGAGTCAGAAGGTTCGGAGTCAAAGGCAAGCTAGCACCCCGGTACGTTGGACCGTATCAGATTCAAGCAAAGCGTGGAGAAGTGGCCTACCAGCCAGACCTACCAGAGAGCTTGTCAGCAGTGCACAATGTGTTCCATGTGTCGCAATTGAAGAAGTGTCTGCGAGTACCAGAAGAACAGTTGCCAGTGGAGGGTTTGGAAGTCCAGGAGGATCTGACATACATAGAGAAGCCAACGCAGATTCTGGAGTTTGCAGACAGAGTCACCCGGAGAAACACCATCAGAATGTGCAAAGTCAGATGAGGTCACCACTCGGAGGAAGAAGCAACCTGGGAACGAGAAGATGATCTGAAGGCCAAATACCCTGAACTCTTTGCTGACCAACCTTGAATCTCGGGGCGAGATTCTTTTAAGGGGGATAGGTTTGTAACACCCTGAATTTGGGGGTATAAAATTTCTTTGCTCATATTCACAAATTCAGGTGTTACTTCCTTTTCTCATCCTTCCTCATTCTTTTTTTTCTCATTTCTATAGGAGATAAGTGCTTATTTTATTTGTAATTATAGTTTATTATGTTAAACCCTAAGGGAGTATGAATTGTTGCATCATGTTGAACCCTAGATTTCACTTTTGCTTGGTGCATAATTCTTGGAAGGTTTGGTTTGAATTTGTGGCTTGTTTGAATTTGGATCAAATAGGGAAAATAAAAAGAAAAGGGAAAAACAATTCAGAATAAAAAGAAAAGAGAAAGAGGCTCAACTCCCCCGCCCTCCTCGGCCTTTCGGCCCAGCCGGCCCATTCCCGCGCGCGCGCCTCTCCCTCCCCCTCCTCTCTCTGCCCCGGCGGGCCCGCCCGTCAGCGCAGCCGCCTCCCGCGCGCCCGCCTCCGCTCTCCCCTCTCTCTCTGCTCGCGGGCCCGGGCTGTCAGCCCCGTCGTCCCCGCGTAACCGCCGCCGAGCTGCGCGCGTCCGCCTTCCCCGCGCCCACGTCGCGCGTGGAGCTCGGAAATGACCCGCCCCTGGCCACTTGAGCCCTGAACCCCACTCGCCCTCACCCCCTCCCCCATTTGCGCCCCAGTAGACCCTCTTTCCCCCTCGCTGCGCGCACGCAGAGCGCCGCCGCCATAACCCCCGCCGTCCCGAGCTCGTTTCCCGGCCGCCGTTGGAGCTCCGCCGTGTCCGTTGCCACGGTGAGCTTCGCCCCGGCGTCCGCAACCCGGGACGCGCCCCAATTCCCTCTCCCCCTCCCTATTTCTCTCTGCCCGCGCTCACCCGCCGTTCCCCGTGCAGCCGCGGAGGTCCCCCACCGTCGCCTCGGACCACCGTCGTGCCATTGCCGCCGAGGAGGAGTCCCCGGAGCCCGTCTTGAGGTAAGGGACCTCTCCCGCCCCTATCGCCCTTTGTTTTGCTCTCTGCCGCGTGTAATTCCTCGCCGGAGTAGAGTAATCCCGCCGCCGAGCCGCTCCGCCGTGAACCGCCCCCTCCGGTGCCTCTGCCCCGACCCAGACCCCACCAGAGAACTCCCCGCGCCCTCCCCAACCTTCCCGGCCACTCAGGTCGCCCCAGAGGCCCGCCAAACGCCCGCGCCCCTCGTCTCCGGCGAGCCCTCCGCCGCGGGGACGAGCGCCGCCGCCCCAGTTAGCCGTAGGAAAGACCCAGACCGCCCACCCGATCCCCGCCGTTCATCCCAGATCGGGCGGCCCTGATTCAACTCGCCCGGACCTAATCCTGGCCGTCCGCCGGAGATCCAGCGGCCCAGGCCCACTTCCCCCTCACCCCATCTCCCTGCCAGTTGGGCCCCGCCTGTTAGCTCGCCCGCGCGCTCGCCCTGCCCGCCGGCCCCGCCTGTCAGCCCGCCCGCGCGCTCGCCCTGCCCGCCGGCCCCGCCTGTCAGCCCGCCCGCGCGCGCTCTGCCCGCCTGGTCCCGCCTGTCAGTCACCCAGGCCGCCGCGCGCTCGCGCGCCTGCCCGCAGGATCTAATCCTGGCCGTTCGCTTGAGATCCGACGGCCGTAGGAGCCCGATACCCCTTCGCCTGCGCATTTTCTTAAAGAGACCCCCGATTTTCTGGAATTTGAACCCGCCGTCCCTGGTTTCTCGCAGTTAAGTCCCTGGACCTTTTATTTAATTCAAAATAGGTATTTAGGGTATATTTTTAATCCCCAAACTTGTAAAATTCATAACTTTGTCATATGAACTCCAAATGAGGTGCTTCAAATTGCAAAATGCTCATTATGTTTTTGTCTATCTATTCAAACAATGTTTCCCTGCTGTTTCCATGTACCAATTAATAGTTAATCACTAGGATAGGATTAAGGCTATTGGAACCTTATTTGAGATAATTAGAAATTGGTAGACTTTAATAAAAGTTGGGTTACTTAAGTTTATGGACTTAAACACCTAAGTTTAGGAACTTAAAACCATGCAAGGATTTAACCCCACCACTGACTTGAACTTGATTAGTGGATAATGAATCACTTTGTATAGTCCTCTACTCCAGACCTAGGGAACACCAGAGTGCCCATCCCTTTTCAACTATGAACTTGTGATCTTTCTGCTGCATATGTTTGGAATGTTGCTTTTTGTTTGTTATCTTCCCAAGTGCATAGTGTGAATAATTACTTTACGTAGACAACGAGCAGTCTGTGTTTCCCGAGGAAGTTGCAGAGGAAGTCCCTGATCAGCAGTTTGGTGAAGGCAAGTGTCCTCTGTCCCATTATGTCCTATTCATTTATAACTTACTACCCCGCACTACTTACTTGAAACCTAAGGATTGACTAGCTTTACATTTTACTTTATCCTTGATGACCTTATGGACTATTATGGTTAGCACTTTGCTATTGCTTTAACATAATCAATGAACATGATGTGACTATTTATGATACTGTTATCCTGATGATGTTGATGATCTTGTGATACTCTAGGGGGCTCAGGCTGTTTCCTGAGTACCTCTCCGTAAGGACTGGTTCGTTGAGAGACCACCCGAGATAACAGTGCAACCATGAGGGTGAAATGGGGTGCCCTTAGTTGATTAACTAGATGAACTAGAGGTGTAGTTGCTTAGCCGTCGTGCCGTCAATGGGGTCCAGGCACAGTGCTTGCTCTGCCGAGGCTGAGTGCCGAGGTTCTTTCGTTTTGCTCTTTGTTAGCCACTCTCCTGCGGGGAGGGGTACTGTGTTTATCAAACTGGAGAAACCTAACGGGCAGCTATGATCTCTAGGGAATCTTTGTAAAAGCTACGTAGTGATGCCCTGCCGGACCACCTAGGTAGTGGTCAATGGGGATTAGCTCTCCCCGGGTAGAAAGGGAATCATGACTCATGGGTAAAGTGTGCAACCTCTGCAGAGGATTAGAAACTGATATATCAGCCGTGCTCACGGTTAAGAGCAGTCTTGGGATCCTCTTTGATTAGAGATATAGATGGTTCGAGATACAATGATTATGATATGGTTTTGGTTCGACTATGATGATGATGTTCCTCGATGAGGAAATGGTTTACGGGTTGGTTAATGCTAAAATCTGGCTTCTACTAATGATAAATACTTGACCAACTAAAAGCAACTGCTTGAGCCTAACTCCACATAAAGCTAGTCCACTTCAGCCAAACGGGACATTTGCTGAGTACGTTGATGTGTACTCATCCTTGCTTTCCCACAAAACACCAGGTTGTCCGCATTGTAACCACTGCTCAGGAGAAGGTGAAGCCGTGGAAGGAGACTTCCAGGAGTTCCAAGACTACGACGAATTCTAGGTGTGGGTTGGCGGCAACCCCCAGTCAGCTGCCTGTGAAGGCCTTAGCTTTACTGCGTTTCGTTTAGCACTTTGATTTACTTGTTAAGACAATGACTATGTGGATGTCTATGACTCGATGATGTAATAAGTACTCTTTTATGTTATTATTCGAGCATTGTGTGATGATGTTCATTTATGTAATCGCTGTGTACGTGAGTTCTGATCCTGGCACGTACATAGTTCGCATTCGGTTTGCCTCCAAAACCGGGTGTGACAGCCCCTCATTATATAGACGTTCAGGTGGGCTTCTAACTCCGAGGCCCATCAGTAACCCTAAAGGCCTTAAGTGTGTGACCCTATAAGTTCATGTACATATAAACATGGCCCAAGTACTCTTACTTATCCCAATAATTGAGAGCGGCCTCTAGCAAAACATGTCAACTCCTATGCGCACGTAAAGATCATATCAGACGAACCATTGCAACATTACGTACATGTTGTTCCCTTTGTCTCACGATATTTGGTCTGGCTCTAAGCTGACCTCTCTTTCTCGATACTGTGAATTGGAATCCTTTCATTGGCTAACACTTAACCCTAGCACGTCCATGCATTTCTTGATCCAATCACTCGAGGGCCCCAGAGATATCTCTCTCAAGAAGAGAGGGACAAATTCCGTCTTAACTGACCATGCCTCACAGCTTGTGTCGGAGAGTAAATCTCCGGCCGGGTGGCGGAGTGCACCCGCCCTAAATCCTGAGATGAGGAGGGGCTTAGGCGTTTTGCTTGATCGTTAGAATGAACGGGAAGAACTCAAGAACACATAAGGATTTAGAGTGGTTCGGGCCGCCGGAGCATAATACCCTACTCCACTGTGAGATGTATTGCTTGTGAGCTTGCGAGTCTAAGGCGTGACCTAAGATTGTGTGTCCTCAGATTGCGTGTGTGTGTAACGTCGCATGCCTCCCCTTTTATAACTGAAGGGGGGCATGCACAAAGGGACTAGGCCCCGACATGTTGGCCCAGGGGCATAAAGAATATAGTGCTTGGAGCCTACTAATGTCTGTTACCGAGACAATCTTCTTGTGCCCTGGCGCCCGAGATCTGCGTATCCTTGGCGTGCAGGGGAAGCTTCTTGTAGCAGGGTGGACGAGTATAGCGCGCCGCTCGGCATGGGCACACTGTTTTGCCAGTAGACCCAGCAGGCGCGCCGCCTGCTGGATGACCTTGACGCCGCCTGCCAGCGGATGGGATGGGACGCATTAAATATTGAGAGGGCACGTCGCCCGTCAGCGCAGTGGCAGGCGGCGCGTTCTTTCTCCAATAAATGCAGGGGTTGCATGACTTCACGTCAGGTTCGGTCCGATAGCTTATGTCATGGGCCACAAGCAGCGGGTCTCCGCCTGAGCGGGACGTGAAGGGCAAGGCCCAGACACATGTCAGCACTGAACCCCTGCTCATACCAGGGTCCTCCTCGTTCCGGGACCCCGCTGAGGTTCGGACGTGCCCGGAGGCTCTAGACTTATATGTATAGGGGTCCGGTGTCCTTCGGTGGGGGTCCGGACTTACTGGGATGTGTTGTCTTTCCTTGCCACGTGACACCCTTTGGCCTGCCCATGCGGGGGGGGGGGGGGTCAGGCGCCGTCCCCGCGTGGTTATGAGACGTCGCATTGGTGCGGCGTCTTCGTGCTTTAGGAGAGGGTACCCCTGATTTAGGGTACCGATAGTGGCCCCCGGTCCTGCCTCAGGGGAGGATGCGAGCCTGCAGGTGGGACCAGAGTCTGATTGGCGGTTGGACCGCTGCTTCTGCGTGCCTGTTGCTGCAATTACTGTCGGCCCGCCTATGGCCATGCCAACTGTCGTGCCTATTCCCACGGCTGACTGGCCCGTGACCATCGTACTTAATGGCACTGTTGGGCCATGCATGGGGCTGCCTCGAGTCGCTGCACTGGTTTTGAAAAATTTACCTTTTCAGACTCTCGTGACAGCCTGGAGAAGACGTGGCATTGGCGCAAGCGGCGGTGCGGTTTCTTCGCACACGGTAACCGGCGCGCCGGTTACATGACATGTGGGCCTGGGCCCCTGAGTTGGACCGCCAGTTGCGGCGGAGCTGAGGGGGCGCACAGCCGTGGGACAGTTGTACGCTTCTTGCGTGGCGGTTCGCCTCTTTGACCGCTGGATACAACGAAGATGAAGGGGCGCTTAACCGTAGGGCGGTTGGATGCCCCTTGTGCGGCGGTTCGCCTTCCTGATCGCTGGCTGCCCCGAAAATGAAGGGGCACGTAACCACAGGGCAGTTGCACGCTCCTTCTTAGGGTTGGTCTGTATGACATGCGGGGCCTGGCCCCCGTGTCATAAGGTGGGATCCTTGGTGCACGCCGGGGGAGACTTCACCCATGACGCTTCAGGGGCGCGAGTGGGGGGATCTGCCTTTAAAAAGGGGTCGATCTCCCAGGCAGTAGACATGCCTCGCTCCTCTTGCGACCACCGCACCCTTTCGCCTTCCGGGCCTCCAGATGGGGTGCGCTGGTGTTCTCTGGAGGGATCCGCGTCAAGGCCGTATTTTCCGGCGACTTCACCGTCGGAGAGCGTGTGCTCGTGGTGGTGTCACTGGTCTTGTCTTCTTCTTGTTGCTGTTGGAGGGGTGCAACCCCATGGGAGTTGTCATCCTTCCACCATCATTCGGCTTCAAGGATTTTCATCATACAGCCCGGCTGCAGTCCCCCGCCGGTGGTCATCCAGAAGGATGACTACCAGCCTTGTGGTGGGGAGAAGCAAGACGGGCTGCGGCCTCCCTCCTGCCCTCAGCTTCAAGGATGTTCATCATCCGTGCTAGGGAGGAGGGTGTGCCGAGTTGGGGCCCCACCTCCGCGTGGGTAGCGGCCCGCTTCTTCCCTCAGTGTTCGGGGGAGAAGGACGTTCGCTATTCATGCGGAGGAGGCGAACTTCGGGTACGTGGGGCTGGCTGACTGCGGGTGTCGCCAGCCACCGCGTGCTCGATGCCTTGGCATGGATGGCTTCGGCGCTGCCTCCGACGCTGCCTTCTGCTGCTGGGTCGGGGCGCGGCTGCCCGTTCACCGCACGGGCGATGGTCGCGCCGTGTGCAGGTCCGCCACACCCACGGCTTCTCTCGCGTCGCCGGTCGTACTGGTGGGTCGTACATGGCGTCGTACATTGCGGAAGCGGCGGCCGTGTTATTGGATGTCCTCACTCCCTTAGCAGAGACGGGAGTGAGGACCTACAAGCGCGCTGAGGCAGCCATCGCCCACCGGTGCAGGGGTGGTTGTTGTCGCTGGTGAGGCCATCAGTGCTGCCTGTCGCCGGGCCTCCAACTCTTTGGCTTTAATGGCCTGTTGTCGCCCCCCGTAGGAAGATGGGGGCGAGGTCCTACCCGCAGCGGCGTTCATGCTGAGATGATCGCCGCTGCTAGCGAGTCATCAGTGCAGAGGCGGCCGTCACCGTCGGTGCTGATGCGGTCGTCTCCGCTGGCGAGCCGCTCGGGGCTTGTTATCCCGCGGCCCTTACTGGTGTGGAGGTAGTTCATTCCTGCAGAAATGGAGCTGGGGTCCCGCTTGTAAGGGAATGTAATGACATTTGCTTGAGAGCAAAATGTAATAACATATGTACACATGATTTTAGCCTGGGAAGCCCAATTGTGTGTCCGAACCCCCTAGATGGTGGCTTCAAGTACTAAGACACCTGCCGCAGGGTGATGGAGTATGCAGGCTCACGATACGGGACCAGGCTGAGCGGCTGCATGGTTTCTGGACCCCCCAGGAGACAAGTGCCCGTTCTTTAGAGCCGAACCTCCAGGTTGTTGGACGCACAGGACTTTAGTTTTAAATACTAGGACACCCGCCACGGAGTGGTGGAGTGTGCAGGATTTTGGGTACGGAACCAGGCTAACCGGCCACACAGGCTCCGGACCACCTTATGGAACGGGCATCCGTTCTTTAGAACCGGCCCCCAGGCTTCCCATGTTTTTGTAAAGAAATAAATATTGTCTTCTAAGCAGCATTTAACACTTATCTGTGTAACGCCTGTTCCTGCTGTGTGCGATGTTGTTGACTCCTCCTTAGTACCTGGCCCCCCGCCTGGGATGCAGTCTTGATGTGTTGAGGTTGGATACCAGCGTTCCTGAAAAGGTTGTCAACAATCCTCGGGAGGCAAGCTCGCCGGGATCTAGATCTGTACACAACTTTTAGTTAGGAAGCATTAGTAGTACACCTCATAGGGTTCTCCGTCTGATATTAGTTGCCCTTTGATACATGCTCGGGACCTGCAAGTTTTAGTCCGGGTGGCCAAGTTGCGTGTCCGGACCCCCTTGGGTCGCGGTTCTAGATACTAGGACACTTGTCGCAGGGCGGTGGAGCGTGCAGGCCCACGGTACGGGACCAGGCTGAGCGGCTGCACGGGCTCCGGACCACCCCAGGAGACTTATGTCCATTCTCTAGCTCTGGTCCCGAGGTTGTCGGACCCACAGGACTTATAACTCTAGATACTAAGTTCCCATCACGGGGTGGCAGAGCATGTAGGCCCATGGTACAGGACCTGGCTGAGCGGCTACATGGGCTCCGGACCACCCTATGGAACGGGGTCCCGTTCTCTAGAGCCGCCCCAGGCTGTCGGGCCTCCCTACTTTCGTATCAGGGGCCCTAATCTGCAAGCCTGGCTGTTCAATTTGGATGTCGCCATGTCAGACAGATGGAGACCGTACGGGTGGGTTAGCTAAAAAGTATTATTTGAAAGACTGCAAGGTAGGACCATGGAGCAGCAAGATGGAACTATCACAAGAGCACAGCTGAGGGGGGTAGTTTCTCTTTATAACTTGTCGTGCATGTGTGCAGACCAATAGTCCGGGTTCATGGGGGCAGACCCCACCAGGTTGTCATACACGTATGCGTTATCTAGTTCAAAAAAAGGGAAACAGACTCGACCCCTTAGTCTTGCTCTATGGATAGAACTTACAGAGATGTTTGGCATCGGGGTAAGGTGCTCCTCTAGTCGTAGCTAGATGGTTGCCCCTGGGTCGGTGCATTCCCGTTACCTCGAAGGGTCCTTCCCAGCTAGGGGAGAGTTGCGGAGCCCCTCTTGGTATGACACTTGCCGTGGGGCTGGGCCCCGACTCAGAGTTCCCGTCTGCATTTGACACGGGAGCCCTTGTCTCTGGATGTGGCCACTTTTGCATGTACCTGTCTGCAACCCGGACCCGTGGGGGATCCGGAAGGGCCTCCGGAGGACGACGTGCTTCAGCTCCGTAGACCGGGGAACACGGGGTCCCTCCGAGGTCCGTCTAGTTGTCTTCATCGGAGTAGGAGCCTCCGGCGAAGATATCCTTCAGGTCCCCCTCGGGCGACTGATACCCAAGGTCCCGTTCAGCCGCGGCCACCTCGCCGTCGTCCACCTTTTCCTTGCCGGGGCGGTGGTGAGGCGGGGAGCCGTCTTTGGAAGACTGCTCGCGCCGCTCGCTGACGCGTTTTGTGAGGTCAATGATCTCGCAGCACTCCGCGACGCTGTGGCGACCGTTCGGGTGCACAGGGCATGAACCGTTGCCACCTCTCTGCGGCCGCAAGCGTTTGTTGCGGTCACTCTGGCCTCCGGTCGCTGCTGCGACCACTAGAGCGGTGGACCGCGACTTCTGGTAGTCGCAGTCCTTCTTCTTTTTCTTCTTTCTGTCCTGGAGGACGGCCCCGAGCCACCCGACTGGGCAGCTCCAGTTTGTGGGGCCGAGTGCCACGCACGGCCCTCGGTGGCTCTGGCGCACTTGTCGGCCAGAGCGAAGAGCGTGGGGACAGTCTCCACGTCATGTGTGGCCAACTTCTCCAACATTTTTTCATCACATACTCCCTATCGGAAGGCAGTGATGATAGAAGCATCAGAAATACGAGGTATCGTACCTTGCACCTTGGTGAAGCGGGAGATGAACTTCCGGAGGGTCTCCCCTGGCTCCTGCCTCACTGCATGGAGGTGGGCCTCCACACCATGCTGTTGGTAAGCACTGGCGAAGTTCGCCACGAACCGCACATAGAGTTCTTCCCAGGAGTAGACTGATCCCGGGGTGAGGTTCATGAGCCAGGTCCGGGCTGGTCCAGACAAGGCCACATGAAAATATGTTGCCATCACAGCGGTGTTTCCACCTGCTGCCGTGATGGCGGTAACGTACACCTGCAGGAACTTCGATGGGTTCGTTGTTCCGTCGTATTTTTTCGGCAGGTGCGACCAGAACTTGGGTGGCCAGGACGCCGCACGGAGATGATCCGCAAGAGCGGCATAGCCCACACCGACAAAGGGGACACTCGTTTGGGACCGGGTGGCCACTGGTGTTTGTGGCGCAACCGCAACAAAGTCTTGATCGAGGTCGCGACCATCGATGTTTTGGCGGCGCTCGCGTGCCCTTTTCAAGGATACCCGGGCGTCCTCTCCCGCACGCCTGCGGTTGAGCTCTACTCGGAGGTCGTTGGTCTGTGCGCCCCTCACTGAGGGCGAGCGCACAGATGTTGATGCCTCGTGTTGGCGCTGGGATGACCGCGTCTTCGACCTGGTCGAGGTAGAATGCGCCATACTGAGCAGTCGGTCGACGTCGTCCCGCTATTGCTTCATGGCTCCTAGTGAAGTCGTGGAGCTTGGAGGGTGTCGCAACAACTCCCTGGCTGCTGACAACGCCCCCAGAGACGCCCTTGATGGAGTCCGGGACGTTTGCGCTACCGTGTGCTGCCGTGCGGCGTGCACAACAAGAGTGGCTGGTGCTAGGCGACTAGGAACCTGCGGTGTGGAGGAAGCAACTTCTCCCTCCACTGCAAAGTCAACCGAAGTCTCGGCGCGGTGCTCAATGATCTGCACCATCATGCTTGGGCAAGGGATCAAACAAAAACCTAATGCCTAGGCCCCTACCTGGCGCGCCAAATGTCGGAGAGTAAATCTCCGGCCGGGTGGCGGAGTGCACCCGCCCTAAATCCTGAGATGAGGAGGGGCTTAGGCATTTTGCTTGATCGTTAGAATGAACGGGAAGAACTCAAGAACACACAAGGATTTAGAGTGGTTCGGGCCGCCGGAGCGTAATACCCTACTCCACTGTGAGATGTATTGCTTGTGAGCTTGCGAGTCTAAGGCGTGACCTAAGATTGCGTGTCCTCAGATTGTGTGTGTGTGTAACGTCGCATGCCTCCCC
This sequence comes from Zea mays, assembly GCF_902167145.1. Classification (NCBI taxonomy): domain Eukaryota; kingdom Viridiplantae; phylum Streptophyta; class Magnoliopsida; order Poales; family Poaceae; genus Zea; species Zea mays. The sequence continues at coordinate 154,635,129 of NC_050102.1, forward strand.
TTTTATAGCTGAAGGGGGGCATGCACAAAGGGACTGGGCCCTGACATGTGGGCCCAGGGGCATAAAGAATATAATGCTTGGAGCCTACTAATGTCTGTTGCCGAGACAATCTTCTTTTGCCCTGGCGCCCGAGATCTGTGTATCCTTGGCGTGCTGGGGAAGCTTCTTATAGAAGGGTGGACGAGTATAGCGCGCCGCTCGGCACGGGTGCACTGTTTTGCCAGCAGACCCAGCAGGCGCGCCACCTGCTGGATGACCTTGATGCCGCCTGCCAGCGGATGGGACAGGACACATTAAATGCTGAGAGGGCACGTCGCCCATCAGCACAGTGGCAGGCGGCGCATCCTTTCTCCAATAAATGCAGGGGTTGCATGACTTCACGCCAGGTTCGGCCCGATAGCTTATGTCATGGGCCACAAGCAGCGGGTCTCCGCCTGAGCGGGACGTGAAGGGCAAGGCCCAGACACGTGTCAGCACTGGACCCCTGCTCATACCAGGGTCCTCCTCGTTTCGGGACCCCGCTGAGGGTCGAACCTGCCCGAAGGCTCCGTACTTATATGTATAGGGGTTCGGTGTCCTTCGGTGGTGGTCCAGACTTACTGGAATGTGTTGTCTTTCCTTGCCACGTGGCACCCTTTGGCCTGCCCATGCGGGGGGGGGGGGGGGGGGGGTCAGGCGCCATCCCCGCGTGGTTATGAGATGTCGCATGGGTGCGGCGTCTTCGTGCTGTAGGAGAGGGTACCCCTGATTTAGGGTACCGACAGCTTGCTTCCTGGCAAATCCAAAACTACATTTATAACTACCTAGTTACGAAGTAGCGTTTGATAGTCCCTAAGTAAGTCAATTCACATCTTGAGAACATGCGACAATCTTAGGTCTAAGGGTACAATATACATGTTGCAAAAGAGAACTATATTACAATATCTCACGTTGGGTCGGTCCAGCATCATGTCATACATGTGCCCACATTATTAGTTTAACATCTCCATGTCCATGACTTGTGAAACGTAGTCATCAACTAATACATGTGCCAATCATCGACTCTGACTAGGGACATCATTTAGAATAACCATACAAGTAAAGAATCTCACAAACAATTCATAGAATTACTAATCAATAGAAGGTGTCATTCATGAATATTCAATAAAGCAATATATATAGTATATGTATATGGAGCCCTAGGCTTCCAATAGCTGGGCGAAAGCCCTGACCCGATGTTGCCAACTGGTTCGGTCGCACCAGGTCTGAAGCATTTATAAAAGAAGCTCTAGATCGCTAGGGTCCATTTTTAGCGAAGTCGACAGTTACACCCCCACCCCCGAGAGGCGCACGCGACGACGGATCCAGGGAGCAAGCGCGCGACGACGGATCCTGGGAGCAAGCGCGCGATGACGGATCCTGGGAGGAAGCGCGCGATGACGGATCCTGGGGACACGCTTGCGGCGGCGGATCCCTAAGGCCAGCGCGCGGTGATGGCCCCCTTGAGGCGCGCACGATGGCGAGGTTGGAGCGGCGGCGACATCGGATCCCGAGGGCACGCACGCGGCGGCGGCCCCATGAGGTGCGCGCGATGGCGAGGTGGCAGCGGCCGCGGTGCCGAATCCTCGGGGCACGAGCGCGACAGCGTCTCCCTGAGGTGCACGCGGCAGCGGCCCCTTGGGGTGCGCATGTCGGTGAGGTGGGAGCGACGGTGCAGCGGCGGATCTCGGGGACACGTGAGCAACGACGACACCCCTAAGGCGTGCATGACGGCGAGGTGGGAGTAGCTGGTGCGATGGATCTCAGGATGCACACACGCGAGGTTCAACCCCTGAGCGCGTACGACTGTGATGTTATCCAAGGTGGGAGCGGCGATAGTAGACTTCCCTAGGCGCGAGCGACGACGACAGCCTCCCCTAGACATGTAGTGGTGGCGCATCCCAGATGCGAGGCGACGGTTCCACAGGGCGACGGTCCTATTTTATGCTATTATGTATACATATTTATGCCAATTTCAATAGGTTTTTATGACCTATATTTCAGTTCATGGCTTCGCTTTCATCTATTGGTATGTTTATGATATTTCTATTCACAATTTACGCAAACGATTTATTGATTTTATGCATTATCTCGTTTACTTAATCCAGTGTGTATTGGGTTCCTACCATTTATGCCATATGTATAAGATATATTTACGACCTACAAATTTACGTAACAAAATAGAAATTTAGAAAAAGGTAACCGCTCTAAGAAATAAAGTCATTTGCCACAATTCCATAAATCTCGCGTATGCCGATCTATTTCCTTTTCAACTCACATTCTTGTCATCCTAAATTTGTGCACATGCAGTAGAAAATAGATTTTTACGCAGTCTACTGTAGTGCATAAATAACTTCATCGTGTAGTATAATTAGTATCAGTATATATCATAATTAAACTCGTTCTAACGAGCCTTGACGCATGGATGTTGGACAGATCTTATATTTATGGAGGAAATAAAACATTCAAATCTGATTTTTTTTTGTTTCCATACATGTTTTCGTTATGAAATAGATCGATGATTTATACTAAAATTCATACACGTTTACGTTGGTTTGGTTCACGTTTTATGCTGAAATCCGCTTGAGCTCCCACGCACGATCGACTTCATATCTTCTGTTCCAATATATACAGTAAATTTCAGCTTCGTGGGCGCGCTAATCACGGTGGTGTGTGGACCCATCTGAACGAACCAATGAATGGTTCGTTGCCGCTCTCATTTTATGTAAGTCTGAACCATCAAATATGCTAGCATAAACACGAGTAGGAACTAACTACCCGACCAGCGAATACGATGTTGGCCCACCTTCGTCCATCCCAACTCGACTCCACCACGTGCGCACCTTCTGTTTACGCAAAACATAACACATGTTTACACATGAATAAACGTGCCCCACCATCACGCGGACGCACGCGCCCCACTGGCCCGATCTGACCACGCGCATGACCACTACCCTGGCTGGGGCTTCCCATACCTATCAGAAGCCCTGGGCTTCCATTACCAACAGCATATATATATATAATGGATACAAAAAAATATGCTCATCTCTATGATTATCTCTAGGGCATATTTCTAACCCACATTATACTAGAATGGCTAAGTATAAGATGGGAATGATGATGTGGAGTTGTGTTCAACTTACAAACAATTTCTATTATAATGCATTATCGATTAACTCATCGAAGTCCCACCCTCTTGTCGTACACCCACAAAACTTATATTATTGCAACCTAGAGCTCATAGAAATTAATAGGCATCGTTTTCAATCTAAGCAACATGTAGTTGCATTTACACGTTCTCAATACTACATCTATGTATAGACAGTATACATTAATACTTTTGCAACAAGTAGAATGTTTTCAATACTACATCTATAAAGACATCAAAAAATATAACTACTACTGCAACATGTAGAAGGAATAAATTTTTAATCAACCTTGAAGTTCAACCGCGTAGGACACCAGAGGCGTGGCGCTTGGCGTTGTCGGGGGCGGGGCCAAGGTTGGAGCAGCATGGTCACCGAGGCGTGGGGCGAGCTTGTGGCGGTGGCGCGTGGGTGAACCGGTGGCGCGGTGGCGGAGGGCCAGTGTGCCGGCGGGCACCACGTACAAGCACGCGGACGTGGGCACTGGGGCAAGGAGAGTACGATCGGCAGCGGAATTTGGCGGCGGTGATGGTTGGGGCGTAGAGAAGTAGAGAGCAAGTGCATGAGAGCAGGAGAGAGAAAGGAGAAGAGGAAAAGGAGTGAGCGCATTTTCCTAATTCAAGTAAGAATGTTGGTTCTGGCTGACCGATGTTCTTAATGTTAAGTTCGTCGGCCTAGGTTGGGACCGACATTATTAATGTTATGTTCGTCAGCCTAGGTCGGGACCGACGTTCTTAATCAGCTCGACGTTTTTTTTCAGCTTTCATGTAGTGCTGCCTTGCGGCTTTGGGGCTTCACCAGGCCATCTATGAACATACTAGCTTTCCATCGCTCCCTTTCAGTCGCGTCTTCAGCTCTTGAGCTTCATGAAACATACTTTAAAAGATCCATTGCCCATTCGCTAATTCTTGCGGAGGCTTTAGGGTTATTAAATATGTCATTTAGATTTCAATCTATGAGGACCCTTATTTTGTGTGCCTCAAAGTAGTGACAGAGCTTGTGAGAGGCCATAACGACTGCATAAGCTATTTCTCCATCTCTGACATGTGTGATCTTGAGTAGATGAGGACTTCGGAGACAATGTACACTAGGTACTATTGTGCCTTATGGTCCACTTCTTTCTTTTGGACTAGTGTCGCGCTTAAGATGTTATGTGACTCGAAAACATAGAGAAATAGTGTAACCTTTGCATCTGGGTAAACCATAGTTATCAATTCTGTTAGATATGCCTTTAATGAATCAAATGTTGTTTCTTGTTCTTGGCCCCAAGCGAAGTCTTTTGCTCCACATGAGACTCTAAGGAAAGGGAGGCTTCACACTGCTGAATGTGAGATGAACCTATTGAAATACATTGTTCATCTAGTAAACCTCTAGATGTCTCTAACTGTCTAGGGGTCTTCATGTCTGGTGTTGCTTATTTTATTGAGGTTGACCTCAATGCCCCTATGCGAGACTAGATATCCTAGACCTTTTCCCTTGCGGACTCCAAAGATGCACTTATTTGGGTTCAAATGTAGTTTGGACTCTCGTATAGTTGCAAATGTTTCTACGAGGTCAGCTAAATGGTCTTCCTTCTTCTTGCTGATGACGACTAGGCCATCAACGTACATGAATATGTTGTGGCTAATCTGAAATATTCACAAGGTCTTTGGCATGCAAATGAAGTAGTAACTGAAGAAGGGTGTAATGAAGCTTGTTTTGGCATTGTCATCCTCCCTCATGTAGATTTCATGGTAGCTAGAGAAACAATCGATGAGGGACATGACCTTTGCAACCCGTGGCAGAGTCGAGAATCTTGTCTATCCTTGGTAGTGGAAAGTCATACTTAGGATAGACCTTATTGGGGCTGGTGAAGTCTACATACATTCTCCACTTGCTATTTTTCTATTTTAACCACGATGATGTTGGTGAGCCAAGTTGGATAATAAATTGGCTCAACAAATTGGTCGTCGAGGAGTTATTGGACTTTAGCCCTTGTTGCCTCTATTTTCTCATCAAACATCTTGGCTAGTCTTTGCTTCTTAGGCCTAATCGAAGGGTAGATGTTGAGGTTATGATCGATGATGTCGTGACTTATGCAGACAAGGCCCGAAGAGGACCAGGAGAAGACGTCCTTATTCTTGTCCAAGTAAGCTAACAACTTGCCTTCTTCCTGACTAATGAGGTCCTAGCTTATTATAACTATCTTGTTTGATACTACAGAGTCCAGTGGGACCCTTTTCCCTTCTTCATTGTGTTGTATGGGCTTAGTCTCCTTGTTTGGTTTTGGTGTGTCAGAGCGAGAAAAAGTAGGTTCCTCGCCCTCCTTGGTGAGGTAATGGGCATTGTGCTGGCCGGGGTAAAGTCTCTCTCGATATTATGGGCCACCTGCTGGTCCCTGTAGATTGTGATTGTGCAAAGTGGGGCGGGACTCTCACGCAAAGAGAGAGAGAGAACATGAATGACCACCTCAAACTTGTTGATTGAGCCCCTCCCAAGGATGGCATTGTACGAATAAGCCATATTGACCATGTTGAAAGTTATCTGCTCAAACCTAGCATTGGGAGTGACTCCAAAGGATAATGATAAAGTTATTTACCCATGGGAAGGGTGGCCCTTCCATCAAAACCGTATTGTGGGTTATTGGCATGTTGAAGCTCATTAAAGTTGATCCCCATAGATTGAAGGCATGTAGAAAAATAATGTTTGTCTTGCTTCCATCGTCAATGAGGACCGTGTGCATATCCTAACTAGCTACGTTCAGTTGATGGACATGGCATCTACGTGTGAACACTTTGGAGACTTATGTCTCTTGTGTCGAAGGTTAATGGGATGTGAGACCACTTAGTTTATATGATTGGCCCGGTGGCTACAACGTGATTGACTTGGCATTAATAATCTTTGTGTTGCCTTTTATTTTTGAAGTCTAAGCTGGAGTTGCTAGATATCATGTTTATTATTCCATGGACAGATAGTTGTGGATATTGATCTTTGTCTTTGGAAGGTGGAGGGGACGGTTGGTGAGCAGGGGTATGATTTGTGGGGAGGGGTAGTTGTAGCCTTTCTTGGTAGGGTGGTTGTGGAAGGTAGTTTGGGGGAAATGTGGGTAGAGCAGCTAAATATTTTGGTAGTGAGGGGGTATTCCTAGTATGAGGTGTGTGCAATGGTCTCCGGTACCTGGTCTTGATTGAATTTGTCATTCTCTCCTTAGTCTCATTAGTGATGGGGAAATCCTTGGTTAAATGTTTGATATCCTTGCCATGAAAAATGTAGTATGGCTTACAGTCCTTCCCACCTCTGCCATGAATGTGGCCTCTATTGGCCCTCACTCCCTTGTCATGTGTTGAGTGTGCTCTTGGGTGCAAGGGGGTCCTTCACTAGGTGGCTATTGAAGATTGATGTTGTTTATCTGGGGCTGCTAGTGATATGAATGCTATTGGTTTCATGCCTAGGATCGATTGTTGTCTTGTGGAGTGTCCTTTGGCCTTTGCTACATTTCTAGGTTTTTATAGTGTAGCTTCTCGGAGCATGCAATTTTTTTGAAGAGCTCAAACAACTCTTGAAGTAACTTGTATGGATCCCTTTTGTAGTGACTATACAAATGCCTTGCTCGAAGGTCGATGATGGTGTAATGGATTGTAACTAAGACTTGAGTAGAAGAAATTTGTTGTAGTAATCATGAAGTTTCTCTTTCTCTTGTTGCTTGCAAAGGGTTAATTCTGTAAGGGTGTCAGTGTTAAACTAGTAGCCTTGAAAGTTGACTAGAAATTGGTCTACAAGGGTTCGCCATGAGTTGATGGACAAGGGTGGCAATCTTGAATAACATGTTAATGTTGGACCCTCCAGTGCTATGATGGAAAACTTCGCCATCGCATTTATCATCCCCTCCTGACAAAGCCACTATCACTTGGTAACTCATGATGTATTGCAAAGGGTCCGAGCTACCATTGTATTTGGGTCAATTGCAAGAGCGGTAATTCTATGGCTAGGATGTGGACTATGATCTATCGAGGAGTGGGTGCCTTTCATATATGAAATTGAAAATCTGAAAGTTGTCGTGTTATCACGCTTGACTATCATGGTCCTTGAAGTCCCCTTGATGAAACCCTCTAAATGAGAGTTGTGGGATGTGGCCTTAGTGATGTTGCAGGTCTGCTATTTCTTGCTACATGAGTATAGATTTTCTTTTTCTTTTTGAGTAAGGCATTGGAGCTCCGCTTGGACTATACCGTGACGTCTCTTTAGTGATAGAGTCTCTTTCTGTGTTTGCAGATTTTTATTTCTCATGTGAAGGCTCCTGAGTAGTAGATGCTCTCCGTTGTTGACCTCGAATTCCTCTTTCTCTTGGTAACTTGCAAGGTCATCTTTGATGCTGGGCTGTGAAGGCATTGGCATTTTGTTTCGTTCTTGGGTCGCTACTGTGGGCCTGAATGGAGACACAAATTGGTCTTTATTAGGTTGGGGGTTGGAAGGCTAACCTCGAGACTTCAAGTCAGGCCAAACTTTGGATTTGTAAGGGTGGCTCTATGAAGTATGGCAAGGAATCTCTAAACTGTTTATGTGTACACTCCCCTTGGGGATGGGGTGGTTTGGTGGTTAATTTACGATTAGAGGATGGATACCTCGATCATGATGGTTCATTTTGGACGATGGAGGTGGCCTTCGCCTTGGTTGTTGGACTATCGTTAGCAAAGGTAACCTTTGCTCTAATCAAGTTGGTCTCTTCTAGAGCCAAAAAGAGGAGTGTCCACGATGCTCTCACAATAAGGAACTAGGTGCATGACATAAGAGGAGCAATCATTGTAAGTGTTTTGTCTGAGTTTCTTAAAGTTTGGGACCTCACTGTAGACTGGGTCCTACATTCGGATCAGGAGGATAAGCATATATGGCTGCTCTTAAGCTCATGAATTTACTCTACCAAATCAGCATATGCTAGTTTCTTCCTTGGATCAACAACTTTTAAACCATGGAGAGGATTTGGAAAAGATGGGCACCTAGAAAATGCAAGTTCTTCATGTGGCTTATGGCTCACGGTCGCTGCTGGACAGCTGACCGTCTAGTGAAGAAAGGGATGCCTCACCCTCAAAACTGCTTGTTATGTGATCGAGAGGAGGAGACCTTGAACCATCTATTAGTCTCATGTGTTTTCTCATGGAAAGTTTGGTTTAATATTCTGAGATGTGTCGGGTTGCAAAACCTGGCTCCTAGCCATGAGAATTCTTCCTTTGAGAATTGGTGGGAAAGAGTTAACACAGTTCCTGTTGGCTCAGCGTATAAAGGGATGAACAAGGGTTTGAATTCTCTAATCATTCTTGGAGTTGGGCCATCTGGAATCACCGCAACCGCTTTGTTTTCAATGGTATCCATCCTAGTACTAGGATGGTCATCAATTGGGTCAAGGAAGAGTCCCACCTTTGGTGTAGGGCTAAAGCTCGTGGATTATCTAACATCTTAATGCTCTAGCAGCTCTCCTGTGTTTTCGAAAAAGGTAACCTTTGCTTTTTTGCATTGTTGGCAGAGATTCTGCTAGGTGGGAATCGAATAAGAAGAGCATGATACATCCAACCCAGGTGGGGTTGGCCAAGTCCCAACAAATTAGGGTTGCTCAGAGCCCAATTGTTCATTAAGCATACCCAACTCAGGGAGATGCCCAATCACCCCAAAAGACTAGTCCAATGGGGGAAGGGTGAGTCTTTCTTTTAAGGTGGCTTCCTCCTCCCAAGTTCAGCGAGATGGGATAATTCTGAGGCTCACACGGTCACTGTCCGACTACAATTGTGCCAACTGGACCAATTGCATCTTGTCAACGGGTAATAGTGGAGGATATCCTTATCAGAGCAACCAAGACATAATAATGAGACAAATAGGAAACAATGACTCTCAAATGTCTTATTAATTGTACCCTCACTCTATTCGGGTGAGGATATTTATAGTGTTACCAAGGGTTAGGCCCTCAAAGTACATGTCTACCATTGGTTACTTGTTATATTCTAAGGATATGTTGTACAACGATGTAAATGGAGCTCATTACAGCCCAAATATTATGCGCGCTCATTCTTGTACCTCCCCCCCAACACAACACACACTGAGATTATAGAGTGCACGATAATGCTGATGAGCCTCCTGCAAATAATAGATGGCCCACCTTGTCCACACTACTTTTGGTGTTGTCCAAGTGCGGTCAGTCTCCGTGACGAGGTCTTGGTTATTGCCTCTGCTATCTACACCCAGCTTTCGCGTGGTCGATCAGCAAACGACATACTTCACCCAAGATAAGGTCTTTGTTGTGGCCTCTGCAATCCATGTCGTAGACCTAGCTGGGTTCGACTATGAAGTCATTCTGGTCTTGGGCGAGGAGGATTAGTGGCGGATCCAGGATTGATCCAAGAGGGGCTACTAAGTTAAGACTAACAAAAAAATTAAACCAAACAAAAAAAATATAATTGATGTTTAATATGACATAAGAAGCAAGATATAATTTAAACATTCAAGAAATATGTAGTCTAAAAATAAGTCGATACAAATTTTATAAATACAATAATTTTGCACATACCGTTCATGAGTTGATGCTGCGAGGTAAATTTATCTTCCGAGTTCTTAAGCCTTGAAAATGCTTCAAAATCTTTTCATCTTGAATTTCTACAAACATATCCCGCTCAATATAGCATAGCATGCTGTTATTCATCCATTCATCACCCATTTTATTTCTTCTTTCAATCTTGATAATGTTCATAGCAGAAAAGGCCCTCTCAACAGTTGCAGTTGCCACTGGCAAGATTAATGCAAGCTCAACAAGACGATACACTAAACTGAAACATATGTGTCTATCTGTTTTAACCATATTTGTAGCAAGGTGTCCAAGATCATTACAATCTCTAAATCCATCATCATTTCTAACCTCATCAATGAATAAGAGAAGTTGGTCCATAAGGCATGTACGTTCATAATCACTAAAATCAGCATCATAAATCTTTGATAGCTCAATTAACTTCTCTAAATCAAAATTGGCAAAAGAATCCCTTGGATCAAGGCAAGCAATAGATCCAAGTAACTGAGTTGATCTTTCAGGGAAGCGGTTGTTGAACTCAACAAGAACTTGATCAATGACAACAATGAAAATTCCATTATGAAAATGATGGTAGTAACTCACCAACTTAGCTCCACGGCACCTTGATCTGCCTCTAGTTGGTATTATGTCATCCATATTTGGGATTACTATGTTCATTTTGGTACAAAAACTCTTCACTTCCTCAAATAAGGGATCCCAACCATTTTCCCTCATGTCATTCATATTCCTTAGCATAGATCCAATCAATCCTATTGCACGAACAATATTTTGATTCTTTCTTTGCAAACATTGTGATAAATCTTGAGTCCTCCCCAATACTCTTATCATACGATGTAATATGAACACAAACTCAAAAGTTCCATTCTTTCTATCAAACCCAATGCTTGTGTTTTCTTTTCCCCGTCACTTGCATCTTCACTAATATTCTCTAGCACCTCTAACACAGCTGACCACATGAAAAGAATACACACCAATGTCTTATGAAGATGATGTAGTATCAGGAACATGTTGAACACCAAGAAACCTCTCAATTACATGGCCTTTATCATTGACATACCTACATCAAAATGTAATTAGTAAAGAACTAAAAACAACAAAATGTAAAGTAAAAGTTGTTACATACCTTACAACCACAACAATTTGTTCCTTAATTGATGCATCCCGAGCCTCATCAATGAGCACTGCAAATAGACGACCACCTATCTCCGGGGCCTGCGCCTGGGCGGTGGCGCGGTGCCGTGCCGGCGTGCCGCGGTGGCCGGTGCGTGCGCGGTGCTGGCGCCTGGCGGTTGCTTAGGTTAGAAGCGGGGCTGGCGACTGGACAGTGCGCACGCAGAGCTGGGCATGGGCCTATTCCTCTCTACTCGCGTTATTGGGCCGCGACCGGGGCTGCAGCCAAGGCAGCCCCGGTCGGAAATCCGCCCCTGAGGAGGATGACGATAGAGATGCTGCTCCACGCTAAAGAGTGAACACGCTCGAGGTGAAGCCCCCTCGTTCCTCAGAGCCTTCGAACCCTACGTTCATCGCATCGAAGACTAGCATGTGATTAGTTGTAGTCAACTAGATGTTTGGTCGAGGTTCGACATTCTCCCTGGCAGTAGCATCACTTGAACTATAATCAAAGACACTAACAAATAATGTTAGTCCAAATAGTTATGATAATTATGGATCATTGAACATTAAAACTCTATTATCAAATGGACTTTGGTATATTTTTCTTACACAATTCAACTGCTTACCGATATAAAACATGTCATGACCAGGGATGACAATGGGCTCTAAATTTTATATTATAATATTTAAGAATCGGATTGGAGTATGATCGAACCTTACTTTTATTCATTTTTGAACTAAAGTTTATTTAGTACCCTATTATTTTGTGAAGAGTCATTTGGATCACGATCCATTACCAACCCTCGCCAGACCATTAACATGCATACCAACATATACCAAATACCTAGGTTCATGCATTACATAGTTCATGTCCAATCCACGTGCGTAATTGAAGCGTCCCAATCCTCTGGGACTCAAATGTGATACAATTACTAGTCCCAAGAGGCTAGTAAACACATTTATACATCAGATGATTCCAGATCTGCTTAAACGAGACAAACCTATAAAGGTGGCGAACAACTTTAAGAGTTGGTCCACAACTCGGGACATATCATCAGAGTGGGGATGAAGCAGCCCGATATACGCAGCGAAGCAAATCAGCGGTCCAACAGCCACAGGCAAGGTTGGGAACAGTCGTAACTCTTACCCGATCTCCTTTTTCTGAAAAACAACAAATAAGCAAGGGTGAGTACAAACGTACTCAGCAGCCCACCTTCACCCGCGGAATGGGGAAATCAGATATAATGCATGGAATATGTGGAGCTCAGGATATTTTGCAGAAACAACAATATTTTATGCAGAGTTGTTTTGAAAAACATTTTGGATTTTTGCAAAGTGCATCCTCTCCAAAAGGAGCAGGAAGTTTTTCAGTATTATAACAAAATCCCCCGGACTAAACCATCCAGGTATCTCAGCAGTTTCCCACTGGTTTTCATTTTCAAAAACAGCTACTGGACTTCCCGTCCACCATAGCTCACGGCTCAACCGCCAAACCTTTTAAAAACCACTTTTCTCAAAAGCACCTCTTCTTTTTTGGAAAACAAAACACTAATTGCCATACCACACCAGACTCGTCCATTCCTGTGGACATAGACTATTCGAATAGGTTTGAACTCTGCGCAGAGGGGTACACTTTACCCACTAGTCCGGCTCTACGATCTCATGGCCAATGAGACCCGAATCCGAATCTCTTTCTTTCCTCGCACGTCCTAACCTTAACGGTTATACCGGAAGGAGTCAGGCCACCACCATGTCCAAACCGGACAAAACTTTCCCCCTCCTTATCCTCCCGGTGCTCCCCAGCCTTCATAACCCTAGGGTCGGACCGCACGGGTTCAGATTGAGTGACTGCCCACACAGTCTCAAGTGGTTGTACTATTAAAGAGTACAGGTAGTGAAGATGACAAACCGGTCCTTATATGAGGGGACAATCCTTCTGCTCACGCCTAAACCAGCTGAGCCAACACCTTAGGCCCTCCCCTAAACCAGGGAGTCCCTGATTATCCCACTCACAAGGTGATAAGGGTGAAAACCCTTCATCATACACATTTTGAAAAGCATTTTCTTTTGAAAACTCACACCCTTTCTCAAATCATTTGGAACATATATATCAGGGATTGATTGCGGCAAGCGGCTGGGTGGCCATAATAACTTGTCTCAAAATCATATCATGCATAAAATAACAGGCTGAGGGTTGTGATTGAAAAATCATAGGTAATTTATGCATCAAAGGGATCCAGTGAGCTTGCCGTGCTTATCCGGCGAAGGGGGAAGGAGAGCTTGCGGAACTGGCTTCTGGCTCCATCGCCTGGCGTAGACTTGCAGATCTGGCCTCCACGAGACGGCACGAACGCTCCGATAACTATGCAACATGAATAAGCAAACATACAAACAAGCAAGTATACCAACAAATATTTAGTATAGTGGTCAGAATAGTGATATATGGATGGGTAGAGTCTTGAGTAGAATCTGTGTCATGTGGTGTTGTGATATTACTGGTGGTGGAGCGGAGGTGCTTACCAGGAGGGTGGACTGGAGGCGAAGCGACACTATGCGTGTAGCCGGCAGAGCAAAGTAACTGAGTGGGTGGGGTGTTTGCCTTGGTTGAGGGTGTTGAGTGTGTGTGGAGAGGGAGAGGGTAGCTGGGTGTATGTGGTGTAGCACAGTGAAGTTCACTGTTGGTGAGAATAGTGACGAATGAATCGTCTGACTTAGTATGAACAGGAGAGTTATAGGCAGAATATGGGACAAGAGTATTTTGGGAGTTTTCTGGAATATGGACCATGCTTAAGGGATGACATGGTTGGATAGGGAATAGTTTGATAAGAATTTAGAAACGAGAATTATTGGAATCTGAGTTTGGGAGCCTGGTTCGAAGGAATCTCAAAGTTAAGCGTGCTCAACTTGGAGAAATCTGGGATGGGTGACCAGATGGGAAGTTCCCACTGGAAGGGAAATCACAGTCACCGGAGTTCGTATGGCTGGAATATGGGTCTGGCTGGTCATAGGTGGACTAGACAGCATGATGTATGAGTAGTTGAAATTTGGGGTGATCGGCTAATCGATGAATAGTAACGATGAATAGTGACGACGAAAAAGTTACTATAGATATCATCGATGAGCAGTAACGATGATAAATAGTAACGATGATGAATAGTAACGATGGTGAATAGTGTCGGTGAATAGTGACCATGAATAGTAACGGTGAATAGTGATGGTGAATAGTTCGTATGAACGACCGATGAACGATGAATAGGAACAATGAACGAACGATGAATAGGAACTATGAACGAATGAACGATCGAATGATCGGACGAACGAACGATCGGAATTTCGGCAGCATAACGGCAGGACAAAGATTATCTGGAAGAACGATGAATAGGGACTATGAACGAACGATGAATAGGAACTATGAACGAACGATGAACGATCGAACGAACGAACGATCGGAGTTTTGGCAGCATAACGACAGGAAAAAGATTATTTGGATGGACGAACGGACGAACGATCGAATGATCGGTCGAACGAACGATTGGAATTTCGGCAGCATAACGGCAGGAAAAAGATTATTTGGACGAACGAACGAACGAACGATCGAATGATCGGTATTGGAATTTCGGCAGCATAACGGCAGGAAAAAGATTATTTGGACGAACGAACGGACGAACGATCGAACGATCGGACGAACGGACGAACGAACCATGAACGATCGGATGAACGATCAAACGATCGGACGAACGAACGAACAAACTAAGAACAGGGGTCGAACGATCGAAGAATGATCGAACGATCCTTGTGCTAGTGTGTGCTTGTGTGGAACATGGAGTGGGTGTGTGTGGGGGGGAGAGAGTTGCCATGAAATGGCTTGGGGTGGGATGAGAGGAGGCCCTTGCCCCTCTATTTATAGCCATGGTGGGGGGATTAGGGGGAGGGATGAGAGGATTAGTGGGAGATTAGCATGTATTTGTCTTGTATAAGTGAGATTAGCTTGTAGAGCTCACCGTATGACACTGGAGGCATACGTATACGTATGAGCATGAGGAAAGTTATGAAGAAAATATTTATAGGGACTTGAAAAATGATTCTGAAGGTATTTCTCGAGAGGAAAATACTTGGAGATATATTGGTGGAATATTTGGGCAATATTTCTGGAAAGAACTTGAAGGGGATTACTCGGGAAATATCTGGGCGGTATTTCTGGAAGAATTTGAGGGGGATCACTGGGGAAATATTTGTAGGATATTTTGAGGAGGATTTTGGAGAGATTATAGACCACTATATTTTATTTGCTGATATCAACTCGTGAACAAACATTTTGAAATGAAATTTGAAATTCATTTTGAATTTAGAGCGAGTTTGAGAAAATTTTAGGATTTGAATTTTTGGGATGCTACAAATCTACCCCACTTAAAATGAATCTCGTCCTCGAGATTCGACTTAGAAGGGTTATGGGTATAGCTTTACTTCAGCTACATATCTTCACTTTGCAAATCTTCGAGGAGATGGAACTTCAACAAGATCTGGCCTTGAGGAGCATCTGGTTACCGATTGCAAACGCTGATTCTGACTACTCAAGATCATCTTCAGGCTTCTAGGTTTCGCTTGGCAGCTAGCTTATTGAAGAAGCATCGATGCCAACACGCAAACCTTTCTCTTGCGAACTCCCACATGGATTCCTTCCTTGATTAGTCTTCTGGTGCTTCATCAATGGAACTTGGGTGATCACTTCTCATCCAGAAACTTATATGCTTCGATGATCTGGTCCTCGACAAGCTTGCTACAGGCCTTCTTCTTTTTCTCCACAGCAGGAACTTTACTGGAACACTACCCCACTTAAAAAGAATGAGGGTAGAACTCTTTAATCTTGGGGATTTGAACTCCTTGAAGTACCTCATAACAAGGGTGTTACGGGGCCTTCTTCTGCTGTTGCTGCTTGACCAGGTGAAAGGGAAATGTGCCCTTGGGCCATTTCTAAGTATTTTGGTGATTTAGTGTCCAACACAAGTGTCTAAGTGTAAAAAGGTGGACAAAGTACAAATCAAGGATAAAGGTATGTTTCTCAGACTTAGTACATTGTTTTATGGACTAATGTATTGTGTCTAAGTGCTCGAAATAGGAAAAATCCAATTGGAAATGTCTTGGCTCGAGCAGCCAAGACTCTGCTGAGTCTGGGAGCACCGGACTGTCCGGTGGTGCACCGGACGATGTCCGGTGCGCCAGGCTGGCTCGAGCGAAGTGGTCGCTCTCGAGAATTCACCAGCGGCGTACGGCTATAATTCACCGGACTGTCCGGTGAGCCAACGGTCGGTAGGGCCAACGGTCGGCCGCGTGATCTGCGCGGGACACGTGGCCGAGCCAACGGCTAGAAGGGGGCACCGGACTGTCCGGTGCGCCAACGGCTCTCAGGCTGCCAACGGTCGACTGCGCCATTTTTGGAAGGAAATCGGGCACCGGACAGTGTCCGGTGTGCACCGGACTGTCCGGTGCGCCAGTCGACAGAAGGCAAGATCAGCCTTCCTAGATTGCTCTCAACGGCTCCTAACTGCCTTGGGGCTATAAAAGGGACCCCTAGGCGCATGGAGGAGCACACCAAGCATTCCTACAACATTCCTAAGCACCAAGACCTCGATTCCGCGCATTTGTTTCATTGTGATAGCATATAGAGCTCTAGTGGAGTTGTGAACTCATTGGGTTGTGTTGCGAGCTCTTGTTGCGACTTGTGTGCGTGTTGACACTTTGATTTTTGTGTCTTGTGTGCGTTGCTAATCCCCCCTTGCTCTGTGCTTTCTTTGTGAATTTCAAGTGTAAGGGCGAGAGGCTCCAAGTTGTGGAGATTCCTCGCAAACGGGATTGAGAAAAGCAAGCAAAACACCGTGGTATTCAAGTGGGTCTTTGGACTGCTTGAGAGGGGTTGATTGCAACCCTCGTCCGTTGGGACGCCACAACGTGGAGTAGGCAAGCGTTGGTCTTGGCCGAACCACGGGATAACCACCGTGCCATCTCTGTGATTGATTTCTTGTGGTTATTGTGTTTTGTTGAGACTTCTCTCTAGCCACTTGGCAATTATTGTGCTAACACTTAACCAAGTTTTTGTGGCTTAAGTTTTGAAGTTTTACAGGATCACCTATTCACCCCCCCTCTAGGTGCTCTCAATTGGTATCAGAGCCATTCTCTTCACAAAGGGACTAATCGCCCAAAGAGATGGATCCTAAGGGGAAGGGAATCGTGATCAACGACAAAGAGAAGGAGTCTTTCGTCAACGAGCCGAAGGATGACAAGCCTACCGACTCGGGCTCGGGCCATAGACGGAAAGATGGGAAGAAGAAGAAGACGAGGCGCATCAAGGAGATCGTCTACTACGACGACAGCGATGAGTCTACTTCTTCCCAAAAGGACGACGACCACAACGACTACGAGAGAAGGAAACCGGTTAATTCGAACTTTTCTTTTGACTACTCTCGTATTCCGCAAAGTTCAAATTCACATTTGCTCTCCATTCCTCTCGGCAAGCCTCCACACTTTGATGGGGAGGACTATGGATTTTGGAGCCACAAAATGCGTAGTCACCTATTCTCTCTCCATCCTAGTATATGGGAGATTGTAGAGAGTGGAATGCACTTTGATAGTACGGATAGTCCCATGTTCATTAATGAGCAAATTCATAAGAATGCACAAGCTACTACTGTTCTTCTAGCTTCATTGTGCAGGGATGAATACCACAAAGTGAGCGGCTTGGATAACGCCAAGCAGATCTGGGACACCCTCAAGATTTCTCATGAGGGGAACGACGTCACCTTGCTCACCAAGATGGAGTTAGTGGAGGGCGAGCTTGGACGGTTCGCGATGATAAGGGGCGAGGAGCCAACCCAAACATACAACCGGCTCAAGACCCTTATCAACAAAATAAGGAGCTACGGAAGCACGCGATGGACGGACCACGACGTCGTCCGACTGATGCTAAGGTCCTTTACCGTTCTTGATCCTCATTTGGTGAATAATATTCGTGAGAATCCCAGGTACACCAAAATGTCGCCCGAAGAAGTCCTTGGAAAATTCGTAAGCGGGCGAATGATGATCAAGGAGGCGAGGTATGTGGACGACGCATTGAATGGTCCAATCAACGAGCCTCAACCCCTTGCTCTCAAGGCAACAAGAAGCAAGGAGGCGCTACCTAGCAAGGTGGCACAAATTGAGGCGGCCGGACTTAATGATGAAGAGATGGCCCTCATCATCAAAAGATTCAAGACGACGCTAAAGGGTCGCAAGGGACAGCCAAGCAAGACCAAAGCCAAGGGGAAGCGCTCATGCTTCAAATGCGGTAAGATTGGTCATTTTATTGCTAACTGTCCCGACAATGATAGTGATCAGGATCAAGGGAACAAGAGGGAGAAGAAGAAGAACTATAAGAAGGCAAAGGGCGAGGCACATCTTGGCAAGGAGTGAGATTCGGATTGCTCCTCGTCCGACTCCGACAATGAAGGACTCGCCGCCACCGCCTTCAACAAGTCATCCCTCTTCCCCAACGAGCGTCACACATGCCTTATGGCAAGGGAGAAGAAGGTATGTACTCGAAACTCTACTTATGCTTCTTCAAGTGAGGACGAATCTAGTGATGAGGATGAAATAGATTATTCATGCTTATTTAAGGGCCTAGATAGAACCAAGGTAGATAAAATTAATGAATTGATTGATGCCTTGAATGATAAGAATAGGCTTTTAGAAAAACAAGAGGACTTGTTGTATGAAGAACATGACAAATTTGTAGAAGCTCAAAAATCTCATGCCTTAGAAGTTAAGAGAAATGAAATGCTTTCTTGTGAATTATCTTCTTGCCATGAGAAGATTTCTAGCTTAAGGAGCATTAATGATGATTTGAATGCTAAGTTAGAAATAGCTAGTAAATCA
Organism: Zea mays; assembly: GCF_902167145.1. Lineage (NCBI taxonomy): Eukaryota > Viridiplantae > Streptophyta > Magnoliopsida > Poales > Poaceae > Zea > Zea mays. The sequence goes on from NC_050102.1 coordinate 154,653,858, forward strand.
ACAACTTGTGTAGAAAATGTTGTTATTTGCAATAGATGTAAAGATTTTGATATTGATGCTTGTAGTGAACACATAGCTTCTATTGCAAAGTTAAATGATGAAATGGCTAGTCTTAATGCCCAACTTAAGGCTATCAAAAGTGATTTTGATAAACTAAAATTTGCTAGGGATGCCTACACGATTGGTAGACACCCCTCAATTAAGGATGGGCTTGGCTTCAAGAGGGAAGCCAAGAACTTAACAAGCCATAAGGCTCCCATCTCCGCCAAGGAGAAAGGGAAGGCCCCTATGGCAAGTAGTACTAAAAAGAACCATGCTTTTATGTACAATGATAGAAGAGAGTCTCATAGGAGTTGTAATGCTTTCGATTCACATGCCTATGATTCTTATGCTATGTTTGCTCCTAGTTCCTCCTATATGCATGATAGAGATATGCCTAGGAAAAATATTCATCATATGCCTAGGAAAAATATTCATCATGTGCCTAGGAAGAATATTGTTCATGTTCCTAGAAAAGTTATGAATGGTCCCTCTACAATTTATCATGCTTTAAATACTTCCTTTGCTATTTGTAGAAAGGATAGGAAGATAGTTGCTAGGAAATTAGGGGCAAAATGCAAGGGTGATAAAACTTGCATTTGGGTCCCTAAGGAAATTGTAACTAACCTTGTAGGACCCAACAAGAGTTGGGTACCTAAGACCCAAGCCTAAATTTGCCTTGCAGGTTTATGCATCCGGGGGTTCAAGCTGGATTATCGACAGCGGATGCACAAACCATATGACAGGGGAGAAGAAGATGTTCACCTCCTACGTCAAGAATAAGGATTCCCAAGATTCAATCATATTCAGTGATGGGAACCAAGGCAAGGTGAAAGGTTTAGACAAGATTGCAATATCTAATGAGCACTCTATCTCTAATGTGTTTTTAGTTGAGTCTCTTGGATATAATTTACTATCTGTCAGTCAATTATGTAATATGGGATATAATTGTCTATTTACAAATGTAGATGTGTCTGTCTTTAGAAGATGTGATGGTTCACTAGCTTTTAAGGGTGTACTAGACGGCAAACTTTATTTAGTTGATTTTGCAAAAGAAAAGGCCGGTCTAGATGCATGCTTAATGGCTAAGACTTGCATGGGCTGGTTGTGGCATCGCTGCTTAGCACATGTGGGGATGAAGAACCTCCACAAGCTTCTAAAGGGAGAACACGTGATAGGTCTAACCAATGTACATTTCGAAAAAGATAGACCTTGTGCAGCTTGTCAAGCAGGTAAACAGGTGGGAGGAGCTCATCACAGCAAGAATGTGATGACCACTTCAAGACCTCTGGAGCTGATGCATATGGACCTCTTCGGACCCGTCGCCTATCTGAGCATAGGAGGAAGTAAGTATGGTCTAGTTATTGTTGATGACTTTTCCCGCTTCACTTGGGTGTTCTTTTTGCAGGATAAGTCTGAAACCCAAGGGACCCTCAAGTGCTTCCTAAGGAGAGCTCAAAATGAGTTTGAGCTCAAGGTAAAGAAGATAAGAAGCGACAACGGGTCCGAATTCAAGAATCTTCAAGTGGAGGAGTTCCTTGAGGAGGAGGGGATCAAGCACGAGTTCTCCGCCCCCTACACACCTCAGCAAAATGGTGTGGTAGAGAGGAAGAACAGGACGCTCATTGATATGGCGAGGACTATGCTTGGAGAGTTCAAGACCCCCGAGCGTTTTTGGTCGGAAGCCGTGAACACGGCTTGCCACGCCATCAACAGGGTCTATCTTCACCGCCTCCTCAAGAAGACTTCATATGAGCTGCTGGCTGGTAACAAACCCAATGTATCTTATTTTCGTGTATTTGGGAGCAAGTGTTATATTCTTGTGAAGAAAGGTAGAACCTCTAAATTTGCTCCCAAAGCTGTAGAAGGGTTTTTATTAGGTTATGATTCAAATACAAAGGCGTATAGGGTCTTCAACAAATCATCGGGTTTGGTTGAAGTCTCTAGCGACGTTGTATTTGATGAGACTAATGGCTCTCCAAGAGAGCAAGTTGTTGATCTTGATGATGTAGATGAAGAAGACGTTCCAACGGCCGCGATACGCACCATGGTGATTGGAGATGTACGGCCTCAGGAACAATTGGAGCAAGATCAACCGTCTTCCTCAACTATGGTGCATCCCCCAACCCAAGATGACGAACAGGTACCTCAAGTGGAGGCGCATGATCAAAGGGGAGCACAGGATGATCAAGTTGAAGAGGAAGAAGCACCTCAGGCACCTCCAACCCAAGTTCGAGCGACGATCCAAAGGGATCATCCCGTCGACCAAATACTGGGTGATATTAGCAAGGGAGTAACTACTCGTTCAAGATTAGTTAATTTCTGTGAGCATTACTCCTTTGTCTCTTCTATTGAGCCTTTCAGGGTAGAAGAGGCCTTGCTAGATCCGGACTAGGTGTTGGCCATGCAGGAGGAACTCAATAATTTCAAGCGCAATGAAGTTTGGACACTGGTGCCTCGCCCCAAGCAAAATGTTGTGGGAACCAAGTGGGTGTTCCGCAACAAACAGGACGAGCACAGGGTGGTGACGAGGAACAAGGCTCGACTTGTGGCAAAAGGTTATGTCCAAGTCACAGGTTTGGACTTTGAGGAGACTTTTGCTCCTGTGGCTAGGCTAGAATCAATCCGTATCTTGCTAGCATATGCCGCTCACCATTCTTTCAGGTTGTACCAAATGGATGTGAAGAGCGCTTTCCTCAACGGGCCAATCAAAGAGGAGGTGTACGTGGAGCAACCCCCTGGCTTCGAGGATGAACGGTACCCCGACCACGTGTGTAAGCTCTCTAAGGCGCTCTATGGACTTAAGCAAGCCCCAAGAGCATGGTATGAATGCCTTAAGAGACTTTTTAATTGCTAATGCTTTCAAGGTTGGGAAAGCCGATCCAACTCTTTTTACTAAGACTTGCGATGGTGATCTTTTTGTGTGCCAAATTTATGTCGATGACATAATATTTGGTTCTACTAACCAAAAGTCTTGTGAAGAGTTTAGCAGGGTTATGACGCAGAAATTCGAGATGTCGATGATGGGCGAGTTGAACTACTTCCTTGGGTTCCAAGTGAAGCAATTCAAGGACGACACTTTCATCTCCCAAACGAAGTACACGCAAGACTTGCTAAAGCGGTTTGGGATGAAGGACGCCAAGCCCGCAAAGACGCCGATGGGAACTGACGGACACACCGACCTCAACAAAGGAGGTAAGTCCGTTGATCAAAAAGTATACCGGTCTATGATAGGGTCTTTACTTTATTTGTGTGCTAGTAGACCGGATATTATGCTTAGCGTATGCATGTGTGCTAGATTTCAATCCGATCCTAAGGAGTGTCACTTAGTGGCTGTGAAGCGAATTCTTCAATATTTAGTCGCTACGCCTTGCTTCGGGATCTGGTATCCAAAGGGGTCTAACTTTGACTTGATTGGGTACTCAGATTCCGACTATGCTGGATGTAAGGTCGATAGGAAGAGTACATCGGGGACGTGCCAATTCTTAGGAAGGTCCCTGGTGTCGTGTGAAGCGTCCCCAATCCTCTGGGACTCAAATGTGATACAATTACTAGTCCCAGGAGGCTAGCAAACACATTTATACATCAGATGATACCAAATCTGCTTAAACGAGACAAACCTATAAAGGTGGCGGTCAACTTTAAGAGTTGGTCCACAACTCGAGACATATCATCAGAGTGGGGCTGAAGCAGCCCGATATACGCAGCGAAGCAAGTCAGCGGTCCAACAGCCACAGGCAAGGTTGGGAACAGTCGTAACTCTTACCCGATCTCCTTTTTCTGAAAAACAACAAATAAGCAAGGGTGAGTACAAACGTACTCAGCAGCCCACCTTCACCCGCGGAATGGGGAAATCAGATATAATGCATGGAATATGTGGAGCTCAGGATATTTTGCAGAAACAACAATATTTAATGCAGAGTTGTTTTGAAAAACATTTTGTATTTTTGCAAAGCGCATCCTCTCCAAAAGGAGCAGGAAGTTTTTCAGTATTATAACAAAATCCCCTGGACTAAACCATCTAGGCATCTCAGCAGTTTCCCACTGGTTTTCCTTTTCAAAAACTGCTACTGGACTTCCCGTCCACCATAGCTCACGGCTCAACCGCCGAACCTTTTTAAAAACCACTTTTCTCAAAACCATCTCTTTTTTTTGGAAAACAAAACATTAATTGCCATACCATACCAGACTCGTCCATTCCTGTGGACACAGACTATTCGAATAGGTTTTCAAACTCTGCGCAGAGGTGTACACTTTACCCACTAGTCCGGCTTTGCGATCTCATGATCAATGAGATCCGAATCCGAATCTCTTTCTTTCTCCGCACGTCCTAACCTTAACGGTTATCCGGAAGGAGTCAGGCCACCACCATGTCCAAACCGGACAAAACTTTCCCCCTCCTTATCCTCCCGGTGCTCCCCAGCCTTCATAACCCTGGGTTGGACCGTACGAGTTCAGATTGAGTGACTGCCCACACAGTCTCGAGTGGTTGTACTATTAAAGAGTACAGGTAGTGAAGATGACAAACCGGTCCTTATATGAGGGGACAATCCTTCTGCTCACGCCTAAACCAGCTGAGCCAACACCTTAGGCCCTCCCCTAAACCAGGGAGTCCCTGATTATCCCACTCACAAGGTGATAAGGGTGAAAACCCTTCATCACACACATTTTGAAAAGCATTTTCTTTTGAAAACTCACACCTGTTCTCAAATCATTTGGAACATATATATCAGGGATTGATTGCGGCAAGCGGCTGGGTGGCCATAATAACTTGTCTCAAAATCATATCATGCATAAAATAACAGGCTGAGGGTTGTGGTTGAAAAATCATAGGTAATTTATGCATCAAAGGGATCCAGTGAGCTTGCCGTGCTTATTCGGCGAAGGGGGAAGGAGAGCTCGCAGAACTGGCTTCTAGCTCCACTGCCTGGCGTAGACTTGCAGATCTGGCCTCCACGAGACGGCACGAACGCTCCGATAACTATGCAACATGAACAAACAAACATACAAACAAGCAAGTATGCCAACAAATATTTAGTATAGTGGTCAGAATAGCGATATATGGATGGGTAGAGTCTTGAGTAGAATCTGTGTCATGTGGTGTTGTGATATTACTAGTGGTGGAGCGGAGGTGCTTACCAGGAGGGTGGACTGGAGGCGAAGCGACACTATGCGTGTAGCCGGCACAGCGGAGTAACTGTGTGGGTGGGAGTTTTCCTTGGCTGAGGGTGTGGAGTGTGTGGAGAGGGAGAGGGTAGCTGGGTGTATTTATAGCTGGGTGTGTGTGGTGTAGCACAGTGAAGTTCACTGTAGGTGAGAATAGTGACGAATGAATCGTCTGACTTAGTATGAACAGGAGAGTTATAGGCAGAATATGGGACGAGAGTATTTTGGGAGTCTTTTTGAACATGAACCATGCTTAAGGGATGACATGGTTGGATAGGGAATAATTTGATAAGAATTTAGAAACAAGAATTATTGGAATCTGAGTTTGGAAGCCTGGTTCGAAAGAATCTCAAAGTTAAGCGTGTTCAACTCGGAGAAACCTGGGATGGGTGACCAGATGGGAAGTTCCCACTGGAAGGAAAATCACAGTCACCGAAGTTTGTATGACTGGAATATGGGTCTGGCTGGTCTTAGGTGGACTGGACAACATGATGGATGAGTAGTTGAAATTTGGGATGACTAGATGACCGATGAATAGTAACGATGATTAGTAACGATGAATAGTGGCGATGGAAAAGTAATTATAGATATCATTGATGAATAGTAACGATGATGAATAGTAATGATAAATAGTAACGATGATGAATAGTGTATGTGAATAGTAACGATGAATAGTAATGGTGAATAGTAATGGTGAATAGTGATAGTGAATAGTCGTATGAACGAACGATGAACGATGAATAGGAACTATGAACGAACGGACGAACGATCGAATGATCGGACGAACGAACGATCGGAATTTCGGCAGCATAACGACAAGAAGAAGATTACTTGAACGAACGAACGGACGAACGATCGAATGATCGGACGAACGAACGATCGGAATTTCGGCAGCATAACGACAAGAAGAAGATTACTTGAACGAACGAACGGACGAACGATCGAATGATCGGACGAACGAACGATCGGAATTTCGGCAGCATAACGGCAGGACAAAGATTATCTGGAAGAACGATGAATAGGGACTATGAACGAACAATGAATGATGAATAGGGACTATGAACGAACGATGAACGATCGAATGATCGAACGAACGATCGGAATTTCGGCAGCATAACGGCAGGACAAAGATTATCTAGAAGAACGATGAATAGGGACTATGAACGAACGATGAACGATCGAATGATCGAACAAACGAACGATCGGAATTTCGGCAGCATAACGGTAGGAAAATGATTATTTGGACGAACGAACGGATGAACGATCGAACGATCGGACGAACGAACCATGAACGATCGGACGAACGATCGAACGATCGGACGAACGAACGAACAAACTAAGAACAGGGGGACGAACGATCGAAGAACGATCGAACGATCCTTGTGCTAGTGTGTGCTTGTGTGGAACATGGAGTGGGTGTGTGTGGGGGGGGAAGAGAGTTGCCATGAAATGGCTTGGGGTGGGATGAGAGGAGGCCCTTGCCCCTCTATTTATAGCCATGGTGGGGGGATTAGGGGGAGGGATGAGAGGATTAGTGGGAGGATGAGAGGATTAGTGAGAGATTAGCATGTATTTGTCTTGTATAAGTGAGATTAGCTTGTAGAGCTCACCGTATGACACTGGAGGCATACGTATACGTATGGGCATGATGAAAGTTATGAAGAAAATATTTGTAGGGCCTTGAAAAATGATTCTGAAGGTATTTCTCAAGAGGAAAATATCCGAAGATATATCGGTGGAATATTTGGGCAGTATTTCTGGAAAGAATTTGAGGGGGATCACTCGAGAAATATTTGTAGGATATTTTGAGGGGGATTTTGGAGATAATATAGACCACTATACTTTATTTGCTGATATCAACTTGCAAACAAACATTTTGAAACGAAATTTGAAATTCATTTTGAATTTAGAGCAAGTTTGAGAAAATTTCAAGATTTGAATTTTTGGGATGCTACATCGTGGAACTCTAAGAAACAAACTTCTGTTGCCCTATCCACCGCTGAGGCCGAGTATGTTGCCGCAGGACAGTGTTGCGCACAACTACTTTGGATGAGGCAAACCCTCAGGGACTTTGGCTACAATCTGAGCAAAGTCCCACTCCTATGTGATAATGAGAGTGCTATCCGAATAGCGGAAAATCCTGTTGAGCACAGCCGCACAAAGCACATTGACATCCGGCATCACTTTTTGAGAGACCACCAGCAAAAGGGAGATATCGAAGTGTTTCATGTTAGCACCGAGAACCAGCTAGCCGATATCTTCACTAAGCCTTTAGATGAAAAGACCTTTTGCAGGCTGCGTAGTGAGCTAAATGTCTTAGATTCGCGGAACTTGGATTGAATTGTAGCATACATGTGTTTATGCCTTTGATCATGTTCATTCTGCATTTTGTTGCTTATTGTGGTGCTCAAGTTGTACAAACACTCCCCGGACCTCACAAGTCCTTGTGCAAGTGATGCACATATTTAGGGGGGGGGTTGTGCTACAACTTGACCCTTTGAGACTAACCGTTTGCTTGAGTTTGCTTGATTTAGTCTCAAAGGAGTTTTGAAAGGGAAAAGGTGGACTTGGACCATGAAAGACTTCCACTGCACTCCGATGAGAGGGTAACTAATTCCAAGTTCATCTCACGTCCTCTTATTGCCTTTGTACTCTTATTTGAAGATTTTGGTGAGGCAATGGGGTTAAAGGGCCAAGATTGATCCCGTTTTGGTGCTTGATGCCAAAGGGGGAGAAAATAAAGGCCAAAGCGATAAATGGATCAGCTACCACTTGAGAGATTTTGAAAATAGTAGAATAGAGCTTTTGGTTTGTCAAAACTCTTTTAGTGTCTCTCTTGTCAAAAGTTGGCTTCTTGTGGGGAGAAGTATTGATTATGGGAAAAAGGGGAGTTTTTGAAATCTTGAATCAATTTCTCTTGGAATGACTCTCTTTATGTCTTAACATGTGTGTTTGACTTAGAGATAGGAATTTGAGTTTGATTTGCAAAAACAAACCAAGTGGTGGCATAGAATGATCCATATATGTCAAATTTGATTCAAAACAATTTTGAGTTCTTATTTGAATTGATTTTGCACTTGTTCTACTTGCTTTATGTTGTGTTGGCATAAAACACCAAAAAGGGGGAGATTGAAAGGGAAATGTGCCCTTGGGCCATTTCTAAGTATGTTGGTGATTTAGTGTCCAACACAAGTGTCTAAGTGTAAAAAGGTGGACAAAGTACAAATCAAGGATAAAGGTATGTTTCTCAGACTTAGTACATTGTTTTATGGACTAATGTATTGTGTCTAAGTGCTGGAAACAGGAAAAATCCAATTGGAAATGTCTTGGCTCGAGCAACCAAGACTCTGCTGAGTCTGGGAGCACCGGACTGTCCGGTAGTGCACCGGACGATGTCCGGTGCGCCAGGCTGGCTCGAGCGAAGTGGTCGCTCTCGGGAATTCACTAGCGGCGTACGACTATAATTCACCGGACTGTCCGGTGTGCACCGGACTGTCCGGTGAGCCAACGGTCGGCAGGGCCAACGGTCGGCCGCGCGATCTGCGCGGGACACGTGGCCGAGCCAACGGCTAGAAGGGGGCACCGGACTGTCTGGTGTGCACCGGACATGTCCGGTGCGCCAACGGCTCTCAGGCTGCCAACGGTCGACTGCGCCATTTTTGGAAGGAAATCGGGCACCGGACAGTGTCCGGTGTGCACCGGACTGTCCGGTGCGCCAGTCGACAGAAGGCAAGATCAGCCTTCCTAGATTGCTCTCAACGACTCCTAACTGCCTTGGGGCTATAAAAGGGACCCCTAGGCGCATGGAGGAGCACACCAAGCATTCCTACAACATTCCTAAGCACCAAGACCTCGATTCCGCGCATTTGTTTCATTGTGATAGCATATAGAGCTCTAGTGGAGTTGTGAACTCATTGGGTTGTGTTGCGAGCTCTTGTTGCGACTTGTGTGCGTGTTGACACTTTGATTCTTGTGTCTTGTGTGCGTTGCTAATCCCCCTTGCTCTGTGCTTTCTTTGTGAATTTCAAGTGTAAGGGCGAGAGGCTCCAAGTTGTGGAGATTCCTCGCAAACGGGATTGAGAAAAGCAAGCAAAACACCGTGGTATTCAAGTGAGTCTTTGGACCGCTTGAGAGGGGTTGATTGCAACCCTCGTCCGTTGGGACGCCACAACGTGGAGTAGGCAAGCGTTGGTCTTGGCCGAACCACGGGATAACCACCGTGCCATCTCTGTGATTGATTTCTTGTGGTTATTGTGTTTTGTTGAGACTTCTCTCTAGCCACTTGGCAATTATTGTGCTAACACTTAACCAAGTTTTTGTGGCTTAAGTTTTGAAGTTTTACAGGATCACCTATTCACCCCCCCCCCTCTAGGTGCTCTCACCAGGATGCGGAGAGATGACTGGCACACGGTTGATTCTGGGAGAACCTTCTTCTTATCTTCTCTTCACTTATCTTCTTCTCACTTTTCACTTTTCACTGCCTCTTTCTTTCTCTTTGCTCTTCCCACTGAAGGATTCTATCGATGAGTATTACCATCATACAGAGGAGGAAACCAAAGACTATGAACCATGTGCAACAGTCTTCAACCCAAGAATCACCAAGCATTGTGATCTTAGGGGCGAGGGAGTGGAAAATGGAGTTGCTTGCGAACTGGCAGAGGGGATTTATCTGGAGTGTGCTTTGCTTTGAGCTACGTGGGGATTGAGGGAGCTGGTGGGGGGTTTTATAGGCGAGTGGTATGCGAGGTGGTGCTCGGGTGTGGAGTGGCAGTGACGGAGCAGATGACACGAGGCAGCAGGTGCGATGGAGGGGGATGGTGTTTCTGGCGGTAATGGCGGTGGGTGCGCTGCAAAAAGGGGGGTGGGCGGCGGTAGTGCGCTGCAAAGGGGGTGTGGGCGGTGGTAGTGCGCATGGAGGCAGGCACGCGTGCGAGGGGCACAGGTGAGTGGTGGGGTCAATGACCCTGATGTTTGTGGTCTCTGGTTCCAAGAATCTTTGCCTCTCTGTATGGTAATAACTCCTTCTGTCCTCTTTCCTGCTCACTTTGACTTAGGGGTAGTGCTTTGATTCTCGTGGTCGGTCCTTTGACTGAGCGGTTGGACATGTTCCTTCTGTACCTTATTCCAGGCTTCAAGGGTAAGCTTCTCGGTATCTTCTTGGGTAAGGCACTTTTCTCTTGAGATGGGTTAAGATGAGAATGGAAGCATAAGGTGAGGATTAGATCTAATTTGTGATCTATGTTTTTAGAGAAAACCTTTTTAAGAAAAACGAAAAGAAAACTGATAGTCGCCTAGAGGGGGGGGGTGAATAGGGCGAAACTGAAATTTACAAATATAAACACAACTACAAGCCGGGTTAGCGTTAGAAATATAAACGAGTCCGAGAGAGAGGGCGCAAAACAAATCCCAAGCGAATAAGCAAGTGAGACACGGAGATTTGTTTTACCGAGGTTCGGTTCTTGCAAACCTACTCCCCGTTGAGGAGGCCACAAAGGCCGGGTCTCTTTCAACCCTTCCCTCTCTCAAACGGTCCCTCGGACCGAGTGAGCTTCTCTTCTCAAATCAAAGGCGGGAACAAAACTTCCCCGCAAGGGCCACCACACAATTGGTGCCTCTTGCCTTGATTACAATGGAGTTTTGATCACAAGAACAAGTGAGAAAGAAAAGAAGCAATCCAAGCGCAAGAGCTCAAAAGAAACACGACAAATCTCTCTCTCTAATCACTAAAGCCTTTCGTGGAATTGGAGAGGATTTGATCTCTTTTGGTGTGTCTAGAATTGAATGCTAGAGCTCTTGTAGTGGTTGAGAAGTGGAAAACTTGGATGCAATGAATGGTGGGGTGGTTGGGGTATTTATAGCCCCAACCACCAAACTTGACCGTTGGCTGGAGGCGTCTGCTCGATGGCGCACCGGACAGTCCGGTGCACACCGGACAGTCCGGTGCCCCTGCCACGTCATCACTGCCGTTGGATTCTAACCGTTGGAGCTTCTGACTTGTGGGCCCGCCTGGGTGTCCGGTGCACACCGGACAGGTACTGTTTGATGTCCGGTGTGCCAGCATGGGCGATTCTGACTTCTGCGCGCGCAGAGGGCGCATTAAATGCGCGGCAGAGAGCCGTTGGCGCGGAGATGACCGTTGCTTCGGAGGCGCACCGGACAGTCCGGTGCACACCGGACAGTCCGGTGAATTTTAGCGGAGCGGCTGCCGCGCGAACCCGAGGCTGGCGAGTTCCGGAGACCGCGCTTTCTTGGAGCACCGGACATGTCCGGTGCACACCGGACAGTCCGGTGAATTATAGCGCGCCGGCTTCCGAGAATTCCCGAGGGCGAAGAGTTTGAGTCTGAGTCCCCTGGTGCACCGGACAGGTACTGTTCACTGTCCGGTGGCACACCGGACAGTCCGGTGCGCCAGACCAGGGTTGCCTTCGGTTGCCCCTTTGCTCCTTTATTGAATCCAAAACTTGGTCTTTTTATTGGCTGAGGGTGAACCTTTTACACCTGTATAATCTACACACTTGGGCAAACTAGTTAGTCCAATTATTTGTGTTGGGCAATTCAATCACCAAAATTATTTAGGAACTAGGTGTAAGCCTAATTCCCTTTCAATCTCCCCCTTTTTGGTGATTGATGCCAACACAAACCAAAGCAAACAGAGATGTGCATAATTGAACTAGTTTGCATAATGTAAGTGTAAAGGTTGCTTGGAATTGAGCCGATATAACTACTTACAAGATATGCATGGAATGTTTCTTTCTTATTTAGTATTTTGGACCACGTTTGCACCACATGTTTTGTTTTTGCAAATTTTTTTGTAAATTCATTTCAAAGATCTTTTGCAAATAGTCAAAGGTAAATGAATAAGAGTTTGCAAAGCATTTTCAAGGTTTGAGATTTTCTCCCTCTGTTTCAAATGCTTTTCCTTTGACTAAACAAAAACTCCCCCTAAATGAGATACTCCTCTTAGTGTTCAAGAGGGTTTTGATATACCATTTTTGAAATACTACTTTCTCCCCTTTTGAACACAATAGGATACCAAATGATAAATACTTTTGGAAAGCACTAAGTTTTTGAATTTGGTGGTGGTGCGGTCCTTTTGCTTTGGGCTCATTTCTCCCCCTTTTTGGCATGAATCGCCAAAAACGGAATCATTAGAGCCCTTAGGTACTATCTTCCCCTTTGGTCATAAGTAAATGAGTTAAGATTATACCAAAGACGAAGTCCTTTTGCTTTGAATTCTCATTTCTCCCCAAAGAATAGAGAGATGCTTGGAGTGATGGCGAAGTATGAGTTACGGAGTGGAAGCCTTTGTCTTTGCCGAAGACTCCAATTCCCTTTCAATATACCTATGACTTGGTTTGAAATAGACTTGAAGACACATTAGTCATAGCATATAAAAGAGATATAATCAAAGGTATTCAAATGAGCTATGTGTGCAAGCTAGCAAAAGAAATTTCTAGAATCAAGAATATTGAGCTCATGCCTAAGTCTGGTAAAAGATTGTTCATCAAGAGGCTTGGTAAAGATATCGGCTAATTGATCTTTAGTGTTAATGTAAGAAATCTCGATATCTCCCTTTTGTTGGTGATCCCTAAGAAAATGATACCGAATGGCTATGTGCTTAGTGCGGCTATGCTCGACGGGGTTGTCGGCCATTTTGATTGCACTCTCATTATCACATAGCAAAGGGACTTTGGTTAATTTGTAACCATAGTCCCGCAGGGTTTGCCTCATCCAGAGCAATTGCGCGCAACAATGTCCTGCGGCAATGTACTCGGCTTCGGCGGTGGAAAGAGCGACCGAATTTTGCTTCTTTGAAGCCCAAGACACCAAGGATCTTCCCAAGAACTGGCAAGTCCCCGATGTGCTCTTCCTATTAATCTTACACCCCGCCCAATCGGCATCCGAATAACCAATCAAATCAAATGTGGATCCCCGAGGGTACCAAAGCCCAAACTTAGGTGTGTAAGCCAAATATCTCAAGATTCGTTTTACGGCCGTAAGGTGGGATTCCTTAGGGTCGGATTGGAATCTTGCACACATGCAAACGGAGAGCATAATGTCCGGTCGAGATGCACATAAATAAAGCAAAGAACCAATCATCGACCGGTATACCTTTTGATCCACGGACTTACCTCCCGTGTCGAGGTCGAGATGCCCATTGGTTCCCATGGGAGTCTTGATGGGCTTGGCATCCTTCATTCCAAACTTGGTTAGAATGTCTTGAGTGTACTTCGTTTGGCAAATGAAGGTGCCCTCTTGGAGTTGCTTGACTTGGAATCCTAGAAAATACTTCAACTCCCCCATCATCGACATCTCGAATTTCTGTGTCATGATCCTACTAAACTCTTCACATGTAGACTCGTTAGTAGACCCAAATATAATATCATCAACATAGATTTGGCATACAAACAAGTCATTTTCAAGAGTTTTAGTAAAGAGTGTAGGATCGGCCTTGCCGACTTTGAAGCCATTAGCAATAAGGAAATCTCTTAGGCATTCATACCATGCTCTTGGGGCTTGCTTGAGCCCATAAAGCGCCTTAGAGAGCCTATAGACATGGTTAGGGTACTCACTGTCTTCAAAGCCGGGAGGTTGCTCAACATAGACCTCTTCCTTGATTGGTCCGTTGAGGAAGGCACTTTTCACGTCCATTTGATAGAGCTTAAAGCCATGGTAAGTAGCATAGGCCAATAATATGCGAATTGACTCAAGCCTAGCTACGGGTGCATAGGTTTCACCGAAATCCAAACCTTCGACTTGGGAGTATCCCTTGGCCACAAGTCGTGCTTTGTTCCTTGTCACCACACCATGCTCATCTTGCTTGTTGCGGAAGACCCATTTGGTTCCTACAACATTTTGGTTAGGACGTGGAACCAAATGCCATACCTCATTCCTCGTGAAGTTGTTGAGCTCCTCTTGCATTGCCACCACCCAATCCGAATCTTGAAGTGCTTCCTGTATCCTGTGTGGCTCAATAGAGGAAACAAAAGAGTAATGTTCACAAAAATGTGCAACACGAGATCGAGTGGTTACCCCCTTATGAATGTCGCCGAGGATGGTGTCGACGGGGTGATCTCGTTGGATTGCTTGGTGGACTCTTGGGTGTGGCGGTCTTGGCTCTTCCTCATCCTCCTTTTCTTGATCATTTGCATCTCCCCCTTGATCATTGCCATTATCTTGAGGTGGCTCATCTTCTTGATTTTGCCCTTCATCAACTTGAGCCTCATCCTCATTTTGAGTTGGTGGAGATGCTTGCATGGAGGAGGACGGTTGATCTTGTGCATTTGGAGGCTCTTCGGATTCCCTAGGACACACATCCCCAATGGACATGTTCCTTAGCGCTATGCATGGAGCCTGTTCTTCACCTATCTCATCAAGATCAACTTGCTCTACTTGAGAGCCGTTAGTTTCATCAAACACAACGTCACATGAGACTTCAACTAGTCCAGTGGACTTGTTAAAGACCCTATATGCCCTTGTGTTTGAGTCATAACCAAGTAAAAAGCCTTCTACAGTTTTAGGAGCAAATTTAGATTTTCTACCTCTTTTAACAAGAATAAAGCATTTGCTACCAAAAACTCTAAAGTATGAAATGTTGGGCTTTTTACCGGTTAGGAGTTCATATGATGTCTTCTTGAGGATTCGGTGAAGATATAACCGGTTGATGGCGTAGCAGGCGGTGTTGACCGCTTCGGCCCAAAACCGGTCCGGTGTCTTGTACTCATCAAGCATGGTTCTTGCCATGTCCAAAAGAGTTCGATTCTTCCTCTCCACTACACCATTTTGTTGTGGCGTGTAGGGAGAAGAGAACTCATGCTTGATGCCCTCCTCCTCTAGGAAGCTTTCAATTTGGGAGTTCTTGAACTCCGTCCCGTTGTCGCTTCTTATTTTCTTGATCCTTAAGCCGAACTCATTTTGAGCCCGTCTCAAGAACCCCTTTAAAGTCTCTTGGGTTTGAGATTTTTCCTGTAAAAAGAATACCCAAGTGAAGCGAGAATAATCATCCACTATTACAAGACAATACTTACTCCCGCCGATGCTTAAGTAAGCAATCGGGCCGAATAGATCCATGTGGAGTAGCTCAAGCGGCCTGTCGGTCGTCATGATGTTCTTGTGTGGATGATGGACTCCAACTTGCTTCCCTGCCTGGCATGCGCTACAAATCCTATCTTTCTCAAAATGAACATTTGTTAATCCTAAAATGTGCTCTCCCTTTAGAAGCTTATGAAGATTCTTCATCCCAACATGGGCTAGTCGGCGGTGCCAGAGCCAACCCATGTTAGTCTTAGCAATTAAGCATGTGTCAAGTTCAGCTTTATCAAAATCTACTAAGTATAGCTGACCCTCTAACACACCCTTGAATGCTATTGAATCATCACTTCTTCTAAAGACAGTGACACCTGTATCAGTAAAAAGACAGTTGTAGCCCATTTGACATAATTGGGAAACAGAAAGCAAGTTGTAATCTAAAGAATCAACAAGAAAAACATTGGAAATAGAATGGTCAGGAGATATAGCAATTTTACTAAGTCCTTTGACCAAACCTTGATTTCCATCCCCGAATGTGATAGCTCGTTGGGGATCTTGGTTTTTCTCATATGAGGAGAACATCCTTTTCTCCCCGGTCATGTGGTTTGTGCACCCGCTGTCGAGTATCCAACTTGAGCCCCCGGATGCATAAACCTACAAAACAATTTTAGTTCTTGACTTTAGGTACCCAAACGGTTTTGGGTCCTTTGGCATTAGACACAAGAACTTTGGGTACCCAAACACAAGTCTTGGAACCCTTGTGTTTGCCCCCAACGAACTTGGCAACTACTTTGCCGGATTTGTTAGTAAGCACATAAGAAGCATCAAAAGTTTTAAATGAAATGGCATGATCATTTGATGCATTAGGAGTTTTCTTTCTAGGCAACTTGGCACGGGTTGGTTGCCTAGAGCTAGATGTCTCACCCTTATACATAAAAGCATGATTAGGGCCAGAGTGAGACTTCCTAAAATGAATTTTCCTAATTTTGTTCTCAGGATAGCCGGCAGGGTACAAAATGTAGCCTTCGTTATTCTGAGGCTTGGGAGCCTTGCCCTTAACAAAGTTAGACAAGTTCTTAGGAGGGGCATTAATTTTGACATTGTCTCCCCTTTGGAAGCCAATGCCATCCTTAATGCCAGGGCGTCTCCCATTATAGAGCATACTTCTAGCAAATTTAAATTTTTCATTTTCTAAGTTATGCTCGGCAATTTTAGCATCTAGTTTTGCTATATGATCATTTTGTTGTTTAATTAAAGCCATATGATCATGAATAGCATCAATATCAACATTTCTACATCTAGTACAAATAGATACATGTTCAACAATAGATGTAGAGGGTTTGCAAGAATTAAGTTCAACAATCTTAGCACGAAGTATATCATTCTTATCTCTAAGATCGGCAATTGTAACTTTGCAAACATCAAAATTTTTAGCCTTAGCAATTAAATTTTCATTCTCTAATCTAAGGCTAGCAAGAGATACATTTAATTCATCAATCTTAGCAAGCAAGTCAACATTATCATCTCTAAGATTGGGAATTGAAACATTACAAACATGTGAATCAACCTTAGCATTTAAAATAGTATTTTCATTTCTAAGGTTGTCAATCATCTCACGACAAGTGCTTAGCTCACTAGATAATTTTTCACATTTCTCAACTTCAAGAGCATAAGCCTTTTTAACCTTAACATGTTTTTTGTTTTCTTTAATTAGACAATCCTCTTGGGAATCCAAAAGGTCATCCTTTTCATGAATAGCACTAACCAATTCATTCAATTTTTCTTTTTGAGCTATGTTAAGGTTGGCAAAAAGGGAACGCAAATTATCTTCCTCATCACTAGCATTGTCATCACTAGAGGATTCATATTTAGTGGAGGATTTAGATTTAACCTTCTTTTTGCCGTCCTTTGCCATGAGGCACTTGTGGCCGACGTTGGGGAAGAGGAGTCCCTTGGTGACGGCGATGTTGGCGGCGTCCTCGTCGTCGGAGGAGTCGCTTGAGCTCTCGTCGGAATCCCATTCCCGACAAACATGGGCATTGCCGCCCTTCTTCTTGTAGTACCTCTTCTTCTCCTTTCTTCTCCCCTTCTTGTCGTCGCCTCGGTCACTGTCACTAGATATAGGACATTTAGCAATAAAATGACCGGGCTTACCACATTTGTAGCAAACCTTCTTGGAGCGGGACTTGTGGTCTTTCCCCCTCCTTTGCTTGAGGATTTGGCGGAAGCTCTTGATGACGAGCGCCATTTCCTCATTGTCGAGCTTGGAGGCGTCTATGGGTTGTCGACTTGGTGTAGACTCCTTCTTCTCCTCCGTTGCCTTGAATGCAACGGGTTGGGCTTCGGATGTGGTGGCATCATCAAGCTCGTTGATCTTCCTCGAGCCTTCGATCATGCACTCAAAACTTACAAAATTCCCGATAACTTCCTCGGGGGTCATTTTAGTATATCTAGGATTAC
The DNA here is from genome assembly GCF_902167145.1 of Zea mays. Classification (NCBI taxonomy): domain Eukaryota; kingdom Viridiplantae; phylum Streptophyta; class Magnoliopsida; order Poales; family Poaceae; genus Zea; species Zea mays. The sequence goes on from NC_050102.1 coordinate 154,671,552, forward strand.
CACGAATTAATTGAACTTGAGTAGGGTTAAGGAAAATGAGTGATCTTAGAATAACCTTAACCACCTCGTGGTCATCCCACTTTACGCTCCCGAGGTTGCGCGCTTGGTTCACCAAAGTCTTGAGCCGATTGTACATGTGTTGTGGCTCCTCCCCTTTGCGAAGCCGGAACCGACCGAGCTCCCCCTCAATCGTTTCCCGCTTGGTGATCTTGGTGAGCTCATCACCTTCATGCGCGGTCTTGAGTAAATCCCAAATCTCCTTTGCGTTCTTCAACCCTTGAACTTTGTTATACTCCTCTCTACTTAAAGAGGCTAGGAGTATTGTTGTTGCTTGAGAGTTGAAGTGCTCGATTTGGGCCACCTCATCCTCATCATAGTTTTCATCCCCTACTGACGGTACCTGTGCACCAAACTCAACAACATCCCATATGCTTTTGTGGAGCGAGGTTAGATGAAATCGCATTAAATCGCTCCACCTAGCGTAATCTTCACCATCAAAAGTTGGTGGTTTGCCTAATGGGACGGAAAGTAAAGGTGTATGTTTGGAAATGCGAGGGTAGTGTAGGGGAATCTTACTATACTTCTTGCGCTCTTGGCGCTTAGAAGTGACGGAGGGCGCATCGGAGTCGGAGGTCGATGTTGATGAAGTGTCGGTCTCGTAGTAGACTACCTTCCTCATCCTCTTGTGCTTGTCGCCTTTCCGATGCGGCTTGTGGGAAGAAGATTTTTCCTTCTTCTCTTTGTGGTGAGAAGAAGATTTCTTCTCCTTCCCTTTGTTGGAGGAGCTCTTCTTCTTCTCCTTCCTTTTGGTCCGGGACTCTTCCGATGAAGTGCTCCCGTGGCTTGTAGTGGGCTTTTCGCCGGTCTCCATCTCCTTCTTGGCGTGATCTCCCGACATCACTTCGAGCGGTTAGGCTCTAATGAAGCACCGGGCTCCGATACCAATTGATAGTCGCCTAGAGGGGGGGTGAATAGGGCGAAACTGAAATTTACAAATATAAACACAACTACAAGCCAGGTTAGCGTTAGAAATATAAACGAGTCCGAGAGAGAGGGCGCAAAACAAATCCCAAGCGAATAAGCAAGTGAGACACGGAGATTTGTTTTACCGAGGTTCGGTTCTTGCAAACCTACTCCCCGTTGAGGAGGCCACAAAGGCCGGGTCTCTTTCAACCCTTCCCTCTCTCAAACGGTCCCTCGGACCGAGTGAGCTTCTCTTCTCAAATCAAAGGCGGGAACAAAACTTCCCCGCAAGGGCCACCACACAATTGGTGCCTCTTGCCTTGATTACAATGGAGTTTTGATCACAAGAACAAGTGAGAAAGAAAAGAAGCAATCCAAGCGTAAGAGCTCAAAAGAAACACGACAAATCTCTCTCTCTAATCACTAAAGCCTTTCATGGAATTGGAGAGGATTTGATCTCTTTTGGTGTGTCTAGAATTGAATGCTAGAGCTCTTGTAGTGGTTGAGAAGTGGAAAACTTGGATGCAATGAATGGTGGGGTGGTTGGGGTATTTATAGCCCCAACCACCAAACTTGACCGTTGGCTGGAGGCGTCTGCTCGATGGCGCACCGGACAGTCCGGTGCACACCGGACAGTCCGGTGCCCCTGCCACGTCATCACTGCCGTTGGCTTCTAACCGTTGGAGCTTCTGACTTGTGGGCCCGCCTGGGTGTCCGGTGCACACCGGACAGGTACTGTTTGATGTCCGGTGTGCCAGCATGGGCGATTCTGACTTCTGCGCGCGCAGAGGGCGCATTAAATGCGCGGCAGAGAGCCGTTGGCGCGGAGATGACCGTTGCTTCGGAGGCGCACCGGACAGTCCGGTGCACACCGGACAGTCCGGTGAATTTTAGCGGAGCGGCTGCCGCGCGAACCCGAGGCTGGCGAGTTCCGGAGACCGCGCTTTCTTAGAGCACCGGACATGTCCGGTGCACACCGGACAGTCCGGTGAATTTTAGCGCGCCGGCTTCCGAGAATTCCCGAGGGCGAAGAGTTTGAGTCTGAGTCCCCTGGTGCACCGGACAGGTACTGTTCACTGTCCGGTGGCACACCGGACAGTCCGGTGCGCCAGACCAGGGTTGCCTTCGGTTGCCCCTTTGCTCCTTTATTGAATCCAAAACTTGGTCTTTTTATTGGCTGAGGGTGAACCTTTTACACCTGTATAATCTACACACTTGGGCAAACTAGTTAGTCCAATTATTTGTGTTGGGCAATTCAATCACCAAAATTATTTAGGAACTAGGTGTAAGCCTAATTCCCTTTCAAAAACACACAAGCTCAGCAATGATAAGCACAAACAAATCAAATGTTTTGAATAAGGGAAGAATAGAGTTTTTTTTCAAAGCACGGACTACTCAGATTCGGGGGCTAAGCATAACTACTATTGCTTGGCTCCTGAATTGAGAATTATGCTAAATGCAACTTATGAGCACTAACGTTAAAGCATCACATATGCAATCAAAAGGGAAGAAAACATCAAGGGAAATTCATTTTGAAATGCCATAGGGGGCCACACAATTAGAGTTTTGTAAAACACGAGTCTACACGATTACCTCTCATACATGCAAGGCTCTAACCAAAGTGAAGAAAAACTTCACTACCCAATGCATGCAGAGGACTGGGCATAACTAACTTCAGACCAGGCAGCTTCTCTTCTGGCAAGGCTGACTCACAACTTCAATCTGAGACATCTCCTGGATGGGTCAAGAGGGAGCTGATGTTGATGACTTCTTCTGGCAGCAACTGAGATGGCAACACGGGGTTGAACTCTTCTTCAAGCGAGACTGGCTCTTGTAGCTCCTCAGAGGGCGGCGGTGCTGGTGGGGTGCTTGCAGCTTCTTCCTTGACCTCAAGGGACGGTACTAGAATCTTCTTCATGGCGAGGGGCTCAAACAACTCTAGCGGGGGATCTTGGGAGAGCTCGGGGTGCTCTTGCTTATCCATAGCCCGAGGGAAGACTGGAATTCCTTCCAAGACTATGGTTCCTTCCGGGAGTTCCCAAGCCTTCTTCTCTCCTCTGATAGAGACCGGGTGACCTTCAAGAATCTGGGGATCTTCAGCTCTGGCAGATTGAACTGGGTTGGATGAAGCGGGCTCTTGGATCCGCAGGGCTCTACGTTGGTTATGGGTTACCAAGTAGGCCTCCATCAACTTCTGGACGTGCTCATCCTTGGCTTGCTTCAAGGCTTCAACAGCAATGACTTCACGACTTTCCAAGGCAGCTACACGGGCTTGAGATGAGGTGAGATCCACATGGAGCTGACGGATGCGCTTCTCTGCATCTTCTGCTCGGGCAATCATCTGACGGTGGTGCCGAGCCAAGAAATCATACTGCGCATCCAGGGTGAGCAGGTATGCAGTGAGGTACACGACTGTGGGGTCGTCCTCAAGCAGCTGCTGACCTTCTAATGCACGCATCCTGGCCATCCAAACGGGACAGTCTCTCTGAAAGGGCAGAAAGAATCTGAGCGGGGTGTCGGCCACTTCTTCTTCATAGATCTGACACAGGGCCCTCAATGCCTTGTGAGCGACGACTTGGCAGGTGTCTTTGAATCTGTGCCCACCAGCAGTGACACTCCATTCCACATGGTGCGGACTGGATCCAATGTATACAGTCATGACACACTTCTCTGTGCCATGCTCGACGAATTCACGACCATCATACTCTGGCTGACTCCTGATTCCGAGGCGAACTGTGCATGCTCTCAGCAACTTGGGGAAACCATCTTCCTTCTGGCAAAAGCTGGTTTGGCAGCGAACCTCCATCTGACTTCTGAGAGAAGGAAAGGGGGAAAGCATTTTTGAAATGAAGGGATGAGAGCAAGATTTTTTTTTAGAAAATAGTTTGGACTCAAAAACTTTTGGATCAGGCTAAGGGTTACGTCCTGCGGCCACCTAACAGCTCCGATACCACCTGAAGCGTCCCAATCCTCTGGGACTCAAATGTGATACAATTACTAGTCCCAGGAGGCTAGTAAACACATTTATACATCAGATGATTCCAGATCTACTTAAACGAGACAAACCTATAAAGGTGGCGAACAACTTTAAGAGTTGGTCCACAACTCAGGACATATCATCAGAGTGGGGCTGAAGCAGCCCGATATACGCAGCGAAGCAAATCAGCGGTCCAACAGCCACAGGCAAGGTTGGGAACAGTCGTAACTCTTACCCGATCTCCTTTTTCTGAAAAACAACAAATAAGCAAGGGTAAGTACAAACGTACTCAGCAGCCCACCTTCACCCGCGGAATGGGGAAATCAGATATAATGCATGGAATATGTGGAGCTCAGGATATTTTGCAGAAACAACAATATTTTATGCAGAGTTGTTTTGAAAAACATTTTGGATTTTTGCAAAGTGCATCCTCTCCAAAAGGAGCAGGAAGTTTTTCAGTATTATAACAAAATCCCCTGGACTAAACCATCCAGGTATCTCAGCAGTTTCCCACTGGTTTTCATTTTCAAAAACAGCTACTGGACTTCCCGCCCACCATAGCTCACGGCTCAACCGCCAAACCTTTTAAAAACCACTTTTCTCAAAAGCACCTCTTCTTTTTTGGAAAACAAAACACTAATTGCCATACCACACCAGACTCGTCCATTCCTGTGGACACAGACTATTCGAATAGGTTTGAACTCTGCGCAGAGGGGTACACTTTACCCACTAGTCCGGCTCTGTGATCTCATGGCCAATGAGACCCGAATCCGAATCTCTTTCTTTCCTCGCACGTCCTAACCTTAACGGTTATACCAGAAGGAGTCAGGCCACCACCATGTCCAAACCGGACAAAACTTTCCCCCTCCTTATCCTCCCGGTGCTCCCCAACCTTCATAACCCTGGGGTCGGACCGCATGGGTTCAGATTGAGTGACTGCCCACACAGTCTCGAGTGGTTGTACTATTAAAGAGTACAGGTAGTGAAGATGACAAATCGGTCCTTATATAAGGGGACAATCCTTCTGCTCACGCCTAAACCAGCTGAGCCAACACCTTAGGCCCTCCCCTAAACCAGGGAGTCCCTGATTATCCCACTCACAAGGTGATAAGGGTGAAAACCCTTCATCATACACATTTTGAAAAGCATTTTCTTTTAAAAACTCACACCCTTTCTCAAATCATTTGGAACATATATATCAGGGATTGATTGCGGCAAGCGGCTGGGTGGCCATAATAACTTGTCTCAAAATCATATCATGCATAAAATAACAGGCTGAGGGTTGTGATTGAAAAATCATAGGTAATTTATGCATCAAAGGGATCCAGTGAGATTGCCGTGCTTATCCGGCGAAGGGGGAAGGAGAGCTCGCGGAACTGGCTTCTGGCTCCACCGCCTGGCGTAGACTTGCAGATCTGGCCTCCACGAGACGGCACGAACGCTCCGATAACTATGCAACATGAATAAGCAAACATACAAACAAGCAAGTATACCAACAAATATTTAGTATAGTGGTCAGAATAGTGATATATGGATGGGTAGAGTCTTGAGTAGAATCTGTGTCATGTGGTGTTGTGATATTATTGGTGGTGGAGCGGAGGTGCTTACCAGGAGGGTGGACTGGAGGCGAAGCGACACTATGTGTGTAGCTGGCAGAGCAGAGTAACTGAGTGGGTGGGGTGTTTGCCTTGGCTGAGGGTGTTGAGTGTGTGTGGAGAGGGAGAGGGTAGCTGGGTGTATGTGGTGTAGCACAGTGAAGTTCACTGTTGGTGAGAATAGTGACGAATGAATCGTCTGACTTAGTATGAACAGGAGAGTTATAGGCAGAATATGGGACAAGAGTATTTTGGGAGTTTTCTGGAATATGGACCATGCTTAAGGGATGACATGGTTGGATTGGGAATAGTTTGATAAGAATTTAGAAACGAGAATTATTGGAATCTGAGTTTGGGAGCCTGGTTCGAAGGAATCTCAAAATTAAGCGTGCTCAACTTGGAGAAACCTGGGATGGGTGACCAGATGGGAAGTTCCCACTGGAAGGGAAATCACAGTCACCGGAGTTCGTATGACTGGAATATGGGTCTGGCTGGTCTTAGATGGACTGGACAGCATGATGTATGAGTAGTTGAAATTTGGGGTGATCGGCTAATCGATGAATAGTAACGATGAATAGTGACGACGAAAAAGTTACTATAGATATCATCGATGAGTAGTAACGGTGATAAATAGTAATGATGATGAATAGTAATAATGAATAGTAACGATGGTGAATAGTGTTGGTGAATAGTGACTATGAATAGTAACAGTGAATAGTGATGGTGAATAGTCGTATGAACGACCGATGAACGATGAATAGGAACGATGAACGAACGATGAATAGGAACTATGAACGAATGAACGAACGAACGAATGATCGGACGAACGAACGATCGGAATTTCGGCAGCATAATGGCAGGACAAAGATTATCTGGAAGAACGATGAATAGAGACTATGAACGAACGATGAATAGGAACTATGAACGAACGATGAACGATCGAACGAACGAACGATCAGAATTTTGGCAGCATAACGGCAGGAAAAAGATTATTTGGATGGACGAACGGACGAACGATCGAATGATCGGTCGAACGAACGATTGGAATTTCGGCAGCATAACGGCAGGAAAAAGATTATTTGGACGAACGAATGGACGAACGATCGAATGATCGGTCGAACGAACGATTGGAATTTCGGCAGCATAACGGCAGGAAAAAGATTATTTGGACGAACGAACGGACGAACGATCGAACGATCGGATGAACGGACGAACGAACCATGAACGATCGGACGAACGATCAAACGATCGGACGAACGAACGAACAAACTAAGAACAGGGGATGAACGATCGAAGAACGATCGAACGATCCTTGTGCTAGTGTGTGCTTGTGTGGAACATGGAGTGGGTGTGTGTGGGGGGGAGAGAGTTGCCATGAAATGGCTTGGGGTGGGATGAGAGGAGGCCCTTGCCCCTCTATTTATAGCCATGGTGGGGGGATTAGGGGGAGGGATGAGAGGATTAGTGGGAGGATGAGAGGATTAGTGGGAGATTAGCATGTATTTGTCTTGTATAAGTGAGATTAGCTTGTAGAGCTCACCGTATGACACTGGAGGCATACGTATACGTATGAGCATGAGGAAAGTTATGAAGAAAATATTTATAGGGACTTGAAAAATGATTCTGAAGGTATTTCTCAAGAGGAAAATACTTGGAGATATATTGGTGGAATATTTGGGCAATATTTCTGGAAAGAACTTGAAGGGGATTACTCGGGAAATATCTGGGCGGTATTTCTGGAAGAATTTGAGGGAGATCACTGGGGAAATATTTGTAGGATATTTTGAGGAGGATTTTGGAGAGAATATAGACCACTATATTTTATTTGCTGATATCAACTCGTGAACAAATATTGTGAAATAAAATTTAAAATTCATTTTGAATTTAGAGCGAATTTGAGAAAATTTTAGGATTTGAATTTTTGGGATGCTACAGTAATCCACCATCAACAAAATGTACGCATCCGATTGTATGATTAAACGCAATGAACCATTCGCCATGTCCACACGTTTCAAACCCTAGGTATGAAACATGAATAAAGCAAATTAATAAAATGATGTGTAATGATGCGTACCTGTCAGGCTGCCACATTGGGGAAGGGTTTTGTTGGAGAATGGGTGGCCTCACCGTTGTTGGCGTTATGGGGTCGACACACGTGAGAACAAAGAAGAAAGAGAGTCGATAAACCTAAACCTAATTGTCGCATCTGGTGACATGACATAGTAAACTCTAGCAGTGGCGGACTATAGCCTGGCCTGTTCGGGTTTGGCTCCGCCGATTGCCACGTGAGGGTGGCGCCTAGGCCGGAGGCGAACGGCATGGAAAAAGACGCAAAGCACGCTTGCCTGTAGTCTGAGCTTTGGTGGGACATGGAGAGTGTTTACCTACAGAGATTTGATACCAATGTGTCCGCTGCTTGATATCATTACACGATATGCCTTGTTGCTGTGGTGCCCAGGCTTCCATGGCCAGCTAGCTCCGCCACTGAACCCTAGTATATACCACGTCGGTAGATCAAAAGTTCACACCACCACGACTAGTCTATCACGCTAAAGCATATGGCATGATAAAATAATATTGTCATGCCAGCTACACTAACGCTTTTAAGGCTCTATTTGGAAGTAATCTAGTTTTCAAGAATTCAGTTTCTATATTTAATTTCTAGAAACTGGTTTATAAAAAACTGGTTGATTGTGTTTGGAACCAACTCGGTTTTTATAAACCGGCTTTAGCCATGAGAACTAGTTTTTTGTTTTTAAGAAATTAAGAATCCAGTTTTTATAAAATGGGACATAAACTAATATGTTTAGAACTACCTCGATTTTTATAAACCAGTTTCTTAAAAACTGGATACTTTCAAACAAGTCCTAAAAGGATCAGATCTGAATTTTTTGTCATGTTAATTTTATTATATTGTTTAAAAATATTAAAAAAAACCAACAGATGATACATCTGCCCAGTGCCGAAGGGCAGGCGGGTGTTGCCGCCAGATCAGAAGTTCTAGGCATCTGATTTATCATGCTTGAATGGACCAACACACAAAGACACTGTATTCATCCGTCTTTTATAAGCAGGCAAAACAAGTCAATAGCAAACGAGTTCAGCTGGACGTTGAAACCAGCAACATCACGGCTCACGGAGCCTTAGCTCCAGCGTGTGCACAGTTTTCTTACACGTAACATTGCTAACGAAGGGCTAGAGATGGGACACGCATTTGTTCAACGGCAGACGCTGTTATCCAGCCGTTTTGTTTTCCTGCTAATAAATTTTACATCGCTTTATGAAATCAGAGGCATTTCGCTATCCATATTCCGATATTCCATGCCACTCTCGTAGCGTTGTACAACAATAGACTGCCACTTCATATATGGTCGACTCGAGGGCCAATTAAAAAAAAAATTGCATTGCTATCGACTCAGTTCACAATACACGGGTTTTGGCACCATATTTTGTGAGCCATGGGCTCCCCAGGTTAGAAAACTCAGATATGTATATGATTTACGACCTCACTTTAGCAAGCCGTGCCCTGATCTCTTCTAGGTCTTCCTCGTCGTCATCAGCACCCTCTGCAACAGCTTGTCGCTGCAAAAGAAATATAAAGACAAATGTTATTACAACCAGAGTCATGGAATCCACGATGAAAATAAAGTCAAACAGCCGCATCAATCGCTTGTGACCAAACATACTATCGAGAGCATCAATACTTAAACTGGTATACAGTTTCCACACTGATCATCCAGCAGTCATTCCGTCAAAAAAAAAACAATACAGCACTACAGCAGTCAATGACATGTTTATTTACCAAAATCCACTTTGCATCCAATAGCTTCTTGAAAGGCATATTTCTCCTTTGCACCGTTAAATGTTCACATACATGCAAGCAAGCAAGCAAAGTTAAGGGGAGGTTAGTTAGTTACTTCTTCTGGAACCCTGCTTGTTGAAGCCTCATGTATCTTCTGTGTTCTGGCAGCATCTGGTAGCTGGGAGGCAGTCTCCCCAGCTACTGAAGCAAGAACCTTGTCAACCTCCTCTTCGATTTCCTCCTCCATGTCCTCAGAGTCCAAAGCTGAATCAACTGCCTCGTTCACCATCTCTTCCATCACACCTGCCTAGAGTAAGAACAGTAAAATGTTAGTTTCAGTTATCAGCACTAAATAATTCAAATCTTCGAACAAGAAATAAGAAGTGCACGTGATTACCTTGGTCATTTCTTTGCTAAATTCTTGCATCGTGGTAGCCAACTCTGGAGCTTTCATTAGATTGTTAACAATTTTCATCACTTCAGTGCTTTTGGACAGATGACCCACTGTTCTTGCAGTTGCTGAAAATTGCATCCATGGAAATTTAGTTTCAAAAACAAGGAAATGGAAGACGTAAAGTGAGAGCACCACTCCCTAGCCCAAAGAAAATAATTAAATGAAATAGAATGCAGCTCAATTCTATGAAAAGAGATTTTACAAGGGTGAAAATGAAATACAGTGCTGCCAGTTGTGATTTTGTTAATTTATAGGTCCTGTTTGATCTGTAAGTTTGCTGGGCAATTGCAGCAAACTGAACTTAGCACACACCCAAATTCAAATGGCATAACATGTGATTTCATTTTATGAGGCATTGCAATCACTCTTAGAATGTTTAAAAACATCATGGGATGATATACCTGGTGGCAAAAGATAAATTGTGCACAAAAGAAATTTTAGTTGGGAGATGTATTGATTATTGAATATTGATACTGCATTGCTTATCCCCAATAAAGTAGAAGGGCATGCCTTTGAATATTAACTAACAGAATCACTCTTCCAGAAATTAAAAGGACATTCTCTTGGACAACGTCAGACACCAAACCAACAAAAAAAAATCATAAAAAAGCCATACCGACAATTTCTCCAAGGTGCATTGATACTGAATTTAGTTGAGCCTTGTTCTCATAAAGACGATTAACAGCACGTCTTGATCTTACAAGTTCCTTAGCAAGAGCCTGTCATGAAAAATATGTCATAACATCAACAATCAACAGTACACCAAACTGTTAGCCTTATTCAGTTATTCTGACAGATAAGATCAGTGATGAAAAATTGACATTGTATGTGTCTGCTGTTGAAGTTTGGAACCTGATATGCCAAGGAGGAAAACACACAGAAATGCTGGTACATGTGAATGAGATGTGTGTTCATGAACTAATGAATTCTCTGTAACAACTAACAAGGTGTTCAAATAACCACCCTTGTGCCCCCCAGTACGCAGCTGCTGCTTATAATAAAAATATTCGTGAAAGCTGGGACAACAGTATGCTGCTGGAAATAGTTTCTAACTCATTTTTACAACTTGCTGCTGGGAAAAGTGGTCTGTGCTTAATTCTACAGTCCTGAGAGCAACCAGCACCACCATGACAACTTGGTGGACAAGCAATCTGCCATTGTCGTATATAGTTTGGCAAACTTCAATCCCTAACTACTTACAATCCCTCAGTACTTAAGAACATGTTTTAAATGGCATGAGTGTGCCTTATTCATTCTCTGCTATTGTAACATCAACTATTGTTCTTGAATAGTTGTCACATGTGTAGCAACTATTCAAGAACAGGAAAATTTTAAAAATGAGATCTAACATTAGTAACTATTTGTACATTGCTACAGTAGCTTGCCTTTCTGATGATGAACAAATCAAAGATCAGAAGAAATTATATTTAGCTGGCATAATAACGCAAAGTAAAAAAAAAAAAACTCAACCGCATTGTTATGAAGGGAAAGGGAATACATTCTCAAACAAGTCGAGAAAACCCCTGAACAACTGCCTCACCTATACATAGTGGTATCATAGCCCAAATGATAATGACCACTATCGGGGCTAGGTCTTAGACCTGTGCTTTGGTGTGAAACAAACAAGAAGATTTTTTAACTTCGGCACGAAATTTGCTCCTACGGGTAGTCGAACTCAGGACCTATAGTGGAATGCTACTCAGACCGCCCGGACAATTCAGCCGGAGGCCCTTTCACTAACAACACAGAGCTAAATATGAGACTAATCATATATTGATGTTTTCCATTATTTCTTTGATTGGTACAGATTTAAATATTTAATGTAGCCTGTTCCATTTCAAGGTGAGATTGTTAGAGTATTAGGCAACACCGGATATGGATAGTTCAGGATTGATTGTAATCCCATGATAGCCTTCCTTATCTCTAAGAGAGGTGCCTTGCCCTCCAAGCCATGTACTCTTATATAAACAGCTCGAGGGCTCAAGCAATAAACATCCCACATATTATACGCATTCTCTCCTTCCTGCATGGTATCACGAGTTTAGGGTTTAGATACAACAGGTGTCTTCCGCTGCCACCGCCGCGCTGCCGTCGCTGTGCCGCCCTCGGGAAGATCGTCCTCCGCCGGGGGCAGCGCCCTTGTAGGATGCGCGGACGGTCCCTCTGATTTGTTGTGCCCATCATCGTCATCGTGTCAAGTCAAAGTAGCAGCAGATCGAAAAACTCACCGTCGGCGTTGCTCGGATCGGCCCCTGTCGACCTGCACCGGCTGGATCCAACACCTCCACACGCCGTCGTGGTGACGGTTGTGGCCGGGTTGAATCCCCGCGTGCTAGCTGGGTCGTGCGCCGCCATGGTGGCGGCTCCGACTGTCGCTGTCGGTCAATCCCGCCGGATCCGCGCGTCAGGCTTGCGCGCTCGCGTTGGAGCCGTGTGCCTACGCCGGGGACGCTACGCCCGCGCCGAGGCTGTGACCTCGCCAGGCCGCGCCGCGCTGAGCCGCCGAGGTCGCGCCAGCAAGTCGGGTCCGCGTGGTCGCGCCACTGTGCCGCACGCCCGCAGGGGATGCGCCTCGGTACCCCGATGAATTCCCTAGATTTGTTGTTGTTACGTCTTTTTTTGTTTTCCCGGTCAGTGATCGGGTTTGCATCTCCATCGCCCACCGCCAGTCGACTCGCGCGCCCTCGACATCGGCTTCAACAACCCCGACTTCTTCATCTTATCCGATGGTGCAACTGGCATGGCATGTGGCGTAACCAAAACGCATGCATGTGTCTCTCCTCTTCGTTTGCACGTCCATCAATGTCGGCTCGTCGTCGCCGCCACCGATCAGGAGGCTCCACCATCGACATCACCATCGTCGTCTCCGACTCGCACGCCATCGGCCTGATCAACCGATCGCGGGTGAACCATCCTCCTGAGACGTTTGTCGTCCATCGCGCGATGCTTCGCCAAGCAAGAGGGTCGTAGTTACGTCGCCACCTCAATTAGCAGCATCGTCGTCTGTCGTCAACTAACGTCGTTGCATCTACATCATCGTCGACCTCGTCAGTGCGTGTCTCCCGCGCACGGTTTGAGCAAGCGGTTCGACACATGCGAGCTGCGTCGACACACCCATTGTTCTGCGCTGCGGGTCCTCCTGCATGCTGCGTCAACACCTTGCGCTGATGTTGTGCCTGTCCTAGGCGTGCCAGCCAGGCAACCACCGTCGCCGAACTGCACCGCATTTGTCATCGAGTTCTTCGCCGACAAATACCACCATCGCGCTCCACTGGCACCATTGAGGTTAGTTTCCTATGAGTCGTGGCTCTCGCCGCCGCGACTCCAGGAACCTCGATGTGTCGCCACGCCTACCTCTTCGCTCACGCCTACCTCTTCGCTTTGTCTAGCACAGCCTTGTCGCCAGATCTAGGGAATTCATTATCGCGTCCTCGACTACTTCATATACTCCGCTCTGACAACCGTGCGTTGCATCGACACTCCCTCCGTGCTTCATCACAACCGTCACGGAGGCCTCCTTTGCTGGTCCCTTGAGATGCTGGCACATATGGTTGGGGCCCTCTACCTAGTATGTCTGGTACTGGCACCATCGACACGTGCATTCATCCACGACACATTTCTAGGCTTGGCAAACCTAGAACACACATCGTCCATGGCTGCTTGACACGTCGCCCCCGGCATCGACACCCTCATCTGCCTCGACGCATCGCACCTTTGTCTACGACTGCTTCTCAACGCCACGGTCACCACGACGTCCTCTGGAGCGCTGTGACTTGTGCAGTTTGTTTTCTCCGTCATCCTCGACATCTTCCTCGACCACGACTACCCAACACACGGCACTTCGACAACGGCTCTGCGTCCTCATCCTTGGCTACCTCGACATCGGCACAAAGGGCTACTGCCTTGCTTGGGCAACCTCATTGGCTTCCACTCTAGCCACAGCATCTACGTCGCATCGACTGTTACGACTGTGGAGGGGATGTCAGCTCGACTGCTTCTTCTACAGTCTCATCGTCTGCGCCACTCCCTCTGTGACTGCGGAGGGATGTTAAAGTATATTAGGCAACACCGGATATGGATAGTTTAGGATTGATTGTAATCCGATGATAGCCTTCTTATCTCTAGGAGAGGCGCCTTGCCCTCCAAGCCATGTACTCTTATATAAACAGCTCGAGGGCTCAAGCAATAAACATCCCACATATTATACGCATTTTCTCCTTCCTTCACAGATAACCAGACAACACAATAAAGGTAAGAAACAGATAGGGAGAAAAAAATCCAATCATCCTCAACCTATATAATGTAAGCAAATCCAGTTTCACATTCACTCTCTTTGCGGTGAGAAAAACATGCTTCATATTATATTAGATTGCCAGATATGAAGCTTTACACCAAGAGTTATAGTCTATCAAATGTATGGCATTGGCATATAAAATTCGTAATGAGGTGTGAAAAGGTTATGATATTGTTTTTTTTATTCAGTGCAATTGCTCCTCCTATCGTGTCCAATATTCCTGCACTAAGACCTGTAGGATTTTTTTCGCTCATGTAATAGAACTAAATCCACATTACACAATGAAATGAACATCAATTCTAAAACCTTAGGTTTAGTGGCAGGAGATCAATTTGATTAGTATCTACATTGTTCCTAGATTCACCTTGACAAACTGTGGTACTCTCAAAATCCCAACGAACTATGCTAAGCACGAGAGAGCAAGCAGACTAGCAGAGTAAGGCCCTGTTTGTTTCCTTGTTGGATAATATAATCTAGCTTATAGATTATATAATCAGTTAAGCACCTATGACCTGCTTATGGATTATCATAATCTAGGTATCTAGATCATATAATCTACTTAATAATATGCGTTGTTTGTTTGTCTCTTAACTTATTTAAGCTGGATTATATAATCTAGAGGGTACAAACAGGGCCTAACACTTGTACCAAAAAAATCAAGAAAAGTAAACTACCTTTGCAGATCCCATGTCATTGCGCTTGGCAGCCTCCCTGATGGCTTTCTCCACGTTCTTCTCCTCCCTCTGCACATCTGCAAAAACAATTCATACCCAAAAATACTTACAGGTAAGGGTTAAGGGTTTGGCGCACAGCCCCCAGGGTCGGGAGAATCGCTCGGCTAATCGCATCACCGCCTTGGCCATTTCTGAGGCAAACCAGAGCAACAAGCAACACCCGACCACCAATCCTTGAATCACACCTAGTACCCGTCCACACGAGCCCGATCGCCAGTTCCCTTGGAGACCAGGGGAAGGAGATGTGGGGGACGAGAAGGGAAGGAGATGCGGGCGCGTTCGGGGGTAGGACCTCGGATCTGACGGTCGAGGACGCGGCACTCGTTGCGGAGGCGGCGCTGCCACTCGCGCAGCTGCTGCTGCGGCGTCGGCCGCGGCTTGAGCATGTTCTTCACCTTCTCCATCGGCGCCGGCGGCCCGAGGGGCAGATTGGAGGTGATTCCGCACTCGGATGCAAGAAGAAGCTTCACGCGGCGGGCTTATTCCCTCGAGGGAGAAGAGACGGGGGAGGGGGAGAAAGCGATGACGGTTGACGAAGAACCGTGAAATGGCGTTGGGAGATCACAGCTGCACCTACAGTTAGACGGTGAGAAATTCAGAATTCTGCCTTCGAGGTGGGTTTCACAACCTTGTCAGTTGTTTCACCAAATGTAACGGTAATGATTTACATTTTCAGGTGTCGTTTGGTTCATGAAATATAACGTAAATATTAATGATAATGATTAACACTCGATTACCGACGGTAACCATTTTGAATAAGCCGGTACTCATTTTCAATATAGTATTGATTACGGTTGTACTTAAACAAATATAATTTAACGTTACAGTGGTATTAAATTTAAATAGATCAGTATCAATTTTTAAAGTGGTACCTTATTACAGTTGTACTTAAACAAATATAGTTTAATGTTATTGGTACCTTATTGTAGTTGTACTTAAACAAATATAATTTAACGTTATTAGTTATCTATTACATTACAAATATGTGAATTAAATAAAATATGTTGCACCTGTTGTAATATCATTTTGATGTTTTATAAAAACAAAAAAAATATTTATAGAGACATTGAGGGCTATTTTAGGAACCTCAAATTCACTTTAGGATTTGAGGGAATTGAGGTGGAAATGAACTAATTTTCTCTTCAATCTCCTTCAATCCCGAAGGAGATTTGAATTTCCAAACTAATTCTAAGGGACAATATTTATAGAGACATTGAGGGACAATTTTACCCTTATTATTGTTCATCCATTATCACTTCGGTGACTGATGTTCGTCGTAAGCCCCTGTTGTCTCTATGTGTCCCAATAAAACTAGACCTCAATATCCATACAAATATATACATTTCTTTTTTATTTTATTAAACGATCAAATGACATTACAGCGTGCAACATTTT
The DNA here is from genome assembly GCF_902167145.1 of Zea mays. Lineage (NCBI taxonomy): Eukaryota > Viridiplantae > Streptophyta > Magnoliopsida > Poales > Poaceae > Zea > Zea mays. The sequence goes on from NC_050102.1 coordinate 154,687,766, forward strand.
TATAATGATATTCAGATGAAGCCTCATAAACTGATGACAAAGTAGCGAATTCCACTTTTCATAATGTCATAATTCCAAATTTCTTCTGCACGTGTTACATGCTTACACTGGCTCCTATTGGTAAGGCTATCTCTAGCAATCCTCGTCTCTCGTTTTTAACTTCATTCTGTAAACAGCGCAATCTATAGTTCAAAACAGTGTTTTGCACCGTTATATGAGCTTATTTGGTTGTATGAGATTAAGGGGTTGTGGGGCACAAAGTGACCTAACAATTTTTAAGAGAACATATTATATTAGGATGATAAGTACTTGATTGTGCTAACTTTTGGGGTCTACGAAAGTAACTCGTGGCATAGCTACATAAGAGTATATCTTGCGGTTATAGAAGAACATGTTGGTTATAGAAGAGCTCAAGAGCATGTTTGATGAGAGAGAGCTAGTTACTAATTCAGCTAAAATACTTTAAATTAGTTAAATTTGATTAGATAGATTACTAGCAACTAAATAGAGAGACTTGGCTAAAAATATTAGTCAATATATTAGCCCTTCTCATTAGATATACTAGTAGCTAATTTTTTAAGCTAGCTAGTAATTAGCTCTTGTCTCCAAACACATCTTATTCTGCCATTGCACATACATGGAGCTTTTTGCATGTAGTTGTGCCCCAAAAACGAACTGTCATAGCACACCTCTTCTTTTGGGTTTTTTAGACGGTTTAAATATGTCCAATGGAGACATATAACATATAGAGACGTCAGTACATAGTGCTATCTTAAAACATAATAGTAATATAAGAAGAGAGAAAGCGGAAACCTAAAGTTAATATGAGAAGGAATAATAAAATGAAACTTGATGAGATTAGGGTTCAAAACATACGAGTAAAATCCCGTCCCGACCTGTACAATTTTTCACATTTGACCCGTCCATTTTCGTATTTGTGGAAAAATCAAGAAACGGGGAAAACGGGAGAAGGTCTATTCCGCCAGCTTTTGTGGGAACCCGTATTTAAGAAATCCGAGATCGGCCCAATCAATACAACTATAAAGCATGAGTTTCTTTGTGCGTTGTTGAAAGGTAAATGTGCTATGTGTCGTTTCTACATTAGTTTTGATGATTAATGACCAATTGTAACAACCTGATTTTTGGGTATAAAAAATTCTTTGCTCTATACTCAAAATTCAGTTATTATTCTCTCTTTTTCTTGCTTTCCTTTTCTCTTTACTAAAATAATGGAGAGTTATTTTGTTATATATTGGCTTAAGCCTAGTGAAATGGGCCCTAGAGGTGCTTTGGTTGTTGCATTTATGTTGTTGCATAGTGTTTCTAAGTGTAAAAGGTATTTGACACATGTTAATATACCATATAGAAGCTTTTGATAAATTTTCATATTTTCAGAATAATTTTCTATTTTTCAAAAACCAAATTCTATTTATTCGAGGTACTTAAAAATATTTTCAAAGCTCTAAATCTGTTTTTGAGTCCATTGGGTGCCAAATGATGTCTAGTAATTTTCTTAGAATTTTTGGAACCTTCGAAATATTTTTCGGACGTTAAATACAATTTCAGTATTTTTCTAGAATTATTTTAATTCTAAAAAATCGGTTTATTCCGGAAAAATAATATATCTTTAAACCCTAGCAATATATATGGCTGGAAACCTATTGAAAGGGAAATAAGCTCAAACCTTTTCCTAAATGATTTTGGTGGTTGAAATGTCTAACACAAATAATTGGACTAACTAGTTTGCTCTAGATTATAAGTTCTACAGGGGCCAAAGGTTCAACACAAACCAATAAAAAGTCCAAAAAAGGGTTCAAATAAAAGAGCAAAAGACAATCGAAGGCTGCCCTGGTCTGGCGCACCGGACTATCCGGTGCACCACCAGACAGTGTCCGGTGCACCAGGGAGATCATCTTCGAACTTGCCACCTTAGGGAATTCTGGGAGCCACTCCGCTATAATTCACCGGACTGTCCGGTGTGCCAAGCGGAGCAACGGCTACCTGCGCCAACGGTCGTCTGCAACAGCTATAGGAACAGTGAACAGTGCGTGACTATGCGCGCAGAGTCAGAGCATACGTCAGATGGCGCACCGGACAATGAACAGGAGCTGTCCGGTGCACCACCGGACTGTCCGATGGCCCACATGTCAGAAGCTCCAACGGTCGAACTCTAACGGTTGGGTGACGTGGCTGGCGCACCAGACAGTGTCCGGTGGCGCACCGGACTGTCCGGTGCGCCATACGACAGAAGCCCTCACCAACGGCCATTTTGGTGGTTGGGGCTATAAATACCCCCTAACCACCACACTTCAATGCATCCAAGTTTTCAGCCATCAAACCTCATACAAGAGCTCTAGACTTCATTCCAAGACACAAACAAGAGATCAAATCCTCTCCCAAGTCCGGAATCACTCCAAACAAATTAGTGACTAGAGAGAGAGAGAGACTTTTGTGTTCTTTTGAGCTCTTGCGCTTGGATCACTTTTCTTCTTCATCTATTCTTGTTTCCAACTCGCTTGTAATCAAAGCAAGACACACCAAGTTGTGGTGGTCCTTGTAGTGGACTAAGTGTCCCATTTGATTGAAGAGAAAGGCTCACTCGGTCTAAGTGACCATTTGAGAGAGGAAAAGGGTTGAAAGAGACCCGGTCTTTGTGACCACCTCAACGGGGAGTAGGTTTGCAAGAACCGAACCTCGGTAAAACAAATCATCGTGTCATTCGCCTTATTCGCTTGTGATTTGTTTTCGCCCTCTCTTTCGGACTCGACTTTATTTCTAACGCTAACCCCGGCTTGTAGTTGTGCTTTAACTTTATAAATTCCAGATTTGCCTATTCACCCCCCTCTAGGCGACTTTCAATTGGTATCGGAGCCCGGTACTTCATTAAGAGCCTAACCGCTCGAAGTGATGTCGGGAGCTCACGCCAAGAAGGAGATGTGACCGGCGAGAAGCCCGCCACAAGCCACGGGAAAGCTCCATCGGGAGAGTCCAGCAACAAGAAGAGGGAGGAGTCACCTCCCCACGTCAAGTCGCATCGGAGTGGCGACAAGAAGAAGAAAATGAAGAAAGTGGTCTACTATGAGACCGATTCTTCGTCGCCCTCCACCTCCGGCTCCGACACGCCTTCTGTTACTTCTAAGCGCCATGAGCGCAAGAAGTTTAGTAAGATCCCCCTACGCTATCCTCGCATTTCCAAACGCAACCCTTTACTTTCCGTCCCACTAGGCAAACCACCGGTTTTTGACGGTGAAGACTATTGTATGTGGAGTGATAAAATGAGGCACCATCTAACCTCACTCCACGCTAGCATTTGGGACATTGTTGAGTTTGGTGCACAGGAACCATCCGTGGGGGACGAAGGCTATGACTCGGACGAGGTAGCCCAAATCCGGCACTTCAACTCCCAAGCCACTACTATACTCCTCGCCTCTCTAAGTCGAGAGGAGTATAATAAGGTGCAAGGGTTGAAGAGTGCCAAAAAGATTTGGGACGTTCTAAAGACCACACACGAAGGAGACGAGGTGACCAAAATCACCAAACGGGAAACGATCGAGGGGGAGCTTGGTCGCTTCATGCTTCATCAAGGGGAGGAGCCACAAGCCATGTACAACCGGCTCAAGACCTTGGTGAACCAAGTGCGCAACCTCGAGAGCACAAAGTGGGATGACCATGAAATGGTCAAGGTTATTCTTAGATCACTCGTTTTTCTTAACCCCACTCAAGTTCAATTAATTCATGGTGATCCAAGATATAAACTAATGTCTCCCGAGGAAGTGATAGGAAAATTTGTGAGCTTTGAATTGATGATCAAAGGCTCCAAGAAAATCATCGAGCAAGGACGCCTCCTCCACACCCGAGATGCAACCCATCGCATTCAAGGCGACGGAGGAGAAGAAAGAAGAGTCTACATCAAGTAGACTCCCCATCGACGCCTTCAAGCTCGACAACGAGGAAATGGCGCTCATCATCAATAGCTTCCGCCAAATCCTCAAGCAAAGAAGGGGGAAGGACTACAAGCCCCGCTCCAGGAAAGTTTGCTACAAGTGTGGTAAGCTCGGTCATTTTATTGCAAAATGTCCATTATCTAGTGATAGTGACAGGGGCGACGACAAGAAGGGAAAGAGGAGGGAAAAGAAGAAATATTACAAGAAGAAGGGCGGCGATGCCCATGTTTGTCGAGAGTGGGACTCCGATGAGAGCTCCACCGACCCCTCCTCCGACGAGGACGCCGCCAACATCGCCGTCAACAAGGGTCTCCTCTTCCCCAACGTCGGCCACAAGTGCCTCATGGCAAGGGACGACAAAAAGAAGGTAAAACCTAGAGCCTCCACTAAATATGCATCATCTAGTGATGATGAGGATAATTTGCTAGCTCTTTTTGCCAACCTCAACATGCAACAAAAGGAGAAACTAAATGAATTAATTGGAGCCATTCATGAAAAGTATGAACTCTTTGATAGCCAAGAGGACTTCCTAATTAAAGAAAATAAAAAGCATGTTAAGGTTAAAAATGCTTATGCTCAGGAAGTAGAAAAGTGTGAAAAATTAACTAGTGAGCTAAGCACTTGCCATGATATCATTTCCAACCTTAGAAATGAGAACGCTAAATTAATTGCTAAGGTTGAGAGGTTAGATAGTTGTGATGATTCAATTGTTAGTCTTAGAAATGATAATGTAAATTTGATTGCTAAGATTGACAATTTGAATCCATCTCTCTCTAGCCTTAAAATTGAGAATGAAAAATTAATTGCTAAGGCTAAAGATTTAGATGTTTGTAATGATGTTATTTCCAATCTTAGAAATAAAAATGTCATGTTACATGCTAAGATTGATGAATTAAATGTTTGCAAACCCTCTACATCTACCATTGAGCATGTTACTATTTGTACTAGATGTGGAGATATTAATGTTGATGCTATTCATGATCACCTAGCCTTAATTAAACAACAAAATGATCACATAGCTCAACTTAGTGCTAAAATTAATGAGCATGACTTAGAAAATGAGAAATTTAAATTTGCTAGAAGCATGCTCTACAGTGGGAGACGCCCAGGCATTAAGGATGGCATTGGCTTCCAACAGGGAGACAATGTCAAGCTTAATGCCCCTAAGAAATTGTCTAACTTTGTGAAGGGCAAGGCTCCCATGGTTCAGGATAACGAGGGTTACATTTTATACCCTGCCGGTTATCCCGAACACAAAATTAGGAGAATTCATTCTAGGAAGTCTCACTCTGGCTCTCATCATGCTTTTATGTATAAGAGTGAGGCATTTAGCTCTAGGCAATCAACCCATGTTAAATTGCCTAAAAAGAAATCTTCTATTGCATCAAATGAACATAACATTTCATTTAAGACTTTTGATGCATCATATGTTTTAACTAACAAATCAGGCAAAATAGTTGCCAAATATGTTGGAGGCAAACACAAGGGGTCAAAGACTTGTGTTTGGGTACCCAAGGTGCTTGATTTTAATGTCAAAGGACCCAAGACCGTTTGGGTACCAAAGAACAAGGCCTAAATTTGTTTTGTAGGTTTATGCATCCGGGGGCTCAAGTTGGATCATTGATAGCGAGTGCACAAACCACATGACTGGGGAGAAAAGGATGTTCTCCTCCTATGAGAAAAACCATGATCCCCAAAGAGCTATCACATTCGGGGATGAAAATCAAGGTTTGGTCAAAGGACTTGGTAAAATCGCTATATCACCTGACCATTCTATTTCCAATGTTTTTCTTGTAGATTCTTTAGATTACAATTTGCTTTCTGTTTCTCAATTATGCAAAATGGGTTACAACGGTCTTTTTACGGATATAGGTGTTACTGTCTTTAGAAGAAGTGATGATTCAGTAGCATTTAAGAGAGTGTTAGAGGGTCAACTATACTTAGTTGATTTCAATAGGGCTGAACTCGACACTTGCTTAATTGCTAAGACTAACATGGGTTGGCTCTGGCATCGCCGACTAGCCCACGTTGGGATGAAGAATCTTCATAAGCTTCTAAAGGGAGAGCACATTTTGGGACTAACAAATGTTCATTTTGAGAAAGACAGGGTTTGTAGCGCATGCCAAGCAGGAAAGCAAGTTGGTGGTTATCATCCACACAAGAACATCATGACGACTGACAGGCCGCTCGAGCTACTTCACATGGACCTATTCGGCTTGATAGCTTACATAAGAATCGGTGGGAGTAAGTACTGTCTAGTTATTGTGGATGATTATTCTCGCTTCACTTGGGTGTTCTTTTTACAAGATAAATCACAAGCCCAAGAGACCTTAAAGGGATTCTTGAGACAGGCTCAAAATGAGTTCGGCTTAAGGATCAAAAAGATTAGAAGCGACAATGGGACGGAGTTCAAGAACTCACAAATAGAAGGCTTTCTTGAGGATGAGGGCATCAAGCATGAGTTCTCTTCTCCCTACACGCCACAACAAAATTGTGTAGTAGAGAGGAAGAATAGAACTCTACTTGACATGGCGAGGACCATGCTTGATGAATACAAGACTTCGGATCGGTTTTGGGCGGAAGCAATCAACACCGCTTGCTACGCCATCAACCGTCTCTACCTTCACCGAATTCTCAAGAAGACATCATATGAACTCCTCACCGGTAAAAAGCCCAATGTTTCATATTTTAGAGTCTTTGGTAGCAAATGCTTTATTCTTGTTAAAAGAGGTAGAAAATCTAAATTTGCTCCTAAGGCTGTAGAAGGCTTTTTACTTGGGTATGACTCAAACACAAGGGCATATAGAGTCTTTAACAAGTCCACTAGACTAGTTGAAGTTTCTTGTGACATTGTGTTTGATGAGACTAACGACTCTCAAATAGAGCAAGTTGATCTTGATGAGCTAGATGATGAAGAGGCATTATGCATCGCGTTAAGGAACATGTCCATTGGGGATGTGTGTCCTAAGGAATCCGAAGAGCCTCCACATGCACAAGATCAACCATCTTCCTCCATGCAAGCATCTCCACCAACCCAAGATGAGGATCAAGCTCAATATGATGAAAATGAAGATCAAGAAGAGCCGCCTCAAGAGGAGGACAATGATCAAGGGGGAGATGCCAATGATCAAGACAAGGAAGATGATGATGGTCAAAGACCGCCTCACTCAAGAGTCCACCAAGCAATACAACGAGATCACCCCGTGAACACCATCCTCGGCGATATTCAAAAGGGGGTAACCACTCGATCTCGTGTTGCTCATTTTTGTGAATATTACTCCTTTGTGTCTTCTATTGAGCCATACATGGTGGAAGACGCATTAAGGGATTCGGATTGGGTGTTGGCAATGCAAGAGGAACTCAACAACTTCACAAGGAATGAGGTATGATATTTAGTTCCACGTCCTAACCAAAATGTTGTAGGAACCAAGTAGGTCTTCCGCAACAAACAAGATGAGCATGGTGTGGTGACAAGGAACAAAGCCCGACTTGTGGCCAAGGGATATTCACAAGTCGAAGGTTTGGATTTCGGTGAAACCTATGCACCCGTAGCTAGGCTTGAGTCAATTCGTATATTACTTGCCTATGCTACTTACCATGGCTTTAAGCTTTACCAAATGGACGTGAAAAGTGCCTTCCTCAATGGACCAATCAAGGAAGAGGTCTATGTTGAGCAACCTCCCGGCTTTGAAGATAGTGAGTACCCTAACCATGTCTATAAACTCTCTAAGGCGCTTTATGGGCCCAAGCAAGCCCCAAGAGCATGGTATGAATGCCTAAGAGATTTTCTTATCACTAATGGCTTCAAAGTCGGAAAAGTCGATCCTACACTCTTTACTAAAACTATTGCCAATGATTTGTTTGTATGCTAAATTTATGTTGATGATATTATATTTAGGTCTACTAACAAATCTACATGTGAAGAGTTTAGTAGGATAATGGTTCAAAAATTCGAGATGTCTATGATGGGGGAGTTGAAGTATTTCTTAGGATTTCAAGTCAAGCAACTCCAAGAGGGCACCTTTATTATCCAAACAAAGTACATTCAAGACATACTCACCAAGTTTGGAATGAAGAATGCCAAATCCATCAAGACACCCATGGGAACCAATGGGCATCTCGACCTCGACACGGGAGGTAAATCCGTAGATCAAAAGGTATACCGGTCGATGATAGGTTCTTTACTCTATTTATGTGCATCTCGACCGGATATTATGCTCCCCGTATGCATGTGTGCAAGATTCCAAGCCGATCCTAAGGAAGTTCACCTTAGGGCCGTGAAACAAATCTTGAGATATTTATGTCCATACTCCTAAGTTTGGCCTTTGGTACCCCAAGGGATCCATATTTGATTTAATTGGTTATTCCGATACTGATTGGGCAGGGTGTAAAATTGATAGAAAGAGCACATCAGGGACTTGTCAGTTCTTGGGAAGATCCCTGGTGTCTTGGGCTTCAAAGAAACAAAATTTTGTAGCTCTTTCTACCGCCGAAGCTGAGTACATTGTCGCAGGCCATTGTTGCGCACAATTGCTTTGGATGAGGCAAACCCTTAGGGACTATGGTTACAAATTAACCAAAGTTCCTCTCCTATGTGATAATGAGAGTGCAATCCGCATGGCGGATAATCCCGTTGAGCACAGCCGCACTAAGCACATAGCCATTCGGTATCACTTTTTGAGGGATCACCAACAAAGGGGGATATCGAGATTGCATATGTTAGTACCAAAGAACAATTAGCCGATATCTTTACCAAACCACTAGATGAGAAAACTTTTACCAAACTTAGGCATGAGCTCAACATTCTTGATTCTCGCAATTTTGATTGATGTTTTGCACACATAGCTCATTTATACCTTTGATCATCTCTTTCATGTGCTATGACTAATGTGTTTTTCAAGTGTATTTCATGCTAAGTCATAGATTGAAAGGGAAATGGAGTCTTCGGCGAAGACAAGGCTTCCACTCCACTCCATCGCATTATTCATCCTTCGCCGTCGCTCCAAACCGCTCTCCAATTTGGTATAATCTTCACTCCTATATTATCTACCAAAGGGTGAGAAAGTTTGAAAAGGGGCTTATATTTCACTCACAAGTATCCGTTTTTGGCGATTCATGCCAAAGGGGGGGAAAGTATTAGCCCAAAGCAAAAGGACCGCACCACCACCAGTTTAAAAAATTTGTAGTTTTTCAATTTGTATTAAAGAAGTTTTTCAATTGATATCTTATTTTTGATATAATTTCAAATTGGTTTGACCTCTTCAAAATAAATATCTAAAACCCTCTTGAACACTAAGAGGAGAATTTCATTGAGAGGGAGTTTTATTTAGTCAAAAGAAAAGCATATGAAATAGGGGGAGAAAATTTCAAATCTTGAAAATGCTTCTCAAAATCTTATTCATACACCTTTGACTATTTGCAAAAGACTTTGAAAAAGAATTTCTAAAACATTTGCAAAAACAAAACAGGTGGTGCAAGCGTGGTCCAAAATGTTAAATATGAAGAAAGCATCCATGCATATCTTATGAAATGTATATTGGTTTAATTCCAAGTAACCTTTGCACTTACCTTATGCAAACTAGTTCAATTCTGCAATTATATATTTGCTTTGGTTTGTGTTGGCATCAATCACCAAAAAGGGGGAGACTAAAAGGGAAATAGGCTCAAACCTTTTCCTAAATGATTTTGGTGGTTGAAATGCCTAACATAAATAATTGGACTAACTAGTTTGCTCTAGATTATAAGTTCTACAGGGGCCAAAGGTTCAACACAAACCAATAAAAAGTCCAAGAAAGGGTTCAAATAAAAAGAGCAAAAGACAACCAAAGGCTGCCCTGGTCTGGCGCACCGGACTGTCCGGTGCACCAGGGAGATCATCTCCGAACTTGCCACCTTCGGGAATTCTGGGAGCCACTCCGCTATAATTCACTTGACTGTCCGGTGTGCCAAGCGGAGCAACGGCTACCTGCGCCAACGGTCGTCTGCAACAGCTACAGGAACAGTGAACAGTGCGCGACTGCGTGCGCAGAGTCAGAGCAGGCGTCAGATGGCGCACCGGACAATGAACAGGAGCTGTCCGGTGCACCACCGGACTATCCGGTGGCCCACATGTCAGAAGCTCCAACGGTCGAACCCTAACGGTTGGGTGACGTGGCTGGCGCATCGGACTGTCCGGTGCGCCATACGACAGAAGCCCTCACCAACGGCCATTTTGGTGGTTGGGGCTATAAATACCCCCTAACCACCACACTTCAATGCATCCAAGTTTTCAGCCATCAAACCTCATACAAGAGCTCTAGACTTCATTCCAAGACACAAACAAGAGATCAAATCCTCTCCCAAGTCCGGAATCACTCCAAACAAATTAGTGACTAGAGAGAGAGAGACTTTTGTGTTCTTTTGAGCTCTTGCGCTTGGATCACTTTTTGTCGGCGTTTCGAGACCGGGGGGTCCCTGGGCCGACGAGTGAAAATGTCGCCGCGTGCCCCAGCCCAGATGGGTCGGCGCGAGACGGAGCGCGAAGGGGGAAAAGGAGACGGGCGTGAGAGGTGGAAATCCCGTGGCCTTCGTGTTTGTCCCGCGCCCAGGTCGGGTGCGCTTGCAGTAGGGGGTTACAAGCGTCCACGCGGGAGGGGGAGCGAGCGGCCTCACGCGAGCGCCAGTCCCGTCCTCTTCCCCGCGCGGCCAACCCTCTGTAAGAGGGCCCTGGTCCTTCCTTTTATAGGCGCAAGGAGAGGATCCAGGTGTACAATGGGGGTGTAGCAGGGTGCTAACGTGTCTAGCGGAGGAGAGCTAGCGCCCTAAGTACATGCCATCGTGGCAGCCGGAGAGGTTTTGGCACCCGGTTCGTGTGGTGTCGTGGCCGTCGGAGGAGCGCTGAGCCTGGCGGAAGGACAGCTGTCGGGGCTGTCGAGTCCTTGCTGACGTCCTCTTGCTTCCGTAAGGGGGCTGAGAGCCGCCATCGTCATAGAGCGTGCGGGGCGCCATCATTACTTGTCTGGCGGAGTGAGCCAGATGGGACGCCGGTCTTGTTCCCCGTAGCCTGAGTCAGCTTGGGGTAGGGTAATTGTTGGAGACTTGTTCTCAAATGCTATGAATCAAGAACAAGGCAACACAAAATGTTAAATGTTAATATCCTTCGTCCTTCGAAGCATTATTTCCCCAAGGGTATAATGATTTTTGGACGAAGGTCATGAAGGACATACCTTCATCAGCATAAAATATAATAATGAAGAAGGAAACATATGAAATATGAAGATAACATGAATAGTTGTGTATTATTGTCGACTTATTTCCATTTTATTATAATGAAAAGATAAAAATGATATCAAATTACAAGTGTACCTTCAGATCGTGAGAAGGTAAAAGCACAAGTGTGACGCAAAAGCCAATGTCAAATCAGCGTGAACAGTGCGGGAGTACTGTTCATCTATTTATAGGCACGGGTCGCAGCCCATGCAAAATTACATCCAGACCCTTTGCATTTGATAATAACTCTATAGTAATTTATCAGGGTCTAGATAGCCTTTTCCTCTTTAAGTCGGTTTCCTTTCTCCTGCCAACATGCCGAAGCTCCCTTGCGCACAGCTTCGGCTCTGCGCAAACCTTCGTGTTCCTTATGCTTCGTCCTACTGTGGCTCTGATCCAAGTCCGAAGATACCTGTTAATGTACTTTACTCCAAAAACATTGTTAAATCATGTTTTTGAGGACCTTCGGAAGCCGAAGGCCCCCAACAGTAGCCCCTCGCAATATTAATTTGTTAGAATAATAGATTCAGATTGCGAAATGGACGAAGGCTATGAGCCGAAGGTCCGAAAAAACACCTTCCTCTTGCTAGAATAGCAACAGTCATTGGCAACTGGGACCCTCCAGTCTCCAACATAATGGGTTTATAAATAGGGGCTCGCCACAATTTATTTGACACGCTCTCTTGCCATCTGTTTTTCCTGCTCAAATAGTTTTCTGCCTACAAAAATTTGGTTGCCTCCCTAGTTTTAAGCTTCGGAAGCGAGAGGCAAGAATTCCGAAGGAATGTCTGAGGAGAAGAAGGTTGCTGCCGAAATGAAGCTGAGCCTTTCTGAAGAGATGCATCTAGGTTTTCTTGAGTCAATGGCGAAGACGAATACAGAGAAGATTACAAGGGAGATTTTAGAAGGTTTATCTGAAGATACTGGTGAGAGTGACAGTTACGATGCAGATAGCGGCGGTGAAGATTCCGAAGATCGGCCATGGCGACCAAGCCATTCAGTCTTCGGAAAATCAACTATTGGGCAAAGTCACCTTGAAAACATGAAGGGGAGATACTTTCGAGATATGTCCATTGTGAGAGCAGATGCCGGAGAAAGAACTGTACCGAGCCCTGAAGATGATGAAGTCGTTATCTTCCGAAGCTTTTTAAAAGCTGGGTTACGATTTCCTTTAAGCAGATTTGTGGTAGAAGTTCTGAAAATATATCAGGTTTACCTTCATCAACTTACCCCTGAAGCAATAATAAGAATGGGACTTTTCGTCTGGGCTGTGAAGAGTCAGGGTCTAGAGCCAAGTGCGAAAAGCTTTTGCAATATACATGAACTGTTATATGAAACGAAGCCCTGGGGTAAAGAGCAATATCATAACAACTTTGGTTGCTACAACTTCGGTGCTCGCTCTGGATCAAGTTGTCCTGTGCCCACCTTTCGGAAGAGATGGCCCGGAGAATGGATGAAAGAATGGTTCTATGTAAAAAATGATTTGAAGGTTCGAGAAGATATTAAGGATATCATCATGCGCCCCATCTGGCAACGCTTCGGACTCCGGAAACCGAAGGTGGAAATGGACGAGGTAGCCGAAGAATGCCAACGGGCCTTCGGCGCAGTCTGCTCTTTTATCGGGACAAGGGATTTAATACAAGAGCACATTGCTTTCAGAGTGTGGCCCCTTGCAGATAACTGGGAAATGCCGAAAGAAACTGTTAAAGAAACTGACGAAGGTGGGCTAATCAGGCTGAAATATACATTCAAGTATGGAGACAAATTCGTTGAACCCGATGATGATTGGTTAAAGAGCATTGAGACTTTAAGTGATGAATTGCTTGGGGTATATTCGAAGGCTGAAGATACTGCAATGTCAGCAGCCTTCGGAGGCCGAAGAAAGAAAAGACTGAACCGAGTATTTGATGCAATTGGGTTCGTGTACCCCGACTACCATTATCTAGTGCGAGGACAAAAAAGGAAAGGTACAGCTTCTGCAAAAGAAACCGCTTCAGCTGCTCCTAGCGAGCCAGCACCGAAGAGAAAAAGGGTGAAAGTTCTCACACACCGGCCACGCTACATTGAACTAGCCACAGTGCCTGAATTCGGCAGCGCAACATCTACGGCTCCCGAAGCTAAGGGATCAACTCCGCTGCCAGGAGCCACAGAGCTGGCCGAAGCGCCAACAACAAAAGAATTGGAGGAACCACAGACTCTGTTACCAGAAACCAAAGAGTTGGCCGAAGCGCCATCGACAGAAAAGATGGAAGAAGCAAAAGCATCAACTGAGGAAGCAAAAATATCAGAAATTTTAAGTCCTTCAGTAGAAATTGAAGTAACAAAAATTAAAAAGGGGCCAACAGTGACCCCAAAAAGAAAGAGAATGGTTAACGTATTGGATGTTTTGGAAACAATTAAACTTCCAAGCACAACCCCAAAGAAGACTGCTGAAACTTCTGAGGCGCTTGTTGAAGTATCCGTTGCTAAAGCTCCGAAGCAACAGACTGGAATTGAAACCGGGCCTTCAGAACCGACCAAGGTAACACCTTTGGAAGCAGAAGAAGCAAAAATTGCAAAGGCCACCGAAGAAGTGAAAATGTCAGAGCCAACTTTGGTCGAAGAAATTGATACCGCTGCCCCCGAAGCATCTTCCAAAATATACGATTATATCGTGCGACATGCTTCGGGGAAGAAATTATCGGAAGAAGAAGTTTTTGAAGCTAATCACTATGCCAAAGAATTGAAATATCCGAAGGGGGCACTAGTGTTCAATGGGACAAACGAAGAAGATTTCCTATACTGCCTCCCGGACAACAAAGAATTGTCCGTCTGCCGGGAGATGGCTAGAAGTATGGGGTTTCCGAAGCTCGAAGCTGGCTTGTGTGCTATGACGAAAGAAGATCTCGCGGACAGTCTTGCGTACAATAGCCTGAAGGTATGGGAATTTGAAAATTTTATAATTCGTAACTCATTCTTTTATTCTTATACGAACTCTTTTTCATATAGGGTTTAATTCTAAGCAATGCATTGAGGGCACAAAAGAGTGCCGAAGACGAGAGCTACGAAATTGCGTTCAACAATCTACGATCAGAAGTTATCAGACTGAGAAACGAAGCTCTGGAAAAAGATAAAATTCTGCTCACATTGGTAGACAAGGTAAAAAAGGACGAAGCTGCTTCAAAGGCCTAGGCCGAAGCCCAAAGACGTGAAATTAAAGATCTTCAGAAACAACTAGCTAGAGCTAAAGAAGAGCGTATACTTGAAGAAACAAAACGCGAGCTTAGTGATCAACTGGCCAATCATTTAGAGATGAGTGTTAAAGAGCTTCGTGCATCCGAGAGGAAATGTTATGTTAAATCCATAGAGTGCATCAAAAAGATAAAATCTAGCTTCGCCAGCGTTGGCGCATTCTCTAGTGAAGAGAATTTTTTAAGAGGCAATCCTGAAGGTCCAATGGAATGGATCAGTCACGAAGCAGAGGCCTTCGAAGAAATTCTGAATAGCCGCGGGCACATCTGCGCTTTTCGGGTGCTAGAGGAGTTGCTACTGTTTTGGAGAGAATGGGTTGTGAGCATGTAAAATCCTTAGCTCAGTCCGAAGCTGCCTTGACCTCCGAAGACATCAAAGACCCCTCGGCCGAAGCAAGCATGGTTGGCGGAAAATTCTTTACTGATATCTGGGACAACGGCGGCCGAGAAATGACGCAAGAAATTATTCAAAAGAGTGAAAAAGGCATTCATGATGCTAGGAAAGTAGCGGAAGCTGCCGAAAAAAGTACAGAGCCCGAAGGGCACATAGGTATTAATTAGTGGTTTTTTATCATGCTGTAATTTTTAATTCCAAACTCTGTTCTCGGTTTGTAATAGTAATATAGCCGTATCTTTTCTTCCCTCAGAACCTGCTGAGGCATCTCCGGGCCCCCACCCGAAGGGGGACGATGAAATTAGAAAAATGGCTGAAGACATTATGGATAAGGTTGTCAACCAACTTTTGAACGAAGCTGCAGAGATGGTTCTCAAGGAGAATTAAATCGTTATTGTAGAAACATTTGGAACATAAGATGTGTAATGTATTGTAACTTTGAATGTAACATATAGTCTATTTATAATTTAATTCTTTACGATGCATGAAACTTTGCGCACATACCATTTTTTGAGCCTTCGGCGAAAAAACACCTTCCCTTCTTTTCATGCTTCGTGAAGAAAATCTTTTCTATATCACAAGAATTTGTTTACTTCTCTGATAAAAACATCCAAGCTTCGTGAACTATCCTCCGAAGCTTCTCTTCACTTCGATTCGTCTAGTGCCTTAGCACGATTTTCTCTTTTCCAAAACATGTTCCAAAGATTAACATTGTATCCCCTTCTTGTTCCAGATGCAGTATGCTGTATGATGCTTATGTTATGCAAAAATGATGTGATGATGTTATGTTATGCAAGATGATTTTTATGCCGCAGATACATATCCCTGTAATAAAGCACACACACTTTATATATCAGCGCTGACTTTTCGCTATAAGCCTCCCTTAGGAGCTTCTTCGCCTTTTACTTTCAGCGGAATCAGCGTTTATTTTTCGCTGTAAGCCTCCCTTAGGAGCTTCATCGCCTTTTACTTTCAGCGGAATCAGCGTTTATTTTTCGCTGTAAGCCTCCCTTAGGAGCTTCTTCGCCTTTTACTTTCAGCGGAATCAGAGTTTATTTTTCGCTGTAAGTTTAGAAAACTTACACTGCGCTCCCTTAGGAACGACTTTTTACTGTTTCGAACAATTTGTACTGTGTCCGTTAGATCAAATTTTTGATAATTCAAAGGTCCTCCAAATCAGTATAAGTTCGTATGCTTCGGCAACTCAAGCCTATGGAAAAAACATATCTTTATTATGGTAAAAGACGAAAATATTACAAGGAATTGAAATTCAACAAAAGACGTTAAAACTCTTCGTAATTGTTTCTTATTGACAAAAGGGGAATAGTGAATGTAGAAAATGCAAAAGAACTGCTGTTGAGGTAGGATATTTGTCAATAAATGTGCTTCGACTCTGGCACAGTGCTGTTGACTGTGCGAGCTTCGGATTCCTCTCTGAAATCCCTCTGAAGATGATTGTGCTGACTCCCTTCTGGCTGTTGTCCTCGCTGGATCGGCGGTGGCGGTGGAGGTTGTTGCCAGGATGCTTGGGATTGACTCGCCGAAGCAACAGAAGCTGCAGGGTGATTGCCTACATACTCTGGAATATAAGGTGAGTGATACGAAGCAGTATGCATGACCTGCTTCGGTTGACTCTGTTGCGCTGTTGCTTCCGCTATTTCCTTCTGCTTCTGGATAGTAACATGGCACATCCTGGTAGTGTGGCCCTTGTCTTCACCAAGAATAGGCAATATATTTTTCTTGGCTGGTCTCCAAACCTTCCCCCGAAGCCCCTGGCACCTCTGCCCCTTGGCGCTGGCGGCCGAAAAGAACTCTGCTGTTAGGCCGAAGCTTGTGAAGAGTGTTGTGGCCTTTGCTGCTGGCTCCCTCGATCATCAGTTTGAGCAGAGTTATGGATTGACCTAACATGCCTTGGGTGAAATCTTCCTCCGAAGCCCCTGGTCATTTCAGAGAACCTGAATGCTTTCTCCCTTCGTTGGCAGAAGTCATTGTCAGCTCGAATGTATTCGTCCATCTTCTGGAGCAGCTTCTCCAACGTTTGTGGTGGCTTCCTGGCAAAGTACTGCGCTGACGGTCCCGGCCGAAGCCCCTTAATCATGGCCTCAATGACAATTTCATTGGGCACTGTCGGCGCTTGTGCCCTCAGGCGCAGAAACCTTCGGACATACGCCTGAAGGTACTCTTCATGGTCCTGGGTACACTGGAAGAGAGCCTGAGCGGTGACTGGCTTCGTCTGAAACCCTTGAAAGCTAGTTATCAGCATATCCTTCAATTTCTACCAAGAAGTGATTGTCCCTGGCCGAAGAGAAGAGTACCAAGTCTGAGCAACACTCCTGACAGCCATGACAAAAGATTTTGCCATGACTGCCGTATTGCCACCATACGAAGATATCGTTGCTTCGTAGCTCATCAGGAATTGCTTGGGGTCTGTATGACCGTCATACATGGGGAGCTGTGGTGGCTTGTAGGACTGGGGCCATGGTGTAGCCTGCAATTCTGTTGAGAGAGGAGAAGCATCATCAAAAGCAAAGTTTCCATGATGGAACTCTTCATACCAATCATCCTCATTGTGGAAGCCTTCCTGATGAAGCTCTCTGCGTGGAGGCCTTCGGCTTTGATCATCTTGAACAAGATGACGAACCTCTTCGGAAGCTTTGTCTATCTATCTCTGAAGATCAGCTAGACGAGCCATCTTCTCCTTCTTGCGTTGCACCTATTGCTGAAGGATCTCCAGGTTTTGGATCTCCTGATCCAGGTCATCCTCCGGAGGTGTTGGACTAACAGCCTTCCTCTTCTGGCTTCGGGCCTCTCTAAGAGAAAGGACATCCTGATTGGGATCCAGCGGCTGTAAAGTACCGGCCCCTGTCGCTGAAGCTTTTTTCGGCGGCATGACGAAGGTGATGCTTGCCGAAAGTGTTCAAGACTCAAAAAATGGAAGTGAGTTCACCGGAGGTGGGCGCCAATGTTGGAGACTTGTTCTCAAATGCTATGAATCAAGAACAAGGCAACACAAAATGTTAAATGTTAATATCCTTCGTCCTTCGAAGCATTATTTCCCCAAGGGTATAATGATTTTTGGACGAAGGTCATGAAGGACATACCTTCATCAGCATAAAATATAATAATGAAGAAGGAAACATATGAAATATGAAGATAACATGAACAGTTGTGTATTATTGTCGACTTATTTCCATTTTATTATAATGAAAAGATAAAAATGATATCAAATTACAAGTGTACCTTCAGATCGTGAGAAGGTAAAAGCACAAGTGTGACGCAAAAGCCAATGTCAAATCAGCGTGAACAGTACGGGAGTACTGTTCATCTATTTATAGGCACGGGTCGCAACCCATGCAAAATTACATCCAGGCCCTTTGCATTTGATAATAACTCTATAGTAATTTATCAGGGTCTAGATAGCCTTTTCCTCTTTAAGTCGGTTTCCTTTCTCCTGCCAACATGCCGAAGCTCCCTTGCGCACAGCTTCGGCTCTGCGCAAACCTTCATGTTCCTTATGCTTCGTCCTACCGTGGCTCTGATCCAAGTCCGAAGATACCTGTTAATGAACTTTACTCCAAAAACATTGTTAAATCATGTTTTTGAGGACCTTCGGAAGCCGAAGGCCCCCAATAGTAATGATGGCGCCTCCTGTTGACGTGGTCGGTCCGCGCCCTAGGTTGGGCGATGTGGAGGCTCCTCCGAGGTCGAGGTCGAGTCTATCTTCCGAGGCCGAGGTCGAGTCCGAGCCCCTAGGTTGGGCGAGGCGGAGACCGTCGGCGGAGGCCAGGGCTGAGTCCGAGCCCTGGGATCGGGCGAAACGGAGTTCGTCGTCTTCCGGGGCTGAGCCCGAGTCCGAGCCCTAGGTCGGGCGGAGCGGAGTTCACCGTCTTCCGGGGCTGAGCCCGAGTCCGAGCCCTGGGTCGGGCGGAGCGGAGTTCGCCGTCTTCCGGGGCTGAGCCCGAGTCTGAGCCCTGGGTCGGGCGGAGCAGAGTTCGCCGTCTTCCGGGGCTGAGCCCGAGTCCGAGCCCTTGGTCGGGCAGAGCGGAGTTCGCCGTCTTTCGGGGCTGAGCCCGAGTCCGAGCCCTGGGTCGGGCGGAGCGAAGTTCGCCGTCTTCCGGGGCTGAGCCCGAGTCCGAGCCCTTGGTCGAGCGGAGCGGAGTTCGCCGTCTTCCGGGGCTGAGCCCGAGTCCGAGACCTGGGTCGGGCGAAGCGGAGTTTCCTATGGTGCCTGAGGTCGGGCCTGACTGCCTGTCAGCCTCACTCTGTCGAGTGGCACAGCAGTCGGAGCGGCGCAGGCGACGCTGTCCTTCTGTCAGGCCGGTCAGTGGAGCGGCGAAATGACTGCGGTCACTTCGGCTCTGTCGACCGGAGGACGTGCGTCAGGATAAAGGTGTCAGGCCACCTTTGCATTAAATGCCCCTGCGATTTGATCGGTTGGCGTGGCGATTTGGCCAGGGTTGCTTCTTGGCGAAGACTGGGCCTCGGGCGAGCCGGAAGTATGTTCGTCGCCGGAGGGGGGCCTCGGGCGAGACGGAGATCCTCCGGGGTCGGCTGCCCTTGCCCGAGGCTGGGCTCGGGCGAGGCGTGATCGAGTCCCTCGAATGGACCGATCCCTGACTTAGTCGCACCCCTAATTATGGTCTTTGCAACTTTGTGCTGATGGGGGTTACCAGCTGAGAATTAGGAGCCTTGAGGGTACCCCTAATTATGGTCCCCGACAGTAGCCCCCGAGCCTCGAAGGGAGTGTCAATACTCGCTTGGAGGCTTTTGTCACACTTTTTTGCAAGGGGACCAGCCTTTCTCGGTTGCGTTTTGTTCCGGTGGGTGCGCGCGAGCGCACCCGCCGGGTGTAGCCCCCGAGGCCTCGGAGGAATGGTTTGACTCCTCCGAGGTCTTAATGCCTCGTGCAATGCTTCGGCTGGTCTGGTCGTTCCCTCATGCGAGCAGGCCGTAGCCCGGGTGCACGGTCGGGTCCCAAGTTCTCGGGCTAGTATGTTGACGCTGTCAACGGTTTGGCCGGAGCCGGGTTTGCGAGAGCAGCCCCCGAGCCTCTGCACAGGGCGAGAGGACTGTCAGGGACAGACTCGACTTTTTTACATACGCCCCTGCGTCGCCTTTTCGCAAGGAGGAGGGGGGAAAGCGCCATGTTGCCCTCGGAGGGCGCCGAACATGGTGTCTCCGGTGAGCTGCTGGCGGGTAATCCGAGCGGACGTCCGTGGCCCATTTGTTAGGGGTCGGCTAGAGGCCCAGAGGCGCGCCCAAAAGTACCTGCGGGTGATCTGCCGGACCCGGTCCCCTGTCAACGGGGTCCGAGGGCTCGATGCCTCCCTCTGATGGGATTCCGTTACAAGATCGTTCCCGCTGGTCACGGAAATGTCCTAGGGTACCTCGGGAGCGTAGCCCGAGCCTCGGTTATGTATCGAACGTACCCAGGGTCATCCCTCGCTCTATGTCTGAGGCGGTTGTGAACCCTTCGAGGACCAGCCTTCGAATCCCTGATCAGTATTGGGCGCGGAGCCCGAGTGGCCTGAGGCGGCCGTTGAACCCTTCCGAGGGGCCAGCCTTCGAACCTCTGACCAGTAGTGGGTGTGGAGCCCACGCGCTCTGAGGCGGCTGTTAAACCCCTCCAAGGGGCCAGCCTTCGAACCTCTGATCAGTAGGGAGGCTCGGAGCCTGTTTCCTTCATGGAGAAGGATCCTTTCGGGGTATCCCCCTTTCCCGGTCCCTGTTGTAAGAGAGAGAAAGAGGAAAAGGAAAAGGATACGAAATCGAATGACATGGCGTACCTTTTTTGACGTGGTCATTATGGCGAAGGCGAAGCGTCGTTCGCTTCTCCTGCCAGAGGCGCCGCCTGTCGCGCCGCGGAGTTAATGCGACGGAGCGGGCGGTTCGCGAGGTGGCCGTTGCGTGTGCGCGAGCCGTTCGAGGAACGGAACACGGGCGTGCCGTCTTTACGCCGTGAGAGAGGGTTCTCTTGCTGCCCCCGGATGGGACGTAAGCTTGGCTGACGACGTGACCGCTGCTCCTGCCCGCCTGCCACCGCCATTACTGCAGGCCCATTTTTGGCCGTATTGACCGTCGCGCCAGGCTGGCGCTGCTGGGTCATGCGCTGGGTCGCCTCGAGTCGCGGTACTAGTTCCGCAGTCGAGGAGGCACGACAGTGGTGCGAGTGGCGGTGCAGTTGCTTGCACGTAGCGACCGGCGCGCCGGTTGCATGACGCGTGGGTGTGGGCCCCCATGTTGGGCGTGTTGGAAGTCGGAGAGGTGCGCCCACTTGGCGCGGTTGCATGCCGCCTGCATGGCTGCCCGCCCTTTCGCCCGCTGGTCTGGGCGAAAGTGGAGGGGCGCTTGTAACCGCTGGGCGGTTGCATGCACCGCACGCGGCGGTTTGGCTTCTTCTGCCCTGGGCCAGCTTGCATGACGTGTGGGACCTAGCCCCCGCGCCGTAGGGAGAGGACCTTGGAGCGTGTTGGAGAAGACTCAGCCCACGACGGCTGGGGACGCAGGTAGGGAGAGTCGCCTTTAAAAGGAGGGTGACCCCCTTGAAAGGCGACCATGTCTTCGCGCTCCCTTATGCATCGTGTCTTTCCACCTTCCGAGCCCCCGGATGGGGGACACCCGCAATCCTTCTCCCTTGTCGTTGGAGGAACGCAACTTCATGGAAGTTGGTACCTTTCAGCCATCGTTCGGCTTCAAGGATTTTCATCACGCGGCCCGGCTGCATCCCCTCGCCGGTGGTCACCCGAGACGGTGACCACCGGCCCCTGGATGGGGAGAAGCAAGCCGGGCTGCGATCTTGGTCCCGCCCTCAGCTTCAAGGATGTTCATCATCCTTGCTGGGGCGGAGAGCGAGGCGAGCCAGGGCTCTACCTCCCGCGCGGGTCGGCTGGCCACCTCCTCTTCCAGCTTCTGGTGGTGGAAACCATCCTCCAGCTCTGCGGAGGAGGCGTCCTCCAGCCATGCCGGGGAAGGCGAACTGTTGCTGCCCAGCTAGGATGCAACATTCCGCCCTCTTCCTCGCTTTCGTGGCGAGGGCGGGAGCGAGGACCTGTCGGTGCGCTTCGGAGCGGCCTGCGTTTGCTGGCGCGGAGTTGGTAGAGAGGCGGACACCGCCGTCGGTGCTGACGTGGTGGCGGCCGGAGGAAGTTTCCCCACCGTCGAGGCCGTCAGTGTCGCCTACGGGCCGGCCTCCGGCTCTTTGGCTTTGATGGCTGGTTCGCATCCCTTGAGCGGGGACGCGAACGAGAGCCTTTCGGTGGCTGCGTCCGTCCCGGGACCATGGCTGTTGCTGCAGAGGTCGCCGGCGAGTCGCCCGGAACTTGTTGCCCCGCAGGCTCCCCGGTGTGGAGGTTGTCCATACCCGCGGGGACGGAACCGGAGTTCCGTTTGTGATGGCATCTTGAATGCCGGTCTTTTGTTCATTGTGGCTGTCGAGGCCTGAACATGTATGTATTTCTGGCACGGAGCCGTGTTTTTTCCTCATTTCGAGCACTAAGACTCGCCTGTTGGTTATCTGAACCGCTTCACCAAGCGTGAGTCGCCCCGTGCAAAGGTGACGAGTGAGGTATCCATATCCTGGAGGCGTAGGAGTCCCTCGGCTCGGTCGGCCTTGTTGTCCGGGGCTTCTCTTGCTCAGTTAAAGGAACCCCTCGGCCGCTCTTCGATGAGCCAAAGCCAGGGGTAGCGGTGTCAGCACGAACAGAGGCAGAGTTGGCTCGAAAAGAAGACTTGGTCGGCCGGAGCCTGGCCGGGTCGTCCGTTAGCGGGACCGACGCCGGAGTTGATTTGCCGAGGCCTCGGGCCGGGCTGATGTCTTCGGGGGACAGCTGGCCGAGGCCTTGGGGTGACCAACTGAGCTGCCTGCTCGAGCTAGATTCTTGGAGAAGACCCTGGCGGCGATGGCCCGGGCGTGATGATGACGTCGTCCTTCAGAGTGGAGATCCTCGGACCGCGTCGCCGTCCGAGGCTAGGTCGAACCTTGCCGAAGGCGTAGTCGGCGCCGAGGGTGATGCTGCTCCCTTCAACTGTCAAGATCCGAGCCTGCAGGATCGGATTATCTTGTAGTGTGTGTTTTCTGCGGCTGCCGAGGCCCAAACACACCCTCGCCGTGTTGTAAAGCTGCGCTTCTTTTCCTCTTGTTTCGAGTATCTGGACTTTTTTGTCGGTAACAGAATTGTCTGTGCGAGCGAGAGTTGCTTTTCACGGAAGGTGATGAGTGAGGTATCCGTATCCCGGAGGCGTAGGAATCCCTCGGCTCGGTCGGCCTTGCCGTTTACGCGCACTCTTGCCCGTCCATAGGGTTCTGTCACCGACGCAGTCGAGAAGGCCCGAAGAATCGCTTCGGCAGAGGGGCTTTCGAGCGTGAAGACTTGTTCGGTCCGCGGAATCACTTATCCGAACGCGAGTTACTTATCGCAGAAGGTGATGAGTGAGGTATCCGTATCCCGGAGGCGTAGGAGTCCCTCGGCTCGGTCAGCCTTAGATGCTTACGTGTACTCCGTCGTTTTCAGGATCCACTTTCGAAGTAGTCGAAAAACACAAAAGACATTCTGGCAGAAAGGATCTTTTTTCGAGGAAAATTTCGACGCAGAGGGGGTTCCCCCCTTTTAGCCCCCGAGGGAGGGTCGGGCTTTGCTGAGGCAAGGCTGACCCTTCCTTGATGACTAAACTTTGCGTGGGAGCGAGGTATATGAACAACTTGAAAGCATCTTATGGGTAGAAGCGACGTAGCTGTTGGATGTTCCAAGCGTTGCTGTAGACCTCGCCTTGACTGTTGGCCAGCTTGTACGTTCCGGGCTTCAGAACTTTGGCGATGACGAACAGCCTTTCCCAGGGAGGTGTGAGCTTGTGCCACCCTCGGGCGTCCTGTCGCAGCCGAAGCACCAGGTCGCCCACCTGGAGGTCTCGGGACCGGATCCCTCGGGCGTGGTAGCGTCGCAAGGACTGCTGGTACCACGCCGAGTGTAGTAAGGCTATGTCCCGAGCCTCTTCCAGCTGGTCCAGCGAGTCTTCTCGACTAGCTTGGTTGCTTTGGTCGGCGTAGGCCCTCGTCCTCGGGGAGCCGTATTCTAAGTCTGTGGGCAAGATGGCCTCGGCCCCATAGACTATAAAGAACAGCGTGAAGCCCGTGGCTCGGCTCGGCGTTGTCCTCAGACTCCAGACCACCGAGGGGAGTTCCTTCATCCATCGCTTGCCGAACTTGTTGAGGTCGTTGTAGATCCGAGGCTTGAGTCCTTGTAGAATCATGTCGTTGGCACGCTCTACTTGCCCATTCGTCATGGGGTGAGCCACGGTGGCCTAGTCCACCCGGATGTGGTGATCCTCGCAGAAGTCCAGGAACTTTCTACCGGTGAACTGGGTGCCGTTGTCGGTGATGATGGAGTTCGGGACCCCAAAACGATGGATGATGTTGGTGAAGAACGCCACCGCCTGTTCGGACCTGATGCTGTTTAGGGGTCGGACCTCGATCCACTTGGAGAATTTGTCGATGGCGACCAACAGGTGCGTGTAGCCCCCGGGTGCCTTCTGCAAGGGGCCGACGAGGTCCAGACCCCATACAGCAAAAGGCCAGGTGATGGGTATCGTTTGCAGAGCCTGAGCGGGCAGGTGGGTCTGCCTCGCATAGAACTGACACCCTTCGCAGGTGCGGACAATTCTAGTGGCGTCGGCCACCACCGTCGGCCAGTAGAAACCTTATCGGAAGGCGTTTCCAACGAGGGCTCGAGGTGCTGCGTGATGGCCGCAAGCCCCCGAGTGTATCTCTCGTAGGAGCTCCTGACCTTCGGCGATGGAAATGCATCGCTGGAGGATGCCTGAGGGGCTGCAGTGGTAGAGCTCCTTCCCATCTCCCAGCAAGACAAACGACTTGGCGCGCCGCGCCAACCGCCGAGCTTCGGCTCGGTCGAGGGGTAGCTCTCCTCGGTGGAGATATTGCAGGTACGAGGTCTGTCAGTTTCGATTAGGCGTGACCCCGCTTCGCTCCTCCTCGACGTGCAGTGCCTCACCCTCGAGGGCCGAGGGTACCTCGGGCTGAACCGAGGGTGCCTCGGGCCGAGCTGAGGGTGCCTCGGGCCGAGCTGAGGGTGCCTCGAACTGAGCCGAGGGTGCCTCGGACGGAGCCGAGGGTGCCTCGGGCTAGGCCGAGGGTGCCTCGGGCTCGGGCGTGTCATCGATCTTGACGGAGGGTTGATGCAGGTCTCGGGAGAAGACGTCCGGGGGAACCATTGTTCGCCCCGAGGCTATTTTAGCCAGCTCGTCCGCAGTCTCGTTGTAGCGTCGGGCGATGTGGTTGAGCTCGAGCCCATAGAACTTGTCTTCCAGGCGCCGAACCTCATCGCAGTAGGCTTCCATCTTCGGGTCGCGGCAGTGGGAGTTCTTCATGACTTGGTCGATGACGAGTTGCGAGTCACCGCGAGCGTCGAGGCGTCGGACCCCTAGCTCGATGGCGATGCGCAACCCGTTGACCAGAGCCTCGTACTCAGCCACATTGTTGGACGCCAGGAAATGGAGGCGTAGCACGTAGCGTAGATGCTTCCCGAGGGGTGAGATGAAGAGCAGGCCTACGCCCGCTCCTGTCTTCATCAGCGACTCGTCGAAAAACATGGTCCAGAGTTCCCATTGGATCGGAACCGTTGGGAGCTGGGTGTCGACCCATTCAGCCACAAAGTCCGCCAAGACCTGGGGCTTGATGGCCTTCCGAGGGGCGAACGAGATCGCTTCGCCCATGATTTCCACCGCCCACTTTGCGATTCTACCTGAGGCCTCTCGGCACTGGATGATCTCCCCCAGGGGAAGGATGACACCACAGTTACCGGATGAGACTCGAAGTAGTGTCGCAACTTCCGCCGCGTCAGGATCACCGCGTACAGCAGCTTCTGAATTTGTGGGTAGCGGATCTTGGTCTCGGACAGTACCTCGCTGATGAAGTAGACTGGCCTCTGGACGGGCAATGCATGCCCCTCTTCTCGTCTCTCAACCACAATCGCGGCGCTAACCACCTGAGTGGTCGCGGCGACGTAGATCAAGAGGGCTTCTCCGGCAGCGGGGGGCACCAAGATGGGCGCATTCGTGAGGAGCGCCTTCAGGTTCCCGAGGGCTTCCTCAGCCTCAGGGGTCCAAGTGAAGCACTCGGCCTTCCTTAAGAGGCGGTACAGAGGCAGGCCTCTTTCGTCGAGGCGTGAGATGAAGCGGCTCAGAGCCGCAAGACATCCCATGACTCTCTGTACGCCTTTCAAGTCCTTGATGGGCCCCATGCTGGTGATGGCTGCGATCTTCTCCGGTTTGGCTTCGATGCCCCGCTCGGAGACAATGAACCCCAAGAGCATGCCTCGGGGAACCCCAAAGACACACTTCTCGGGATTAAGCTTCACGCCTTTCGCCTTGAGACATCGGAATGTCACTTCAAGGTCGGAAAGGAGGTCGGAGGCTTTCCTCGTCTTGACTACGATGTCATCGACGTAGGCCTCGACCGTCCGGCCAATGTGTTTGCCAAACACATGGTTCATGCACCGCTGGTACGTCGCACCCGCATTCCTCAAGCCGAACGGCATGGTGACATAGCAGTACATGCCGAAGGGCGTGATGAAAGAAGTCGCGAGCTAGTCGGACTCCTTCATCCTGATTTTGTGATACCCTGAGTAGGCATCGAGGAAAGACAGGGTTTCGCACCCAGCGGTGGAATCCACGATTTGATCGATGCGAGGCAGAGGGTAGGGAACCTTAAGACATGCTTTGTTTAGACCAGTGTAGTCTACACACATCCGCCATTTCCCTCCTTTCTTTCTCACAAGCACAGGGTTGGCAAGCCATTTGGGATGGAATACCTCTTTGATGAACCCTGCCACCATTAGCTTGTGGATCTCCTTGCCAATGGCTCTGCGCTTTTCTTCGTCGAATCGGCGCAGAGGCTGCTTGACGGGTCGGGCTCCGGCTCGGATATCCAGCGAGTGCTCGGCGACATCCCTCGGTATGTCGGGCATGTCCGAGGGACTCCACGTGAAAACATCGGCGTTTGCGCGGAGAAAGTCGACGAGCACTGCTTCCTATTTGGGGTCGAGCTCGGAGCCGATCCGGATCTGCTTGGAGGCGTCGCTGCTGGGGTCAAGGGGGACGGACTTAACCATCTCCGCTGGCTCGAAGTTGCCGGCGTGGCGCTTCACGTCTGGCACCTCCTTAGAGAGGCTCTCCAGGTCGGCGATGAGGGCCTCGGATTCGGCGAGGGTCTCAGCGTACTCCATGCACTTGACATCGCATTCGAACGCGTGTCGGTACATGGGGCCGATGGTGATGACCCCGTTGGGGCCCGGCATCTTGAGCTTGAGGTAGGTGTAGTTGGGGACGGCCATGAACTTCGCGTAGCATGGCCTCCCCAGTACTGCGTGGTAGGTTCCTCGGAATCCGACCACCTCGAACGTGAGGGTCTCTCTTCAGAAGTTGGAGGGTGCTCCGAAGCAGACGGGAAGGTCGAGTTGTCCAAGGGGCTAGACGCGCTTCCCGGGGATGATCCCGTGGAAAGGCGCAGCGCCTGCCCGGACCGAGGACAGATCAACACGTAGGAGCCCGAGGGTCTCGGCGTAGATGATGTTGAGGCTGCTGCCTCCGTCCATGAGGACCTTGGTGAGCCTGACATCGCCGATGATGGGTTCGACAACGAGCGGGTATTTCCCCAGGCTCGGCACGTGGTTGGGGTGGTCGGCTTGGTCGAAGGTGATGGGCTTGTCGGACCAGTCTAGGTAGACTGGCGCCGCCTCCTTCACCGAATAGAACTCCCGACGCTCTTGCTTGCGGTGCCGAGCCGAGGCGTTTGCCGCTTGCCCATCGTAGATCATGAAGCAGTCGCAGACCTCGGGGAACTCTCCTGCCTGGTGATCTTCCTTCTTGTCGTCGTCGCGAGCCCTGCAACCCTCCGCGGGTGGCCCGACCCTGTGGAAGTGGCGCCGAAGCATAGCGCACTCCTCTAGGGTGTGCTTGACGGGCCCGTGATGATAGGGGCACGGCTCCTTGAGCATCTTGTCGAAGAGGTTGGCACCTCCGGGGGGTTTCCGAGGGTTCTTGTACTCGGCGGCGACGACAAGGTCCGCGTCGGCGGCGTCGCGTTTCGCTTGCGACTTCTTCTTGCCCTTCTTCTTGGCGTCGCGCTGAGTTGACGCCTCAGGGGCATCTTCCGGTGGGCGGCCCTGGGGCTGCTTGTCCTTCCGGAAGATAGCCTCAACCGCCTCCTGGCCAGAGGCGAACTTGGTGGCGATGTCCATCAGCTCGCTCGCCCTAGTGGGGGTCTTGCGACCCAGCTTGCTCACCAGGTCACGGCAGGTGGTGCCGGCGAGGAACGTGCCGATGACATCTGAATCGGTGATGTTGGGCAGCTCGGTGCGCTGCTTCGAGAATCGCTGGATGTAGTCCCGGAGAGACTCTCCCGGCTGCTGTCGGCAGCTTCGGAGGTCCCAGGAGTTTCCAGGGCGCACGTACGTGCCCTGGAAATTCCCGGCGAAGGCTTGGATCAGGTCGTCCCAGTTGGAGATCTGCCCCGGAGGCAGGTGCTCCAACCAGGCGCGAGCGGTGTCGGAGAGGAACAGGGGGAGGTTGCGGATGATGAGGTTGTCATCGTCCGTTCCACCCAGTTGGCAGGCCAGCCGGTAGTCTGTGAGCCACAGTTCCGGTCTCGTCTCCCCCGAGTACTTTGTGATAGTAGTCGGAGTTCGGAACCGGGTCGGGAACGACGCCCGTCGTATGGCGCGGCTGAAAGCCTGCGGACCGGGTGGTTCGGGCGAGGGACTCCGATCCTCCCCGCTGTCGTAGCGTCCCCCACGCCTGGGGTGGTAGCCTCGGCGCACCCTCTCGTCGAGGTGGGCCCGACGGTCGCGGTGATGGTGCTCGTTGCCGAGGCGACCCGGGGCCGCAGGCGCTGTGTTGCTCGTGCGCCCGGTGTGGACCGAGGCTTCCCGCATGAATCGGGAAGTCGCGGCGCGATGTTCCGAGGGGTACCCCTGCCTTCGGGAGGCGGAGCTCTCGGCCCGTCGGACCGCGGCGCCCTCCAGGAGATTCTTGAGCTCTCCCTGTATTCGCCGCCCCTCGGTGGTTGATGGCTCCGGCATCGCGTGGAGAAGCATTGCCGCTGCAGCCAGGTTCTGGCCGATTCCACTGGAAGTGGGTGGCGGCCTCACTCTGACATCGTCGGTGATGCGGTGCTGGAAGCCCTAGGGTAGATGACGTACTTCCCCGGCCGGAGGTTGGCCCACCCATTCCTGCCTGACGTCCCGGTGGATCGGCTCAAGTGTTCCTGCTCCCTCGTCGAGCCTAGCCTGCACCCCACGGATTTGCTCGAGCTGTGGGTCATGACCCCCCGCCTGAACGGGGACCACTGTTAGCTCCCGTGGGATGTCAACGCGAGGCACAAGCCTAGGGAGATCACCGTTCTCCGGCATACCAAGACGGTTTCCTTCGGAGGGACCCCCTAGATCGACGTGGAAACATTCACGACTTGGGCCGCAGTCCTCGTCGCCGAGGCTGCGGCTACCGTCGGAACAGTCGAAAAGGCAGTAGTCGCATGCGGTCATGAAGTCCCGCATGGCACTGGGGTTACCAAGTCCGGAGAAATCCCAACAGAAGTCGGGCTCGTCATCTTCCTCGGACCCCGAGGGCCCGTAGGTCGAGACGTCCGTCAACCGGTCCCAGGGTGACCGCATACGAAACCCCAGAGGGTTTGGACTCGCCTCTACGAGAGCGTCCGCCAAAGCGAGGTCGCTTGGCGGGTCGAGGCTGAATCCAAAGGGCGTGAGATGGGAATCGGTGGGTACCTCTTGGTCGACGGGCGGTGACGAAGTCACGTCAGGGACTGACTGCACCGTCGTCTCAGGTATGAGGGTGACGCCCAGCAAGCCTTTCGCGAGCGTGCCGGCGTCATCCGTTTGCTTGGAATTGGCGTGTTGCGGGGAGACGGCGCTCGTCTTCGTCTCAAACGCGAGGTCGATGCCCGACGTGCCCCCTGTTGGGGCGCCGGCGTCGTCGACTCGCTCGACAGCCGACGAGGTGCCGCCTCCTGCTTGGCCTTGGTTGCCCTGCCTCCTCCTTCGTCGGCGGGGGAGAGGGCGGGGTAAGCTCGAATGTCGTTCTTCCACCACGCAGGGAAGACGTCGTCGATTCTGCCACCGGTGAGCGGGCTGTCGGCCGCCATTGTCGCTGTCGCACGGCGGGGGAAGGAGTATCATGTCGTAGCTGCCGTCGAGGGACATGAACTCAAGACTCCCGAAATGGAGCACCGTCCCGGGCTGGAAAGGTTGCTAGAGACTGCCCATCTGGAGCTTGACGGGAAGCTATTCGTCAACACGCAGCAGGCCCCTACCTGGCGCGCCAACTGTCGGCGTTTCGAGACCGAGGGGTCCTTGGGCCGACGAGTGAAAATGTTGCCGCGTGCCCCAGCCCAGATGGGTCGGCGCGAGACGGAGCGCGAAGGGGGGAAAGGAGACGGGCGTGAGAGGTGGAAATCCTGCGGCCTTCGTGTTTGTCCCGCGCCCAGGTCGGGTGCGCTTGCAGTAGGGGGTTACAAGCGTCCACGCGGGAGGGGGAGCGAGCGGCCTCACGCGAGCGCCAGTCTCGTCCTCTTCCCCGCGCGGCCAACCCTCTGTAAGAGGGCCCTGGTCCTTCCTTTTATAGGCGCAAGGAGAGGATCCAGGTGTACAATGGGGGTGTAGCAGGGTGCTAACGTGTCTAGCGGAGGAGAGCTAGCGCCCTAAGTACATGCCATCGTGGCAGCCGGAGAGGTTTTGGCACACGGTTCGTGTGGTGTCGTGGCCGTCGGAGGAGCGCTGGAGCCTGGCGGAAGGACAGCTGTCGGGGCTGTCGAGTCCTTGCTGACGTCCTCTTGCTTCCGTAAGGGGGCTGAGAGCCGCCATCGTCATAGAGCGTGTGGGGCGCCATCATTACTTGTCTGGCGGAGCGAGCCAGATGGGACGCCGGTCTTGTTCCCCGTAGCCTGAGTCAGCTTGGGGTAGGGTAATGATGGCGCCTCCTGTTGACGTGGTCGGTCCGCGCCCTAGGTTGGGCGATGTGGAGGCTCCTCCGAGGTCGAGGTCGAGTCTGTCTTCCGAGGCCGAGGTCGAGTCCGAGCCCCTAGGTCGGGCTAGGCGGAGACCGTCGGTGGAGGCTAGGGCTGAGTCCGAGCCCTGGGGTCGGGCGAAACGGAGTTCGTCGTCTTCCGGGGCTGAGCCCGAGTCCGAGCCCTGGGTCAGGCGGAGCGGAGTTCGCCGTCTTCCGGGGCTGAGCCCGAGTCCGAGCCCTGGGTCGTCGGGCGGAGCGGAGTTCGCCGTCTTCCGGGGCTGAGCCCGAGTCCGAGCCCTGGGTGCGGGCGGAGCGGAGTTCACCGTCTTCC
This sequence comes from Zea mays, assembly GCF_902167145.1. NCBI lineage: Eukaryota > Viridiplantae > Streptophyta > Magnoliopsida > Poales > Poaceae > Zea > Zea mays. The sequence goes on from NC_050102.1 coordinate 154,718,945, forward strand.
GGGGCTGAGCCCGAGTCCGAGCCCTTGGTCGGGCGGAGCGGAGTTCGCCGTCTTCCGAGGCTGAGCCCGAGTCCGAGCCCTGGGTCGGGCGAAGCGGAGTTTCCTATGGTGCCTGAGGTCGGGCCTGACTGCGTGTCAGCCTCACTCTGTCGAGTGGCACAGCAGTCGGAGCGGCGCAGGCGGCGCTGTCCTTCTGTCAGGCCGGTCAGTGGAGCGGCGAAATGACTGCGGTCACTTCGGCTCTGTCGACCGGAGGACGTGCGTCAGAATAAAGGTGTCAGGCCACCTTTGCATTAAATGCCCCTGCGATTTGGTCGGTTGGCGTGGCGATTTGGCCAGGGTTGCTTCTTGGCGAAGACTGGGCCTCGGGCGAGCCGGAAGTATGTTCTTCGCCGGAGGGGGGCCTCGGGCGAGACGGAGATCCTCCGGGGTCGGCTGCCCTTGCCCGAGGCTGGGCTCGGGCGAGGCGTGATCGAGTCCCTCGAATGGACCGATCCCTGACTTAGTCGCACCCATCAGGCCTTTGCAGCTTTGTGCTGATGGGGGTTACCAGCTGAGAATTAGGAGCCTTGAGGGTACCCCTAATTATGGTCCCCGACACTTTTCTTCTTCATCTATTCTTGTTTCCAACTCGTTTGTAATCAAAGCAAGAGACACCAAGTTGTGGTGGTCCTTGTAGTGGACTAAGTGTCCTATTTGATTGAAGAGAAAGGCTCACTCAGTCTAAGTGACCGTTTGAGAGAGGAAAAGGGTTGAAAGAGACCCGGTCTTTGTGACCACCTCAACGGGGAGTAGGTTTGCAAGAACCGAACCTCGGTAAAACAAATCACCGTGTCATTCGCCTTATTCGCTTGTGATTTGTTTTCGCCCTCTCTTTCGGACTCGACTTTATTTCTAACGCTAACCCCGGCTTGTAGTTGTGCTTAAACTTTATACATTTCAGATTTTCCTATTCACCCCCTCTCTAGGCGACTTTCACCTATCACCAAGCCCGTTTCAAATATTAGATTTGTTTCGCGAGTCGAGATCTGTAGCGTCGTCAGTTCCTCGCCGAAGTTCGGGCGGTCCAACTCCGGCGACAACTCTGGCGAGCAAATGCAAGAGTACCATTGCGTTCGTCTCGTCGAAGGCTTCGTCTTAGTGCTTTTGATTCGTCTATTCGTCGTCAATCGATGGATTTCTCTTCGGCTTCGGCGAGGGCCTTCTTCTCCAGTGAGCTACCTCCATTGTTCTTCGTGTTTCTTCTTCGTTTTTCGTCGTGTTGTCGCAGCCCCACCCCTCCCAGCATCCCCTCTCCTCTCTCACCTCTCCCCGCGCCCCCTCTCTCCCCTCCCCTTGCATGCGGCGCTGCAACCACACCGATGGCCGACTGCAGAGCAGGCTCTAGCGAGCGCCCCTCATGCGCGATCCCCTGTTGCATGGTCGTGGCCGGCCGAGGCCCCCTTCCTCCTGTGCCATGGCGGCAGTGTGAGAAGAGAGATGGAGGGAGGAAGAAAAGGGCATTTTTGCAAAAAAAGACCATATATGTTTGATTTATTAGAGTATTCAATATATTTTGTATTATAAATCTGATTCACTCCGTTCAAGTCATGTTAGATTCATATTAAAGTTGTGTACATGTTAAAAATATTATTTCATAATATCAAATGTTTTAAATAATTTAATAAATGTTTTTTGGCCAACGTTTATTAAATTAGCGTTCCAATTTAATCTAATTTATAATTTTCAACCTGCGCTTTTATAAATAAATATCAACATGGTTACTATTAACTTAAATACTCTTTTAATAATAATTTTTTAGTATAAATGTGTCATCTATTTAGTAGTTCTCGTGTGTCGCGTTCATTTGCCCATCGTTCGCGCGTGCTATCATGTTGTTCCGTGCATCACGCGCACCGTTTTCGTACGCCGCACGCTTTGTCTTGCACCGTGAATTCGGCTCGCTTAGAATCGAACATATTAATTAAATTATTTATTTAACCGAGAGTTGTTAGTGTAGTAAATTAATCGAAACTAAGTAATAGCTCTAATTTGCATTTGATAAATGTTGATTAATACAAGTATGTCGAATTAAATGTTCTAGTTCATATTTGCATAATGTAAACACAATAACTTCTCAATCGTAGCTTCGATCTTGGCTTTCTTTTTCGTGTGATCGTAGAAGCGAGCTCTATTTCGTATTGCATGTTTTTTGTAATGTTTTTCCTTATATGGTGTATTGCTCATTTCTGTTTCAAGAATGTTAAAAGTATGTTCTCACTCGCCTATATAACGTTCTGTCTGAGGAAGTTGCAGGAGAAGCCCTTGAGTGACACCTGTTTGGTGAAGACAAGTGTCCTCCGACCTATTATATCATTGTTACCTTATAATTTCACTTTCACGCATACCATGAGTAACCTAAGGATTGACTAGCTTTCTATTTATCTTGTCCTTGATTATCTTTTGGGTTGGGCTATTATGATCAACTACATTCTAGTGTTTTACCCTAATCAACAAACATGCTGAGAATTACTTTATGATACGATGTTTTATTTTAGATATGATGAACTTGTGTCTCTTTAGGGGGCTCGGGCTGTTTCCCAAGTACCTCTCCGTAAGGACCTGTTCGTTGAGAGACCACCCGGGAAAATAGTACAACCATGAGGGTGGTATGAGACGCCCTTATCTGATTAATTGGAGGAATCTAGTGGTGTAGCTTGCTTCGTCGTTGTGCCGTCAATGGGGATCGGGACATAGTGCTTGCTCTGGTAAGGGTGGGTGTCGAGTTTCATTCGATTTGGTTTTGTTAGTTACCCCCTTAGGGAGGAGTAATGTGTTTGTACGACTGGTGAAACCTTGCCGACTCACATTGGGAGTGTTTGAGGGTTTGATCGACCCAAGGAAAAAGGGGACCACGACTCATGGGTAAAGTATGCGACCTCTGCAGAGGGATAGAAACTGGTATATCAACAGTGCTCACGGTTAAGAGCAGCCTTATGATCCTCTTTGATTAGAGATACTCTGGACGCATTTATGATGATGGTTTAGTGATGATTGCTATACATATGATTTCTGGTACTTTCCTATTTGAGGAGGTGCTTTTTGGATATCAACTTGGGTTCCATGATAAAACTTAGCGTCCACTAATGATAAATACCTAACAAACTAAAAGCAACTGCTTCAACTTAACCCTACATACAACTAGTCTACTTCAGTCAAACGGGACATTTGCTGAGTACGTTGATGTGTACTCACCCTTGCTTAAACACCAAACACCAGGTTGTCCACATTGCAACCTCTGCTCAGAGAAGATGAAGGCTAGTTCCAGGAGTTCGAGGAGTTCTAGACTAGATTAGCAGCAAACCCCCAGTTAGATGCTTGTGAAGGCTTTATATTTACTTTGTTTCGCTTTAGCACTTTGATTTCTATTTAAGCTAATGACTATGTGGATGTTTCGGGTATCATGATGTAATAAAGTAATGCTTCTTTACGCTATTATTCGAGCACTGTGTGATGATGCCCATTTATGTAATCGCTATGTACGTGAATTTCTGATCCTAGCGTGTACATGGTTCGCATTTGGTTTGCCTTCTAAAATCAGGTGTGACACCAACACACCATTTTGATCTAATTAGTTTGCTAAGTGCATGAGTATAGGTTCATAAGAATCAAATTGAGGTATTTGATGCAACAATTGGCTTAAATCAAGGCTTGGAAGGACATTATTTGAATTAAATGAACTTTAATGGGTTCATAAGTTTTGATAAGTTCTAAATGCCCTTAAGAACCTATTTGAGCACCTTAGAGACTTTAGAAGTTCAGATTTGGAAAAGCTGTATTTGGAGCCAAGTTTGAGCCAAAACAGGAAACTATGTAGGATGAAGCAAAGAAGTGAAAAACTATGACTTAGACTAGTTTGAGACTTTAGATAAGTTTGTCTAAGTTATAGGAATGCTCTCAAAGACATCCAAATTAAATTGAAGAAGAAATCCCAAAAGGACTTAACTCCAGCGGGTCTACGGTGCACCGGACCAGTTCGGTGCTACACCAGACCAAGTTCATAGTGAAGCCAGACTCTGAATTTGTGACTTGGTGCACCGGACCAATTTGATGGTGCATTAGACCACTTACGTAGAGAGAACTTCTATAAGGCTTCGGTGGCCTAGTGCATCAAACCAGTCCGGGGGTGCACTGGACCACTTACACAGAACGACCTATTCTTGAAGAGCTGAAGCACGTGGCGCACCGGCCTAGTTTGGTGTGCATCGGACCGTCGAGTTCAACGGCTAGTTCCTGCTCCAGCGGCTACTTCAACGGCTACATGACGTGGCAACTAACGTTGTGAGGTCCAGTGGTGCACCGGACTAGTTCGGTGCCACCTGACATAACAGTTTCTGTTGAATACGCAAGCTGATGTAAGGCCCAATGGTGCAGCGAAATGGTCTGGTGTACCCGTGGTTGGTGCAGATTTTTGGGGTATTTTCCAACGGATATTTGCGGGCTTTTGAACTATAAATACCCCTTATCCGGCCATTGTAAGACAAGAGCTGTGATTCAACTCCTACAAGCTAGAGCAATATTTCATAGATATCAAATAGGCTCCCAAGTGCCATTAGTAAGATTTGTACAAGAGATAGTCATTCTAGAGCATTCTTGATAGTGCCTTGTGTGAGTGCTTTGTGTTGCTTCGAACTTGTCCTCTTATGTTGGCGTTTAATTGTTGTAACGTCTAGCAAAAGGCTCTGAGTTGTAGAGTGGTTGGCGAAGACTTTGTCTCTCAAGATCCGAGGGCTCAAGCTTGATCGTTGTAATCGCTTAAGAGGGTTAAAAGAGATGTACTCGTGTCTTTTGTGTGTTTGATTTCGCTTGTGATTTGTACCTCCCTTTCCCCTCTAAGTTCCCTTGCATCGATTTGATTCAAATCTTTAATGTTGCTCCTAGAATTAATTTCGCAATCATTTGAGCGCGCTTTGCAAGAACTAATCTCTCCCTACTCTGATTCTATTCTTTCTCGCTCTGACCATCAATTTAGGATCTAGTTTTGTTTTAAGTGTTGAAATTTTAGGTGTTACCTGTTGACCGCCTCTAGCCAACTACCAGTTCTTACGTTCTGCCTCATCTCTCGTATGCCTGAAACTCCTTACGGAATAAGGTGGAATAAGCAAAAAAAAAAAAAAAATGGTGTGGGTGGCGACAAGAACCCAACACGCTCGCCTCAAAGGGTCCGACTTCTAACGCTACAGCGCATGTGCATTTGTGTTATATAAATAAGAAATATTATATATATACTAATAACTGAAAAATGAAAAATTATAATGTTTAAACAAATATCTCATTTAAGTAAGATCTCATTTAAGTAAGATCTAACTATATGATATGTATAAATCGTAGCAATGCACCATCAACTAACTAGTATGTATTAGTACATATAGCACAAAGAGGTCATTCTAGGTGACATCTCTTCTCAATGACAAATTATCTACAGACTCAAACAATGTCAATCGTAGTTATATGTACACCACTGGCAAGCAAACAACCATGGAGCTTGCCTCTCAGTATTTATTTGTTTCATGTTATCCTACTAGTCAATCACCAGTTAACCATCATTATCATCTGTGTTTGTATTAAATTATGAGTTTCCGCTTAATATTCCCGTTCATTTTTGTACACCCTTTTATCTCGCTCGAGTTTCTATTCCCGGTTATTCTAAACATGTCTTGTTTCCAATGTTAAGGGCTAGTTTGGGAGACACAAAACCAGAGGGAATTGAAGGGGATAAAATCCACCTCTTATTCAAAATTGAATAAGGAGGGGATTTTAGCCCCTCCAATTCCCTCCGGGTTTTGGACTCCCAAACTAGCACCAAAATGGAAATGGAAACAAGAAAGGGGTTTTCCCATCCGTTTTCATCCCTAGATGGGATATACCAAAAAATAGCCTTCAATAGAAGCATAGAAAACAATTATCCATGTATCCAAACCATGACTGTGGGTTCCTTTAGGTTTTGAACTCTAGCCTATCCAACTTAGTTGGTATTAAAAGTTTTGTTATTGCATTATAATCCATTGCAAGATGTTGAAGTTGATGACCAACGTTGATAAAAACTTCAGGGTCCTCAGACATGAACTAGCCAATAACATCACAATGATGATATGAGAAAAAAATGCCCTTCCCCCTTATATTCTTAAGCAATCGTTCATTCAGGAATGACAGGTCATCGAGTCCTTCAACATGAAGAAACCGTTGATAACTCATCACCAAATATACCAACCCACTGTTGTACCTTTTCACATGAGAGTTTTTTTTTTCAATTTCAAATGTTGCGACTAATTCATAGAGTATGTAGTTTTTTCATTTCTTCTGAAGGTCACATATTTTGTGGGGAGGAAGTTGACCACATTCTAAAAGCAAGGCGTAAAGAAAGGCAGAGGTCAGCTAATCATAGAGCCCTTCTTCGTGCCATATGTCAACCAAAAAATCAACCATCTCCTACAAGAGCTCTGCAAGTCAGAAACTGATAACATAAATGACCAATAGAAGCAGGAAAGCTTTAACTCAGGGATCTTACAGATAATGGGATTCGTTGTGGAAAACGCTCACTTGTCGACAAGAGATCATCGTATGTTGTGGACCAACTGCAATGTAAAAGACACTGGAGTTGAGAATGGAATCTAACCGAACTCTTGCATATATAGCTTGCAGCCTACCATGAATCAAGAAGCTATCTAACTATCGTGAACCAATAACTAAAGCTTCCTTCAGTGTGAGCTAACATCACTTATTCGCTAGAACTAGAAGCTCCTGACGGCTTGTTAGTGCATCAGGCGCTCAACATATCGTCTATCTAGGTTATTAGCTACAATACCTCGTTTCCTAGTTTTGGTTTAAAAACTACAATTAAGTAATTAACAATACATTTTTTGCAGGGGTGATGAAGAAAATTTCACAAATAATAGAAATCTCACAGGATCTTTAAACTAGCTTATTTACCAAACACCTACCCAAGGCAATGGGACTAGTCCTCTATAGATTCTTAAAATTTACATATTGTGCCCCACAGGAAATTACTACCTCCGTTCTCAAATCGTTGTCACCCTCTAGTTCATTTTTGAACTAAAACATGACAAATAACGTTCTCGAATATTTGTCACCTGCTAGTTTATTTTTAAACTAAAACGCGACAAATAAAAAAGAATGGAGAGAGTATAATTCATGCAAATGAAAGAGCGTCAGGAACCTTATCACTGGCTCTCGGGGGGTCTTTCTCAGAACTTCTGCCTGGCGTCCAACCCATTGTCTTCTCATCTCAGCCCATGCTTCAGCCGCTGCAGAAACAAATATTATAATTGGTATACAAATGACTCTCTGGCATCAAATCCTATTCATTCGTCCATATCCCCCGCAAAAACTGGTACTATTGACCAGGCTAATAACTATAACAAATGTGTTATTGTCTGAATAACTGACCACAGAAAATCATGCTAACAAAAAGCTTTCCCTTGCAAAAAGTAAGAGAGCAAGATACAATATTCTGTAGTCTGACTTTAACATGACAACAGTAATGAATGAACCCCTTTACATGTGATTTTCTTTATCGTTCCAAGAAAAACAAGCCTATATGAACAGTTCTTGTTCAAAAGAGAAACAATTTGGATATGGCATTGGTGTTGGTACAAGCACAATTAACTGCATATTAAAGATGCTATAAAATCTAACGGATGAAACAACTACAATCATATTTACCTTACAATCAAGCTACCATTCTCAATCCACTTAGGTTGTAAGCATCCAAACACAGATATAACTCATTAAATACAACAAGGTGCCAAAATTTCAAAATGATATCGTACCATGGTTGATAAATGATGTATCTACCCTGTTTTCCATTGACGTTTTAGAGTCGTTGGCTATTGAATTGGGAATAGAAGAGATATTCCCCTCAAGAGAAACAGATATGCTAACATTCTTCTCCATTGCTTCTAGACCCGATTGCCATCGTCTTCTGTTTCCAGTCGATGAATCCTGATATTTCTTTCTCAAAGATCGCTTCGGTTTAGAATCTGGAAGTGACTGAGATCTGCTTAAATTACCAATACAGCCACTGCTCTGCATAAATTAAGCATCAGATATGCTTGAGGCGGGAATCGCTCAAAAGATGGAATTCAGGCGCTTCATATATTAATTACATTCGCATGACAAAAAAATATTTGTGATGTCATAAGATGATAATAAATCTCTCTTTTTTGGCACCTACCCCATATAAGCTCAAAGAGAATGTCATGCAAACACCGCAGCCATTAAGTGTGTTAACCGAACTGTTTAAAAGAGTGAGGTGGGTTGACTTTTCATGCTTCAGATATCCATTGTTTCTGAAAAGAGAGAGAGAGAGAGAGAGACTGTTATTCATAAGGTAGCCAAAAAATGCAAAGGAGCAGGGCCTCAAGCGTCACTGGCTCCAAGAATGGAATATTATGATTCAAATACGCAACTAGCCAAGCGTTTTATAGCTATTTATCCAGTTCTCCTAGATCCACTAAAAGTAAATTGTATCATCTAGAATCCAAATTCCTCTCCAGTTTACTGTCTTAAGGTCTTACTGTCCATTCAATAGCATAGCATTGGCCACTGTCATGCGTTACCCGAACCGCAGCATTCGATTCCTCCAATTTGATTAACTTCACCACAGTCACATCCATCCATCCATCCTATGGCCCTTCTCCAAATCTAGCAGCAGGATTAGAACTTGCATATATACGACCCAAACATGCGGCTCACCAAGATAACCACGGGCACCGCTCTTCACCTCAGAATCGCACGAGGATTTCCAATAATTAAACCCGCCTCCGGATCAGATATATCAATACATAGTGGCCAAAACCCAGTAGGAACTCGCCCGACCCAGCAACCGCAGAAAAAAAAAGGCTAGAAATGCTTATTCTAGGTGCAGACTGCAGAGTACCTCACCTCAGACTGAATCAGGAACTGGAAGAGAAGCCTAATCGCTTTTCCTCGCCCACCCCTTTTTCTTGCCTCGGTTGCTCCGCTTTTGGTAGACGCCAGAGAGGAATTACGCGGGCGAGAACGAGAAGGGACCAGGGGAGGAGAGAAAATATGAGGAATTTGGACGCATCTGGCCGCAGCCGCACCGGGAAGGATGAAATGATGGAAGGAATGTGGTTAGGTCGGAACGTTTGCCGTCCGTGGGCCGCGTCCACAGACCTAATTCCACTGATCAGATCAGGATGGCGCCGGGTGCGTAGACCGAGCGTACGGAGGCTCGCGACGGGACACGGCGAGATAGAGAGTTTGGACTTTGGACTTTGGAGACAGGGAGAGAACAGAGAAGGATGCCGCCCGCGAGTAAAAAACGAAAAAGAAAGTTTGACCAGTCGTACCATGGTCCATGGCCTATTTAATTGCTTTTGCCAGCCTTATAAATTTTAGTAACTAAAGGGGCAAAACTGACAATTGGTCCCACGGACTAAATCAAAGAAATCGTAATAGTAGACCATATTTAATACTCGTAATATACATTCAAAACACCTAAGGTCTTGTTCGTTTACACCAATCCAGCTCTGAATTAGCATGGATTAGAATTAAATCCATGCCACAGTCCATGCCCCAAAATAATCCAAATCTACTTAATTTTTTTATTCGGTTAAACCCATCATGGATTATAACCCAAGGATTTGGGAATTTTTTAAACTATGAAAGGCATGGATTCTATCCATAGCTCATTAGGTATGTAACAAATCCATGAAGATTGCATAAGTTTATATTATAATCCATGGATCAAAACAATAGCTAGCTTTGAGAGATACATGGATTAAATGATGAATTTAATCCCACCATGGGATTGAGTGTGACATATGGATTCGTCCAATCCAGACCCGGATTAAATCCATGGTGGGATTTATTCTCTTGTAACCGAACAAGACCTAATATGATACGGACTAAACTTTAGACCCTAAACCAAAACCCCCAAAAATGTTAGTTATTGTAAAGATAAGATCGTCTCTAATCCATACATCTGATTCATTTTTAGGAGAGATAGGAGACCTAATGAGGAGCAGATTGTGTAAAAGAAAAGTGTAGTCACTATTAGTTACCTCCTTTATTACTAAAGAACTAAAATTTAGAAGGTTACTTTCAGTCACCTAGTTTGGGACTGAAAATGGCTAAGCCCTTGTTTGCACTAGAACTAACAAATAGCTGCTAAAATTAGTTGGAGACATCCAAACAGCTTAGCTAATAGTTCAGATATTAACTGCTTTTAGTTATAGACATCGAAACACCCCAGCTAATAGTCTAGTAAACAAGTAGTTGCACGCTCAACTACCTATTAGTCTGTTAGCTAGTAGTTAGTGACCGGTACCTAGGAACACGGTACCCTAAGTAAGCTCATAACTCATAACGGTCCATCTAGGCCGACCAAGTCCCGCCGAGCAACTCTGCAAGGCAGACCCACTAAGCTTCGCCGAGCAACTCTACGAGGCGGAGAAATGAAAGACCCATGATGGGAACTCGTACACCCGTGGGCCTCGGCACCATGCCCTCCTATCAAGCGTGTGGTAGGAGCACGCCCATACGTTCATACTCGGCTGACGTAGAGGCAAGGAAGGCATTGTTGCCAGACGACAGCCACGGTAAAGCACGTCGCCACACACATCGTCTCGGATGACGCCACGGCATGCTGGTAGGATGGTAGAGAGTCTCTGACAACGGGACAGGGTGTCGCCATGTACAGCCCTCAATGTTGATATGACAATGCCATTAAGCAACACATTACAACCCCCAAGTCATACTACATCAACTCAAGTACAACCAACATCATCACCAACTCAAGCCTTTGATGGACCAATTACACGTAGTCGAGCTAAAAAGCTACAACAAGAGGTGCACGCGCTACTTTATGAATTTCAATTAAACACTAATGAGAACTTTATGCTATCTAAGTCGTGTATGTTGATATTACTTAGGTTCACCAAAGAGGAAGGACAAAACATATCAAGGGCGAATCAGCAAGAAGAGTTATATCCGAGTCAGTCCAGCGCAACAGAACCGTCCAGAAGAAACAGTCATATCTTTTGATTCCCAAAAGCTATGAAGGCCCATAAGTACTTTTTGAAAGCTCTTGAAGTCTAGTTTCCAATGCTTCTAAAGCCGACTTAACCACATCTACCAGAAAGGCAGCCGACCTACTTTAGTGCCGACTGGTCAGAAGGTCAACAGTCAGCTTGATGACCAAGTTTTCGTATTAAACTGCATCATTCTATGAAGTTTCATTAAGCATGCTATACATGGTGAGAAAGCTTATCAAGTTAGCTTTTCAACGCATCCAGCCCCACGTCATTTGAAGATTCCTAGAAGAAGTTATTGTCAAAATACTGAAGGCTGCGCAGAAGTCAAACAGCCACACGGAAAATCAGCTCTGCATATCTCCCGAAGAGGCTCCTTCACATTAGCACGTGAAAATACTTTTGTTTCATGTTTATACCTCGCTAAGGCTGGTTGTTACTAGTATAAATACCCCCTATGTCTATGATATAAGGCAGCTTATGATAATCTAAAACAGAACCCTTTTGTTCAGCTGTGTGCTAACAAATATTGAGAGTGATCTCTACCCCTTTGCTCTTGTGAATTCCTTCGCGGGATTGCAGAAGCGGCGGCTTCATCCGCTCCCAATTGGTGCTCCTACTCCCTTCAAGGTCTCCTCGATTGATTGTAGGCTATGTTGGTTGGTTCTTTGAGAGTCTGGTTGGGCGAATCCTCGATTCAGGCTGCCGGTTAAAGACGGTGGTTGGCTTCGAGTTTTATTTGTCAGGTTGCACTAGTTATCGCTGCTTGCAGCAAGTTATCTTGGCTTCTTTAAAGCTAGTTATCTGAAGATTGATCCTATGTCGTGAAGATCGGGCATCATGACGCATCATTTGGTATCAGAGCCTCAGTTGCCACGGTAGGATTCTTTACCCTTAGCTACATATATTTTGTGTTCGTCCTATCGACCAAAAAGCCATAAAATATTTTTGCCATAGCCTTTTGTTTCAATCTGTTGTTCCAGTGAGTTTTGTTAAGTTTCAGTCCTTAGAATCTTTGTTTAGTTGCTGGTCACTCTATCCTTTGTGTTTCCTTTGATCCTCTTATATATATCTGAAAATATCCACAAAAAGAGTATTCTGAAAAAAAACCTCATCATTTCCTTCACGTTAACTTTGATCCTATTTAAGTTATAGCTGCTGGTTGAGTTCTTTGTTAAGTATTATAAAGTGTGCAATATCATATCAGATCTCTGTGTTTAGTTCTATAAAAAAAGAGTATCAAAAAAAGTGCCAAAAAAGTGTTGAACAAGATTGTGAAAGAAAAGTAGAAATCAATTTGTTTATGTGCACAAGTGCTGAAAGTTTTATCAAGTTGTTCAACCAGTTTGCTATTGTCATTTGGTGCAAAAATTTTGGTTGGATCTGATTGCAACACTTGCATTCCAATCATACTCTTTGTCTGCATCAAATCTGAAATTTCTTGCGCATGTGTTTGATCTATTTACATCACTCGTATCTTGTGGTCAGCACTAAGCAGGGAACTTCTAGTCGGATGGTTATTTAACTTAACAACAACTAGAATTCATATTGTATCCCTTGTTTATTAATCCCCACCAAGCTCCACATATAAGCCATTGTAATCGGTACTCTGGTCTTGTATTCGCTTAACCACCATTTTCTTGTTACCACCACACATTTTCTTGCAACCCGCAGGGAACTCATAAGAGCTTTGGTTGGTAAGAGTGGTGAGGTTGTGAGATTCTATATAGCTTCATATTCCACCTATATTTGTTGCCTTGTTGCCACTAACTTCGCAGGAAGATGGATCCCAACGTTGAGATTGAAGAATGTGTCACCATGATACAATTCAATGAACTCAAACAAAGCATAGAAGCCAAGCAAGATCTATTAGCACAAGATCTTCAGACACTTATGGCTGAAATCAGAGGTCGTCATCGACTCCCTGATGGTGTAAGAAACCATGATGAAGATGGGGAAGAAGGTGAAGGAAATTATTCTAGAAGAGCAAGTGAACATGGGAGGAGAAATCAAGGTGCTGCACGTGGTAGAGGAAGAGGACGGAATCGAAGAAATAATGACAATGAAGAATCTGAATTTGGGGATGATGATGGTCAGTCCCAACATCGCTACGGTCGCCGTCATCATAGAGGCGTCAACCAAGAAGAGAGATTTGGGAAACTTAAGTTTACCATGCCAAAATTTGATGGTAGATCTGATCCTGAAGATTATTTCACATGGGAATTGAAGGTGGAGAAAATCTTCCGCCTACATAATTATTCAGAGGAGAAGAAACTTGCAATGGCATCTCTTGAGTTTGAAGGATATGCTCTGATTTGGTGGGAGCAACTTCTTCGTGATCGTGAAGAAGATGGAGAGGACCCTATTATTACTTGGCAAGAGATGAAGCGAGAAATGAGAATTCGTTTTGTGCCGAAGCATTATCGGCGTGATCTTTTTGATAAATTGCAGAATTTGAGGCAATGAAGTTTCTCCGTTGAGGAGTATTATAAGGAGATGGAGAAGGCCATGATTAGAACCAATGTGTATGAAGACGAAGAGCAAACCATTGCACGTTTCATGGCTGGGTTACACCGCAACATTCAGCGTATTGTTGAGTTTCAACCGTACCAAAGTCTTATTGATTTGGTACATCAAGCCACCAAAGCTGAACGCCAGCTGCAATAAGATGCTAAGAGCAGCAAGCCCTTGTCATATGGTGCACGAACCATGACTGGAGGAAGCAAATCGATCTCAAGGTTTACTGCTACATCCTCAGCGACAAAAGGTTCAACTGGAGGCTTGCGATCCAATATTCAAGGCAATTCTAGTGGAAAGAACGATGCTGCTCCAAACACGAGTTATAAACCAGCAGCATCCACATCAACATCAGTGGGTTCAACAGCCAAGAGTAGTGGTATTCAGTGCTTCAAGTGTGGAGGTCGTGGTCATGTCATAAAGGAGTGTCCAAATGATCGTGTGATCCTTGTGACTAATGATGGAGAGTATACATCAGCTAGTGAAGAGGAAGCTGAAGCAGGAAATGAAGATGACCTTGATAAATCTGAAGAACATACGGGATGTGAATTTGAGCATGGTACTACTCTTGTGGTTACACAAATCTTGAGTGTTCAAATGAAAGAAGCTGAAATTGGACAGCGACATAATCTTTTTCAAACGCGAGCAAAAGTGCAAGACAAAGTAGTAAAGGTGATCATTGATGGAGGGAGCTGCCATAATCTTGCAAGTCGTGAGATGGTTGAAAAGCTTGGTTTGAAGTTGCAGCGACACCCTCATCTATATCATGTCCAATGGTTGAATGAATCGGGAGATATCAAGATTGGTTATAAGGTAAAAGTTTCGTTCAAGATTGGAGAGTATGTTGACACAGTGGAGTGCGATGTTGCACCCATGTCTGTGTGTCACATGCTGCTAGGAAGACCTTGGCAATATGACAGATATTCTCAGCATTGTGGAAGAACAAATCAATACACGCTAGATCTGAAAGGGAGAAAGTTTGTACTCAAGCCTATGACCCCTCAACAAATCATGGTTGAACATTTACAAAAGAAAACTGAAATTAGTGCAGCAAGTAGAGGAGGAGAAGAACAAAAGAAATTGAGTGCCATCCACAATTCGGTGAGCGAGTGCTACAAGCCAAATTCAAGAGATAAAAGGAAGGAAGAGGGAGAACATCTAGTTATGCTAGCTACAAAATCTGAGCTGAGAGAAGTGAGGAACAACTCATATCAAGTACTCTTTGTACTTGTGAACAAAGATGTTTTGATTTCTCCTAACGACATAACATCTCTTCCTAGTGTTGTGGCTGATCTTTTGCAGGACTTTGAAGACGTGTTTCCACAAGAAACACCGTCTGGACTACCTCCAATTCGAGGGATTGAGCATCAAATTGATCTTATTCCATGGGCTACACTTCCTAACCGTCCACCATATCGAACCAATCCTGAAGAAACTAAGGAAATACAAAGGCAAGTGCAAGAACTTCTTGATAAAGGTTTTGTTCATGAAAGCTTAAGCCCTTGTGTTGTTCCTGTGATTTTAGTACCTAAGAAAGATGGATCTTGGAGGATGTGTGTTGATTGGAGAGCTATAAATAATATTACCATTCACTATCGCCATCCTATTCCACGACTAGATGATATGCTTGATGAATTAAGTGGTTCCACAATTTTTACTAAAATTGATTTAAGAAGTGTATACCATCAAATAAGAATGAAAACTAGAGATGAATTGAAGACTGCATTTAAAACAAAATTTGGGTTACATGAATTGTTAGTGATGCCTTTTGGATTAACTAATGCTCCTAGTACTTTTATGAGATTAATGAACCATGTCTTAAGAACTTTCATTGGAAAATTTATTGTTGTCTACTTCGATGATATTCTAATTTACAACAAGTCTTTTGATGAACATGTGAAACACATTCGACAAGTTTTAGATGAGCTTAGAAAGGAGAAATTATTTGCTAATCTTGAGAAGTGCAGTTTTTGCACAGACCATGTTGTGTTTCTTGGCTTTGTTGTTTCAGCAAAAGGAATAGAAGTGGATGAATCCAAGGTGAAAGCAATCAAGGATTGGCCAGCTCCAACGAATGAAAGAACCAATATGAAAGCCTCCAAGTGTGCTGCATATATAAAAAAGATACATGAGAAGACCAATGAAGCAACTGAGCTCAAAGCAGTGTGTAAGGCTGCAAGCATGAACAAGCATAGGAAGAAAGTGGTATTTGAACCAGGGGACTTGGTTTGGATTCACTTACGCAAGGAGCGTTTTCCTGATCAGCGCAAATCCAAATTGATGCCACGAGGAGATGGTCCATTTCGTGTTCTTGCCAAGATCAATGATAATGCATACAAGATAGATCTTCCACCAAGCTATGGCGTGAGCAACACGTTCAATGTTGCTGAACTTTTACCATATACAAGTGAAGACACTTCAGAGTCGAGGACGACTCCTTTTCAAAGGGAGGAGGATGATATGACCATGCCATTAAGCAACACATTACAACCCCCAAGTCATACTACATCAACTCAAGTACAACCAACATCATCACCAACCCAAGCCTTTGATGGACCAATTACACGTAGCCGAGCTAAAAAGCTACAGCAAGAGGTGCACGCGCTACTTTATGAATTTCAATTAAACACTAATGAGAACTTTATGCTATCTAAGTCGTGTATGTTGATATTACTTAGGTTCACCAAAGAGGAAGGACAAAACATATCAAGGGCGAATCAGCAAGAAGAGCTATATCCGAGTCAGTCCAGCGCAACAGAACCGTCCAGAAGAAACAGTCATATCTTTTGATTCCCAAAAGCTATAAAGGCCCATAAGTACTTTTTGGAAAGCTCTTGAAGTCTAGTTTCCAATGCTTCTAAAGCCGACTAAACCACATCTACCAGAAAGGCAGCCGACCTACTTTAGTGCCGACTGGTCAGAAGGTCAACAGTCAGCTTGATGACCAAGTTTTCGTATTAAACTGCATCATTCTACGAAGTTTCATTAAGCATGCTATACATGGTGAGAAAGCTTATCAAGTTATCTTTCCAACGCATCCAGCCCCACATCATTTGAAGATTCCTAGAAGAAGTTATTGTCAAAATACTGAAGGCTGCGCAGAAGTCAAACAACCACACGGAAATCAGCTCTGCAGATCTCCCGAAGAGGCTCCTTCACATTAGCACGTGAAAATACTTTTGTTTCGTGTTTATACCTCGCTAAGGCTGGTTGTTACTAGTATAAATACCCCCTGTTGGGACCATGCTTCGTCGCCGAAGGTCCTGCAGGAAGAAACAGCTTTGACTAAAGCTGCTTATACATGATGTCTGAAGCTACCATTCATGAAGCTTCGGTGTTATAGCATGTCCGAAGACGAAGGATCGAACCGACTTAAAGATAGAATGACCTTTTAGCCCATAAGGGTCTGAGTCATTATTGTAAACTTTTATAAGGGGCATGATTGTAATTCCTTACAGACTGTGTCCTGTGTCTATAAATAGTGAACAGTATTCCTTTACTGTTCACGCATTCCTGTAATTGCAAACACATTGCTCGGGAATTATTATCTGTCAAGGCAAAGGTATAAATGTACTTAAACACTATGTTCTGACATTTTATAATAATATAATAAAATATATGAATGATGTTGCCTATTTCTGATACATCTATCTTTAATGTTTTATGTTTTTTATATTATTTCATATTATTTAGTAAGTTTAATCACGAAGGTACGACCTTCGTGATATTCTACTCATGGTCTTCGTCCGAAGTTCATTAAATCCTTGGGGAGATAATGCTTCAAACGGACGAAGGGCATTAATATTTAACATTTCATGTTGCCTTGTTCTTAATTCATAGCATTTGAGAACAAGTCCCCAACATTGGCGCCCACCTCCGGTGAACTCACTTCCACTTTCCTGAGACAATGGCTTCATTCAAGAACCAAGCTGGAACTGCTTCGGCTCCGAAGCTGATTCTCCCGATAACAGGCGGTTCATGCTCAGAGCCGGCTAACAAGAAACAGAAGAAGGAGGCACAGAGAAGAGTACAACATGTAGGGGTACAAGGACCCTTCATCAAGTCAAGATGGTCTCACATTCCAATTACCTTCTCTCAAGAGGACCTTCAGCTCAAGGATTACCCACACAATGATGCTATGGTTATCTCTTGTGTGATCAAAGGATTTTTGGTCCATAATGTTTTGGTTGATACAGGCAGTGCAACTGATATCATATTTGCTAAGGCCTTCAGACAGATGCAGGAGCCCGAAGACAAGATCTATGATGCCACACATCCCCTTTGTGGCTTCGGAGGAAGGCAGATTGTAGCACTTGGAAAAATCACAATGCCAGTAACCTTCGGATTTATCAACAACACAAGGACTGAACAAGTTGTGTTTGATATTGTTGACATGGAATACCCTTACAATGCAATCATTGGTCGTGGTACTCTCAATGCCTTCAAAGCAATTCTTCATCCAGCATACCTTTGCATGAAGATACCTTCGGACCAAGGACCTATTGCCATTCATGGAAGCCAGGAAGCTGCCAGAAGGGCCGAAGGAAATTGGACAGACTCAAAAGCAATCCATAACATAGATGGAACTGAAGCTTGTGAGCAGTACAAGTTTAGAAGGGAGAAAGCTGCTTCGGCCGATCAGCCGAAGCCCATGCTTTTATGTGAGGACATAGCAGAGCAGAAGGTGCTATTGGGATCCCAACTGTCTGAAGAACAGGAGAAAACCTTGATAAGATTTCTGTTCAACAACAAAGATGTTTTTGCATGGTCAGCTAATGATCTTTGCGGAGTCAACAGGGATGTTATTGAACACTCGCTCAATGTTGACCCATCCTTTAGACCCATAAAGCAGAGGCTTCGGAAGATGTTTGATGACAAGGCCGAAGGTGCTCGGAATGAAGTGAAAAGGCTCCTCAGTGCCGGAGTTATCAGAGAGGTAAAATACCCAGAATGGCTGGCTAACACTGTTATGGTAAAAAAGGCCAATGGTAAATGGAGAATGTGTATTGATTTTACTGATCTCAACAAGGCCTGTCCGAAGGACGACTTTCCATTGCCAAGGATAGATTCTCTAGTTGATGCAGCAGCTTCATCAGAGCTTATGAGTCTGCTGGATTGTTATTCAGGCTATCATCAAATTTGGATGAAGAAGGAGGATGAGCCAAAAACCAGCTTCATAACCCCTAGTGGAACATATTGTTACCTTCGAATGCCCGAGGGGCTCAAGAATGCTGGAGGAAGCTTCAGCAGAATGACAACGAAGGTTCTTCATTCTCAGATAGGCAGAAATGTGCTAACTTATGTTGATGATATCATTGTAAAAAGCACGAAGCAAGATAATCACATTGCTGATCTGCAGGAGACCTTCGCTAATTTTAGACAGGCCTGTTTAAAGTTGAATCCAGAAAAATGTCTTCGGAGTGAAGAAAGAGAAATTTCTTGGCTGTCTAGTTTCAACAAAAGAGATTGAGGCTAATCCAAATAAAATCGAAGCTATCCTTCGAATGGAACCACCAAGTACAAAAAAGGGGGCTCAAAGATTGACAGGAAGACTGGCATCTCTCAACAGATTTATATCTAGATCAGCAGAGAGAAATTTACCATTTTTCGAAGTGCTGAAGTCAGCCGAAGTTTTTCAATGGGGACCAGTTCAGCAGAAAGCCTTCGAAGAGCTGAAGCAATATTTGATAGACCTAACAACACTAACTCCACCAACGCCAGGGGCTCCTCTGTTGTTATATGTGGCAGCTTCGCACTCAGCGGTAAGTGCAGCACTTGTCCAGGAGAAGCTTGAAGGCCAAGTCAAAAATCAAGCCCCAATATACTTTGTATCTGAAGTTCTTAGTTTATCAAAGAAAAATTATACAAAATTGGAGAAGGTGCTGTATGCTGTTTTGATGGCCTCCAGGAAGCTTCGACACTATTTTCAAGCATACAATATAGTTGTTCCTTCTTCGCAACCGTTGAAGGACATTATGAGAAATAGAGAAGCTACTGGAAGGGTTGGAAAATGGGCTACGGAACTCAATGAATTTTGTATTGATTATGTGCATAGATCTTCGATTCAGTCCCAAGCATTGGCAGACTTCATTGCTGACTGGACGCCAGGGGCTCAGGAAGAAGAAGCGAGTAAAGATGCCGAAGTCTGGACAGTATTTTGCGATGGATCTTGGGGAACCTTCGGAGCAGGAGCAGCTGCCGTGTTGGTCGCACCTTCCAAGGTTAAAACTTGTTATGCAACAAGACTTGATTTCAGTTGCACAAATAACATTGCTGAGTACGAAGCTTTACTCCTGGGTCTTCGAAAGCTAAAGGCAATGGGAATCAGAAGGGCGGTTCTTAAAACTGATTCCCAGGTTATTTCTGGTCATATTGACAAAAGTTATAAAGCAAGAGATCCGAAGCTCGAAAAATATTTAGACACGGTCTGAAGGATTGAGGCTTCCTTTGAAGGGTTTTCTGTTAAAAATATTCCTCGTGGAGAAAATGAATATGCTGATTTATTAGCTAAGTCAGCAGCACAGGGGCTGCCATTACCTTCGAAAGTATTTTTCGAAACAATAAAAGCACCTTCGGTTGAGCTTCTTGAAAGAGCAGTCCTCAACATATCCCCTGTTTATAGTGAAGACTGGAGAACTGAGATCATCTCTTTCCTTCAGGGTAACTTTTTTTTAGATGACGAAGCTTATAACAGGAGGATAGAGGCAAGAGCTCGACCATATGTCATAATAGAAGGGGAAGTATACAAGTGTGGGGTCTGTTCTCCGTTACTCAAGTGTTTATCCAGAGCCGAAGGTATAGAATTGATGAAGGAAATACATGCAGGCCTATGTGGATCTCACATTGGATCTAGGCCTTTGCTTGGAAAAAATTTTCGTCAAGGATTTTATTGGCCAAAGGCAACTTTGGATGCAGCGGAATTAGTCCAAAAGTGCGAAGGTTGTCAGAAATGTGCAAGAGATCAAAAACAACCTTCGTCTTTAACTCAGTTAATACAACCCACTTGGTCATTGCAAAGGTGGGGCCTTGATTTGTTAGGGCCGTTACCACCAGCACAAGGGAACTTAAGATATGTTGTAGTGGCAGTAGAATATTTTTCTAAATGGATTGAGGCAAAGCCTTTGGCCACAATAACTTCGGTCACTATTCAAAAGTTTTTCTGGCAAAATATTGTTTGTCGCTTCGGAGTGCCGAAGGCCATTACTGTGGATAATGGGACACAGTTTGATTCCGAAGCTTTCAGAGAATTTTGCGATCAAATTGGCACGAAGATCCATTTCGCATCAGTCCGACATCCGGAGTCAAATGGACTTGTTGAAAGAGCTAATGGCATCATAATGATAGGAATAATGAAGTTAATCTTCAATCAGCCCAGGGGAAAGTGGCCAGATGAATTAATCAAAGTGGTGTGGAGCCACAACACAACAGCATCAAGATCAACAGGCTTTACACCATTCAAACTATTGTTTGGTGACGAAGCAATAACTCTGGAAGAAGCCAAAGCAGGATCAATAAGAATAGTAGCTTCGGCAGAGGACGAAGCTGAAGCTGATTACTCTGTGGAAAAAGATGCTATAGAGGGGATCAGGCTTCAAGCTGTGGAAAACATCAACAAATACCAAGCTGAAACAATAAAATGGCGTGATAGAAAGGTTAACCAGGGCATTTGGTGCTTCGAAGAGTAGCCAACCCAGAGACAGTAGGCAAATTACAGCTAAAGTGGGAAGGACCTTTTCTGGTAGTATCTTCGTCAAGACCCGGTTCCTACAGATTGAAGGATATGGACGGCAACGACATTCCTAGATCATGGAATGCGGACGAGCTTCGGCGATATTATGTATAGCTTGATGTAATTTTTTCGGTTCTTTTTTGTGGCACCCTTTTCCTTTTCGAAGGGGGAGAAAGGTTTTTAATGGGGCCACAACATGTAATTTTTCTTTTCCTTATTTAAATTCTATAAGAATAATATCCCCCAAAGATGTAAATGTAAAAACTGAGAACGCACCGTCGAGTGCAAAGGAAAGAGAAAAGAAAACAAGGAGAAGCTCAAAAGTCGTTCCTAAGGGAATGCAGAGCTTACAGCGAAAAATAAACGCTGATTCCGCCGAAAGTAAAAGGCGAAGAAGCTCCTAAGGGAGGCTTACAGCGAAAAATAAACGCCGATTCCGCCGAAAGTAAAAGGCGAAGAGCTCCTAAGGGAGGCTTACAGTGAAAAGTCAGCGCTGATACACCGAAAAGTAAACGGTGAAGCCGAAAAATAAACGGCAAAAAGATTTGAGTCATTCCCAAGGGAATGAGGGCTATGATTATGGTTTTTGGATGTACATTCGGATAATCATTTGCACAATGCATTACACCATGACATTTACATTCATAAACATTCATTTAGACATATATAGGATCATCATCATAATACCATACAAAAAAGGCAGATGCTTCGGCTATGAGGAAAAACTTCGGAGAAAGAGGAAATTTTCATGCTTCGTTGTGTACGAAAAGAAGGGAAGGTGTTTTTCGCCTTCGGCTCAACAGTGAAGTTTCGTTCACAGCAAAGCAGATTGTACACGGATAAAGGAGAAAAGATATATTACAAGGTATGCACAAATTTACATAAGTTTTTTCCACAATTATATTACAAAGATTTCTCCAGAATTTCTTGCAGGAAAGTCTTTTTACAGCAACTGTTAAGCTTCAGCCCGTCATTTTTCAGCTTCATCATCCTGCACATATTAAAGCAGAATAAGAAAGGTGCAAATTTCAAGGAGAAGGTAAAAGTAACAAGTATAAGTTTCTCACCGGCTTAAGGTGGCTCCGAGCTTCGTCACCAGCCATTTTTCGCCCGCCATTTACCCAAATCTGGGTCATAAATCTGTTTCCAATGCTTCGGGCTAAGCTTGAGATGTCAACCAGATCTGCTGGTGACAAGTTGAAGTTTGGCCTATTTACAATTTTTCCGTGCGTACAACCAGCCTTAAGAAAAGCGGTGGCTGTGCCTCGAGAAGCTAGCAGGGCGCAGAAGTCAGCATGCCCAGCAATAACTTCGTCAAGTGCATCAACCTCACCTTCAATGTATTCCAAGGTGCTGGGCAGGTTTTCAGCTGAAGGTGTAAATTTATCAGAGCTGGCTCCAATTGAGTGAAACACATCCTTCAGCCGCTGCACGCATCGGCTGCCGAAATTTAAGCATTTTTCCTGAAGCTCCTTCAATGATTTTTGCAAATTTGAATTCTTCTCGATTTCGGTCTTGAGACTTGTTTCGAGGTTCTTCTTTTCTTGCTCAGATTTTTCTGACTTTTTGAGTAATTCATTGTTTAACCTGTTATTTTCGGCTTGGGCTTCAGCCAATGAACCTTCCATAGAATGAATGACGAAGTCCTTCTTTTCCAGGGCAGCTTCGTAAGCTTTAACTTTGATTTCAAGATCTTGAACAACAGAGTCTTTTTCCTTCAGAGCAGCTTCATATTTTTTGACTTTTTTTCTAGATCTTTGATGGTAGCTTCGTTCTTTTCATCCTCAAGATCTTGTTGCATTCTCAGCACTTTACTTAGAAGTATACTCTGCCAAAACAACCTTCGTCAGAAAACAACTTAATTCAAAATAAAAAATATAATAATAAAAAATTGAGAGTTTTTACCTTGAAATTAGCATAGAGCAAGCTACCGGCGATATGCTGTCGCTGGTATCTGCAGAGGTCCGCTTCTATCTTCGGCAGGCCAACGCTTTTGGAGAAGGTCCTAACAACCTTGGCCTCTGTTCGGTTCCGAAGGCATCTCAGCTTCCCTTCATTGACTCCACCAAATAGCAGAGACCCTGGTTTGTATCCACAGGATATAGCATATTTCTTCAGCTCTTCTTTTTCAGTGTCTGACAACCCTTGTCCAAGTATATCTTGAAAATTAAAAAATTTCTTTTTCCAAAATGTCTTCAATCTGCTCTTTTCCTTTTTCTGTTGCCGTGTTCACTGCAACCACAACAGCTTCTTCTTCAGCCATTCTCAGAAGCATATTGTCAATATCATCAAGTGTAGTTTCCAGGTTAGGTTCTTCGTTGGTCCCGGTTTCGGCACCGATGGCTTCGGCTTCAGTGCTTGCTCCAGTAGCTTCGGCTCCGGTGGCTTCGGCTCCGGTGGTTTTGGCTCCGGTGGCTTCGGCTCCCCCGGTTTCAGCTCCGGTGGTTTCGGCTCCGATGGCTGTGGGATCGGCAGTGACAATTTTTGACGCCGAGGTCGGTGGAGGTGTCTGATGAATGACATCTGCCACTTGGATCATTCTTCGTTTTTTCGGCTTTGCGGGACTTTCTGCTGCCGAAGCTTCTTTGCCCTTCTGAAAAAACTTCGTCAGTTTTGGCGCCAGCGGACTTAGCTTGACAGGCAAAGGTTCAGTCATTACCTTTAGAATCTCTTCCACTTCGGCAGCAGAAGGTGTCGCAGGAGCTTCCTCCTCCCGGGCCGATGTCTTTGGTTTTGGAGATGCAGGTTTTGGAGATGCAGCTTTTCTTTTCTTTGAAACAGCTACCTTCGGTCCAGGGCTCAGTTTTTCAGAAATTTCTTTTTCCTTTTTGGCCAATTTGGTGCTTTCTTTGTCCAGGGCGCTGGCAATCCTCTCTCTCTTCGGGCCTTCGACATCTCCGCCCAGTTGCTCATAATCAGGGTAATCAAAATTCAAAGCATCTAGCACACGATTCAATCTTCGCTTCGGACGAGTGCCGAAGGCTGCAGTCATCAACTGATCTTCTTTCTTA
Source organism: Zea mays (assembly GCF_902167145.1). Lineage (NCBI taxonomy): Eukaryota > Viridiplantae > Streptophyta > Magnoliopsida > Poales > Poaceae > Zea > Zea mays. The sequence continues at coordinate 154,743,259 of NC_050102.1, forward strand.
GAATAATTTCCGAGGATATCGTTGCACATAATCTCGATTGTGTCCAACCACTCCTGGCAGGGTTTCTTAAAGTGTTTCTTAAACTTGTAGTAATACGGCAGTCGAACAAGTTCTCCCTTTTTCTTTTCTCCCTCCAGCTTCGGCATCTCCCAATCCCTCATTGTTGGGAACACTTTAAAAGCCAGAAATTCCTGCACCAAGTCTCTAGTGCCAATATGATCTGAAATCACGCAAAATTCAGCCAAAGCAATTTGGCTCGGGCTCCCCCTTATCATGTTGCATCGGGGCCTCGTTTCTCCGAAGGTTAGCTCTAGTGGACTCTGAACCAATTTATCTTTATCTTTATCAACTTTAACATAAAACCACTCAGATTTCCATCCGGCTGGCCATTTGCTTCGGTAGCTTATCACTGGAAACTTCGTAGTCTTGCGATAAGCAAAGTTGTAACATCCAAAATTCTCATGAAGACCATCTCCTCTGGCTTTAGTCTGATAGTGTAGTTCATGGACTCGGCAGAAACCTTCACCGAACGGTTCCACTCCCTGGCTACGAAGGGCCCAAATATAAACACTTAATCTAACAATAGCGTTAGGGGTCAGCTGATGAAGGTAAACCCCAAACTTCTTCAACACATCAGCAATCATCTCATTCAAAGGAAATCTTAATCCTGCTTTAAAGAAGCTCTTGAACACAACCACCTCATTCTTTTACGGCTTCGGAGTAACCTCCTCCCCGCCAAAACGAACCAGCTCCTTTTTTGTTTCACTAAAGTAGCCCAGTTTCACCATTTTTGGAAGATCAGCTTCAGAGATGGTGGACTTTCCAAAGTCCAAATGACTAGGTTTGCTTGGCATCCCGCAACTGTACTCATCTTCGGAACCAACTTCTTCAACATCAGCTTGCGTTGCTTCGGCAGCAGGTGTGTCCTCTGATGGAACCAGCCCAGAGCGCCTCATCGCTTCAGAAATCGGAACAGTTTCAACAGCTTCGGTCTCGTCTCCATCACGCTCAACCCTAGCAGTGGAGCGTATTCTGGCCATTTGATTTTAAATTTTCTTGAAAAATTCTTTGGAAGTCAATAACCTTTTTTCTGAAGCTATCCTCGTGACGAAGCACAATCCAAGCTGGAGCTTCGTTTGAATGCAAAAATCAAGCTTCGGCTATGGTTAAATTTTTGGCAGCAAAACAGTGCAATAGCAATGAATGCTGTGGTAACTTCACACCTACCTGTCTGTTTATATAGTGTTGCAGGTAAGAAGGTGAATCGTCAGGATTTTTTCACCAGGCAAACAGTCGCTCGCACCCACTGCACGGTGGGCCACAAAAACCAAGAAGGTGAACCTGCATGGTGGGACCGCTCCGCGCTCGGAAACTGTATCGTTTCTCGGCAACGAGCTCAGGGAAGGTGTTTTTCGGACCTTCGGCTTCCCGAAGCCTAAGAGACTTTTTTCATGGATCAAGCTCGTTACGAAAAACGATCTAGCACCGCGAAGGGGCTACTGTTGGGACCATGCTTCGTCGCCGAAGGTCCTGCAGGAAGAAACAGCTTCGACTAAAGTTGCTTATACATGATGTCCGAAGCTACCATTCATGAAGCTTCGGTGTTATAGCATGTCCGAAGACGAAGGATCGAACCGACTTAAAGATAGAATGACCTTTTAGCCCATAAGGGTCTGAGTCATTATTGTAAACTTTTATAAGGGGCATGATTGTAATTCCTTACAGACTGTGTCCTGTGTCTATAAATAGTGAACAGTATTTCTTTACTGTTCACGCATTCCTGTAATTGCAAACGCATTGCTCGGAAATTATTATCTGTCAAGGCAAAGGTATAAATGTACTTAAACACTATGTTCTGACATTTTATAATAATATAATAAAATATGTGAATGATGTTGCCTATTTCTGATACATCTATCTTCAATGTTTTATGTTTTTTATATTATTCCATATTATTTAGTAAGTTTAATCACGAAGGTACGACCTTCGTGATATTCTACTCATGGTCTTCGTCCGAAGTTCATTAAATCCTTGGGGAGATAATGCCTCAAACGGACGAAGGGCATTAATATTTAGCATTTCATGTTGCCTTGTTCTTAATTCATAGCATTTGAGAATGTAAGGCAGCTTATGATAATCTAAAACAGAACCCTTTTGTTCAGTTGTGTGCTAACAAATATTGAGAGTGATCTCTACCCCTTTGCTCTTGTGAATTCCTTCGCGGGATTGCAGAAGCGGTGGCTTCATCCGCTCCCAATTGGTGCTCCTACTCCCTTCGAGGTCTCCTCGATTGATTGTAGGCTGTGTTGGTTGGTTCTTTGAGAGTGTGGTTGGGCAAATCCTTGATTCAGGCTGCCGGTTAAAGACGGTGGTTGGCTTCGAGTTTTATTTGTCAGGTTGCACTAGTTATCGCTGCTTGCAACAAGTTATCTTGGCTTCTTTGAAGCTAGTTATTTGAAGATTGATCCTACGTTGTGAAGATCGGGCATCATGACGCATCAAATGTCCTCTGACTCCAACACATGGGTCCACCAAGCGTCACTATAGAGAATCACAGCACCAAAATCGCTACAGTGACCCGCATACCGCCATACCGGGTAGATGGAGTGATATGCCATATTGGACGTACGACTATGCACGAACCAGAAGAGGACATCAGGTGGACTACGTTAGCAGGCTGCCATAGACGGAAGGGGCACTCGCCTTCAGAATACAAGTCCCCATTAAGGGCCTCCCCTTGAACTATAAAATGGGAACGACCAAACGGCCATAAGGGACAATAGGGCCTGAGTTCTCCACTCCCTCATTCTCACACTTGCATTCATTGTAACACGTTCCTCAGTAAAGACCATGATCAACACTACACTAGGGCGAAAACCTGAACCAGTATAAACCCCCTATCCATATCCCTCAATTCACCATTCAGAGTGAGTCCACGCTAGCCTCCCCCACCGAACACAAATTCTAAAGTGTTCCCGGTTTCCAAAAATTTAGGTTGGAAACCAAAGAAATATCCTTAAGAACAAAGCTCTCGTTTACTAGAAAGGTGTCATACAAGACAACCTTATATATGGAATTATCCTCGAAAGTGATGTATTGCTTTCCAATCACGAAGTCAAAGCTAGAGAACCATCTAGTGCTTCCGATTATGTGACACGAATAGCTGGAATACATGAGCCATATGTTCTCCAGGCCTTAGTCCTTCATTAATAAAGGACAAGGGGTGAGCAAATGACACAACACTAGAGTTAGTAAACTATAAAGAATACCAACATTATGGCATTTTCTTTTAAAAAGCATTAGGAAAAACACCAAACATCTCTGGTTCCATAGGAGGGTAGCGAGCTCTATGAGAATGAAATCATGGTCTGCTAGGGTTGTGGCCTATGGGAACCAAAGCCTCTATTGTGAGCTCTTTGGAGTTTGGTCATATACCTTATGACCAACACCCTGCCAGCCACGACCACCATGTGGTCTTGCTACTTGAGGCCTTGTAACATGCAGTAAAGCACCACTAGGTCTAGCAACATATCTTTGAACAGGAGGACTATGTATACCATGAGAGAGGTGGTACACCTCCTATTGTTCATCTTGAAGCCCTACCTCTCATATGTCTTTATCCTAAATCAAAACTCAAACAAGTGACCATCCCTCTTGTAATACTCATAGTGGTACCTGAAAGTCGCCTAGAGGGGGTGAATAGGCGAAACCTGAAATTTAAAAACTTTGAACACACACTTATACTAGAGGTTAGGGTTAGAAATGAATCCAGAGTGCGGAAGATTGTTCCTCTTGCTATGAGTTGCTCAATCAATGTGAATAACCTTGGGAGCGAACTCAAATCAAAATGAGCAAGGGAACTTTAGAGAAGGAGGAGAGGGGAGAAACAAATCGAGTGAAGATCAACATAAGTGAACACAACAATTTCTTTACCGAGGTTTGGTTCCAAAGAACCTAGTCCCCGTTGAGGAGGCCACAAAGGTCGGGTCCATTCCAACCCTTTTCCTCTCTCAATCGGTCACTTATATCGGTTGAGTGCTTCTCCTTAATCACACGGGTCACTAAGTGAAAGGGAAATAGGCTTACACCTTTTCCTAAATTGATTTTGGTGGTTGAATTGCCCAACACAAATAATTGGACTAACTAGTTTGCTCTAGATTATTAGTTCTACAGGTGCCAAAGGTTCACAACAAACCAATAAAAAGACCAAAAAGGATTCAAATATAGAGAGCAAAAGTCAGCCAAAGTGTGCCCTGGTCTGGCGCACCGGACTGTCCGGTGTGCCACCGGACAGTGTCCGATGTACCACTGTTGGGGGCCTTCGGCTTCCGAAGGTCCTCAAAAACATGATTTAACAATGTTTTCCAAGTGAAATGTGTGAGCAGGTATCTTCGGAATTGGATTACGAGCATATAAGATTATGGCCAAGACGAAGCTTAAGTGGGAAGGAAGGTGATTGTGACGAAGGAAAAGATCATTACGAAGCTATGCGCAGAAGAGCTTCGGCATAACGGCGGAAAGGGAAACCGACTTAAAGATGAAAAGCCAGATTAGACCTCGAAGAATTACTATAGAATTATTGATAAATGTAAAGGGCATTAATGTAATTTTACATGGGCTGCGTCCCATGCCTATAAATAGATGAACAGTGCTCCCGTACTGTTCACGCTGACTTGGCATTCGCTTTTGGCGTCACACTTGTATTTTCACTCCTTCAAGCTGAAGGTACATTTGTAATTTAATATTGTCTATACAAATAAGATAAATGGAAGTATATTAATGATAATGTTTATAAAAGATCATATTACTTTCTGTACTTCGTATGAATGTTCTTTACTTCTCATCATGGTCGTGAAAGCATGTCTTTCATAACCTTCGTCCTAGATTCATTATATCCGAAGGGAAATAATGACCCAAAGGATGAAGGGCTTTGACATTTAACATTTTATGTTGCCTTGTTCTTGATTCATAGCATTTGAGAACAAGTCCCCAACATTGGCGCCCACCTCCGGTGAACTCACTTCCATTTCTTGAGCTTTGAATATCTTCGGCAAGCATCACCTTCGTCATGCCGCCGAAAAAAGTTTCAGCAACAGGGGCTGCCACTCTACAGCCGCTGGACCCTAATCAGGACGTCCTTTCCCTCAGAGAGGCCCGAAGCCAGAAGAGGAAGGCTGTTAGTCCAACACCTCCGGAGGATGACCTGGATCAAGAGATCCAAAACCTGGAGATCCTTCAGCAACAGGTGCAGCGCAAGAAGGAGAAGATGGCTCGCCTAGCCGACCTTCAGCGGCAGATAGACGAAGCTTCTGAAGAGGTTCGTCATCTTGTTCAAGATGATCAGAGCCGAAGGCCTCCACGCAGAGAGCTCCATCAGGAAGGCTTCCACAATGAGGACGACTGGTATGAAGATTTCCATCATGGAAACTTTGCTTTCGATGATGCTTCTCCCCTCTTAACAGAATTGCAGGCTACACCATGGCCCCAGTCCTACAAGCCACCCCAGCTCCCCATGTATGACGGTCATACAGACCCGAAGCAATTCTTGATGAGCTATGAGGCAACCATATCTTCGTATGGTGGCAATACTGCAGTCATGGCAAAATCTTTTGTCATGGCTGTCAAGAGCGTTGCTCAGACCTGGTACTCTTCTCTTCGGCCAGGGACAATCACTTCTTGGCAGAAGTTAAAGGATATGCTGATAACTAGCTTCCAAGGGTTTCAGACGAAGCCAGTCACTGCTCAAGCTTTATTTCAGTGTACCCAGGACCACGAAGAATACCTCCAGGCGTACGTCCGTAGGTTTCTGCGTCTGAGGGCATAAGCGCCAACAGTGCCCAATGAAATTGTCATTGAGGCCATGATTAAAGGGCTTCGGCCGGGACCTTCAGCGCAGTACTTTGCCAGGAAACCACCACAAATGTTAGAGAAGCTGCTCCAGAAGATGGACGAATACATTCGAGCTGACAACGACTTCCGCCAAAGAAGGGAGGAAGCATTCAGGTTCTCTGAAATGACCAGGGGCTTCGGAGGAAGATTTCACCCGAGGCACGTTAGGTCAATTCATAACTCTGCTCAAACTGATGATCGAGGGAGTCAGCAGCAAAGGCCACAATACTCTTCACAAGCTTCGGGCCAGCAGCAAAGTTCTTTTCGGCCACCAGCGCCAAGGGGCAGAGGCGCCAGGGGATTCGGGGGAAGGTTTGGAGACCAACCAAGAAAAATTTACTGCTTATTCTGTGGTGAAGACAAGGGACATACCACCAGGATGTGCCACGTTACCATCCAAAAACAGAAGGAAATAGCAGAAGCAGCAGCGCAACAAAGTCAGCCGAAGCAGGTCATGCATACTGCTTCGTATCACTCGCCTTATATTCCAGAATACGTAGGCAACCACTCTGCAGCTTCTGTTGCTTCGGCGAGCCAACCCCAAGCATCTTGGCAGCAGCCTCCACCGCCACCGCCGACCCAGCGAGGGCAGCAGCCAGAAGGGAGTCAGCACAATCACCTTCAGAGGGATTTTAGAGAGGAGTCTGAAGCTCGCACAGTCAATAGTACTGTGCCAGAGTCGAAGCACATTTATTGACAAATATCCTACCTCAATAGCAGTTCTTTCGCATCTTTACATTCAGTATTACCTTTTTGTTAATAAGGAACAATTATGAAGAGTTTAAGTGTCTTTTATCGAATTTCAATTTCTTATAACACTTTCGTCTTTTACCATAATAAAAATATGTCTTTTCCATAGGCTTGAGTTGCCGAAGCATACGAATTTATGGTGGCTTGAAGGACCTTTGTATTATCAAAAATTTGATTTAACGAACACAGTACAAATTGTTCGAAACAGTAAAAAGTCGTTCCTAAGGGAGCGCAGTGTAAGTTTTCTAAATCTACAGCGAAAAATAAACGCTGATTCCGCTGAAAGTAAAAGGCGAAGAAGCTCCTAAGGGAGGCTTACAGCGAAAAATAAACGCTGATTCCGCTGAAAGTAAAAGGCGAAGAAGCTCCTAAGGGAGGCTTACAGCGAAAAATAAACGCTGATTCCGCTGAAAGTAAGAGGCGAAGAAGCTCCCACGGGAGGCTTACAACAAAAAGTCAGCGCTGATATAAAAGTATGTGTGCTTTATTACAGGGATATGTATCTGAGGCACAAATATCATTTTGCATAACATAGCATCATCACATCATTTCGCATAACATAAGCATCATACAACATACTGCATGAGGAACACAAAGCCTTTTTGGAAAAGAGATACAGTGTTGATCTTCGGAGAATATTTCGGAAAAGAGAAAATCGTGCTAAGGCACAAGATAAATCGACACGAAGTGCAGCTTCATTAGAGAAGCAACATGAAACTTTTTTATAGCTTCGGAGAATATTGCACGAAGCCTGGATATTCTTCATCAGAGAAGTAAGCAAATTCTTGAGATATAGAAAAGATTTTCTTCACGAAGCATGAAAAGAAGGGAAGATGTTTTTTCGCCGAAGGCTCAAAAAATGGTATGTATGCAAAATTTCATGCATCGTAAAGAATTAAACTATAAACAGATTATATATTACATTCAAAGTTACAATATATTACACATGTTACGTTCCAAATGTTTCTACAATAACATTCAATCCTCCTTAAGCACTATTTCTGCAGCTTCATTCAATAGCTGGTCGACAACCTTGTCCATAATGGCTTCGGCCATTTTTCTAATTTCATCGTCCCCCTTCGGGTGGGGGCTCGGAGATGCCTCAGCAGGTTCTGAGGAAAGAAAAGATACGGCTATATTACTATTGCAAACCGCGAACAACGTCTGGAATTAAAAATTACAATATAATAAAAAAAACCACTAATTAATACCTATTTGCCCTTCGGGCTCTGTACTTTTTTCGGCAGCTTCTGCTATCTTTCTAGCATCGTGGATGCCTTTTTCACTCTTTTGAATAATCTCTTGCGCCATTTCTCGGCCGCCGTTGTCCCAGATGTCAGTGAAGAATTTTCCGCCGACCATGCTTGCTTCGGCTGAGGGGTCTTTAATGTCTTCGGAGGACAAGGGAGCTTCGGACTGCGCTAAGGATTTCACATGCTCACAACCTTTCCTCTCCAAAACAGTAGCAATTCCTCTAGCACCCGAAAAAGCGCAGATGTCACCGCGGCTATTTAGGATTTCCTCAAAGGCCTCTCCTTCGTGACTGATCCATTCCATTGAACCTTCAGGATTGCCTCTTGAGAAATTCTCTTCACTAGAGAATGCGCCAACGTTGGCGAAGCTGGATTTTATCTTCTTAACGCATTCTATGGATTTAACATAGCATTTTCTCTGGGATGCACGAAGCTCCTTAACACTTATCTCTAAATGATTGGCCAATTGATCACTAAGCTCTCGTCTTGTCTCTTCAAGTATACGTTCTTCTTTGGCTCTAGCTAGCTGTTTCTGAAGATCTTTAATTTCGCGTTTTTGAGCTTCGGCCTGGGCCTTTGAGGCAGCTTCGTCCTTTTTTACCTTGTCCACCAATGTAAGCAGAATTTTATCCTTTTCCAGAGCTTCATTTCTCAGCTTAATGACCTCTGATCGTAGGTTGTTGAAAGCAATATCATAGCTCTCGTCTTCAGCATTCTTTTGCGCTCTTAACGCGTTGCTTAGTATTAAACCCTATATGTAAAAGAGTTGGTATAAGAATAAAAGTATAATTTACAAATTATAAAATTCCCAAGCACGCAGTTCTCATACCTTCAGGCTATTGTATGCAAGGCTATCCGCAAGATCCTCCTTCGTCATAGCGCATATTCCAGCTTCAAGCTTCGGAAAGCCCATACTCCTAGCCATCTCCCGGCGGATGGATAATTCTTTGTTATCAGGAAGGCAGTATAGGAAGTCATCTTCGTCTGTCCCATTGAACACTAGTGCCCCCTTTGGATATTTCAATTCTTTGGCATAGTGATTAGCTTCAAGAACTTCTTCTTCCGATAACTTTTTCCCCGAAGCATGTCACACGATATAGGAAGATGCTTCGGGGCCAGCAGTATCAATTTCTTCCACCAAAGTTGGCTCTGACATTTTCATTTTTTCAGTTGCCTTTGCAATTTTTGTTTCTTCTGCTTCCAAAGGCACTACCTTGGTTGGTTCTGAAGGCCCTGTTTCAACTCCAGTCTGTTCTTTCGGAGTTTCAGCAACGAATACTTCAGCAAGCGCCTTAGAAGTTTCAGCAGTCTTCTTTGGGGTTGTGCTTGGAAGTTTAATTGTTTCCAAAACATCTAACACATTAACCATTCTTTTTCTTTTTGGGGTCACTGTTGGGCCCTTTTTTGCTGCTTCAATTTCTTCTGAAGCACTTAAAATTTTTGATATTTTCACTCCCTCAGATGATGCTTTCGCTTCTTCTGCTTTTGGTTCTTCCATCTTTTCTGTCGCTGGCACTTCGGCCACTTCTTTGACTTCTGGCAGCAGGGTTGGCTCTTCAGCTTCGGTGGCCGAAGAGGTCTCACCGGTGAATTCAGGCACCGTGGCTGGTTCAATATAGCGTGGCCGGTGTGTGAGAACCTTTACCCTTTTTCTCTTTGGTGCTGGCTCGCTAGGAGCAGCCGTAGCAGTTTTTTTCACGAAAGTTGTGCCTTTTCTTTTTTGCCCCCGCGCTGGATAGCGATAGTCGGGGTAGACAAACCCGATTGCATCAAACACTCGGTTGAGTCTTTTCTTTTTTCGGCCTCCGAAGGCCGCTGACAATGCAGTATCTTCGGCCTTCGAATATACCCCAAGCAATTCATCACTTACAGTCTCAATGCTCTTTAACCAATCATCATCTGGTTCAACGAACTTGTCTCCGTACCTAAATGTATACTTCAGCCTGACTAGCCCACCTTCATCAGTTTCTTTAACAGTTTCTTTCAGCATTTCCCAATTATCTGCAAGAGGCCACACTCTGAAGGCAATGTGTTCTTGTATTAAATCCCTTGTCCCAATAAAAGAGCAGACTACGCCGAAGGACCGTTGGCATTCTTTGGCTACTTCATCCATTTCTACCTTCGGTTTCTGGAGTCCGAAGCGCTGCCAGATGGGGCACATGATAATATCCTTAATATCTTCTCGGACCTTCAAATCATTTTTTACATAAAACCATTCTGTCGGGGACCATAATTAGGGGTACCCTCAAGACTCCTAATTCTCAGCTGGTAACCCCCATCAGCATAAAGCTGCAAAGGCCTGATGGGTGCGATTAAGTCAGGGATCAGTCCATTCGAGCGACTCGATCACGCCTCGCCCGAGCCTAGCCTCGGACAAGGGCAGCCGACCCCGGAGGATTTCCGTCTCGCCCGAGGCCCCCTCCAACGGCGGACACATCTTCGGCTCGCCCGAGGCCCTGCCTTCGCTAAGAAGCAACCCTGACTAAATCGCCGCACCGACCGACCAAATCACAGGAGCATTTAACGCAAAGGTGGCCTGACACCTTTATCCTGACGCGCGCCCTCCGGCAGAGCCGAAGTGACCGCCGTCACTTCGCCGCTCCACTGACCGGTCTGACAGAAGGACAGCGCCGCCTGCGCCACTCCGACTGCAGCGCCACTTGACAGAGTGATGCTGACAGGAAGCCAGGCCCTGCCAAAGGCACCATAGGAAGCTCCGCCCGACCCAGGGCTCAGACTCGGGCTCAGCCCCGGAAGACGGCGAACTCCGCTCCGCCCGACCCAGGGCTCGGACTCGGGCTCAGCCCCGGAAGACGGTGAACTCCGCTCCGCCCGACCCAGGGCTCGGACGCGGGCTAAGACCCGAAAGACGACGAACTCCGCTTCGCCCGACCCCAGGGCTCGGACTCGGGCTCAGCCCCGGAAGACGGCGAACTCCGCTCCGCCCGACCCAGGGCTCGGACTCGGGCTCAGTCCCGGAAGACGGCGAACTCCGCTCCACCCGACCCAGGGCTCGGACTCGGGCTAAGACCCGGAAGACGACGAACTCCGCTTCGCCCGACCCCAGGGCTCGGGCTCGGGCTCAGCCCCAGAAGACGACGAACTCCGCTTCGCCCGACCCCAGGGCTCGGACACCGCCCTGGCCTCTGCCGACGACCTCCGCCTCGCCCGACCCAGGGGCTCGGACTCGGCCTCGGCCATGGAAGACAGACTCGACCTCGGCTTCGGAGGAGCCTCCACGTCACCCAACCTAGGGCGCAGGCCAGCCACGTCAACAGGAAGCGCCATCATCACCCTAACCCGAGCTGACTCGGGTCGCAGAGAACAAGACCGGTGTCCCATCTGGCTGTCTCCACCAGATAGGCAATAATGGCGCCCCGCATGCCCTGTGACAACGGCTCTCAGCTCTCTTACGGAAGCAGGAGGGCGTCAGCAAGGACACAACCGCTCCGACAGCTGTCCCTCCGCTAGGCTCCGCCGCTCCTCCGACGGCCACGACATCACACTAGTTGGGTTCCAAGATCTCTCCGGCTGCCACATTGGCATGTACTCAGGGCACTAGCTCTCCCTCGCTAGACACGTAGCACTCTGCTACACCCCCATTGTACACCTGGATCCTCTCCTTGCGCCTATAAAAGGAAGGACCAGGGCCCTCTTAGAGAGGGTTGGCCGCGCGGGACAAGGACGGGACAGGCGCTCTCTTGGGGCCGCTCGCTTCCCTCACCCGTGTGGACGCTTGTAACCCCCTACTGCAAGCGCACCCGACCTGGGCGCGGGACGAACACGAAGGCCGCGGGATTCCCACCTCTCTCGCGCCGGTCTTCGGCCGCCTCGCTCCTTTCCCCCCTTCGCGCTCGCCCACGCACTCGACCCATCTGGGCTGGGGCACGCGGCACTCACTCGTCGGCCTGAGGGACCCCCCGGTCTCGAAACGCCGACAGTTGGCGCGCTAGGTAGGGGCCTGCTGCGTGTTGACGAACAGCTTCCCGTCAAGCTCCAGATGGGCAGTCTCCAACAACCTCTCCAACCCGGGACGGTGCTCCGTTTCGGGAGTCTTGAGTTCATGTCCCTCGACAGCAGCTACGACATGATACTCCTTCCACCGCCGCGCGACAACGACAATGGCGGCCGACAGCCCGCCCGCCGGCGGCGGAATCGACGACGTCTTCCCCGCGTGGCGGAAGAACAACATTCGAGCTCGCCCCGTCCTCTCCCCCGCCAACGGAGGAGGAGGCGGGGGCAACCAAGGCCAAGCAGGAGGCCACGCCTCGTCGGCTGTCGAGCGAGTCGATGTCCCTAGCACCCCAACGGGGGGCGCGTTGGGCGTCGACCTCGCGTTTGAGACGAAGGCGAGCGCCGTCTCCCCACGACACGCCAATCCCGAGCGAGTGGACGACGCCAGCGCGCTTGCGAAAAGCTTGCAGGACGTCGCCCTCGTACCGGAGGCGACGATGCAGTCAGTCCTCGATGTGACTTCATCGCCGCTCGACGACCAAAAGGTACCAACCGATTCCCATCCTACGTCATTTGTACTCAGCCTCAACCCGCCTAGCAATCTCGCTTTGGCAGGCGCCCTCGTAGAGGCGAGTACAAACCCTCTGGGGTTTCGCTTGCGGTCGCCTTGGGACCGGCTGACGGACGTCTCGACCTACGGGCCTTCTGGGTCCGAGGAAGATGACGACCCCAACATCTGTTGGGATTTCTCTGGATTTGGCAACCCCAGTGCCATGCGGAACTTCATGACCGCATGTGACTACTGCCTCTCCGACTGTTCCGACGGTAGCCGCAGCCTCGACGACGAGGACTGCGGCCCAAGCCGCGAATGTTTCCATGTCGATCTAGGGGGTCCCTCCGAAGGCAACCATCTCGGCATGCCGGAGGACGGTGCTCCCCCTGGGCCGGTGCCTCGCGCTGACATCCCGCGGAGCTAGCTGTGGTCCCCGTTCCGGCGGGGGGTTACGACCCACAGCTTGAGCAAGTCCGCGGGGCGCAGGCCAGGATCGACGAGGGAGCAGGAGCGCTTGAGCCGATCCGCCGGGACGTCGGGCAGGCATGGGCGGGCCAACCCCCGGCCGGAGAAATACGTCACCTGCCCCAGGGTCTCCAGCACCGCGTCGCCGATGTCGTCAGGGTTAGGCCACCACCTGCATCCAGTGGGGTCGGTCAGAACCTGGCCACAGCAGCGATGCTCCTCCGCGCGATGCCGGAGCCATCCACCACCGAGGGTCGGCGAATCCAGGGAGAACTCAAAAATCTCCTGGAAGGCGCCGCGGTCCGACGGGCCGAGAGCACTGCCTCCCGAAGGCAAGGATACCCCTCGGAACCTCATGACGCGACCTCCCGATTCATGCGGGAAGCCTCGGTCTACACCAGGCGCACGCGCAACACCGCGCCTGCGGCCCCGGGCCACCTCGGCAATGAGCGCCATCATCGCGACCGTCGAGCCCACCTCGACGAGAGGGTGCGCCGAGGCTATCACCCCAGGTGTGGGGGACGCTACGACAGCGGGGAGGATCAGAATCCCTCGCCCGAACCACTCGGTCCGCAGGCCTTCAGCTGGGCCATCCGGCGGGCACCGTTCCCGACCCGGTTCCGACCCCCGACTACTATCACAAAGTACTCGGGGGAAACGAGGCCGGAATTGTGGCTCGCGGACTACCGCGTGGCCTGCCAACTGGGTGGAACAGACGACGACAACCTCATCATCCGCAACCTCCCCCTGTTCCTCTCCGACACCGCTCACGCCTGGTTGGAGCACCTGCCTCTGGGGCAGATCTCCAACTAGGATGACCTGGTCCAAGCCTTCGCCGGAAATTTCTAGGGCACGTATGTGCGCCCTGGGAATTCCTGGGACCTCCGAAGCTGCCGACAGCAGCCGGGAGAGTCTCTTCGGGACTACATCCGGCGATTCTCGAAGCAGCGCACCGAGCTGCCCAACATCACCGACTCAGATGTCATCGACGCGTTCCTTGCCGGCACCACCTGCCACGACCTGGTGAGCAAGTTGGGTCGCAAGACCCCCACCAGGGCGAGCGAGCTGATGGATATCGCCACCAAGTTCGCCTCTGGCCAGGAGGCGGTCGAGGCTATCTTTCGAAAGGACAAGCAGCCCCAGGGCCGCCCGTCGGAAGATGCTCCCGAGGCGTCTACTCCGTGCGGCGCCAAGAAGAAAGGCAAGAAGAAGTCGCAAGCGAAACGCGACGCCGACGACGCGGACCTTGTCGCCACCGCCGAGTACAAGAACCCTCGGAAGCCCCCCGGAGGTGCCAACCTCTTCGACAAAATGCTCAAGGAGCCGTGCCCATATCATCAGGGGCCCGTCAAGCACACCCTTGAGGAGTGCGTCATGCTTCGGCGCCACTTCCACAGGGCCGGGCCACCCGCGGAGGGTGGCAGGGCCCGCGACGACGACAAGAAGGAAGATCACCAAGCAGGAGAGTTCCCCGAGGTCCGCGACTGCTTCATGATCTACGGTGGGCAAGCGACGGATGCCTCGGCTCGGCACCGCTAGCAAGAGCGCCGGGAGGTCTGTTCGGTGAAGGTGGCGGCGCCAGTCTACCTAGACTGGCCCGACAAGCCCATCACTTTCGACCAAGCCGACCACCCCGACCATGTGCCGAGCCCGGGGAAATACCCGCTCGTCGTCGACCCCGTCATCGGCGACGTCAAGCTCACCAAGGTCCTCATGGACGGAGGCAGCAGCCTCAACATCATCTACGCCGAGACCCTCGGGCTCCTGCGTGTCGATCTGTCCTCTGTCCGGGCAGGCGCTGTGCCCTTCCATGGGATCATTCCCGGGAAGCGCGTCCAGCCCCTCGGACAACTCGACTTTCCCGTCTGCTTCGGAACACCCTCCAACTTCCGAAGGGAGACTCTGACGTTCGAGGTGGTCAGGTTCCGAGGAACCTACCACGCGGTGCTGGGGAGGCCATGCTACGCGAAGTTCATGGCCGTCCCCAACTACACCTACCTGAAGCTCAAGATGCCGGGCCCCAACGGGGTCATCACCGTCGGCCCCACGTACAAACACGCGTTCGAATGCGACGTGGAGTGCGTGGAGTACGCCGAGGCCCTCGCCGAGTCCGAGGCCCTCATCGCCGACCTGGAAATCCTCTCCAAAGAGGTGCCAGACGTGAAGCGTCATGCCGGCAACTTCGAGCCAGTGGAGACGGCTAAGACCGTCCCCCTCGACCCCAGTGGCGACGCCTCTAAGCAGATCCGGATCGGTTCCGAGCTCGACCCCAAGTAAGAAGCAGTGCTCGTCAACTTTCTCCGCGCGAACGCCGACGTTTTCGCGTGGAGTCCCCCGGGCATGCCCGGCGTACCGAGGGATGTCGCCGAGCACTCGCCGGATATCGGGCAGGAGCCCGACCCGTCAAATGGCCTCTGCGCGGATGACACCCGGGGGCTGCGCACACCCCCGGGAAAGACCGCTTGTCATCGCCGACGTTCTGGAGCGCGGAACGCACAAGCTGGCCGGCGGTCAAGGCGGGGTCTACAGCAACGCTTGGAACGTCCGACAGCTACGTCGCTTCTACCCTTAAGACGTTTTCAAGCTGTTCGTACACCTCGCTCCCGCACAAGTCTCAGTCATCGAGGAAGGGTCGGCCTCGCCTCGGCAGAATCCGACCCTCCCTCGGGGGCTAAAAAGGGGGAACCTCTCTGCGTCAAGACTGGGTGTACCTCTCCGCATCCAAAATTTTCGATCAAAAAGGCTTTTTGCGTTCTCCCGGCTATATCAGAAGCAGGGCCCTAAGGAGCAAACGTGGGTGCATGTAAGTGGCAAGGCCGACTGAGCCGAGGGATTCCTATGCCTCCGGGTTAAGGACACCTTCACTCGTCACCCGCCACGAAAAATGACCCCTACTCGGGAAGCCACCCTGTTATTGACGAACAAAGTCGGACACGCAAAATAAAAGGAAGAGTACGACTTCATGCAATAGAAGAAAAGTGTTTAGGCCTCGGCGGCCACAGGAGGACGCGCGCACATCCAACAGAAACTGATCCAACAAGAGTCAGGCGTCGCCTTGGGAAGGAGCCGCGCCTTCAGCTCCGTCTCCGCCTTCGGTGAGGTCCATCTCGGCTTCCGGCGGCGGCGCAGGGGGGAGGATTTCCGCCTCAAAGGTGGTCGCCAGCACTGCACTCGGACCTGCGGCGACCGCGTCGAGCCGCTGGACTTCCGCCAGGGCAGCTTCGTCTTCGTCAGGAAGACAATACCCCTCGCTAACCCGCTCCAGGTCCACAACGTAGTGGGAAGCAAGCACGGCGAAGGCCCGCCTGACGCCGTGGTGGAGCACCTCGCGGAGCCTGCCGCGCGCGTGATCACCCAAGGCTTGAAGGCGGCTTTGAGGGGAGCTTCCTGAGGGGACGTCGCCGGAGCCAAGGATCCGATAAACGTCCGAGATGGCTTCGGACATGGCCGTGAGGTCGGCTTCCCTCTGCTCGGCCACCCCGGCAAGCGCCTCGGCAAGCGCCTTGGCGGACTCATCAAGGGTGGACTCGAGCTCTGCGAACAACCAGAAGAAAAAACCTCAAACACAAGCAGAGGAAACAAACAAGAACAAGAACCAAGGATGGTCAAGGCATACCCTCGGCTCGGGCACGCTGCTCCGAGGTCGCGGCCTGGGCCGCGGCTAAGTCGGCCGCGAGGGCGTCGGCCCAGCTTTTGGCCTCGACAGCCCGGCCCCGAAATCGGTCCCGCTCCTCGACGACCTGGACAAGCTCCGACCGCTGCTGTTGCACCTCTGCGCGCGCCGCGGCCACCTCCGTGCGTGCCGCTGCCGCCTCGGCTCTCAGGTCAGTGCAGAGCAACTGGAGGTCCGCTACCTCGGCACCCTGCTGAGAAAGGCATGCAGTGGCCCTGGCAAGCGAGGTCCTCAGGGACCGCAGCGAGCCCCAGACATCGACTTCGCGGCAGATGAACGACGACTTGGCGGCGCTCCGACCCGACAGATCCTGAGGGAAGGAAACGGGGCGTCACAAAGAACGCCTCGGTCACAGAAGAAAAACAAAGGTATGCCCGAAACCGTTACCTGGAGGATTTTGGGGACGTCCCCACAGAAAACCTCCAGCAACGACCGGAGCGACCCCACCGTTGCTTCGGCACGCTCGCGGAGCTCGTCCCAGGACTGGTCCTCCCGTTCATCGTCGAGAACGAAGACGGGGTCCGAGGCCTCACGGGTCCGGAACCGGAGCAACTGGCGCCGGACCTCGGGGCTCCGCCGCACAGCGACGAGGCCGCCGCCCGGCAGGACGAATCGTGCCTCCCCGCCCGCCTCTTCTGAGGCACCGGGCGCCGACATATCAGCCGTCTCGGCGTCGGCAGCAACCGGTCGCTCCTCGACCGGGACGGCGGCGACTTCGGTAGCGACAGGCGCCGGCATGGCCGGCACGACCGGTGGGCTCAGGACCACGTCGGCGTCAGCCGCCTCTCCTATCACAATGGCCGCCTCGGCAGAGGAGCCGGCCTCGGGAACCTGCTCCACGGCGACCGGCGCCGTCTGAGCCCCCTGAGGTGGAACGCCGTGCGAGAGGGTCGGTTGAACGGCAAGGCCTGAAGCGGCGCTGGCCGTACAAGCCGGCATCGTCTTAAGTGCCTTCCGGGGTGCCAGGTCGGTCAGGCCATGGCTTCGCTTGCTGAGGAGAAAAGAAAAATCACGGCCGAAACCTATGAATGGAAAGCCAGGACGAAGACATTCCGAGATACTTACCCGCTCCGGGCCATGATCCACCGTGCCTGGGGGGAAGTCTCTTGGATCCCAGCCCCCGGAACCGCCGCCGAGGCCCGCTTCGCTGGCAACTTCGGCACCGCCCTCGCTTCGGACGCCCGGGGGGCAGATTGCCCAGGCACTGTAACGGTGGCCCGAGGGCCGCCTCTCTGCGCTGCCGGCGCGAGCGGCGGCACCCGGGGAGCAGACGCCCTGGCCTGGTCCTCCGGGGTCACCTTGACTCCTCCAGCCGGGGTGTCAGGAGCCCTCTCGGGTTGCCCTTGCCCCTCAGGCCGGGACCCTGACGCCCCGACTCCGGGGACTGACGGCGTCAGCCCGCTCGGGGGCTGGTTCGACGGCTCCTGGCCAGACCCCAAGCCGGGGCTGAGGCCAAGGCGGGCGGCCACGTCGTCCTCCTCGTCATCATCTTCATCATCGTCGTCGTTGGGCGTTTCCGGCGACGGCTCCCTCGGGAGCCCCTCCCTCTCCTGCTGGCGACGGCGCTTTTCCAAGGCGTCTCGAGCCCGCCTCCGCTCGCGGGCCCGGGCCTTCTCCGCGTCCTTCTTCTTCTTCCTCTCCTCCGCGGCGACCCGCCGCACTGCTCGGGCCACCACGTCCTACGGGACCCGAGGCAGGGAAGGCTTGTGCCACCCCACCTCCTGAAGAGGAGGGGAAAAACCTCAATCGTAAGAACCCCGAGCGACCAGATGTATGAAGAAGGAAGAAGCGGACACTTACCAGAGTCACGCACCCCTGGTCGGGGCGCATCAAAGGCTGGGAGAAAGCGTGGGAGTCCGGCTTTCCCAACGCAACGGACACCCGCCATCTGAGGGCGTCAAAGGGAAGAGGATCAGGGGACATCCGCGAGCCCTCCCAGTCGGCCTCCAGGGTCATCTCCCAAAGCGACAGCCGCCGCTCCGCCAAGGGAAGCACCCTCCGACGGTGGATGGCGGCAACCACTCCCGCAGCGGTGAGTCCCCCTTCCCGCAACGCCTCCAAGGCCTGGAGGAGTGGCTCGAGGTTCTTCTGCCTTTCGTGCGGGGTCCCGTGGCGCCAGGCATCGGTGGCAGCGGTGACTACTCGCTGGGAGAACGGCGGGAGCAACTCGCCGTCGTTCCGGAGGTAGAACCACCGGCGCTGCCACTCCTTGTTCGAGGACGCGAGGGTGGCAGGAATATACAGCGACGCCCGCGACTGCCTCAGCAGAAGGGTACAGCCGCCGGCCCGCACCGCTGCACGGACTTTCCTCTCCCCCGTCGGCGAGGCGAAAAGCTCCGCGCAAAAGAAATGGGTCCACAAATCCCAATGGGGGGTGATCCCCAAGTACCCCTCACACACCGCAACGAAGATGGCGGCCTGCGAGATGGAGTTAGGGGTGAGGTTATGCAACTCCACCCCATAGTGGTACAGGATCGCCCGCATGAAGCGGCCCGCCGGCACGCCGAATCCCCGCTCGTGGAAGGAGACAAAGCTCACAATGTACCCCGGCGGTGGGGACGGAGCGGCTCCACCCGCGGGAGGAATCCATTCCGGTCGCTGCTTATCGGTGAGGGGACGGAGCAAACCCTCGCCGACCAGATCTTCCAGGTCGCTCGCCGTCACCGTGGAAAGGGGCCATGGATCGCGCGGCGGAATGATGGTCACCCGCTCAGCCATCATCGAGCTAAAAGGGATGGCGGCGCGAAGGGCAGGAAGGGCGGTTCTCTCTTCTCTGGCTAGATCTCTCGGGTTGCAAAAACCTAAGAGGCAGGCAGGAAGCGGAGCAAAGAACCGTCACCGGACCCTCTCCTGGGTATACAAAGACCAAGGCGAGGATGGTTCCAACGTTCCGCCCGGACCGGTGAGAGCACCTAGAGGGGGGGTGAATAGGTGATCCTGTAAAACTTAAACTTATAGCCACAAAAACTTGTCAAGTGTTAGCACAGTTAATGCCAAGTGGCTAGAGAGAAGATCTTGCACAATACGATAACCACAAAGAGTTCAACACAGAGAGGACACAGTGGTTTATCCCGTGGTTCGGCCAAGTACAAAACTTGCCTACTCCACGTTGTGCCGTCCCAACGGACGAGAGTTGCACTCAACTCCTCTCAAGTGATCCAATGATCAACTTGAATACCACAGTGTTTTGCTTTGCTTATCTTTATCCCACTTGCGAGGAATCTCCACAAATTGGAGTCTCTCGCCCTTACACTTAAAGTTCACAAAGAAGCACGGAGTAAGGGAGCGAAGCAACACACACAAATCCACAGCAAAATGCGCACACACACGGCCAAGAATCGAGCTCAAAAGACTATCTCTAAGTTCTCACTAGAACGGAGCTCGAATCACTGAGAATGACAAACGAATGCGCAAAGACTGAGTGTGGATGATCAAGAATGCTCTAAGGTTGCTTAGTGTCTTCCTCCATGCGCCTAGGGGTCCCTTTTATAGCCCCAAGGCAGCTAGGAGCCGTTGAGAACAAATCTGGAAGACCATCCTTGCCTTCTGTCGACGGGCGCACCGGACAGTCCGGTGCACACCGGACACTGTCCGGTGCCCGATTTCCTTCCTTAAACAGCGCAGTCGACCGTTGCAGATCTGGGAGCCGTTGGCGCACCGGACATGTCCGGTGCACACCGGACAGTCCGGTGCCCCCTTCCGACCGTTGGCTCGGCCACGTGTCCCGCGTAGATCGCGCGGCCGACCGTTGGCCCGGCCGACCGTTGGCTCACCGGACAGTCCGGTGCACACCGGACAGTCCGGTGCACACCGGACAGTCCGGTGAATTTTAGCCGTACGTCGTCGGCGAATTCCCGAGAGCAGCCACTTCGCTCGAGGCAACTTGGCGCACCGGACACTGTCCGGTGCACCACCGGACACTGTCCGGTGCACCACCGGACAGTCCGGTGCCCCAGACCGAAACAGCCTCTTGGCTGTACATAGCCAACTCTCCTCTTTTCTTCTTCTTCCTGTTTCTGATACTTAGACAAGTATATTAGTACACAAAACCAATGTACTAAGACATAGAAACATACCTTTGCTCTTGATTTGCACTTTGTCCATTCATGGGCATAGATTCACATTTAAGCACTTGTGTTGGCACTTAATCACCAAAATACTTAGAAATGGCCCAAGGGCACATTTCCCTTTCAATCTCCCCCTTTTTGGTGATTTATGCCAAAACAACATAAAGCAACTAGAACAAGTGCAATATCACTTCAAATAAAAACTCAAATTTATTTTGATTCAATTTGGCATATATGGATCATCCTTTGCCACCACTTGGTTTGTTTTTGCAAATCAAACTCAAAATCCTATCTCTAAGTCAAATCCACTTGTAGAGACATAAAGAGAGGTTTTCCAAAGAAAATTGATTCAAGATTCCAAAAACTCCCCCTTTTTCCCATAATCAACACTTCTCCCCACAAGAGGCCAACTTTTGACAAACAATGCAAGAGTTTTGAGAAACCAAAAGCTCTATCCTACTATTTTCAAAGTTTCTCAAGTGGTAGCTGATCCATTTATTGCTTTGGCCTTTATTTTCTCCCCCTTTGGCATCAAGCACCAAAACAGGATCAATCTTGGCCCTTTAACCCCATTGCCTCACCAAAATCTTCAATTAAGAGCAAATAGGCAATAAGAGTTAAAAGATGAACTTGGAGAAGTTACTCTTTTCATCGGAGTGCAGTGGAAGTCTTTCATGGTCCAAGTCCACCTTTTCCCTTTCAATCCTCCTTCGAGACTGACTTATCAAACTCGAACACATGGTTAGTCTCAAAGGGTCAAGTTGTAACACATCTCCCCCTTAACATGTGCATCACTTTGCAATGGACTTGTGAGGTCCAGGGAGTGTTTGTACAACTTGAGCACCACAATTAGCAACAAAATGCAGAAAGGAACATGATCATAAGGCATAAATACATGTATGCTACAATTCAATCCAAGTTCCGCGAATCTAAGACATTTAGCTCACTACGCAACCTGCAAAAGGTCTTCTCATCTAGAGGCTTGGTAAAGATATCGGCTAGCTGGTTCTCGGTGCTAACATGAAACACTTCGATATCTCCCTTTTGCTGGTGGTCTCTCAAAAAGTGATGCCGGATGTCAATGTGCTTTGTGCGGCTGTGTTCAACAGGATTCTCCGCCATGCGGATAGCACTCTCATTATCACATAGGAGTGGGACTTTGCTCAGATTGTAGCCAAAGTCCCTGAGGGTTTGCCTCATCCAAAGTAGTTGCGCGCAACACTGTCCTGCGGCAACGTACTCGGCCTCAGCGGTGGATAGGGCAACGGAAGTTTGTTTCTTAGAGTTCCACGACACCAGGGACCTTCCTAAGAATTGGCACGTCCCCGATGTACTCTTCCTATCGACCTTACATCCAGCATAGTCGGAATCTGAGTATCCAACCAAGTCAAAGGTAGACCCCTTTGGATACCAGAGCCCGAAGCAAGGCGTAGCAACCAAATATCTAAGAATTCGCTTCACTGCCACTAAGTGACACTCCTTAGGTTCGGATTGAAATCTAGCACACATGCATACGCTAAGCATAATATCCGGTCTACTAGCACATAAATAAAGTAAAGACCCTATCATTGACCGGTATGCTTTTTGATCAACGGACTTACCTCCTTTGTTGAGGTCGGTGTGTCCGTCGGTCCCCATCGGAGTCTTTGCGGGCTTGGCGTCCTTCATCCCAAACCGCTTTAGCAGATCTTGCGTGTACTTCGTTTGGGAGATGAAGGTGCCGTCCTTGAGTTGCTTCAGTTGGAACCCAAGGAAGTAGTTCAACTCGCCCATCATTGACATCTCGAATTTCTGCGTCATCACCCTGCTAAACTCCTCACAAGACTTTTGGTTAGTAGAACCAAATATTATGTCATCGACATAAATTTGGCACACAAACAAATCACCATCACATGTCTTAGTGAACAGAGTTGGATCGGCTTTCCCAACCTTGAAAGCATTAGCAAGTAAAAAGTCTCTAAGGCATTCATACCATGCTCTTGGGGCTTGCTTAAGTCCATAGAGCGCCTTAGAGAGCTTACACACGTGGTCGGGGTACCATTCATCCTCGAAGCCAGGGGGTTGCTCTACGTACACCTCCTCCTTGATTGGCCCGTTGAGGAAAGCGCTCTTCACATCCATTTGGTACAACCTGAAAGAATGGTGAGCGGCATATGCTAGCAAGATACGAATTGATTCTAGCCTAGCCACAGGAGCAAAAGTCTCCTCGAAATCCAAACCTGCGACTTGGGCATAACCTTTTGCCACAAGTCGAGCCTTGTTCCTCGTCACCACCCCGTGCTCGTCCTGTTTGTTGCGGAACACCCACTTGGTTCCCACAACATTTTGCTTCGGACGAGGCACCAGTGTCCAAACTTCATTGCGCTTGAAGTTGTTGAGCTCCTCCTGCATGGCCAACACCCAGTCCGGATCTAGCAAGGCCTCCTCTACCCTGAAAGGCTCAATAGAAGAGACAAAGGAGTAATGCTCACAAAAATTAACTAATCGAGATCGAGTAGTTACTCCCTTGCTAATATCACCCAGAATTTGGTCGACGGGATGATCCCTTTGAATCATCGCTCGAACTTGGGTTGGAGGTGCCGGTTGTGCTTCTTCCTCCATCACATGATCATCTTGTGCTCCCCCTTGATCACATGCCTCCTTTTGATGAACCTGTTCATCGTCTTGAGGTGGGGGATGCACCATTGTTGAGGAAGAAGGTTGATCTCGTTTATCTTGTTCCTGTGGCCGCACTTCTCCAATCGCCATAGTTCGTATAGCGGCCGTCGGAACATCTTTTTCATCTACATCATCACAATCAACAACTTGCTCTTTTGGAGAGCCATTAGTCTCATCAAATACAACGTCACTAGAGACTTCAACCAAACCCGATGATTTGTTGAAGACTCTATACACCTTTGTATTTGAGTCATAACCTAACAAAAACCCTTCTACAGCTTTGGGAGCAAATTTAGAATTTCTACCCTTCTTCACTAGAATGTAGCACTTACTCCCAAATACACGAAAGTAAGATACATTGGGTTTGTTACCGGTTAGTAGCTCATACGAAGTCTTCTTGAGGAGACGATGAAGGTAGACCCTGTTGATGGCGTGGCAAGCCGTGTTCACGGCTTCCGACCAGAAACTCTCGGGGGTCTTGAATTCTCCAAGCATCGTCCTCGCCATATCGATTAGCGTCCTGTTCTTCCTCTCTACCACACCATTTTGCTGTGGTGTGTAGGGAGCGGAGAACTCGTGCTTGATCCCTTCCTCCTCAAGGAACTCCTCCACTTGAAGGTTCTTGAACTCGGACCCATTGTCGCTTCTTATCTTTTTCACCTTGAGCTCAAACTCATTCTGAGCTCTCCTGAGGAAGCGCTTGAGGGTCCCTTGGATTTAAGACTTATCCTGCAAAAAGAACACCCAAGTGAAGCGGGAAAAGTCATCAACAATAACTAGACCATACTTACTCCCTCCTATGCTCAGATAGGCGACAGGTCCGAAGAGGTCCATATGCAGCAGCTCCAGGGGTCTTGAAGTGGTCATCACATTCTTGCTGTGATGCGCTCCTCCCACTTGTTTACCTGCTTGACAAGCTGCACAAGGTCTATCTTTTTCGAATTGCACGTTAGTCAAACCTATCACGTGTTCTCCCTTTAGAAGCTTGTGAAGGTTCTTCATCCCCACATGTGCTAAGCGGCGATGCCACAGCCAGCCCATGCAAGTCTTAGCTATTAAGCATGCATCTAGACCGGCCTCTTCTTTTGCAAAATCAACTAAATAAAGTTTGCCGTCTAATACACCCTTAAAAGCTAGTGAACCATCACTTCTTCTAAAGACGGACACATCTATATTTGTAAATAGACAGTTATACCCCATGTTGCATAATTGACTAACAGATAGCAAATTATATCCAAGAGACTCTACTAAAAACACATTAGATATGGAGTGTTCATTAGAAATTGCAATTTTACCTAACCCTTTTACCTTGCCTTGATTCCCATCACCGAATATAATTGAATCTTGGGAATCTTTATTCTTGACGTAGGAGGTGAACATCTTCTTCTCCCCCGTCATATGGTTTGTGCATCCGCTATCAATAATCCAGCTTGAACCCCCGGATGCATAAACCTGCAAGGCAAATTTAGGCTTGGGACTTAGGTACCCAACTCTTGTTGGGTCCTACAAGGTTAATCACAATTTCCTTAGGGACCCAAATGCAAGTTTTATCACCCTTGCATTTTGCCCCTAACTTTCTAGCAATTACCTTTCTATCCTTTCTACAAATTGCAAAGGAAGCATTCAAAGCATGATATATTGTAGAAGGCTCATTAACTTTCCTAGGAATATTAACAACATCTCTTCTAGGCATATTATGAACAACATTCCTTCTACCAACATTTCTATTATGCACATATGAAGAACTAGAAGCAAACATAGCATGAGAAGAATCATCGTAAGCATTATAACTCCTATAAGCATTTCTAGTTTGTCTCCTATCATGATACAAAAAGGCATAGTTCTTTTTAGCACTAGTAGCCATAGGGGCCTTCCCTTTCTCCTTAGCGGGAATGGGAGCCTTATGGCTTGTTAAGTTCTTGGCTTCCCTCTTGAAGCCAAGTCCATCCTTAATTGAGGGGTGTCTACCGATCGTGTAGGCATCCCTTGCAAATTTTAGTTTATCAAATTCATTCTTGCTAGTCTTAAGTTGGGCATTAAGACTAGCCAATTCCTCAGTTAATTTGGAAATTGAAACTAAATGATCACTACAAGCATCAACATCGAAATCTTTACACCTAGTGCAAATCTCAACATGTTCTACACAAGAATTAGATTTACTAGCTACTTCTAGTTTAGCATTTAAGTCATCATTAACACTCTTTAAAGTAGCAATGGTTTCATGACACGAAGATAGTTCACTAGAAAGCACTTCATTTCTTTTAACTTCTAAAGCATAAGATTTTTGAGCTTCTACAAATTTATCATGTTCTTCATACAACAAATCCTCTTGCTTTTCTAAAAGTATATTCCTATCATTCAAGGCATCAATCAATTCATTAATTTTGTCTACCTTGGTTCTATCTAATCCCTTGAATAAGCATGAGTAATCTATCTCATCATCATCACTAGACTCATCCTCACTTGAAGAAGCATAAGTACTAGTATTATGAGTGCTTACTTTCTTCTCCCTTGCCATGAGGCAAGTGTGACGCTCGTTGGGAAAGAGGGATGTCTTGTTGAAGGCGGTGGCGGCGAGTCCTTCATTGTCGGAGTCGGATGAAGAGCAGTCCGAATCCCACTCCTTGCCCAGATGAGCCTCGCCCTTTGCCTTCTTATAGTGCTTCTTTTTCTCCCTCTTGTTCCCTTGATCCTGATCACTATCATTGTCGGGACAGTTAGCAATAAAATGACCAAGCTTACCGCATTTGAAGCATGAGCGCTTCCCCTTGGCTTTGGTCTTGCTTGGCTGTCCCTTGCGACCTTTAAGCACTGTCTTGAATCTTTTGATGATGAGAGCCATCTCTTCATCATTAAGTCCGGCCGCCTCAAACTGTGCCACCTTCTAGGTAGCGCCTCCTTGCTTCGTGTTGCTTTGAGAGCAAGGGGTTGCGGCTCGTTGATCGGACCATTCAAGGCGTCGTCCACGTACCTTGCCTCCTTAATCATCATTCGCCCACTAACGAATTTCCCAAGAACTTCTTCGGGCGACATCTTGGTGTACCTGGGATTTTCACGTATATTGTTCACCAAATGAGGATCAAGAACGGTAAATGACCTTAGCATTAGGCGGACGACGTCGTGGTCCGTCCATCGCGTGCTCCCGTAGCTCCTTATTTTGTTGATAAGGGTCTTGAGCCGGTTGTATGTTTGCGTCGGCTCCTCCCCCCTTATCATCGCGAACCGTCCAAGTTCACCTTCCACCAACTCCATTTTGGTGAGCAAGGTGACGTCGTTTCCCTCATGAGAGATCTTGAGGGTGTCCCAGATCTGCTTGGCATTGTCCAAGCCGCTCACCTTGTGATACTCGTCCCTGCACAAAGAGGCTAGCAATACAGTAGTAGCTTGTGCATTTCTATGAATCTGTTCATTAATAAACATAGGGCTATCCGAGCTATCAAATTTCATTCCACTTTCCACAATCTCCCAAATGCTTGGATGGAGAGAAAACAGGTGAGTACGCATTTTGTGGCTCCAAAATCCGTAATCCTCTCCATCAAAGTGAGGGGGCTTGCCAAGTGGAATGGGAAGCAATTGAGCATTTGAACTATGCGGGATGCGCGAATAATCGAAAGAAAAGTTTGAGTTAACCGTCTTTCGTCTATCGTAGTCGTCGTCGTCCTTTTGGGAGGAGGAAGATTCGTCGCTGTCGTAGTAGATAATTTCCTTGATACGCCTTGTCTTCTTCTTCCTCCCATCTTTTCTTTTGTGGCCCAAGCCCGAGTCGTTGGACTTGTCATCCCTTGGCTCGTTGACGAAGGACTCCTTTTCCTTGTCGTTGATCACCATCCCCTTGCCTTTAGGATCCATCTCTTCGGGCGGTTAGTCCCTTTCTTGAAGAGAACGGCTCTGATACCAATTGAGAGCACCTAGAGGGGGGGGGGTGAATAGGTGATCCTGTAAAACTTAAACTTATAGCCACAAAAACTTGTCAAGTGTTAGCACAGTTAATGCCAAGTGGCTAGAGAGAAGATCTTGCACAATACGATATCCACAAAGAGTTCAACACAGAGAGGACACGGTGGTTTATCCCGTGGTTCGGCCAAGTACAAAACTTGCCTACTCCACGTTGTGGCGTCCCAACGGACGAGAGTTGCACTCAACTCCTCTCAAGTGATCCAATGATCAACTTGAATACCACAGTGTTTTGCTTTGCTTATCTTTATCCCACTTGCGAGGAATCTCCACAAATTGGAGTCTCTCGCCCTTACACTTAAAGTTCACAAAGAAGCACGGAGTAAGGGAGGGAAGCAACACACACAAATCCACAGCAAAATGCGCACACACACGGCCAAGAATCGAGCTCAAAAGACTATCTCAAAGTTCTCACTAGAACGGAGCTCGAATCACTGAGAATGACAAACGAATGCGCAAAGACTGAGTGTGGATGATCAAGAATGCTCTAAGGTTGCTTAGTGTCTTCCTCCATGCGCCGAGGGGTCCCTTTTATAGCCCCAAGGCAGCTAGGAGCCGTTGAGAACAAATCTGGAAGACCATCCTTGCCTTATGTCGACGGGCGCACCGGACAGTCCGGTGCACACCGGACACTGTCCGGTGCCCGATTTCCTTCCTTAAACAGCGCAGTCGACCGTTGCAGATCTGGGAGCCGTTGGCGCACCGGACATGTCCGGTGCACACCGGACAGTCCGGTGCCCCCTTCCGACCGTTGGCTCGGCCACGTGTCCCGCGCAGATCGCGCGGCCGACCGTTGGCCCGGCCGACCGTTGGCTCACCGGACAGTCCGGTGCACACCGGACAGTCCGGTGAATTTTAGCCGTACGTCGTCGGCGAATTCCCGAGAGCAGCCACTTCGCTCGAGGCAACTTGGCGCACCGGACACTGTCCGGTGCACCACCGGACAGTCCGGTGCCCCAGACCGAAACAGCCTCTTGGCTGTACACAGCCAACTCTCCTCTTTTCTTCTTCTTCCTATTTCTGATACTTAGACAAGTATATTAGTACACAAAACCAATGTACTAAGACATAGAAACATACCTTTGCTCTTGATTTGCACTTTGTCCATTCATGGGCATAGATTCACATTTAAGCACTTGTGTTGGCACTTAATCACCAAAATACTTAGAAATGGCCCAAGGGCACATTTCCCTTTCAACCGGACGCGGGATTCAAAAACGCGAAGCGAAACAGCCATTCCTCGAACGGCTCGCGCACGCGCAACGGCCGCCCCGCCAACTACTCGCCCTGTCGCATTAACTCTGTGGCTGGACAGGCGGCGCTTCTGGCAGGAGCAGCGGGCGACGCTTCGCCTTCACCAAAACAACCGTGCCAAAAAAGGTACGCCGCGTCGTTCGGTTTCGTATCCTTTTCCCTTTTTCCTCTTTCTCTATCTCTTGCGACAGGGACCGGGGAAGGGGGATACTCCGAAAGGGATCCTTCCTCATGAAGGAACCAGGCTCCGAGCCTCCTTACTGATCAGGGGTTCGAAGGCTGGCCCCCCGAAGGGTTCAACAGCCGCCTCAGATCGCGTGGGCCCTACACCCACTACTGGTCAGAGGTTCGAAGGCCGGCCCCCCGAAGGGTTCCACGGCCGCCTCAGGCTACTCAAGCTCCGCGCCCATTACTGATCAGGGGTTCGAAGGCTGGCCCCCGAATGGTTCACAGCCGCCTCAGACGCCGAGCGAGGGATGACCAAGGGTACGTTCGATACATAACCAAGGCTCGGGCTGCGCTCCCGAGGTACCCTAGGACATTTCCGAGACCAGCGGGAGCGATCTTGCAACGGAATCCCATCGGAGGGAGGCATCGAGCCCTCGGACCCCGTCGCCAGGGGACCGGGTCCGGCAGATCACCCACAGGTACTTTTGGGCGTGTCTCTGGGCCCCTAGCCGACCCCTAACGAACGGGGCACGGACGTCCACTCGGATTACCCGCTTGCAGCTCACCGGAGACACCATGTTCGGCGCCCATCGAGGGTAACATGGCGCTCTCCCCCCCTCCTCCTTGCGGAAAGGCGACGCAGGGGCGTATGTAAAAAAGCCGAGTTTGTCCCTGATCGCCCTCTTGCCCTGTGCAGAGGCTCGGGGGCTGCTCTCGCAAACCCGGCTCCGGCCAAACCGTTGACAGCGTCAACATACCAGCCCAAGAACTTGGGCCCCGACCGTACACCCGGGCTACGGCCAGCTCGCATGAGGGAACAACCAGACCAGCCGAAGCATTACGCAAGGCATTAAGACCTCGAAGGAGTGAAACCACTCCTCCAAGGCCTCGGGGGCTATACCCGGCGGGTGCGCTCGCGCGCACCCATCGGAACAAAATGCAACCGAGAAAGGCTGGTCCCCTTGCAAAAAAGTGCGACGAAAGCCTCCAAGCGAGTGCAAACACTCCCTTCGAGGCTCGGGGGCTACTGTCGGGGACCATAATTAGGGGTACCCTCAAGACTCCTAATTCTCAGCTGGTAACCCCCATCAGCATAAAGCTGCAAAGGCCTGATGGGTGCGATTAAGTCAGGGATCAGTCCATTCGAGCGACTCGATCACGCCTCCCCCGAGCCTAGCCTCGGACAAGGGCAGCCGACCCCGGAGGATTTCCGTCTCGCCCGAGGCCCCCCTCCAACGGCGGACACATCTTCGGCTCGCCCGAGGCCCTGCCTTCGCTAAGAAGCAACCCTGACTAAATCGCCGCACCGACCGACCAAATCGCAGGAGCATTTAACGCAAAGGTGGCCTGACACCTTTATCCTGACGCGCGCCCTCCGGCAGAGCCGAAGTGACCGCCGTCACTTCGCCGCTCCACTGACCGGTCTGACAGAAGGACAGCGCCGCCTGCGCCACTCCGACTGCAGCGCCACTTGACAGAGTGATGCTGACAGGAAGCCAGGCCCTGCCAAAGGCACCATAGGAAGCTCCGCCCGACCCAGGGCTCGGACTCGGGCTCAGCCCCGGAAGACGGCGAACTCCGCTCCGCCCGACCCAGGGCTCGGACTCGGGCTCAACCCCAGAAGACGGCGAACTCCGCTCCGCCCGACCCAGGGCTCGGACTCGGGCTAAGACCCGGAAGACGACGAACTCCGCTTCGCCCGACCCCAGGGCTCGGACTCGGGCTCAGCCCCGGAAGACGGCGAACTCCGCTCCGCCCGACCCAGGGCTCGGACTCGGGCTCAGTCCCGGAAGACGACGACTCCACTCCACCCGACCCAGGGCTCGGACTCGGGCTAAGACCCGGAAGACGACGAACTCCGCTTCGCCCGACCCCAGGGCTCGGGCTCGGGCTCAGCCCCAGAAGACGACGAACTCCGCTTCGCCCGACCCTAGGGCTCGGACACCGCCCTGGCCTCTGCCGACGACCTCCGCCTCGCCCGACCCAGGGGCTCGGACTCGGCCTCGGCCATGGAAGACAGACTCGACCTCGGCTTCGGAGGAGCCTCCACGTCACCCAACCTAGGGCGCAGGCCAGCCACATCAACAGGAAGCGCCATCATCACCCTACCCCGAGCTGACTCGGGTCACAGAGAACAAGACCGGTGTCCCATCTGGCTGTCTCCACCAGATAGGCAATAATGGCGCCCCGCATGCCCTGTGACGACGGCGGCTCTCAGCTCTCTTACGGAAGCAGGAGGGCGTCAGCAAGGACACAACCGCTCCGACAGCTGTCCCTCCGCCAGGCTCCGCCGCTCCTCCGACGGCCACGACATCACACTAGTTGGGTTCCAAGATCTCTCCGGCTGCCACATTGGCATGTACTCAGGGCACTAGCTCTCCCTCGCTAGACACGTAGCACTCTGCTACACCCCTATTGTACACCTGGATCCTCTCCTTGCGCCTATAAAAGGAAGGACCAGGGCCCTCTTAGAGAGGGTTGGCCGCGCGGGACGAGGACGGGACAGGCGCTCTCTTGGGGCCGCTCGCTTCTCTCACCCACGTGGACGCTTGTAACCCCCTACTGCAAGCGCACCCGACCTGGGCGCGGGACGAACACGAAGGCCGCGGGATTCCCACCTCTCTCACGCCGGTCTCCGGCCGCCTCGCTCCTTTCCCCCCTTCGCGCTCGCCCACGCGCTCGACCCATCTGGGCTGGGGCACGCGGCACTCACTCGTCGGCCTGAGGGACCCCCCGGTCTCAAAACGCCGACACATTCTTTCATCCATTCTCCGGGCCATCTCTTCCGAAAGGTTGGCACGGGACAACTTGACCCAGAGCGAGCACCGAAGCTGTAGCAACCAAAGTTGTTGTGATATTGCTCTTTACCCCAGGGCTTCGTTTCATATAATAATTCATGTATATTGCAAAAGCTTTTCGCATT
This sequence comes from Zea mays, assembly GCF_902167145.1. Taxonomy (NCBI): domain Eukaryota; kingdom Viridiplantae; phylum Streptophyta; class Magnoliopsida; order Poales; family Poaceae; genus Zea; species Zea mays. Next base: position 154,774,820 of record NC_050102.1, read on the forward strand.
TGGCTCTAGGCCCTGGCTCTTCACAGCCCAGACGAAGATTCCCATTCTCATTATTGCTTCAGGGGTAAGTTGATGAAGGTAAACTTGATATGTTTTCAGAACTTCTACCACGAACCTGCTTATAGGGAATCGTAACCCAGCTTTTAAAAAGCTTCGGAAGATAACGACTTCATTATCTTCGGGAGTCGGCACAGTCCTCTCTCCATCATCCGCCCTCACGATGGATATATCTCGAAAATATCTCCCCCTCATGTTTTCAAGGTGACTTTGCCCAATAGTTGATTTTCCGAAGACTGAATGGCTTGGTCGCCATGGTCGATCTTCGGAATCCTCACCCCCACTGTCTGCATCATAACTATCACTTTCACCAGTATCTTCAGATAAGCCTTCCAAAATCTCCCTAGTAATTTTTTCTGTATTTGTTTTTGCTATTGATTCAATGAAGCCCAGATTTTTCTCTTCAGAAAGGCTCAGCTTCATTTCGGCAGCAACCTTCTTCTCCTCAGACATCCCTTCGGAATTCCTGCCTCTCGCTTCCGAAGCTTCAAACTAAGAAGGCAACCAAATATTTGTGGGCAGAAACCTATTTGAGCAGTCAAAACAGATGGCAAGAGAGCGTGCCAAATAAATTGTGGCGAGCCCCTATTTATATACCCATTATGTCGAAAACTGGAGGGTCCCGCTTGTCAATGACTGGTTGCTATTCTAGCAAAGGGAAGGTGTTTTTTCGGACCTTTGGCTTAAGGCCTTCATCCATATCGCAATATGAATTTTTCAGTACAGCAAAATTAATATTACGAGGGGCTACTGTTGGGGGCCTTCGGCTTCCGAAGGTCCTCAAAAACATGATTTAACAATGTTTTCCATGTGAAATGTGTGAGCAGGTATCTTCGGAATTGGATTACGAGCATATAAGATTATGGCCAAGACGAAGCTTAAGTGGGAAGGAAGGTGATTGTGACGAAGGAAAAGATCATTACGAAGCTATGCGCAGAAGAGCTTCGGCATAACAGCGGAAAGGGAAACCGACTTAAAGATGAAAAGCCAGATTAGACCTCGAAGAATTACTATAGAATTATTGATAAATGTAAAGGGCATTAATGTAATTTTACATGGGCTGCGTCCCATGCCTATAAATAGATGAACAGTGCTCCCATACTGTTCACGCTGACTTGGCATTCGCTTTTGGCGTCACACTTGTATTTTCACTCCTTCAAAACGAAGGTACATTTGTAATTTAATATTGTCTGTACAAATAAGATAAATGGAAGTATATTAATGATAATGTTTATAAAAGATCATATTACTTTCTGTACTTCGTATGAATGTTCTTTACTTCTCATCATGGTCGTGAAAGCATGTCTTTCATAACCTTCGTCCTAGATTCATTATATCCGAAGGGAAATAATGACCCAAAGGACGAAGGGCTTTGACATTTAACATTTTATGTTGCCTTGTTCTTGATTCATAGCATTTGAGAACAAGTCCCCAACAACCACCAGACAGTGTCCGGTGCACCAGGGACTCCAACTCCGAACTGCTCACCTTCAGGAATTCTGGAGGCCGCTCCGCTATAATTCACCGGACTGTCTGGTGTAGCACCGGACAGTGTCCGGTGGCGCACCAGACTGTCCGATGTGCCAGTGGAGCAACGACTACTTCGCGCCAACGGTCGTCTGCAGAAGGCATTAAATGCGCTACAGTGCGCGCCAAAGTCAGAGCAGAACCAGATGGCGCACCGGACACTGAACAGTGCCTGTCCGGTGCACCACCGGACTGTCCGATGGCCCAGAAGATAGAAGCTCCAACGGTCGGAATCCAACGGCCAAGTGACGTGGCAGGCGCACCGGACTGTCCGGTGCGCCATGCGACAGCAGCCTTCACCAAACGGCTAGTTTGGTGGTTGGGGCTATAAATACCCCCAACCACCCACCATTCATTGCATCCAAGTTTTCTGACTTCCCACACCTTACAAGAGCTATAGCATTCAATACAAGACACACCAAAGAGATCAAATCCTCTCCCAAGTCCTTAGTTCATTCCAAATCAAATAGTGGCTTGTGAGAGAGTGACTTGTGTTCATTTGAGCTCTTGCGCTTGGATTGCTTCTTTTTCTCACTCTTTCTTGTGATCAACTCAATTGTAACCGAGGCAAGAGACACCAATTGTGTGGTGGTCCTTGCGGGGACTTTGTGTCCTGTTTGATTGAGAAGAGAAGCTCACTCGGTCTAAGTGACTGTTTGAGAGAGGGAAAGGGTTGAAAGAGACCCGGTCTTTGTGACCACCTCAACGGGGAGTAGGTTTGAAAGAACCGAACCTCGGTAAAACAAATCATCGTGTCTCACTCTTTATTTGCCCGTGATTTGTTTTCACCCTCTCTCTCGGACTCGTTTACATTTCTAATGCTAACCCCAGCTTGTAGTTGTGCTTAAGTTTATAAATTTCAGATTCGCCCTATTCACCCCCCTCTAGGCGACTTTCAATTGGTATCGGAGCCCGGTGCTTCATTAGAGCTTAACCGCTCGAAGTGATGTCGGGAGATCACGCCAAGAAGATGGTGATCGGCGGTGAGAAGTCCGCTACAAGCCACGGGAAGGCTCCATCAAGGGAATCCACTAACAAAAAGAAGGATGGATCCCCTTCACGCATTCGATCGCACAAGAGTGGCGAGAAGAAGAAGAAAACGAAGAAGGTGGTCTACTACGAGACCGACTCTTCATCGCCCTCTACATCCGGATCCGACGTCGCGTCCGTCACTTCTAAGCGCCAAGAGCGCAAGAAGTATAGTAAGATCCCCTACGCTATCCTCGCATTCCTAAGCATACTCCATTACTTTTCGTCCAATTAGGCAAACCACCGATGTTTGACGGTGAAGATTATTCTAGGTGGAGTGATATGATGAGATATCACCTAACCTCACTCCACAAAAGCATATGGGATGTTGTTGAGTTTGGTGTACAGGTACCATCCGTAGGGGATGAAGATTATGATGAGGACGAGGTGGCCCAAATCGTGCACTTCAACTCCCAAGCCACCACTATACTCCTCACCTCTCTAAGTCGAGAGGAGTATAACAAGGTGCAAGGATTGAAGAGCGCCAAGGAGATTTGGGACGTACTCAAGACCGCGCACGAAGGAGACGAGGTGATAAAAATCACCAAGCGGGAGACGATCGAGGGGGAGCTCGGTCGCTTCAGGCTTCGCCAAGGGGAGGAGCCACAAGAGATGTACAACCGGCTAAAGACCTTGGTGAACCAAGTGCGCAACCTCGGGAGCACCAAATGGGATGACCATGAAATGGTCAAGGTTATTCTTAGATTACTCGTTTTTCTTAACCCTACGCAAGTTCAATTAATATGTGGTGATCCTAGATACAGACTAATGTCTCCCGAGGAAGTAATAGGAAAATTTGTGAGCTTTGAGTTGATGATCAAAGGCTCAAAGAAGATCATCGAGCAAGATGGTCCCTCCACTCCCGAAGCACAACCGGTCGCATTCAAGGCGGCGGAGGAGAAGAAGGAAGAGTCTACATCAAGTAGACTCCCCATTGACGCCTCCAAGCTCGACAATGAGGAGATGGCGTTCATCATCAAGAGCTTCTGCCAAATCCTCAAGCAAAGGAGGGGGAAGGACTACAAATCCCGCTCCAAGAAAGTGTGTTACAAGTGTGGTAAGCCCGGTCACTTTATTGCAAAATGTCCATTATCAAGTGGCAGTGACAGGGATAACGACAAGAAGGGCAAGAGGAGAGAAAAGAAGAGGTACCACAAGAAGAGGGGCGGTGATGCCCATGTGTGCCGCGAGTGGAACTCCGACGAGAGCTCCACCGACTCCTCCGACGAGGACGCCGCCAACATCGCCGTCACCAAAGGACTCCTCTTCCCCAACGTCGGCCACAAGTGCCTCATGGCAAAGGATGGCAAAAGGAAGAAGGTAAAATCAAAATCCTTCACTAAATATGCAACCTCTAGTGATGAGGATAACTCTAGTGATGAGGAGGATAATTTGTGCACCCTTTTTGCCAACCTAAACATGCAACAAAAAGAAAAGTTGAATGAATTAATTAGTGCTATTCATGAGAAGGATGAACTCTTGGACACTCAAGAGGACTTCCTAATTAAGGAAAACAAGAATCATGTTAAGGTTAAAAATGCTTACGCTCTAGAAGTAGAAAAATGTGAAAAACTATCTAGTGAGCTAAGCACATGCCATGATATTATTGCCAACCTTAGAAATGAGAATGCTAAAATGATTGCTAAGGTTGATTCAAATGTATGTGATGATTCAATTTCCAATCTTAGAGATGATAACGTTAATTTACTTACTAAGATTGAAGAATTGAATGACTCTCTTGCTAGCCTTAGAAACGAGAATGAAAAATTAATTGCTAAGGCTAAGGACTTAGATGTTTGCAATGTTACCATTTCCAATCTTAGAAGTGAAAATGGCATTTTACATGCTAAGATTGTTGAACTAAAATCTTGCAAACCCTCTACATCTACCATTGAGCATGTTTCCATTTGCACTAGATGTAGAGACATTAATGTTGATGCTATTCATGATCACCTAGCTTTAATTAAGAAACAAAATGATCACATAGCTCAACTTAATGCCAAAATTAATGAGCATGACTTAGAAAATGAAAATTTTAAATTTGCTAGAAGCATGCTTTACAGTGGGAGACGCCCTGGCATCAAGGATGGCATTGGCTTCCAAAAGGGAGACAATGTCAAACTTAATGCCCCTCCTAAAAGATTGTCTAACTTTGTTAAGGGCAAGGCTCCCATGCCTCAGGATAACGAGGGTTACATTTTGTACCCTACCAGTTATCCCAGCACAAAATTAGGAGAATTCACTCTAGGAAGTCTCACTCTGGCCCTAATCATGCTTTTTATGTATAAGGGTGAGACATCTAGCTCTAAGCAATCAACCCGTGCAAAATTGCCTAAGAAGAAAACTCCTATTGCATCAAATGATTCTAACATTTCATTTAAAACTTTTGATGCATCTTATGTTTTGACTAACAAATCCGGCAAAATAGTTGCCAAGTATGTTGGGGGCAAGCACAAGGGGTCAAAGACTTGTGTTTGGGTACCCAAAGTTCTTGTATCTAATGTCAAAGGACCCAAAACCGTTTGGGTACCTAAAATCAAGAACTAAATTTGTTTTGTAGGTTTATGCATCCGGAGGCTCAAGTTGGATCATCGATAGCGGGTGCACAAACCACATGACAGGGGAGAAGAAGATGTTCTCCTCCTACGAGAAGAACCAAGATCCCCAACGAGCTATCACATTCGGGGATGGGAATCAAGGTTTGGTCAAAGGATTGGGTAAAATTTCTATATCACTTTACCATTCCATTTCAAATGTTTTTCTTGTAGATTCTTTAGATTACAACTTTCTTTTAGTTTCACAATTATGTAAAATGGGTTACAACTGTCTTTTTACGGATACAGGTGTTATTGTCTTTAGAAGAAGTGATGATTCAGTAGCATTTAAGGGAGTGTTAGAGGGTCAGCTATACTTAGTAGATTTTGATAGAGCTGAACTCGACACTTGCTTAATTGCTAAGAACAACATGGGCTGGCTCTGGCATCGCCGACTAGCACATGTTGGAATGAAGAATCTTCACAAGCTTCTAAAGGGAGAACACATTTTGGGACTAACAAATGTTCATTTTGAGAAAGACATGATTTGTAGCGCATGTCAGGCAGGGAAGCAAGTTGGTGTTCATCATCCACACAAGAACATTATGACGACTGACAGGCCACTCGAGCTTCTACACATGGACCTATTCGGCCCGATTGCTTACATAAGCATCGGCAGGAGTAAGTACTGTCTAGTTATTGTGGATAATTATTCTCGCTTCACTTGGGTGTTCTTTTTGCAGGAAAAATCCCATACCCAAGAGACCTTAAAGGGATTCTTGAGACGGGCTCAAAACGAGTTCGGCTTAAGGATCAAGAAAATTAGAAGCGACAACGGGACGGAGTTCGAGAACTCTCAAATTGAAGGCTTCCTTGAGGAGGAGGGCATCAAGCATGAGTTCTCTTCTCCCTACACGCCACAACAAAATGGTGTAGTGGAGAGGAAGAATCGAACTCTATTGGACATGGCAAGGACCATGCTTGATGAGTACAAGACTTCGGATCGGTTTTGGGCGGAGGCGGTCAATACCGCGTGCTACGCCATCAACCGGTTGTATCTACACCGAATCCTCAAGAAGACGTCATACAAACTCCTAACCGGTAAAAAGCCCAATGTTTCATATTTTAGAGTCTTTGGTAGCAAATGCTTTATTCTTGTTAAAAGAGGTAGAAAATCCAAATTTGCTCCTAAGGCTGTAGAAGGCTTTTTACTAGGATATGATTCAAACACAAGGGCATATAGAGTCTTTAACAAGTCCTCTGGACTAGTTGAAGTTTCTTGTGACATTGTGTTTGATGAGACTAACGGCTCTCAAGTAGAGCAAGTTGATCTTGATGAGCTTGATGATGAAGAGGCTTCGTGCGTCGCGCTAAGGAACATGTCCATTGGGGACGTGTGTCCTAAGGAATCCGAAGAGTCTCCACAAGCACAAGATCAACCATCTTCCTCCATGCAAGCATCTCTACCAACTCAAAATGAGGATGAGGCTCATGATAATGAAGGAGAAGATCAAGAGGTTGAGCCACCTCAAGAGGAGAGCAATGATCAATGGGGAGATGCCCATGATCAAGATGAGGAAGATGAACAAGTTCCAAGGCCGCCACACCCAAGAGTCCACCAAGCAATTCAACGAGATCACCCCGTGAACACCATCCTTGGCGATATTCAAAAGGGGGTAACTACTCGATCTCGTGTTGCTCATTTTTGTGAACATTACTCTTTTGTTTCCTCTATTGAGCCACATAGGGTAGAGGAAGCACTTCAAGATTCGGATTGGGTGGTGGCGATGCAAGAGGAGCTCAACAACTTCACTAGGAATGAGGTATGGCATTTGGTTCCACGTCCTAACCAAAATGTTGTAGGAACCAAGTGGGTCTTCCGCAACAAGCAAGATGAGCATGGTGTGGTGACAAGGAACAAAGCCCGACTTGTGGCCAAGGGATATTCACAAGTCGAAGGTTTGGATTTCGGTGAAACCTATGCACCCGTAGCTAGGCTAGAATCAATTCGCATTTTACTTGCCTATGCTACTTACCATGGCTTTAAGCTTTACCAAATGGACGTGAAAAGTGCCTTCCTCAACGGACCAATCAAGGAGGAGGTCTATGTTGAGCAACCTCCCGGCTTTGAAGATAGTGAGTACCCTAACTATGTATATAAACTCTCTCAGGCGCTTTATGGGCTCAAGCAAGCCCCAAGAGCATGGTATGAATGCCTAAGAGATTTCCTCATCACTAATAGCTTCAAAGTCGGAAAGGCCGATCCTACACTCTTTACTAAAACACTTGAGAATGATTTGTTTGTATGTCAAATTTATGTTGATGATATCATATTTGGGTCTACTAACGAATCTACATGTGAAGAGTTTAGTAGGATCATGACACAAAAATTCGAGATGTCTATGATGGGGGAGTTGAAGTACTTCTTGGGATTTCAAGTGAAGCAACTCCACGAGGGCACCTTCATTAGCCAAACGAAGTATATTCAAGACATTCTAAACAAGTTTGGGATGAAGGATGCCAAGCCCATCAAGACACCCATGGGAACTAATGGGCATCTCGATCTCGACACGGGAGGTAAATCCGTAGATAAAAAGGTATACCTGTCGATGATAGGTTCTTTGCTCTATTTATGTGCTTCACGACCGGATATAATGCTTTCCGTATACATGTGTGCAAGATTCCAAGCCAATCCTAAGGAAGCTCACCTTAGGGCCGTAAAACGAATCTTGAGATATTTAGTTTATACTCCTAAGTTTGGCCTTTGGTACCCTAGGGGATCCACATTTGATTTAATTGGTTATTCGGATGCCGATTGGGCAGGGTGTAAAATTAATAGAAAGAGCACATCGGGGACTTGCCAGTTCTTGGAAAGGTCTCCGGTGTCATGGGCTTCAAAGAAGCAAAATTCCGTAGCTCTTTCTACCTCCGAAGCCGAGTATATTGCCGCAGACCATTGTTGCACGCAATTGCTTTGGATGAGGCAAACCCTTAGGGACTATGGTTACAAATTAACCAAAGTTCCTCTCCTATGTGATAATGAGAGTGCAATCCGCATGGCAGATAATCCCGTTGAACATAGCCGCACTAAACACATAGCCATTCGGTATCATTTTCTAAGGGATCACCAACAAAAGGGGGATATCGAGATTGCATATATTAACACCAAAGAACAATTAGCCGATATCTTTACCAAGCCACTAGATGAACAAACATTTAACAAACTTAGGCATGAGCTAAATATTCTTGATTCTCGGAATTTCTTTTGATGTCTTGCACACATAGCTCATTAATATACCTTTGATCATGTCTCTTATATATGCTATGACTAATGTGTTTTCAAATGTATTTCAAACCAAGTCATAGGTTGAAAGGGAATTGGAGTCTTCGGCGAAGACAAAGGCTTCCACTCCACTCCATCAAATTACTCACCCTTCGCCGTCGCTCCACACCACTCTCCAACTTTGGTATAATCTTCACTCTTATGTTATTTACCATAGAGAGAGAAAGTAAAAGGGCTTATATTTCACTCAAGTATTCATTTTTGGTGATTCATGCCAAAGGGGGAGAATGTATTAGCCCAAAGCAAAAGGACCGCACCACCACCAATTAAAAAAAATTCAATTGGTGATTCCTCAATCGGTATCTTACTTTTGATAGAATTTCAAATTGGCACAACCCTTTCAAAACTAATATCTAAAACCCTCTTGAACACTAAGAGGAGGATTTTATTGAGGGGGAGTTTTGTTTAGCCAAAGAAAAAGCATTTGAAACAGGGGAGAAAATTTCAAATCTCGAAAATGCTTCTCAAAATCTTACTCATTTACCTATGACTATTTGCAAAAGGACTTTGAAAAGAATTTACAAAAGAATTTGCAAAAACAAAACATGTGGTGCAAGCGTGGTCCAAATGTTAAAAATAAAGAAACAATCCATGCATATCTTATGTGAATAATTATTGGTTCAATTCTAAGTAACCTTTGCACTTACATTATGCAAACTAGTTCAATTATGCACTTCTATATTTGCTTTGGTTTGTGTTGGCATCAATCACCAAAAAGGGGGAGATTCAAAGGGAAATAGGCTTACACCTTTTCCTAAATTGATTTTGGTGGTTGAATTGCCCAACACAAATAATTGGACTAACTAGTTTGCTCTAGATTATGAGTTCTACATGTGCCAAAGGTTCACAACAAACCAAAAAAAAGACCGAAAAAGGATTCAAATATAGAGAGCAAAAGTCAGCCGAAGTGTGCCCTAGTCTAGCGCACCGGACAGTGTCCGATGCACCACCGGACAGTGTCCGGTGCACCAGGGACTCTAACTCCGAACTGCTCACCTTCGGGAATTCTGGAGGCCGCTCCGCTATAATTCACCGGACTATCCGGTGTGCCAGCGGAGCAACGGCTACTTCGTGCCAACGGTCGTCTGCAGAAGGCATTAAATGCTACAGTGCACGCCAGAGTTAGAGCAGAGCCAGATGGCGCACCGGACACTGAACAGTGCCTGTTCGGTGCACCACCAGACTATCCGGTGGCCCAGAAGACAGAAGCTCCAACGGTCGGAATCCAACGGCCAAGAGACACCAATTGTGTGGTGGTCCTTGCGGGGACTTTGTGTCCCGTTTGATTGAGAAGAGAAGCTCACTCGGTCTAAGTGACCGTTTGAGAGAGGGAAAGGGTTGAAAGAGACCCGGTCTTTATGACCACCTCAACGGGGAGTAGGTTTGAAAGAACCGAACCTCGGTAAAACAAATCATCGTGTCTCACTCTTTATTTGCCCGCGATTTGTTTTCACCCTCTCTCTCGGACTCGTTTACATTTCTAACGCTAACCCCGGCTTGTAGTTGTGCTGAAGTTTATAAATTTCAGATTCGCCCTATTCACCCCCCCTCTAGGCGACTTTCACTAAGACCCCGCAAAGATCACCACACAATTAGGTGTCTCTTGCTAGCTTTACAAAGCACTTAGAAATATTAGAGTGAGAAGAAGAGAGCAATCCAAGCAACAAGAGCAACAAAAGAAACACAAATCATCCTCTCTCAAGTCACTAAGCACTTGAGTTGATTTTGGAACTTGGAGAGGATTTGATCCTTTGATTGTATCTTGGAGTGTATGTCTTTGCTCTAGTATTGAATGTGAATGTATGAACACTTGGATTACTTGAATGTTGGTGGCTGGGGGTATTTATAGCCCCCAACCACTTCCTAGCCGTTGGCTGACTTTGCTGTTGATGGGCACATCGGACAGTCTGGAGGTGCACCAGACATGGCACTGTTCACTGTCCGGTGCGTGCCACGTCAGCCGACCGTTGGGGATTGGAGCGGTTGACCGTTGAAGTACTTTGTCCTCTTGCGGCACCGGACAGTCTAGTGGCACACCGGACTATCCGGTGCGTTCTGACTTTGCAGTTCTGACTTCTGCACTGTTCACCGTTCATTCGTTAGCGTAGTTGACCGTTGCTCTGTTGGCTCACCGGATAATCTGGTCAATTATAGCAGAGTGACTCTTGAGAAAACCCGAGAGCGGCTAGTTCGCGAGGTGCCTCGGCCTAGGCACCGGACAGTGTCCGGTGCGCCACTAGCTGCACCAATATTTGTTTTTGCTCCAAACTTTGTAGAGTTCCCCAACTCATTTACTTTGTTGGTTTATGTTGAACTTTATGCACCTGAGATAAATGACAACTAGGCAAACTAGTTAGTCCACGTGGTTTATGATGGACATCAAACACCAAAATCGATTATAGGAAATGTTTAAGCCCTATTTTCCTTTCAACACAAACCAAAGCAAATATAAAGTGTAGAAATAAAACTAGTTTGCAATTTTGACAGATGTGCATAAGTTAGTATTTCTAAGTTTATATGATTGCTTTCTTCTATTTTGACATTTTGGACAACATTTGCACCACTTAGCTTGTTTTTGCAAATCTTTTGGAGAAGTTTTTTCAAATTCTTTTGCAAATAGCCAATGGTGTAAGAATATGGTTTCAAAAAAACATTTTCAAGTTTGTGAAAGTTCTCCCTTTTTTCAAATATTTTTCCTTTGGCTACATAAAAGCTCCCCCTGAAGAAGTTCTCCCCTTAGCTGTCAAGGGGGTTTTTGTAACTTGAATAAATTTCTCCCCCTTTGTGAAACAATTTTTTAAAATGGGGTGGTGGTGCAGGCCTTTTGCTTTGGGCCTATTAATTCTCCCCCTTTGGCATTAATCGCCAAAACGAAGAAACTTGAGAGGCCTAACATTTTCTCCTTTTAATGAATGTGAGTGAAAGTTTATGAGTAGGGCAAAGAACAAATGATACCGACAGAGTTGTAGTGGAAGCCTTGCCTTTGCCGAATACTCCATTTCCCTTTCAATCTAAGACTAATCATAGAGATGCACTTGGAAACACATTAGTCTTAGCTTTGGCACAAGAAGAATATGCATTTTTACCAAATGAAAGAGACATGATCAAAGGTATATAAATGAGCAATGTGAGCAAGATTTCAATCAAAATTTTGAGAATCAAGAATATTGAGCTCATTCTTAAGTTTGCTAAAAGTCTTTTCATCCAGGGGCTTGGTAAAGATATCAACTAATTGGTTGTGGGTGCTAACATAAGCAATTTTGATATCCCCCTTTTGTTGGTGATCTCTCAAAAAGTGATATGGGATGCTATGTGCTTAGTACGATTGTGTTCAACGGGATTATCCGCCATGAGGATAGCACTCTCATTATCACATAGGAGGGGACTTTGCTCAACTTATAGCCATAGTCGCTAAGGGTTTGCCTCATCCAGAGTAATTGTGCACAACAATGTCCTGCAGCAATATACTTGGCTTCGGTGGTGGATAGAGCTACTGAGTTTTGTTTCTTTGAAGCCTAAGACACCAGGGATCTTCCTAGAAACTGACAAGACCCTGATGTGCTCTTCCTGTCAATTTTACATCCGGCATAATCGGCATCGAAATACCCAATTAGATCAAAGGTAGATCCCTTGGGGTATCAAAGCCCAAACATAGGAGTGTAAACTAAATATCTCATGATTCTTTTCACGGTCCTATGGTAAACTTCCTTAGGATTTGCCTGGAACCTTGCACACATGCATACATAAACCATAATATCCGGTCGTGAAGCACATAAATAGAGTAAAGAACATATAATCGACCGATATACCTTTTGATCTATGGTTTTACCTCCCGTGTTGAGGTCGATATGCCCATTTGTTCCCATGGGAGTTTTGATGGGTTTGGCATTCTTCATTCCAAACTTCTTGAGTATGTCTTGAATGTACTTAGTTTGGCAAATGAAGGTGCCCTCTTGGAGTTGCTTGATTTGAAATCCAAGGAAATACTTCAACTCCCCCATCATAGTCATCTCGAATATCTGTATCATAATTCTACTAAACTCTTCACAATATGACTTGTTAGTATACCCAAATACAATATCATCAACATAAATTTGGCAAATAAACAAGTCTTTAGCAATTGTTTTAGTGAAGAGAGTAGGGTCAGCTTTTCCAACTTTGAAGCCATTAGTGATAAGAAAGTCTCTCAGGCATTCATACCATGTTCTTGGGGCTTGCTTGAGCCCATAAAGTGCCTTTGAGAGCTTATAAACATGTGTAGGATACTCACTATCTTCAAAGCCGAGAGGTTGCTCAACATAGACCTTTTCCTTGATAGGACCATTGAGCAAAGCACTCTTCATGTCCATTTTATACAACTTAAAGCCATGGTAAGTAGCATAGGCAAGTAATATACGAATTGACTCAAACCTAGCTACATGTGCATAGGTTTCGTCAAAATCCAAACCTTCAACTTGTGAATATCCTTTGGCAACAAGTCGGGCTTTGTTCCTAGTCACCACACCATGCTCATCTTGTTTGTTGCGAAATACCCACTTGGTACCTACAACATTTTGGTTTGGACGTGGAACTAAATGTCATACCTCATTCCTCGTGAAGTTGTTGAGCTCCTCTTACATTGCCACCACCCAATCCGGATCTCTTAGTGCATCTTCTATCCTGTATGGCTCAATAGAAGACACAAAAGAGTAATGTTCACAAAAATGAGCAACTCGAGATTTAGTGGTTACCCCCTTGTGGATGTCACCAAGAATGGAGTTGACGGGGTGATCTCTTTGAATTGCTTGGTGGACTCTTGGGTGTGGTGGTCTTTGATCCTGAATCTCTTGATCATCTTCCTAGTCTTGATCATCTTCATCTCCCCTTGATCAATGTCATCCTCTTGAGGTGGCTCATCGTCTTGGTCTTGATCCTCATTTTCTTGAGTCATTTCCTCATCTTGAGTTGGTGGAGATGCTTGTATGGAAGATGATGGTTGATCTTGTGCTTGTGGAGGCTCTTTGGATTCTTTTGGACACACATCCCTGATGGACATGTTCCTTAGTGTGACACATGGAGCCTCTTCATCATCTAATTCATCAAGATAACCTTGCTCCACTTGGGAGCCATTAGTCTCATCAAACACAATGTCATAGGAAACTTCAACTAATCCAGTGGACTTGTTGAAGACTCTATATGCCCTTGTTTTTGAGTAATAACCAAGTAAAAAGACTTCTACTACTTTAGGAGCAAATTTAGAATTTCTACCTCTTTTAATAAGAATAAAGCATTTGCTCCCAAAAACTCTAAAATAAGAAACATTGGACTTTTTACTGGTGAGGAGTTCATATGATGTTTTATTGAGGATTCAGTGAAGGTAGAGTCAGTTGATGGAGTAGCAGGCGGTGTTAATCGCCTCCACCCAAAACTGACCTGGTGTCTTGTACTCGTCAAGCATGGTCCTTGCCATATCTAAAACAGTTCTATTCTTCCTCTCTCTACTACACCATTATGTTGAGGTGTGTAGGGAGAAGATAACTCATGCTTGATGTCCTCCTCAAGAAATTCTTAAATTTGAGAGTTCTTGAACTTCGTTCCATTGTCGCTTCTAATCTTCTTGATTCTTAATCAGAACTCATTTTGAGCCCGTCTCAAGAATATCTTTAAGGTTTCTTGGGTTTGAGATTTTTCCTGCAAAAAGAATACCCAAGTGAAGCGAGAATAATCATCCACAATAACAAGACAATACTTACTCTCGTCGATGCTTATGTAAGCGATCGGGCCGAATAGATCCATGTGGAGTAGCTCAAGCGGCCTATCGGTTGTTATGATGTTCTTGTGTGGATGATGAGCTCCAACTTACTTCCCTGCTTGACATGCTTGATGAGTACAAAACACCGAACCAGTTTTGGGCTGAGGCGATTAACATCGCCTGCTACTCCATCAACCGGTTATATCTTCACTGAATCCTCAAGAAAACATCATATGAACTCCTCACCGGTAAAAAGCCCAATGTTTCATATTTTAGAGCCTTTGGTAGCAAATGTTTTATTCTTGTTAAAAGAGGTAGAAAATCTAAAATTGCTCCCAAGGCTGTAGAAGGCTTTTTACTAGGATATGACTCAAACACAAGGGCATATAGAGTCTTCAACAAATCCAATGGATTAGTTGAGGTTTCTTGTGACATTGTGTTTGATGAGACTAATGGCTCCCAAGTGGAGCAAGTTAATCTTGATGAGCTAGATGATGAAGAGGCTCCGTGCATCGCGTTAAGGAACATGTCCATTGGGAATTGTGTCCTAAAGAATCCGAAGAGCCCACACAAGCACAAGATCAATCGTCATCTTCCAATCAAGCATCTCCACCTACTTAAGACGAGGATCAAGCTCAAGATGATGAAAATGAAGATCAAGAGGATGAGCCACCTCAAGAGGAGGACAATGATCAAGGGGGAGATAATAATGAAGACAAGGAAGATGATTAAGAAATATAGGGTCAAAGAGCACCACACCCAAGAATCCACCAAGCAATTCAATGAGATCACCCTGTCAACTCCATCCTTGGTGACATTCATAAGGGGGTAACCACTAGATCTCGAGTTGCACATTTCTGTGAACATTACTCTTTTATGTCCTCTATTGAGCATTACAGGATAGAGGATGCACTAAGAGATCCGGATTGGGTGCTGGCAATGCAAGAGGAACTCAACAACTTCACGAGGAATGAGGTATGACATTTAGTTCCATGTCCTAATCAAAATGTTGTAGGTACCAAGTGGGTATTCAGCAACAAGCAAGATGAGCATGGTATGGTGACAAGAAACAAAGCCCGACTTGTGGCCAAAGGTTATTCACAAGTCGAAGGTTTGGATTTTGATGAAACTTATGCACCCGTAGCTAGGCTTGAATCAATTCGCATATTATTTGCCTATGCTACTTACCATGGCTTTAAGCTTTATCAAATGAACATGAAAAGTGCCTTCCTCAATGGACCAATTAAGGAAGAAGTCTATGTTGAGCAACCTCCCAGCTTTGATGATAGTGAGTACCCTAACCATGTATATAAACTCTCATAGGCGATTTATGGGCTCAAGCAAGCCCCAAGAGCATGGTATGAATGTCTGCGAGATTTTCTTATCACTAATGGCTTCAAAGTTGGAAAAGTTGATCCTACTCTCTTGACTAAAACTATTGCAAAAGATTTGTTCGTATGCCAAATTTATGTTGATGGTATTATATTTGGGTCTACTAACAAATCAACTTGTGAAGAGTTTAGTAGGATCATGATACAGAAATTCGAGATGTCTATGATGGGTGAGTTGAAGTATTTCCTTGGATTTCAAATCAAGCAACTCCAAGAGGGCACCTTCATCTGTCAAACAAAGTACATTCAAGACATACTTAAGAAGTTTGGGATGAAGGATGGCAAACCCATAAAGACACCCATGGGAACCAATGGTCATCTCGACCTCGACATGGGAGGTAAATCCGTAGATCAAAAGGTATATCGATCGATGATAGGATCTTTACTCTGTTTATGTGCATCTCGACCGGATATTATGCTTTTCGTATGCATGTGTGCAAGATTTCAGGCCGATCCTTAGGAAGTTCACCTTAGGGCCGTGAAGAGAATCATGAGATATTTAGTTTACACTCCTAAGTTCGGGCTTTGGTACCCCAAGGGATCCACCTTTGACTTAATAGGATATTCCGATGCCGATTGGACAGGGTGTAAAATTGACAGGAAGAGCACATCAGAGACTTGTCGGTTTATCGGGAGATCCCTAGTGTCTTGGGCTTCAAAGAAACAAAACTCAGTAGCTCTTTCTACCGCCGAAGCCGAGTATATTGCCGCAGACCATTGTTGTGCACAATTACTTTGGATGAGGCAAATCTTAGGGACTACGGCTACAAATTGAGCAAAGTCCCTCTCCTATGTGATAATGAGAGTACAATCCGCATGGCGGATAATCCCGTTGAACACAGCCGCACTAAGCACATAGACATTCGGTATCACTTTTTGAGAGATCACCAACAAAGGGGGATATCGAAATAGCTTATGTCAACACCAAGAATCAATTAGCCGATATCTTTATCAAGCCATTAGATGAGAAAACCTTTAGCAAACTTAGGAATGAGCTAAATATACTCGATTCTCGGAATTTTGAGTGAAACATTGCACACATAGCTCATTTATATACCTTTGATCATATCTCTTTCATTTTGGTACAAATACATATTTCTTATGTACCAAGGCTACGACTAATGTGTTTTCAAGTATATTTCTATACTAAGTCGTAGATTGAAATGGAAGTGGAGTATATGACGAAGACAAGGCTTCCACTCCACTCTAACGGTATAATTTATCCTTCGTCGCTACTCCACACACTCTCAATTGATATAATCTTTCACTCATATTTAATTGTACCAATGGAGAGAAAATAAAAGGGCTCTCAAAGTCTCCGTTTTTGGCGATTAATGCCAAGGGGGAGAAAATATTAAGCCCAAAGCAAAAGGACCGCACCACCAATTTCAAAAAAATTCGACATGAAGATTTATTTGGTTCTCACAAATGTTTGTCTTTCAATTGATATCACAAATGAAGCTTTAATTGATATTTTTCATCGGTATCCATGTCATGACAATATATCAATTGATATCCTTATCTGGAGAAAGCAAAATCTCAATTGGTATTGTTTTAAACTTCAATTGGTATCTTGTTATGACAATCTTTTCCATTGGTATATTGTAACATCCCAAAATTTAATCCCAAGGTTAGAACCCTAAATCTCCTAACCCCCCCCCCCTTGATTATCTCCTGAGACCCCATCTCATAAGACATTTCATCATATGCATACACCATGATTGTTAGTAGCACCTCACATAGAATATTTTTGACACCCAAGAAAATATAGCTGAATATTTGTTCAAAAGAAAAAGGAGGTTAAAGAAATAGAAATAGAAATAGAAAAAAAAGAAAAAAAGAAATTCTCCCCCCCCCCTCATCTGGGCTGGATCCAGCCCACCTCTCCTCCCCCGCGCGCCGCGCTCCTCTCTCCCTCGCGGCCCACGCGGCCCATCCCCCACGCGCCCGCTCGCGCGTTGCGCTCCTCCCTTCCCCGCTGACCGGTCGGCCCCACCCATCAGCACGCCCGCCCTCGCTCCCTCGCGACCGCCCTCTCTCTGACAGGCGGGCCACGCCTGTCAGCTCTCTCTCCCCGCCCGTGATCTGCTAACGACGCGATCACCGCCAGCCGCCGCTCGCTCCATCGCCTTGCCATTAACACGCTTGCCAGCTCGGTTTGGCGCCTTGCGCCACCACGCACTGTGCCCGAGTTGTCCCTTCACCCCGCCTGCCCGAGCCGTCCCGTCGCCACTGTATACCATCATCACCGCTGTGGCAAGCACGCTGGTGCTCGCCACCTCTCCTCCCTTCCCCGCCCCGGGTGCCTATAAAAAGGACCGCCCGAGCTCCATCCTTCCTCGCACCGGCCTCGGCCACTCCCTCTCCCCCTCCATTGGACTGAATCGAGCTCGGCGCCGCCGCCTCCCTCTTCTCCGGTGAGCCCCTCCCTCTCCTCTCTATTAGCTTATAGCCAAATTGCTATAGCTCTTAAGCTCTGCCACTACGCCCCGAGTACAGCACGCACTTCCCCTTCGCCTATTGCGCCCAGTAGCCTCGCCGGCGACTTCACCGCCGCGGGCACCCGCCACCTCGCCATGGATCGGCCACCCCGAGCGTCCACTAGCCAAATTGACCCCCCTCTGTAATCCCCTACCTCCGCTCATGCCTTGCCACCTTTCCGTCGACGCAGAACCGGGCCACCGGCGAAGAACCGCCGCGGAACTTCACCAGTGGCCGGTTCTCCCCGCCACGAACCGCCTCCCCCCCCCGTCATTTCCCCCCTAACGTCGTTTCCCCCCCTCCTCGCTGACACGTGGGCCTGCGCCCACGACGCCGTCCTCGCGTCGTCCCCCGCTGGTAGGCCGGTTGGGCCGAAATCCCTCCCGGTCCAGTTAGCAGGAAATCCCTTTTCTTTTTCCTTTTTCCATTTCTTTTTCCTATTTCCATGTATTTATGCATATATTGATATTTTATGCACCAAAAATAGTCTAAATCAATTATAGGGCACAAAATAGTAATATTTAAAAGTTGGCACACTCCACCAAGCCACCATGGTTGATGTATTGTTCCTTACCTATTTTTGCTAGGAGAAGAGGGATCCGATCCTCTGGAATTTGTAGCTCCGGAAGAAGGGCAGGAACCCGACCTCTCCGAAATAGATCTTTTGTGCCAGGAGAACTTCGTTCTTCCCTTGATGCATAAATTACCTACTCTTTCTACCACTACCTAAGCCGGGAATAAGGAATGAGTCTTTTGCATGGTGAGAAGAGAGATAGCCTGCATTAAAGAATATCTTTTGAGTACAAATGTGGATGAGAAAAGGGTGGTGTTTTTACTAAGCGATGTTTTCAAAAAAAAGTGTATGATGAAAGGTATTCACCCTTATCACCTTTTGAGTGGGATAATTAGGGACTCCCTGGTTTAGGGGAGGGCCTCAGGTGTTGGCTCAGCTGGGTTAGGTGTGAGCAGGAGGATTGTCCCCTCATATAAGGACCGGTTTGTCATCCTTCAGTACCTGTACTCATGACAAGTACAACCACTCGAGACTGTATGGGCAGTCACTCAATCTGAACTCGTACGGTCCAAACCCCAGGGTTATGATGGCTGGGGAGCACCGGGAGGATAAGGAGGGGGAATGTTTTGTCCGGTTTGGACATGGCGGTGGCCTGACTCCTTCTCGTATAACCATTAAGGTAAGGACATGCGAGGAAAGAAAGAGATTCGGATTCGGGTCTCATTGGCCATGAGACCGCAGAGCCGGACTAGTGGGTAAAGTGTACCCCTCTGCGCATAGTTCAAACCTATTCGAATAATCCGTGTCCACTGGTATGGACGAGTCTGGTGTGGTATGACAATTAGTGTTTATAACCTCCGTGAACAGGGAAATGTGTGAGTGGGTTTGTTTTTGGAAATAAAAAACAATGCCACGGGAGCAAGAAGCTCAGTGGTGGTTGAGTGTGAAAATGTGCTACTTCTTTCTTTGGGGAAAACCATCAAAGTATTGCCTTTCTTTGGAAAAAAAAGAGTGACTTCAACTCCACCATATAAAGCATGTATTATATAGGTCCCTCTCTCTTTACGGGCGGGATGGGCTTGCGGAATACCTAGTGTATTCACCCAGATTTATTTATGTTTTTCAGCAGCTGAATACTTCTTTTCTGCTATGCTCGACTAGAAGGGGGTGGTGTCTGCACCCAGTTCTGTCTGTGGCTTGGGCTAGTTGAACCTTCCACTGTATTCTGTATTTCAGGCTCAATAGAGCTTGTACTTTGGTATTGTAATAAATTTTATTCGAACTCTGTTGGGGACTTGTTCTCAAATGCTATGAGTTAAGAACAAGGCAACACAAAAATGTTAAACGTTAAAGTCCTTTGTCCTTCGAAGCATTATTTCCCTTGGGATATAATGATTTTCGGACGAAGGTTATGAAGGACAAACCTTCATCAACACAACATACCATAATGAAGAAGGAATCATATGTAATATAAAGGATAACGTAAACAATTATGTATAATTATCAACTCATTTCTATTTTATTATTATAGAAAATTAGAAATGATATCAAATTACAAATGTACCTTCGGCTCGAAAGAAGATAAAAGTACAAGCGTGACGCAAAAGTAAATGCCCAGTCCGCGTGAACAGTACGGGGGGCACTGTTCACCTATTTATAGTCACGGGACACAGCCCATGTAAAATTACACCCATGCCCTTTACATTTGGTAGTAATTCTATAGTAATCCTCCGAGGTCTGAATAGCCTTTTCATCTTTAAGTCGGTTTCCTTTTCTGCTATCACGTTGAAGCTTTCCTGCTCACAGCTTCGGCGCTGTGTCAACCTTCGTATTCTTTGGGCTTCTCCCACTGTGGTACCGATTTGAGTCCGAAGATACCTGTTCACACATTATACTCCAGAAACATTGTTAAATCATGTTTTTGAGGACCTTCGGAAGCCGAAGGCCCCCAACAGTAGCCCCTCGCAATATTAATTTGTTAGAATGATAAATTTAGATTGCGACATGGACGAAGGCCTTAAGCCGAAGGTCCGAAAAAACACCTTCCCTTTGCTAGAATAGCAACATTCACTGACAAACGGGGTCTTCCAATTTTCAATGCACTGGGCGTATAAATAAGAGCATACCACGAGCTCAGTTAGCACGCTTTCTTGCCATCTGCTCTTGCTTACTCAATTTTTAGCTCTTGCGCACCAACACTTGCTTGGCTTTTTAAGTTTTCAAGCTTCGGCTTTGAAAATAGTTTTTTAGCATTTTCGAAGATGTCTGAAGATAAAAAGGCTGCTATCGAGATGAAGCTGAGTCTCTCTGAAGAGAAAAACCTGGGGTTTCTTGAAGCAATGTCGAAAACCAATACAGAAAAGATCACCAAAGAGATTTTAGAGGGTTTATCTGAAGATACTGATGACAGCGACAGTTATGATGCAGATAGTGGTGGTGAAGACTCCGAAGATCGCCCTTGGCGACCAAGCCATGCGGTTTTCGGCAAATCAAGTATCAAAGAAAATCACCTTATCAACATGAGAGGAAGATATTTCCGGGATTTGTCCGTTGTGAGGGCCGACGAAGGAGAGAAGACTTGTCCGATCCCTGAGGAAAATGAAGTCGTAGTATTCTGAAGCTTTTTGAAAGTTGGACTACGATTTCCCCTGAGCAGCTTTGTCATAGAGGTGCTGAAAATATTTGAAATCTATCTTCACCAACTTACCCCCGAAGCAATCATAAGGATGAATATCTTCGTGTGGGCCGTGAGAAGCCAAGGTCTGGAACCTGATGCGAAAAGTTTCTGCAACATACACGAATTGTTATACGAGACAAAACCCTGGGGTAAGGAGCAGTATCACAATAATTTCGGCTGCTACAGTTTCGTCTCTCGGTCCGGGTCAAGCTGTCCCGTGCCAACCTTTCGGAAGAGATGGCCCGACGACTGGATGACAGAATGGTTTTATGTGAAGAATGACCTGAAAACACGGGAAGATATTAAAGGTATAATTATGCGCCCTATTTGGCAATGCTTCGGCCTGTGGAAGCCAAAGGTTGAAATGAATGAAGCTACTGAAGAATGCCAGAGAGCCTTCGGAGTTGATTGCTCTTTTATTGGAACGAGGGATTTGGTCCAAGAGCATATTGCCTTCAGAGTATGGCCGCTCGCGGAAAGATGGGAAATGCCGCAAGAGACCATAAAGGAGGCTGACGAAGGTGGACTTATCAGGCTGAAGTACACTTTCAAGTTTGGAGATAAATTCGTTGAGCTAGATGATGACTGGCTGAAAAGCATTGAAAATTTAAGTGATGAACTACTTGGGGTTTATTCAAAGGCCGAAGATACTGCATTGTCAGCAGCCTTCGGAGGCCAGAAAAAGAAAAGACTGAACCGAGTGTTTGACGCAATTGGGTTCATGTACCCCGACTACCACTATCCAGCGCAGGGCCAAAAAAGAAAAAGCGCAACTTCTGCACAGGAAACTGCTTCAGCCGCTCCCAACGAGCCAGCGCCGAAGAGACAAAGGGTAAAGGTTCTCACCCACCGGCCACGCTACATTGAACCAGCTACAGTGCCTGAGTTCGCCGGCGAAACTTCTTCGGCCACCAAAATTAAAGAACCAACTTCAGTGCCGAAGATTGAAGAAAAAACTGAAGCACCCTCAGCAAAGAAAGCAGAAAAACCGAGAACTGAAGGAACGAAAATATTGGAAATTTTAAGTCCTTCAGCAAGTGTTGAGACAATAAAAAACCAAAAGGGCCCAGCGGTGACCCCGAAAAGAAAAAGAATGGTCAATGTGCTAGATGTTCTGGAGACAATTAAGTCCTCAAGCACGACTCCGAAGAAGACTATTGAAACTTCCGAAGCGGAAACTGAAATCTTTGATACTAAAGCTCCAAAACAACAAACTGAGACTGAAGCTGGGCCTTCAGAGCCCACGAAGGTAAAACCCTTGGAAACCGAGGAAGAAAAAATGACGGAGCCAATTCTTGTTGAAGAAATCAGTGCTGTTGCCCCCGAAGCACCCCCCAAAGTCCTTGATTACATTGTTCGACATGCTTCGGGGAAAAAGTTATCAGAAGAAGAAGTTTTTGAAGCTAATCACTATGCCAAAGAATTGAAATATCCGAAGGGGGCACTAGTGTTCAATGGTACAAATGAAGAAGATTTCCTATACTGCCTCCCGGATAACAAGGAATTACTCGTCTGCCGGGAAATGGCCCGAAGCATGGGGTTTCCGAAGCTGGAGGCTGGCCTCTACGCAATGACAAAGGACGATCTTGCGGACAGCCTTGCGTATAATAGCCTGAAGGTGTGAGATCTGCGCATTTGGAAACTTTATGATTTGAAATTTATTCTTTTATTCTTATACTAACTCTTTTACATATAGGGTTTAATTCTAAGCAACGCGCTGAGAGCGCAAAAGAATGCCGAAGACGAGAGCTATGAAATTGCTTTCAACAACCTTCGAACAGAGGTTATCAAACTAAGAAACGAAGCCTTGGAAAAAGACAAAATTCTAGTTACATTGGTGGATAAAATAAAGGAGGACGAAGCTGCCTCTAAAGCACAAGCTGCAGCTCAAAAGCACGAGATTGACGATCTTCGGAAGCAATTAGCCCGAGCTAAAGAAGAACGCATACTTGAAGAAACGAAGCGAGAACTTAGCGACCAATGGGCAAATCATTTAGAAGGAACTGTTGAAGAGCTTCGTTCGTCCAAGAAAAGATGCTATGACAAATCTATGGAGTGTGTTAAGAAAATGAAAGCTAGCTTCGCCAGCGTTGGCGCATTCTCAAGCGAAGAAAACTTTACAAGAGGCAACCCCGAAGGTCCCATCGAATGGATTAATCACAAAGCTGAAGCCTTTGAGGAAATTTTAAATAGCCGCGGAGACATATGCGCTTTTTCGGGTGCCAGGGGGATTGCCACCATTTTGGAGAGAAAGGGCTGCGAGCATGTAAAGATTTTAGCGCAATCCGAAGCTACCTTGCCCTTCGAAGATGCAAAAGATCCTTCAGCCGAAGCTAGCATGGTTGGTGGAAAATTTTTCACCGATATCTGGGACAATGGTGGTCGAGAAATGGCCCGAGAAATTATCCAAAAAAGCGAAAAAGGCATTCACGCCGCAAGAAAAGTAGCAGAGGCTGTTGAAAAAAGCGCAGAGCCCGAAGGGCAAATAGGTATTAACTAATGGTTTTTATTGTGCTATAATTTTTTATTTTAAACTTCATTCGCAATTTGTAATAGCAATGTAGCCGTATCCTGTCCTCCCTCAGATCCTTCTAAAGCATCTCCGGGCCCTCACCCGAAAGAAGATGATGAAATTAAAAAGATGGCTGAAGCTATCATGGATCAAGTTGTCAATCAACTCCTGAACGAAGCTGCGGAAGTAGTACTTAGGGAAGACTAGGTGCTATTATAAAAACATCTGAAATGTAATATGTGTAATATCTTGTAACCCTGAATGTAATATACTTGTTTTTTATGGTTCAATTCTTTACGATGCATGAAATTCTACATACATACCGTTTTTGAGTCTTTGACGAAAAAACACCTTCCCTTCTTTTCATGCTTCGTGAAGAAGAATTTTCATTCATCACAACAATATCCATAGTGTTCTGATGAAGAATATCCAAGCTTCGTGAAAATATTTTCCGAAGCTACATTCCGAAGATCAATATTGTATCTCCTTGTGACTTAGCATGATTTTCCCTTTTTCAAAGCATTCTTCCGAAGATCGATATTGTGTCCCCTTCTTGTGCCATATGCAGCATGATGCATGATGCTTATGCTATGCGAAATGATGTGATGATGTTATGCTATGTAAAATGGTATTTATTCCGAAGACACACGCACATCCGCGCAATAAAAACACATAATCTTTTTAAATCAGCGTTGACTTTTCGCTGTAAGCCTCCCTTAGGAGCTTCTTCGCCTTTTACTTCAGCGGAATCAGCGTTGACTTTTCGCTGTAAGCCTCCCTTAGGAGCTTCTTCGCCTTTTACTTTCGGCGGTATTCGCGTTGACTTTTCACGCTTTGCCTTTTACTTAGGCGGAATCAGTGTTGACTTTTCGCTGTAAGCTCTGCATTCCCTTTGGAACGACTTTTGAGCAGAAAACTTACACTGCGCTCCCTTTGGAACGTCTTTTTGTAACTTCAGCAAACTTACTCTGCGTTCCTTAGAACGACTTTTTGTTGCTTCGAAGAATTCATACCGTGCCTTTTAAAATAAATTTTTGAAAATTCGAAGGTCCTCCTTGCTATCGCAAATCTTTAAGCTTCAACAACTTAAGCCTGTGGAAAAGATATATTCTCCTTGTGGCAAACAACGAAACTATTACATGAGATTTAAAAAGTGTCCTTTATTACACAGAAAATAAAACTGAATGGAAAAGACTACTATCAAGGTAGGATATTTGTCAATAAATGTGCTTCGACTCTGGCACAGTGCTATTGACTGTGCGAGCTTCGGACTGTTCTCTGAAGTCCCTTTGGTGTTGAGCATATTGACCCCCTTCTGGCTGCTGGCCTTGTTGCAGCGGTGGTGGAGGCGGAGGCTGTTGCCAGGAAGCTTGAGATTGACTCGCCGAAGCAACAGAAACTGCGGGGTGGTTGCCTACATATTCTGGGATATAAGGCGAATGATACGAAGCAATGTGCATGATCTGCTTCGGCTGACCCTGTTGTGTTGTAGCTTCGGCTATCTCCTTTTGCTTCTGGATGGTAACATGGCACATCCTGGTGGTATGGCCCTTGTTTTCACCACAGAACAAGCAAAATATTCTCCTTGGTTGATCTCCAAATCTTCCGCCGAAGCCCCTGGCACCTCTGCCTCTTGGAGCTGGCGGCCGGAAGGAGCTTTGCTGTTGCCCCGAAGCCTGTGAGGAGCCCTGTGGCCTTTGCTGCTGGCTCCCCTTATCATCATTTTGAGTAGAGTTGTGAATTGACCTAACGTGCCTCGGATAAAATCTTCCTCCGAAGCCCCTGGTCATTTCGGAAAACCTGAAAGCCTCCTCCCTTCTTTGACGAAAATCATTGTCGGCCCGAATATACTCGTCCATCTTCTGGAGCAGCTTCTCCAAAGTTTGAGGAGGCTTCCTTGCAAAGTACTGAGCTGAAGGTCTTGGCCGAAGTCCCTTGATCATGGCCTCAATGACAATTTCGTTGGGCACTGTTGGCGCCTGTGCCCTCAAAGGCAAGAACCTCCGGACATATGCCTGAAGGTATTCTTCATGATCCTGGGTGCATTGGAATAGAGCTTGAGCAGTGACCGGCTTCGTCTGAAACCCTTGGAAGCTGGTTAACAACATGTCCTTCAGCTTTTGCCATGAAGTGATCGTTCCTGGTCGAAGGGAGGAATACCAGGTTTGAGCAACACTCCTGACAGCCATAACAAAAGATTTTGCCATGACTGCAGTATTGCCACCATACGAAGATACTGTTGCTTCGTAGCTCATCAAAAACTGCTTCGGGTCTGAATGGCCGTCGAATATGGGAAGCTGGGGCGGCTTGTAGGACGGAGGCCAAGGTGTAGCCTGCAGCTCAGCGGACAGAGGAGAAGCATCATCAAAAACAAAATTTCCATGGTGGAAATTCTCATACCAGTCATCTTCGTTGAAGAAATCCTCCTGATGAAGGTCTTTGTGCTGAGGCCTTCGGTTCTGCTCATCCTGAGTAAGATGACGAACTTCTTCAGAGGCTTCGTCTATCTGCCTTTGCAGTTCAGCTAGCCTAGCCATCTTTTCCTTCTTCCTCTGCACCTGTTGATGAAGCATCTCCATGTCTCTGATTTCTTGGTCTAGCTCATCCTCTTGCGGTGTCGGGCTGACAGCCTTCCTCTTCTGGCTTCGGGCCTCCCGAAGGGAGAGAGTCTCCTGATTGGGGTCCAGCGGTTGCAGAGCTGCAGCCCCAGTTGCTGAAGCTTTCTTCGGTGCCATAGCGAAGGTTTATGATTGCCGAAGGTGTTCAAAACTCAAAGAGTGGAAGTGAGTTCACCGGAGGTGGGCGCCAATGTTGGGGACTTGTTCTCAAATGCTATGAGTTAAGAACAAGGCAACACAAAAAATGTTAAACGTTAAAGTCCTTCGTCCTTCGAAGCATTATTTCCCTTGGGATATAATGATTTTCGGACGAAGGTTATGAAGGACAAACCTTCATCAACACAACATACCATAATGAAGAAGGAATCATATGTAATATAAAGGATAACGTAAACAATTATGTATAATTATCAACTCATTTCTATTTTATTATTATAGAAAAATAGAAATGATATCAAATTACAAATGTACCTTCGGCTCGAAAGAAGATAAAAGTACAAGCGTGACGCAAAAGTAAATGCCCAGTCCGCGTGAACAGTACGGGGGCACTGTTCACCTATTTATAGTCACGGGACACAGCCCATGTAAAATTACACCCATGCCCTTTACATTTGGTAGTAATTCTATAGTAATCCTCCGAGGTCTGAATAGCCTTTTCATCTTTAAGTCGGTTTCCTTTTCTGCTATCACGTTGAAGCTTTCCTGCTCACAGCTTCGGCGCTGTGTCAACCTTCGTATTCTTTGGGCTTCTCCCACTGTGGTACCGATTCGAGTCCGAAGATACCTGTTCACACATTATACTCCAGAAACATTGTTAAATCATGTTTTTGAGGACCTTCGGAAGCCGAAGGCCCCCAACAAACTCTATACTATTTGAAGTTAGAAATGTGGTTACTAGCCTCCTGGGACTAGTAATTGTATCACATTTGAGTCCCAGAGGATTGGGGCACTTCATATATTTAAAGGTAGATTTTCAAAATTGGTATCTATTAAAACCCTCTTAAAAACTAAGAGGAGAATTTCATTCAGGGGGAGTTTTGTTTAGTCAAAGGAAAAGCATTTGAAACAGGGGGAGAAATTTCAAATCTTGAAAATGCTTCTTGCAATCTTATTTATATGCCTTTGACTATTTGCAAAAGACTTTGAAAAGATTTTCCAAAAAGGTTTGCAAAAACAAAACAAGTGGTGCAAATGTGGTCCAAAATATTAAAGGAAAGAAAAGCAATCCATTCATAACTAGTGATATTATAAATTGGTTTAATTCCAAGTAACCTATGCACTTACCTTATGGAAACTAGTTCATTTCTGCACTTTATATATTTGCTTTGGTTTGTGTTGGCATCAATCACCAAAAAGGGGGAGATTGAAAGGGAAATAGGGTTAACCGTTTCCCACAATTAATTTTGGTGGTTGAATGCCCAACACAAATATATGGACTAACTAGTTTGCTCTAGAATACATGTTCTACAGGTGCAAAAAGGTTCAACACAAACCAATAAATATTCAAGTTAGGGATCAAATTCAAGGGAACAAAAGAAACTTGAGTGTGCTGAGAAACAGCGCACCGAACTGTCCGGTGTGCCACCGGACAGTGTCCGGTGCACCAAGTCCGTACAGGACGGAACCAACCACTCTCGGGTTCCAGCAGGCGCGCTCCGCTATAATTCACCAGATTGTCCGGTGCACCAGCAGAGCAATGGCTATCCAGCGCAACGGTCGACTGCAACAGCGCACTAACAGCGCTACAGTGGAGAACAGTGCGCGGCAGAGTCAGAGCGCAGATTCAGAGGCGCACCGGACAGTGAACAGGACCTGTCCGGTGTGGCACCGGACGCTCCGGTGCCGCATTAGGACAAAGCCTCCAACAGTCGACTGCTCCCGAATCCTAACGGTTGGGTGATGTGGCGGCGCACCGGACAGCCTACAATGCCTGTCTGGTAGCGCACCGGACTGTCCGGTGCACCCATCGATAGCAGCCTTCCCCAACGGCTTGTTAGTGGTTGAGGGCTATAAATACCCCCAACCACCACAACTTCAAGCATCCAAGTCTTCTGAAGTTTTCATTCAATACAAGAGCTAGTGCATTCACTCCTAGACACAAATCAAAAGATCAAAGCCTCTCCAAGTCCCAAATTCATTCCAACCACCTAGTGACTTCAGAGAGTGTTTGTTCATGTTCTTTGCGCTCTTGTTGCTTGGATTTCTTTCTTCCTTCCTCATTCTTGTTCCCAAGATATTAGTAATCAAAGCAAGAGACATCAAAGTGTGTGGTGGTCCTTGCGAGGTCTAAGTGACCCGTTTGATTAAGGAGAAAGCTCACTCGGTCTAGGTGACCGTTTGAGAGAATGAAAGGGTTGAAAGAGACTCGGTCTTTGTGACCACCTCAACGGGGACTAGGTTCTTTGGAACCGAACCTCGGTAAAACAAATCATCGTGTTCATCCGCTTGTTTTCCATTTGATTTGTTTTCCCCTCTCTCCCGGACTTTATTTACGTTCTAACGCTAACCCCGGCTTGTAGTGTGTGTTTAAAGTTGTAAATTTCAGATTACGCCTATTCACCCCCCTCTAGGCAACTTTCAAATATCTCTACATCTAGTGCAATTGGTGACATGCTTAATGGTAGATGTAGAAATATCGCAAGCATTCAATTCTTCTATTTTAGCATTTAAACTAGCATTTTCAGTTCTAAGACAGGAAACTGAATCATTGCAAACATTAAGCTCTTTATAAAAATGTTCGCATTTTTCTACTTCAAGAGCATAAGCATTTTTTAGTTTAACAAACTTCTTGTTTTCCTTAACGAGCAAGTCCTCTTGTCATTCCAAGAGATCATCCTTCTCGTTAATGGTTTCTATCAATTCATTTATCTTTTTCTTTTGATCCTTGGTAAGGTTTGCAAAAAGAGAAGTTAAATTATCTTCATTATCACCAAAGCTACCCTTATCATCGGAAGTAGTGTATTTGGGGGTATCTCTAGAATGTACCTTCTTATTTTTGCCCTCCTTAGCCATGAGACATTTGTGGTCGACGTTGGAGAAGAGAAGGCCCTTGTTGACGGCGATGTTGGCGGCGTCCTCGTCGGAGGAGGAGTCGATGGAGCTCTCATCGGAGTCCCATTCCTGCCCCATGTGCGCCTCGCCACCCTTCTTCTTGTAGTATCTCTTCTTCTCCATCTTCTTCTTTCCTTTCTTGTCGTCATCCCTGTCACTGTCACTTGTATATGGACATTTTACCAATAAAGTGACTGGACTTATCACACCTATAGCACACCGTCTTGGAACGGGGTTTGTAGTCCTTCCCCTTTCTTTGCTTGAGGATTTGTCGAAAGCTCTTGATGATAAGAGTCATCTCCTCGTTATCGAGCTTGGAGGCATCGATTGGGAGTCTACTTGGTGTAGACTCTTCCTTTTTTTCTTCTGTTGCTTTGAATGCAACGAGTTGCACCTCGGGTGTGGAGGTGGCGCCTTGCTCCAAGTTGACAATGTGTTTGGAGTCTTTGATCATAAGTTCAAAGCTCACAAACTTGCCAATTACCTCCTCGGGAAACACAAACTTGAGTTGGACGAACGATCGAATAAACAACCAAACGATCCTTGTGCTTGTGTTGTACTTGTTTGGAAGTGGGAGTGGATTATGATAAAATGGCTTGG
Source organism: Zea mays (assembly GCF_902167145.1). NCBI lineage: Eukaryota > Viridiplantae > Streptophyta > Magnoliopsida > Poales > Poaceae > Zea > Zea mays. Next base: position 154,804,885 of record NC_050102.1, read on the forward strand.
GATGGCATGAAGGAGCGCCTTGCCCCTCTATTTATAGGCAATGTGAAGGATTAGAGGGAGAATGCGAGTATTAGTGGGAGGATGCGAGGATTAGTGAGAGATAGTCATGTATTAGCCATGGATAAGTGAAATTAGCTTGTAAAGGTTATTGTATGATACCGGGGCGTATATATACATACAAAATTATGGAAAATTATTAATAAAGTATTTATGTAGATTTTGAAAATTGATTCTGAGGGTATTTCTGAGGAGAAAAATATTTGAAGAAATATCAGTGGAATATTTAGATAGTATTTTAGGAAAAAATTAAAGGGGTCACTTAGAAAATATTTATAAGATATTTTGAAGAGAATTTTGGAGAGAATATAGACCACTATATTTTCTCTGTTGAGATCAACTTGGAAACAAACATTTTGAAACAAAATTTAAAAATTCATTTTAAATTCAGAACGAGTTTAAAATTTTCTAGATTTGAATTTTCGGGGTGCTATAGTGATATTTTTTTTGCTTGTCCCGATTCCCGAACATCCTCCACACTCTTTTTTCATATCTCTAGTAGTTCATCAACCAAAGGTTTTGTCGGTACCCTGAAACTAGGGTACCCTCCTCTACTGCGCCAAAGGCAGTTACTCGTGTGGTTACCTATAACCGCGCACTAAGGAATTGAGTAGCCAAACACATGGATCTAGACCCGTATGACGGGACCATTGGGTTTGGGACTCGCTCCCCACTCGGGGACAGGTCTGGTGCTGCCATGTATCCCAGGTTAGAATTGCTCGGTGACTATTGACTCTAGACCCCCGCAAGTGGTTCTCGGGCCTCCACGTATGTCGTCTAGACCCCCCACAGGCGCGACTCGGACCGCCATGTGAGCCAACTGGATTCTGGCATAGGGCCAGGTCTTCGAGCCAGCGTGCGCTCTTGCTCCCTACTCTCCGCTTAGGTAGAGGTCTGAAGCCGCCACGTGGCCCGTTGGCGCGTGGCACAAGCCTTTGGCTGGAATCAAGCTCGCCCATCCGCATTTAATACAAGCGACTAAGGCATGTCCTGCTATGCATAGGGCATGGGCAGGCTTTTGTTAGGCAGTGCAAACCCGTATGACAGCTCTACGCGTTACCAAGGCAAATAGTGTCGGCGGCGTGACGTGCGTTGACATACCGTACAACAAGCTGCACATTAACGAGGTAGGCCATTGTGGCTCAATGTCGTGTGCATGGGCGACGCCATTATGAGTTGTCGTTGCGTCGGACAGGGCATGTGTGTCCATCGCATTAACTCCACCACACGTCAGCGTGACCGACCCCTACTGTCGGAGAGGAAATTCTCCGGTCGGGTGGCGGAATGCACCCGCCCTAAATCCTAAGATGAAGAGGGGTCTAAGCGTTTTGCCTGTCTATTGGAAGGTTGAAGAACACACGAGGACACGAGAGTTTAGAGTGGTTCAGGCCACCGGAGCGTAATACCCTACTCCACTTTGTGTTGTATTGAGTCTGTGAGCTTGAGAGCTTGTATGAACTTGTGCCACTGAGAGTCTGAGTGAATTTGCCTTGTAACGTCGTGTGCCTTCCCTTTTATAGCTCAAGGGAGGCACATACAAGGATGCTGAGCCCCGACATGTGGGCCCAGGAACATAACGGAAGGAATATATTATAAGAGTAACTAACACCTGTGCAATCTCCTGTGCGCCTCGATGTCCACAGTCCACGCAGTATTGGTATGCGGTGGCTGCTTTCTTGGTAACGCGCGACTGATGATGAGCATAGTGCACGCAGCAGTATGGGCGTACCGTTTGCCAATGGAATGGACAGGCACGTCGCCTGCAGAACAGACTGGTCGCCGCCTGCCAGCAGAATGGACAGGTCTCGTTAAATGCGGAGGCGACACATCGCCTGTCAGCAGAATGGATAGGGCTCATTAAATGCGGAGGCGGCACATCGCCTGCCAGTGGAATGGACAGGGCTCAATAAATGCAGAGGCGGTACACCGCCTGCCAGTGAGCGGCCCGGACACCCGCCTGACCTTGATTAAGGCCTAGGCATTCTCTGTCCCAGAATCCCGGGACCCTGCTGTGAGCGGCCCGGACCCCACATGGAGGGGTCCGGACCCCATCCTAGGGGTCCGGTTTGCGCCCATGGGGGTCCTGGACCTTACCCGGAGGCCCAGTCTGTATATACAGGGGTCCGACACTTTCCCTTGGGGGTCTGGACTCACTGTTGATACCTTGGAGTATATCATCTTCTCCGGCCACGTGGCGGCCCCAGAACCGTCCATGTGGAGGGGTCGGGTGCTGTAGCTGGCCCAAAGTAGTCGCCCGAGGCTGGGGCGAGCCATGGTCTGGTCCCACGCACAACTCCTTTTCCACGCGACTAAAGATAGCCGCGTGGGTACTGCGTCTTCATACGGTAGCAAGGGGTACCCCTGTTTTAGGGTACTGATAGTGGCCCCCGGGCCCACCTCAGGGCAGGATGCGAGCCTGCAGGTGGGGCCAATAGCCTGATTGGTGATTGGTGCGCCGCTTCCGTGCGTCTGCTGACGTACTACCCATCAACCCGCCTTCGGTCACGCCAACTGCCATATTTGCCTCCGCGGCTGACTGACCCGCGGCCCCACGCCTGGTGGTTTCACCAGGCCACGCGTGAGGCGCCTCGATACCGCTGCATTGGTTTAAAAAATCACCTTCTCTGTCTTCTGTCGCGGCCCCGAGGAAGCGCACTACCGGCGTGTGCGGCGGTTCGCTTTTTCTGCACCCGGGAACCGGCACCCAAGGATTATGACTCGTGGGCCTGGGCCCCTGTGTCATAGTCTAGGTTCTTGTTTCTTGCGGTGGAGATGAAGAGGTGCGCTACCATGGGCGGCAGTTCGCTTTTCGAGCACGCACGGCGGTTCGCTTTTTCCGCACTCGGAGTCCAGCACTCCAGCTGTATGACTTGTGGGCCCGGGCCCCCGTGTCAGAGACTAGGCCGTCTGGGCGTCAGGTGTGTGTTGGTCGGGACTTCCTATAGCGTCTTTGGGCGCGAGCGGGAGAGTCTGCCTTGAAGAGGGATTCACCCTGCGTGCAGCAGTTACGCTTTTGCATTCTCTCCCAATCGCTGCGCCGTTTCGCCTTCGAGCTCTCTGCGCCCCTTTGCATTCGCGCGATTCTGCTTTGCGCCGCCGTAGTCGCCATGGCTTCGCTAGTTCATCCCGAGCGTTTCCAGTCTGAGGGGGCGCTCAACCTGGTGCGCAACCTGCTCGGGTGGAGCGCGCCGGCGCTCGCCGAAAGGATCCGCGCTGGCGCCTGTAACACCCTGAATTTGGGGGTATAAAATTTCTTTGCTCATATTCACAAATTCAGGTGTTACTTCTCTTTTCACACCCTTTCCAATCCCCTCTTTCTCTTTTCTATGGAAGAAAAGTGGCTATTTACTTTGTGTAATTATAGTCTATTAGACTAAAACTCCAAGGAGTATGTATTGTGGCATCATGTCAAACCCTAATTTCCACTTTTGCTTGGTGCATAATACTTGGAAGTGCTAATTTGAATTTGTGGCCTATTTAGATTTGAATCAAATAGAGTAAATAAAAAGAAAAGGGAAAACAAATGCCAGAATAAAAGAAAAAAGGGAAGAAGCCCACACCCCCGCCCCCTCGGCCTTTCGGCCCATCTGGCCCATCCCGCGCGCGCCTTCCTCCCCCTCTTCTCTCTCTGCCCTGGCGGGCCCGCCCGTCAGCGCAGCCGCTTTCCCCGCGTCTGCGCCCGCTTCCCCCGCTCTCTCTGCTCACGGGCCCGGGCTGTTAGCTCCTCCGTCTCCGCGTAACCGCTGCCCCGAGTTGCGCGTGCCACGGACTCCGCGCCCACGTCGCGCGTGGAGCTCGCAACCACCTCGCCCTCGGCCACTTGAGCCCGGAGCCTAGCCCACCCTCTTCCCCTCCCTCATTTGCGCACCTGCAGACCTCCCTTCCACCTCCCCCACGCTGCTCACACGCCAAAGCGCCGCCGCCATTAACCGCCGCCGCCCGAGCCCATTTCTCCGTCGACGTTGGAGCCCCGCCGTGCCCTCTGCCATAGTGAGCTCTGCCTCGACGTCCGCAACCCGGGACACACCCCAATTTCCCCTCTCCCTCCCTAATTTTCTCGGCCCGCGCTCACCCGTCGTCCTCTGCGCAGTCGCCGTGGTCCGCCACCGTCGACTTGGGCTACCGCCGCGCCTTCGCCGCAACCGAGGAGTCCCCGGAGTTCGCCTTGAGGTAAGGAACCTCCCCCGCCCTCTCCCTTCCTTTTTATTGCCCCCGCTGCGCTTAATTCCTCGCCGGAGTCCTTTAGCGCCATCGCCGAGCCGCTTCGCCGTGGGCCGCCTCCCTCCGGTGCCCCTGTCCCGACCTAGTCCCCACCGGAAGGTTCCCCACGCCCTCCCCAACCTCCCCGGCCATCCAGGTCGCCCCAAGGACCTGCAGAGCCCCCGCGCCCCTCGTCTCCGGCGAGTTCTCCGCCGCGGGAACAGGCGTCGCCGCCTCTGCTAGCCGGAGGGGAAGACAGAAGCCAGCCGCCAGATCTCCGCCGTCCAGCTTAGATCGGACGGCCCTGTTTCAAATAGCTCGAACCCAACCCTAGCCGTCCGCCTGAGATCCGACGGCCCAAGGCCGTTCCCCCCCCCCCCCCCCCCCCCCCCGCACCCCGCCTTCCTGCCATTTGGGCCCCGCCTGTCAGCCGTCCGCGCCCGCGCTGCCCGCCCGGCCCCGCCTGTCAGCCGTCCGCGCCCGCGCTGCCCGCCCGGCCCCACCTGTCAGCCGCTCATGCAGTCGCGCGCTCGCGCGCCCGCCCGCGGATCTAATCGCGGGCGTTGATCCGAGATCCAACGGCCGTAGAAGCCCGATACCCCTTCGCCCGCGCAATTTCTTAAAGAGACCCCCGGTTTTCTGCAAATTGACCCGTCGTCCCTGGATCTTCGCAGTTAGGCCCTCGGACCTTTTATTTAATTCAAAATAAGTATTTAAGGAATATTTTTAACCCCTAATCTTGTAAAATTCATAACTTTGTCATATGAACTCCAAATTAGGTGCTTCAAATTGCAAAATGTTCATAATATTTTTATCTATCTATTTAAACAATGTTTCCCTGCTGTGTTTTTGTCCCAATTAATAGTTGATCATTAGGGTAAAATTAATGTTATTGGAACCCTATTTGAGATAAATAGAAGATAGTAGACTTTAATAAAAGTTGGAGCACCTAAGTTTATGGGCTTAAAACCATGTAATGATTTAACTGACTTAGACCTGATTAGTGGATAATGAATCATTTTGTATAGTCATCTACCCTAGACCTAGGGAACACCAGTTTGCCAATCCTTTTCTACTGTGAACTTGTGATCTCTCTGCTGCATATGCTTGGTTTACTGCTTTTGTTTGTTATTTCCCAAGTGCATAGAATGAATGATTACTTTACGTAGACAACGGGCAGTCTGTGTTTCCCGAGGAAGTTGCAGAAGAAGTCCCTGATCAGCAGTTTGGTGAAGGCAAGTGTCCTCTGACCCATTATGTCCTATTCACTTATAATTCACTATCCGCATTACTTAATTGAAACCTAAGGATTGACTAGCTTTATACTTTACCTTATCCTTGATAACCTTTTGGGTTATTATTATGGTTAGCATTTTGCTATTGCCTTAACCTAATCAATGAACATGATGTGACTATTTATGATACGATACTGTTATCCTGATGATATGGATGATCTTGTGATACTCTAGGGGGCTCAGGCTGTTTCCTGAGTACCTCTCCGTAAGGACCTGTTCGTTGAGAGACCACCCGGGATAACAGTGCAACCATGAGGGTGAAATGGGATGCCCTTAGCTAATTAATTAGAGGAACTAGAGGTGTAGTTGCTTCGCCGTCGTGCCGTCAATGGGGTCCAGGCACAGTGCTTGCTCTACCGAGGCTGAGTGCCGAGGTTCTTTCGTTTTGCTTTTTGTTAGTCACTCTCCTGCGGGGAGGGATACTGTGTTTATCAAACTGGAGAAACCTAACGGGCAGCTATGATCTCTAGGGAATCTTTGTAAAGGCTTCGTAGTGAATCCCTGGCCATTCACCTCGGGAGTGAATAAGGGTCTTGCAAGCCCGGGCTAGAGAGGGAATCACGACTTGTGGGTAAAGTGCGCAACCTCTGCAGAGTGTTTGAAAACTGATATATCAGCCGTGCTCACGGTTAAGAGCAGCCTTGGGATCCTCTTTGATTAGAGATACTCCGGATACACCTCAGATGATGACTCTAATGATGATGGTTAATGTTGGTGACTTTAATTATGCATTCTAGTATTTCCTCTTTGAGGAGGTACTTTTTGGGATTATAACTTGGGCTTAATGATAAAAAATTTGGCTTCTACTAACAATAAATAATTGACCAACTAAAAGCAACTGCTTGAGCCTAACCCCACATAAAGCTAGTCCACTTCAGCCAAACGGGGCATTTGCTGAGTACGTTGATGTGTACTCATCCTTGCTTTACCACAAAACACCAGGTTGTCCCCATTGCAACCACTGCTCAGGAGAAGGCGAAGCCGTGGAAGGAGACTTCCAGGAGTTCCAAGACTACGACGAGTTTTAGGTGTGGGTTGGCGGCAACCCCCAGTCAGCTGCCTATGAAGGCCTTATCTTTACTGCGTTTCGCTTAGCACTTTGATTTATCAGTTAAGTTGATGACTATGTGGATGTCTCTGACTCTGTGATGTAATAAGTTAATACACTTTTATGTTATTATTCGAGCACTGTGCGATGATGTTCATTTATGTAATCGTTGTGTACGTGAGTTCTGATCCTGGCACGTACATAGTTCGCATTCGGTTTGCCTTCCAAAACCGGGTGTGACATAAGTGGTATCAAAGCCGTGCTGACTGTAGGACCGCTGACCTAGAGTAGCACTGGTCGTACTAAGGACTATTGATCTTCCCTCTCACCTTGACCTCTGATGCTACTTCAAAAGTCGGTCACCTCGACCAACCCTATGTTTTACTACATATATATACTATATTATACCTTGTTAAAACTTTATTTTGTTCTGTCTATGGTTTATGCACAGGTCATATTAGTTCTGTTCTTACTCTTATGCTTACGGTGTCTTTTGTAGATGGCTCGTCTTAGACACACTGCACGTAAGTCGGTGATTCCTTTCCTGCCGTCTCGACTTGCGGAGCGTCCTCTGCGTCGCACCGTGTCCGGTCAGTCGAGTCACCTGGAGAGACTGCACCACCGCCTGCGTGAGGAGCAGGAACGCCGGCGTCAGCATAGAGAGCAGTAGGGCTCTTCCTCCCCACCCCACCAGGAGGTGGAGTCCGTGAGGCGCTGTTCCTCTGTTCCCCAGCTGAAGGCGCCCCCTGCACCACCGCGGGACGCCCCGGCTACTGGAGGAGGTCCTGGAGGAGACCCCGACGACGACGACTCAGACCACAGCACGGAGTCCTCTGAGCCGCAGGAGGCGGAAGGATGGGTCGCCCGACCCATCACCCGTGACGCCGCTCGCGGTTGTCACTTCCACGACGCACTCGACACCTTGCTGCGCCAGGCTTTCGACCGACACACCTGGTCGATCGAGTATCGTTGTGTAGTCTACCAGCACAGTCGCGGGAGGTACCCGGACCGCTAGGAGGCTACCTGCCTAGTTCGCCGTCCGGAGGATGACCTCCGGGGTGCAGAGGCCGTTTCGGAGCATTACTCCATCTCCGAGAGGGACACTGCAGAGGCGGCTATGCAGGATGCAGCACGGCGTGCACTCTCCCAGTACTGTTCTTTATTCGGTGGGGTGGCCGACGGTCTTAACCTTAGGTACTACCCCCGCCGTCCTACTGGTAACACAGAGAGTGTGGTTGTCTCACCCGTTGGTGAGGATAACCCAAGGTTGAGCAGCACAGTCAACCTAGTCGCGGTGCTTAACACCGAGCTGGATCACTCTCTGGACGAGCTAAGCAGGGCTCGAACGGAGATTGCCGAGTTGCGTGCTGAGCTGGCAGAGCGCCGCCACCAAGAGGGTGGTTCCCCCGCTCCTGTTGGGACTCAGCACCCATACCGCTCGCCACCACGTGGTCACCACACTTATGGTTCCCTTGTCTGTAAGACCAGGATCGATCTGGATCCTTAGATCGTTAGCGTCGGAGTTTGTAATAATTCTTAAGTCAGATGTCTCAGTCTTAGATAGTTAATTTAGGTTGCTTATCAGTTGCTTCCATTCAGCTTAGTTTGCTTATCAGTTGCTTGCATGCTTGTTATGATGAACTTGTGCTGGATTTGAATCTTTGTAATGACTGTTGCCAACCTGTGGGTTTCCCCTGCAGTTTGGCCTAGCTAGTGATGTTAATGAAGTCAGTTATTTAGTTGGGAAACCATTTACTTCTACTTTCCTTTCTATCTGAGAAGCTGTGTTGAATCATAATGAGGATCAGTGAAGCTCTTTGTTCACTCAGTGTCATGAAGAATTATGTATTCCCTTTTCTTATGCTGAAGGATTGTAAGATCAATGCTGATGTATGAATGTCTTCCATAGATGTCTGACAACAGGCGCCGATGCAACAGGCGTGCTCAGCAAGAGCAGTGTGCCCAGCAGGAGGAACATCAGAGGCAGCCTCCCCCACCACCCCCGATGACCGTGGAGCAGATGTTCTTGATGCAGACTCAGGCAGTGTAGGCTATTGGGCAGACTCTGGTGGCCATGCAACAGGCTCAACAGCCACCTCAACCCCAGATGCAAGTGCAGATGCCCCAGATGCCACGGGATAAGCGTGGTGAGTTCATGAGAGGGCACCCTCCTACCTTCGCCCATTCTGCTGACCCCATGGATGCAGAAGACTGGCTGCGCGCAGTGGAAAGGGAACTGCGCACCGCCCAATGTGACGACAGGGAGAAGGTTCTGTATGGTCCCCGCCAGCTAAGGGGAGCAGCCCAGTCCTGGTGGGAGTCCTACCTCGCCACACATGCTAACCCCAAAGCCATCACCTGGGATGAATTCAGCGAGAGTTTCCGCAGGTATCATGTGCCAGAGGAACTGATGATCGTGAAGAAGGAGGAGTTTCTGGCTCTGAAGCAGGGACCCCTGTCTGTTAGTGAATACAGAGACAAGTTTCTGCAGCTATCTCGTTATGCACCTGAAGATGTCAACACTGATGCTAAAAGGCAGTACAAGTTCATGAGGGGTTTGGTGGATCCCCTGCACTACCAGCTGATGAATCACACCTTCCCCACCTTCCAGCACCTGATCGATAGGGCAGTTATGACTGAGAAGAAGCGTAAGGATATGGAAGATCGGAAGCGCAAGATGAGTGGACCACAGTCCGGAAGCATCAGCCGTCCCCGCTTCTCAGGCAGTTCATCTCAGCAAGGCAGGCCCGGTCACCCACAGGGATATCAGCATCAGAGTCAGCGCCCGCATCAGCAACAGTTTCAGAGGCAGTACCCACAACAGCAGCAGTATCGTCAGAACAGCCAGCAGGGAGGTAATCAGTATCAGAAACAGAACAACCAGGCACCTCGCCTTCCTGCTCCCGCAACAAATCAGAGCAACCAAGCAGCCCCAGCACAAGGAGGAGGCAGAGGATGTTTCCACTGTGGAGAACAAGGCCACTGGGCGATGCAGTGCCCAAAGAAGATGGCGCAGCAGCAGACCAACCCCAATGCTCCAACAAGGCAAGGTGTACTGCAGCAGGCAGCAGGCAATCGTGGCCAAGCGTACAACCGTGGAAAGGTGAACCACTTGGAGGCCGAAGCGATCCAGGATGCACCAGATGTGGCAGTAGGTATGTTCTCAGTCGAATCTTATCCCGCAAAAGTGCTATTTGATACTGGTGCAACTCATTCATTTGTCACTGCAATATGGGTAGAAATGCATAACATCTCAGTAGAGGCAATGATGCCGCCCATGAGGATTAATTCGGTCGGTGGCAAAGTGCAAGCAGATAAAATATGCTCAAATATAAGGGTGGAAATAAGGAGGATGGGGTTCCCCAGCGACCTAATAGTAATAGACACCCCTGGGGTAGATGTCATCCTAGGGATGAATTGGTTAATGAAGTATGAAGCGAACGTCAGCTGTGACAAGAGGACCGTAACATTGAAGTCCCCGTTTGGAGAGGAGGTAGTGGCTGAGCTAAAGATGCCTAAATCAGCGGAGGGAGTTTGTCACCAGATTTCGGTTGATAGTAAGGAGGCCAACCTGCTCGAGGCTATCAAGGTTGTGTCGGACTTTTCGGATGTGTTTCCCGAGGAGCTAACGGGCATGCCACACGAGAGAAAAGTCGAATTTGCCATAGAGCTTATCCCTGGTACCGCCCCCATTTCCAAAAGAGCCTATCGAGTGTCTGGACCAGAATTGGTGGAACTCAAGAAGCAGATAGATGAGATGTTAGAGAAGGGTTACATCAGACCAAGCACCTCGCCTTGGGCCGCTCCAGTGTTGTTTGTAGAGAAGAATGATGGTACCAAAAGGATGTGCATAGATTACAGATCCCTGAATGAAGTCACTGTTAAGAACAAGTACCCCCTGCCAAGAATAGAAGATCTGTTTGACCAGCTCAGAGGTGCCAGCGTATTCTCGAAGATAGATCTGAGATCAGGTTACCATCAACTCAGAATCCGACCCTCGGACATACCGAAGACAGCATTCATCACCAAGTATGGGTTATATGAGTTCACAGTTATGTCCTTTGGTTTGACAAATGCGCCAGCCTTCTTTATGTATCTGATGAACAGCGTGTTCATGGACTATCTAGACAAGTTTGTGGTAGTGTTCATCGATGATATTCTCATATACTCTCAAAGTGAGGAAGATCATGTGGAGCATTTGAAGATGGTATTGCAAAGGCTTCGAGAGCATCTGTTGTATGCCAAGCTGAGCAAATGCGAGTTCTGGATTCATGAAGTCTTGTTTCTGGGTCACATCATAAACCAAGATGGGTTAGCAGTGGATCCAAAGAAAGTAGCAGATATCCTGAACTGGAAAGCACCGAAGGATGTTCGTGGGATCAAGAGCTTCATTGGAATGGCCGGATACTGTAGGCGTTTCATTGAAGGATTTTCAAAGATTGCTAGACCAATGACAGCGTTACTAGCGAAGAAAGTTGAGTTTAAGTGGACCCAAAAGTGTCAAGAAGCATTTGAAGAACTGAAAAATAGATTGACCACAGCACCTGTGTTAGTTCTGCCTGATGTTCACAAGCCATTCTCGGTGTACTGCGATGCTTCTTACACTGGATTGGGATGTGTGCTAATGCAAGAAGGAAGAGTTGTAGCATACTCATCTCGACAGCTGAAGATCCATGAGAAAAATTACCCCACACACGACCTGGAGTTGGCAGTAGTGGTTCATGCGTTAAAGACATGGAGACATTACCTGTATGGGCAGAAGTGCGACATCTACACAGATCATAAAAGTCTGAAGTACATATTCACCCAGTCAGAGTTAAACATGAGGCAGCGAAGATGGTTGGAATTGATCAAAGACTATGAGTTGGAGATACATTACCATCCGGGCAAAGCCAATGTTGTTGCAGATGCTCTAAGCAGGAAGAGTCAAGTTAATATGATGGCCACGTACCCAATGTCATATGAGTTAGCCAAGGAGTTCGACAGACTGAGCCTCGGTTTCCTGAACAGTACGCAAGGAGTAACAGTGGAATTAGAGCCCACTCTAGAGCGGGAGATCAAAGAAGGGCAGAAGGATGATGAAAACATCAACAAGATCCGGCAGCTGATCTTAGAAGGAAGAGGCAAGGACTTTCGAGAGGATGAAGAGGGAGTAATATGGTTCAAAGACCGATTGTGTGTTCCCGACCTCAAACCTATTCGGGAGCTGATCCTCAAGGAAGCTCATGAGACAGCCTACTCCATACACCCTGGAAGTGAGAAGATGTATCAGGATTTAAAAAGGAGGTTTTGGTGGTATGGCATGAAAAGAGAGATCGCAGAATATGTCGCCATCTGTGATAGCTGTCAAAGAACCAAAGCAGAGCATCAGAGGCCCGCCGGATTGTTGCAGCCATTGCGGATTCCTCAGTGGAAGTGGGATGAGATCGGGATGGATTTTATAGTTGTCCTACCTCGTACCCGGGCCGGCTATGATTCCATCTGGGTGGTTGTGGACCGCTTGACAAAGGTGGCCCATTTCATACCCGTGAAGACAACATACACCGGAGCAACGTTAGCTGAGTTATACATGTCACGGATAGTCTGCCTTCATGGTGTGCCGAATAAGATAGTGTCAGATCGAGGAACACAATTCACCTCTCATTTTTGGCAGCAGCTACAAGAAGCATTGGGCACACATTTGAACTTCAGCTCGGCTTATCACCCACAGACGGACGGTCAGACTGAGAGAACCAATCAGATCATAGAAGATATGCTGAGAGCCTGTGCGTTGCAAGACAAGTCAGGATGGGACAAAAGGTTACCTTATGCAGAATTCTCCTACAACAATAGTTACCAGGCCAGCTTGAAGATGTCACCGTTTCAGGCACTCTATGGACGGAGTTGTAGGACTCCGCTGCATTAGGACCAGCCTGGAGAGAGACAGGTGTTTGGCCCCGACATCTTGCTTGAAGCCGAAGAGAATATCAAAATGGTTCGGGAGAACCTGAAGATAGCACAATCAAGACAGCGAAGCTATGCTGACAGAAGGAGAAGGGAATTGAGTTTCGAAGTGGGAGATTACGTCTATCTGAAGGTGTCACCTATCAGAGGAGTCAGAAGGTTCGGAGTTAAAGGCAAGTTAGCACCCCGGTACGTTGGACCATATCAGATTCAAGCAAAGCGTGGAGAAGTGGCCTATCAACTCAACCTACCAGAAAGTTTGTTAGCAGTGCACAATGTGTTCCATGTGTCGCAATTGAAGAAGTGTCTGCGAGTACCAGAAGAACAGTTGCCAGTGGAGGACTTGGAAGTCCAAGAGGATCTGACCTATGTAGAGAAGCCAACGCAGATTCTGGAGTTTGCAGACAGAGTCACCCGAAGAAACACCATCAGAATGTGCAAAGTCAGATGGGGCCACCACTCTAAGGAAGAAGCAACCTGGGAACGAGAAGATGATCTGAAAGCCAAATACCCTGAACTCTTTGCTGACCAACCTTGAATCTCGGGGCGAGATTCTCTTAAGGGGGATAGGTTTGTAACACCCTGAATTTGGGGGTATAAAATTTCTTTGCTCATATTCACAAATTCAGGTGTTACTTCTCTTTTCACACCCTTCCCAATCCCCTCTTTCTCTTTTCTATGGAAGAAAAGTGGCTATTTACTTTGTGTAATTATAGTCTATTAGACTAAAACTCCAAGGAGTATGTATTGTGGCATCATGTCAAACCCTAATTTCCACTTTTGCTTGCTGCATAATACTTGGAAGTGCTAATTTGAATTTGTGGCCTATTTAGATTTGAATCAAATAGAGTAAATAAAAAGAAAAGGGAAAACAAATGCCAGAATAAAAGAAAAAAGGGAACAAGCCCACACCCCCACCCCCTCGGCCTTTCGGCCCATCTGGCCCATCCCCCGCGCGCGCCTTCCTCCCCCCTCTTCTCTCTCTGCCCTGGCGGGCCCGCCCGTCCGCGCCCGCTTCCCCCGCTCTCTCTGCTCGCGGGCCCGGGCTGTCAGCTCCTCCCTCCGCGTAACCGCCGCCCCGAGCTGCGCATGCCGCGGACTCCGCGCCCACGTCGCGTGTGGAGCTCGCAACCACCTCGCCCTCGGCCACTTGAGCCCGGAGCCTAGCCCGCCCTCTTCCCCTCCCTCATTTGCGCACCTGCAGACCTCCCTTCCACCTCCCCCACGCTGCTCACACGCCAAAGCGCCGCCGCCATTAACCGCCGCCGCTCGAGCCTGTTTCTCCGTCGACGTTGGAGCCCCGTCGTGCCCTCTGCCACGGTGAGCTCCGCCTCGACGTCCGCAACCCGGGACACGCCCCAATTTCCCCTCTCCCTCCCTAATTTTCTCGTCCCGCGCTCACCCGTCGTCCTCTGCGTAGTCGCCGTGGTCCGCCACCGTCGACTTGGGCTACCGTCGCGCCTTCGCCGCAACCGAGGAGTCCCCGGAGTTCGCCTTAAGGTAAGGAACCTCCCCCGCCCTCTCCCTTCCTTTTTATTGCCCCCGCTGCGCTTAATTCCTCGCCGGAGTCCTTTAGCGCCACCGTCGAGCCGCTTCGCCGTGGGCCGCCTCCCTCCGGTGCCCCTGTCCCGACCTAGTCCCCACCGGAAGGTTCCCCGCGCCCTCCCCAACCTCCCCGGCCATCCAGGTCACCCCAAGGACCCGCAGAGCCCCCGCGCCCCCTCGTCTCCGGCGAGTTCTCCACCGCGGGAACAGGCACCGCCGCCTCTGCTAGCCGGAGGGGAAGACAGAAGCCAGCCGCCAGATCTCCGCCGTCCAGCTTAGATCGGACGGCCCTATTTCAAATAGCCCGAACCCAACCCTAGCCGTCCGCCTGAGATCCGACGGCCCAAGGCCGTTTCCCCCCCTCCCCCGCACCCTGCCTTCCTGCCATTTGGGCCCCGCCTGTCAGCCGTCCGCGCCCGCGCTGCCTGCCCGGCCCCGCCTGTCAGCCGTCCGCGCCCGCGCTGCCCGCCCGGCCCCACCTGTCAGCCGCTCATGCCGTCGCGCGCCCGCCCGCGGATCTAATCTCGGGCGTTGATCCGAGATCCAACGGCTGTAGAAGCCCGATACCCCTTCGCCCGCGCAATTTCTTAAAGAGACCCCCGGTTTTCTGCAAATTGACCCGCCGTCCCTGGATCTTCGCAGTTAGGTCCTCGGACCTTTTATTTAATTCAAAATAAGTATTTAAGGAATATTTTTAACCCGTAATCTTGTAAAATTCATAACTTTGTCATATGAACTCCAAATTAGGTGCTTCAAATTGCAAAATGTTCATAATATTTTTATCTATCTATTTAAACAATGTTTCCCTGTTGTGTTTTTGTCCCAATTAATAGTTGATCATTAGGGTAAAATTAATGTTATTGGAACCCTATTTGAGATAAATAGAAGATAGTAGACTTTAATAAAAGTTGGAGCACCTAAGTTTATGGGCTTAAAACCATGTAATGATTTAACTGACTTAGACCTGATTAGTGGATAATGTATCATTTTGTTTAGTCATCTACCCTAGACCTAGGGAACACCAGTTTGCCAATCCTTTTCTACTGTGAACTTGTGATCTCTCTGCTGCATATGCTTGGTTTACTGCTTTTGTTTGTTATTTCCCAAGTGCATAGAATGAATGATTACTTTACGTAGACAACAGGCAGTCTGTGTTTCCTGAGGAAGTTGCAGAAGAAGTCCCTGATCAGCAGTTTGGTGAAGGCAAGTGTCCTCTGACCCATTATGTCCTATTCACTTATAATTCACTATCCCGCATTACTTAATTGAAACCTAAGGATTGACTAGCTTTATACTTTACCTTATCCTTGATGACCTTTTGGGTTATTATTATGGTTAGCATTTTGCTATTGCCTTAACCTAATCAATGAACATGATGTGACTATTTATGATACGATACTGTTATCCTGATGATATGGATGATCTTGTGATACTCTAGGGGGCTCAGGCTGTTTCCTGAGTACCTCTCCGTAAGGACCTATTCGTTAAGAGACCACCCGGGATAACAGTGCAACCATGAGGGTGAAATGGGATGCCCTTAGCTAATTAATTAGAGGAACTAGAGGTGTAGTTGCTTCGCCGTCGTGCCGTCAATGGGGTCCAGGCACAGTGCTTGCTCTGCCGAGGCTGAGTGTCGAGGTTCTTTCATTTTGCTTTTTGTTAGTCACTCTCCTACGAGGAGGGGTACTGTGTTTATCAAACTGGAGAAACCTAACGGGCAGCTATGATCTCTAGGGAATCTTTGTAAAGGCTTCGTAGTGAATCCCTGGCCATTCACCTCGGGAGTGAATAAGGGTCTTGCAAGTCCGGGCTAGAGAGGGAATCACGACTTGTGGGTAAAGTGTGCAACCTCTGCAGAGTGTTTGAAAACTGATATATCAGCCGTGCTCACGGTTAAGAGCAGCCTTGGGATCCTCTTTGATTAGAGATACTCCGGATACACCTCAGATGATGACTCTAATGATGATGGTTAATGTTGGTGACTTTAATTATGCATTCTAGTATTTCCTCTTTGAGGAGGTACTTTTTGGGATTATAACTTGGGCTTAATGATAAAAAATTTGGCTTCTACTAACAATAAATACTTGACCAACTAAAAGCAACTGCTTGAGCCTAACCCCACATAAAGCTAGTCCACTTCAGCCAAACGGGCATTTGCTGAGTACGTTGATGTGTACTCATCCTTGCTTTACCACAAAACACCAGGTTGTCCCCATTGCAACCACTGCTCAGGAGAAGGCGAAGCCGTGGAAGGAGACTTCCAGGAGTTCCAAGACTACGACGAGTTTTAGGTGTGGGTTGGCGGCAACCCCCAGTCAGCTGCCTGTGAAGGCCTTATCTTTACTGCGTTTCGCTTAGCACTTTGATTTATCAGTTAAGTTGATGACTATGTGGATGTCTCTGACTCTGTGATGTAATAAGTTAATACTCTTTTATGTTATTATTCGAGCACTGTGCGATGATGTTCATTTATGTAATCGCTGTGTACGTGAGTCCTGATCCTGGCACGTACATAGTTCGCATTCGGTTTGCCTTCCAAAACCGGGTGTGACAGCGCCACTCCCCTCGACGATCTCGCCGCCGGGGAGTTCGTGTTGTTCGTCTCCTACCTCTCCTACGGGTTGGCGCTGCCGATCTCGCCTTTCTTCCTACTGCTGCTGGAGGAGCTCGGGCTCCAGCTTCAGCACCTCACGCCCCACTCCATCCTCCAGGCAGCCATCTTCATTCACCTCTGCGAGATGTTGGTGGGGGTGGCCCCATGCACCTCCCTCTTCCGCCATTTCTTCGTGTTGGTGAAGTCTGGGAAGCCTAAGGACCACCTCGGTGCCTACTACTTCCAGACAAGGTCGGACTCAGCCATGGCCTACATTCCCACCCTTGGCGGCGCAAGGTGGGAAAACTGGCGCGACGACTAGGTGATCGCCAGCGCCGAGGCTAACGACCGCCTCGTCCTGCCGAGCGACGGGCCAGCACTCAACCGGAAGCAATGGAGGGCCAAGCCATCCCTGGCATCGGAGTTCCTGCCCATGCTGGACAGGATCAAGAGCTTGGCTACGGGCGGTCTGACGTTGATGCATGTGGTCGGTGATTTTCTGAAGCGCCGGATCGCGCCGCTGCAGCGAAGGGGGTGCCTATGTTGCTGGTTCACCGGCCCAAACGACATCGGCCGGATCCAGCGCGGGCCGGGGACCGACCTGTCCTGGGACGAGCTAGAAATCCTGGTGAAGGGGATTACTTGTGAGTCCTTCATTCCTGAGTCCCTGATCCTCCCCCAGGGCATTCCTGCGCTCTGCGACGACCCACAAACATCAGGGCCATTGACCCCACCACTCACCCGTGCCCCCTGCACGCGTGCCCGCCTCCATGCGCACCACCGCCGCCCACACCCCCTTTGCAGCGCACCACCACCGCCCCACACCCCCTTTTACAGCGCACTACCGCCGCCCATGCCCCTTTGCAGCGCACCCACCGCCGGCAACACCAGGCCCCCCTTCCCCTCCATCGCACCTATTGCCACGTAGCACCTACTGTCGGTGTTTTAGGTCCGACCGCACACTCGGGGTTGCCCCTCGAGGTGTTTTTAGGAGTAGGACAGTGTCGCCGACTGTAGCAAAATGGTTCGTGCTAGATGCACGAGGGACAGTGGACAGTGTTTACAGGTTCGGGCCGCTTAGAGATGCGTAACACCCTACGTCCTGGTGAGTATGCTTTGTGTAATGGGTTACAAGGTAGCTTTCTAAAGTGAGAACGTGGAGAGTTGAGGTGGGTGGCTGAGTAATGGGATCGATCCTTTTGAAGGGGTGCCCCCTAGGCCTTATATATTCGACCGTGGGGCAATACACGTGGATATGATAACAATGTGCACCTAAAAGATAGTGAACTACTTGAGTCTATCTTCCTATGATTCTGCCGACCTATCCTCGCCTGGTTCCGTTGCATGGGGCTCCAGCGCGGGAAAGTCGGATCCTTGTTGTGGTCGCTTGCTCAACGCTGTGGGCCGTCCGGGCTTGCACCGATCCGGCCTTACGTCAACCTGCTTTACTGATTGTCCCTTCCCAGGCCCACGAAGGAATGGCCTTACGATTTATTGGGCCCTTGGGCCTCTCGTGAGGTCTTTTACCCTTCCAGTGGACCCGGGGGATATCTGTCCCCCACAAGCCCCCGATCTTCGGGCTGATTTTGAGATAATCAGCCCAAAGATCCTAGGTCCAGCTTGCAGACTTTACTTATGATAAGAGGTGCTTTCCAAGCAGTCCGGTAAAAATGATTTTTTACTGTCTCCTTCTGCTTAGATTACTCGTAGACTGGAGCCTTGCTTCATGTTTGTGCCTTAGAGGTTGGCATTTCTTTTTGTGGGACCCTGGACTTCATTGGGTGCACTGGAGGTGCACCCAATGGGTGTAGCCCCCGATCTTCGAGTAAATTTTGGAAAACAATCTGCTCGAAGATCTTCATCAGAAATTATTTTTATTTTACTCTTGTACTTTGGTTGAGGGCCAGCCTTGTCTTTAATCTTGTTCTATGCCTTAGAAGTCAGCACCACCTTGGCTTGAAATGGTATTTCATGGGGTGCACCGAAGGTGCACCCAATGGGTGTAGCCCCCGAGCTTTGAGTGGATTTTTGAAAATAATCCTCTCGAAGGTCTTCATTTCGTGTCCTTCTGCTTGGAATAATCCTCTCTTTTTTTCTGAATGCTTTGGAGGTCAGCATTATGTCATCAATATTATGCTTCAGAGGTCAGCATGTATTTTGTCTTTTGCAGCTGAGTTCGTGATCCGTCCATATCTTGCTAGGTGGTGTAATTTATTTGCTCTGCGACTGGTTGGACATTTGATGGACGTTCCCTGTCTAGTCTTCACGTCGCTTCTGTCGGTCAGATTTTGTACTTCCCCGGCTATATTTGGCTTTCCTCTGATCCTTACTGATATCTCATTTTTGTCTTGAGGTATTCATTGCATGCCCTGCACGGATGTGACAGTTTTGAAAAATATACTGATAATTCCTGGGCGTCCCCCCCCCCCAATGGGTGTGGACAAGGAACGACTTGGTACGCTGAGTGTTTTAGTCGGCTGCTTCTGAGTAGTAATGTGATGCGATGGCGGGCGTAATCATATCATCCATGCTGTTGACTGGAGTCCCAATGGGTGTTGCGTTGCGTGAAACGGCGTCAGCCGCCTGACGTGTCTTCAGACGGGTTGAAGTGTGTATTGAATGCTTCGCGACTGTTCAGTGACCGTGGTTGGAGGTGAGCGGTTGCCTTCTTCTTCTATAAATAGTGCCTTTGCCTCTCTGGTTTTTTCACATCTCTTGTTGTTATCCACTGCTTGCTTTCTTCTCCTTCTCGCGCTTCCATCATGGGCAAGAACAACAAGCGCAAGCGTGAGCCGACTCCTCCATCAGAGGACTTCGGTGATTCGGAGTACTCAGAGGAGGAGTTCTCCTCTGAGTCCGAGGGGTCTCCGGCTCCCATCCCTCTGCGTGAGTCGTCTGACGATTTAGATGACTCCCAGGGGCTTGCGGCGGATGTCTGGACTTACATCCGGGCCGTCGAGCGCTCCGGGCTCGAGGGCTCGGATGAGTCGGAGTACTCCTCGGACGAGGAGGACTCGTCCGAGGGCGGTGGCGGCGATGGCGACGACGACGACGAGGACGACGACGATGACGATGGAGGCAGTGGCGGCAATGACGGTGACGGCGGCGATGACAGTGACGGCGGCGGCAGCAAGGATGGCGACGACGGCAGCAGCAGGGGCAGCAACAGGGGCGGCAGCGGCAGAGGCAGCAACAGGGCCAGTGGCTAGATGCCACTGGTCCTTAGATGTTAGTATAGTATAGTTAGAATAATGTAGTAGTATTTAGTAGTGTAGAGTAGTATAGTGTAGTGTAGTAGTAGTAGTAGGGAAGTATCAACTCATAATGAGTTGATTTGTAAGTACTGTTACTTCCCTTTAATGAAGAATGTCGTTGCCTTCTCTGTGCTGATTGTTTTTCTTCGTAATCGGTTAATTTCTGCCGTGATATCCATTGCCCCTGATATTCTCTATCCGTTATGTTTGTAGCATAACTTATAGTTCTTGAATCATTCCTCCGCCCACCTTATTTGTGAAGTTGATTCTCTTGGAATAGTAAGTAAATAACTCGGGCACCATATCGACGCTTTTAGAGGTAGCTGCCGAGTGACCTAAAGACGACGTCGGAGTTTTAGAGATAACTGCCGAGCGACTGAAGACGACATCGGAGTTTTAGAGATAACTGCCGAGCGACTAAAGACGACGTCGACGTGTTAGAGGTAACGCCGAGTGACTGAGGACGACGTCGGCGTGTTAGAGGTAACGCCGAGTGACTGAGGACGACGTCGGAGTTTTAGAGGTAGCTGCCGAGCGACTAAAGACGACGTCGGCGTGTTAGAGGTAACGCCGAGTGACTGAGGACGACGTCGGCGTGTTAGAGGTACCGCCGAGTGACTGAGGACGACGTCGGAGTTTTAGAGGTAACTGCCGAGCAACTAAAGACGTCGTCGGCGTGTTAGAGGTAACGCCGGGTGACTGATGACGACGTCGGAGTTTTAGAGGTAACTGCCGAGCGACTGAAGGTAACATCGGCGTTTTAGAGATAACGGCCGAGCTAGAACGGGCTGCGCCGGCCATGTTGAGGGTAATAGCCGAGTGATGATGTGGAAGTGACCGCCGGGTGACAACGTGGCGCGCTGGTGTTTTGAAAGTAACTGCCGGGTGTTGACTGGGCGCTTTTAGAAACGGTATCTGACTCGGGAATATCCCATAAGTACTGCGCTTTTAGCCGCCTCTGCTTTCCGTGCCCTAGTTCTTGCTTTCCTGCCTCCAAATCCTTTCTACAATTCAGCTCTTGCCCCGTCCGCCAGTAGAATTGAGATGGTGCCCAAGCGGAAAGCCTCGAGTTCATCCGCCGCGGTGATTCCCCCAATCGACCCCAACAGTCAGTTGCCTTTCGCAGGTAACCACATGTTTGTTGTCTCCGAGCCCGACCTTCTCCACCTCGTGTCCATCGGGGTCCTTCCCCCGAGGGAGCTGTGTTCTTGGCGGATTTGTCATGGGGTCACTGTCCCGACAGAGGATACCCATGAGTCCGTAATTTACGTTCCTTTTCTTCTCCGCGGTCTCGGTCTTCCCATTTCTCCCTTTTTTCCGTGACCTCCTTGATTTCTATCATCTTAACCTGACCCATTTGAATCCCAATTCTATTCTGCAAATTTCCATTTTCATTCATTTATGTGAAGCTTTTCTTGGCGTGCTGCCACATTTTGGGTTGTGGAAGTACTTGTATCACTGTCGCCCTAGGATGGCCGGGGGGCAGCATCAGTTGGTCGGGGGTGCTAGTTTGGAGATGCGCCGTGGGAGGAAGACTGAGTATCTTGAAATCCCTCTCAAAGACAGTATCAAGGGGTGGCGCTTGGAATGGTTTATTGTTGAGAACCATGGCAATTCTCTCCCTTCACGGTCGGGAAGACAGCCGGATGTTCGTACTCCGAGTTGGACTGAATCCCCCACTGATCAGGAGGTGGCTGAGGCAGGGGCTTTGCTAGCTGAAGTTGGACTGCTGAAGGAGAGGGGTCTGACTGCTGAGGCTGTGGTTGCTGATTTTGTCTTCAAGAATATTCAGCCGTTGAAAGACAGGGCATACCCGGCTTATTTGTACCGAGGCCTAGCTGACTCGACTCGGGTTACCAACAGAAGAATTCCCTCTGTAGACTTGGTGAATCGGCTTGAGATGATTCTTAGAGGCAAGGTGTCAAATGTTGGTGCCCCAGTGGCATACTCAGCCTGGAACTTGCCTCCTCCCAAGGCCTTAACTCTTTTTGTGTCGAATCCACCTGTCACTGACGGCAGTTTGGGCCTTAGAGTGCGACCCTCTGCTGAAGAAGTTAGCGTCTTGGTTGCCTCGCTCGGGGAAGTTCCTGATAGTGAACGGTAGGTCCACTTTGAGGTGCCCTTGGATCCTAGTGATGCAGAGATAAGTGCTATGCTTGATTTGCTGGCTGAGGACTCTTCTGATGCTGCTCCTGCTGGGACATTGGTGGTGGCGCCTCTCACAGAGGCTGGTACAACCTCAGATGTTCAGAAACATGTCAGTGTTCGCCCGAGACGTCCTTGCTGAGTCAATCAACTTGATCCTCCTGCTGATGAGCAGAAAAAGAAAAAGAGACGCCTCCGGCGAGTATCTAGTTTGGATCGGGACGTTGGTACTTCGGTTCCTGCTGCTGAAGAAGTGCCTGTGCCTGAATTTACTGACGTCGACCCCAATGGGTGTGCTCCATCTGCTGCTAATCCCAATGGGTGTGCTCCATCTATTGCTGATCCCAATGGGTGTGCTCCATCTGTTGTTGATCCCAATGGGGGTGTTGCCTGTGCTGCTGGTGAAGACGATGGAGAGGAAGAAGATGAGGTCCCTCTGACTCGAAAGAACAGTCGACAATATGTCGCCAATGGTGAAAGTAGTGGAGTTCCTTCTCCTGCTTTGTCTGCTCTCATTGGTCTGCAAGAATTGACCCTGGCGAATTTTGATCAGACTCTTGAGGATATGGTTCCAGAGGATCTGTTATCCGAGCCGGCAGATGATGGTGTGATGGAGGTTTGTGCTGATGTGCTCGACGCTGGATTGAGGTCATCCCGTGCCTCATTGACCTTAGAGCGCGGTCTCGAGGGTCAGGAGACTGACTTGGATCGTCCTGGTCCCATGGAAGTAACTGAGGGTCCATCGGCCTTAGAGGCGGCTATTGCGGAGAACTTGGTTCTCAAGGACGGTGTTGATACTTGCCCAGCCCCCGAGGATGTTGCCGGGGATGACTCGGCTCGGGTGGGAAGCGCAAGCCACTGCCTAGCCCCCGAGGGTACTGCCGGAGATGATCCGGCTCATGTGGGCAGCGCGAACCGTGACCCAGCCCCCGAGGGTGTCCGAGTGGGGTCTCCCTCTTGTACTTCCATGGACGTTCATGCGGGATCGCCTCCGCACTCCGGCTGCATGGTGGTAGCCCAAGCTTTGGACCAGGGAGTCGCTTTAGAGGGCAGCGTCCCCGCTGACCAAGTTTTAGGCTCTGTTGATGGCACTGAATTGGTCCCTGCTGGTTCGTTGCAAGCTGCTTCGGGTGGCGACCTTACGCCCGATCATCAATTGATCTCTCATGATTTGGGAGTCTCTTCGTTCTTTTCCAACCTCCAGGTACTTGTGATATATTTTAGCTTGATTTTTACCCCGCATGAACTGGTATCATTACACTCATCTGTTCTCCTTATCAGGCTTTGGTGGACGGGATGGCTAGCCAGCTGAGGTTGCAGGGTGCTTCTGTTCCAGAAGGAGCTTTGTCTCTTGCACGTTGGAATCCAGTGTTACTTCAACATTGTGTCTCTGACTTGGAGGCGACCAATGCTGGTTAGTGCTTTTTTGCTTCTCTTTGTCTTCATTATTGGACTGCCTTACATTCTGACCCCTTTTGTTTGATTGTCTCCTGCTAGATATGACTCGGCAGATTTCCACTCTTGAAGAAAGACATTCTCGAGATCAGGCTGAACTGGTCCAGCGGTGCTCTGATTTTGAAGAAAAGTATTCTCAAAGCCAGACTGAACTAGCTCAAGTCTCTGCTGCCCTAGATGACGCTAATGCGTTGAGCTCTTCCCTTCGCACTCAGCTTGATTCTGAAAAGGTGACTTATGGAACTGTGCCCTGCGTTATTGTGTTCCTATTGCTTGCTTGATGTTTGAAGGAATTGATTTTTGTTTGCAGGAAGAGAAACGTATCCTTGTTGCTTCTCGCGACAATCTCGACAGACTGTATCGTGACTCTAGCAACTCGCTGACCATCCTGGAGAGGAGTCATCGCTTCACCATGGAGGAGTTAGACAACCATCGCTGTAAGCTGCAGGAATCTACGGATGAGGTGATCCGGCTCAAGCAATTGATATCGGCGAAGGATGCTACTATCAAAGAACTCCGTGCTTCCAAGAAGTCCATCGCCCAGGAGCTAGAAACCGCTCAGTTGGCTGCCAAGGTTGCTGAAGAAACTTCCATTACTCTGAGAGCCCAGCGCGACAGAGCCATGGATAAGGCCATTCGGGCGGGGCGAATCTTGATGAGGAGACCTGGCGTGGTTGTTCCTAAAGATATAAGGGCTGACGTGAATGTTGCTCCTGATTCCTCAAGCTGCCCTTCCTCGTCGGTTGCCCCTGAGAAAGATATCACGAAATAGAGAAATATTTCGCGTGCTTTGAGCGCGCGGTTAGCATGGTCAGACATTTGTTAGAGGACACCAGTTTAGCACTTGAATGATATTGTTATTCTCCTATTGTTTCAGAATTCAACAGTACGTAAATTTGCAGTAGTAAAATGTTGTGTGATGGTTTTGAAACTTTTTTACGGGATATAGAAGTCATCCCTATATGAGTAGTCGTAAGCGCGTCAGATCGCCTTAAGTTGCCGCTGACTTAAGTCGGTTGCCTTTGTTAATAGGGCATAGTGGTCACCCCGAGTTACGTAAGCGCGAGCGTGTTGCACCGGCTTAAGTCGCTGCCGACTTTAGCCGATTGCTCCGTTGGCAGGGCATAGTGGTCACCCTGAGTTAAGTAAGCGCGAGCATGTTGCACCGGCTTAAGTCGTTGCCGACTTAAGTCGATTGCTCCGTTAGCAGGGCATAGTGGTCACCCTGAGTTAAGTAAGCGCAAGCATGTTGCACCGGCTTAAGTCGTTGCCGACTTAAGTCGATTGCTCCGTTAGCAGGGCATAGTGGTCACCCTAAGTTAAGTAAGCGCGAGCATGTTGCACCGGCTTAAGTCATTGCCGACTTAAGTCGATTGCTCCGTTAGCAGGGCATAGTGGTCACCCTGAGTTAAGTAAGCGCGAGCATGTTGCACCGGCTTAAGTCGTTGCCGACTTAAGTCGATTGCTCCGTTAGCAGGGCATAGTGGTCACCCCGAGTTAGGTAGAAATGCAAGTCAATCATGAACAAACTGAGTATCTTTGAAGCCTCTTTTTTTTATTGATGGCATATTTCCCATTTTACAGAGTACATCGTCGTCCCGATAGCCTTTGAAATACGGCTAGGGATAAAACTTCCTGAGGTGTTCTATATTCCAGGAGTTCCCAATTTCTGTGCCGTCCATCTGAGTGAGACGATATGATCCTGGCCGAGTGACTTCTGCTACTATGAAGGGTCCTTCCCATAAGGGCGATAACTTGTGTCGTCCCTCCCCCGTTAGAATTCGGCGGAGGACGAGATCTCCTACTGAGAAGGATCGCTGTCGCACGGCCTTGTCGTGATAGCGCCTTAGAGTCTGCTGGTACCGTGCTGATTGGATTACTGCATTTAGTCGTTCTTCCTCGAGTATATCGATGTCCTCCATCCTAGTAGCTTCGGCTTCTGCTATGCTTTCGAAGATCAACCTTGGCGCCCCGAACTTGAGATCGGCGGGTAACACTGCCTCCGACCCATAGACTATGAAGAAAGGAGTGTTTCCATGCAGAGCTCGGCTAGGTTGGGTTCTTAGGCTCCAAACGACGTAGGGCAACTCCCTTATCCACTTTCCTGCGAACTTTTCATTCTTATCGAAGACCTTTTTCCTGAGTGCCTCCAGTATCATCCCGTTGGCTCGCTCAACCTGTCCGTTGGCTCTCGGGTGTGCTACAGAAGCATACTTGATCTGAATGCTTTTTTGCTCGCAGAAATCGAAGAATTCTGAACTCGTGAAGTTGGATCCTAGGTCAGTTATGATGCTGTTTGGTATCCCGAATCTGAATATTATGTCTTGTATGAATTCCACGGCCTTAGCCGAGGTTAAAGAAGCAATGGGTTTGAACTCTATCTATTTGGTGAATTTGTCGATTGCTACCAGTACATGAGTGTATCCTCCTTGAGCTTTCTTGAAAGGTCCAATCATATCGAGTCCCCAGCATGCGAAGGGCCAAGTCACTGGTATGGTCTGCAGTTGCTGCGCCGGTAGATGTTGTTGCTTCGACAAGTACTGGCAAGCTTCGCACCTCTGAACTAACTCGGCTGCGTCATTCTTCGCTGTTGGCCAATAGAATCCTGACCTGAAGACCTTCCCGACTAGTGTCTTGGATGTTGCGTGTATTCCACATTGCCCGGCATGGACCTCATCCAGAAGTCGCTTCCCAGTAGATGAGAGAATGCATTTCATGAGGACGCCTGATGCACCCCTTCTGTATAATGTCTCCCCAATGAGTGTGTAGTGAGCCGACTGTCTGGCGATACGCTCGGCTGCATTTTTGTCACTTGGCTCCTCTTCATTCTTTATGTACCTGATGATTGGCCTTCTCCAGTCATCAGAGTCTGACTCTGGTTGATTCACGATATTACACTCTTCTGCTTGATCTATTGAGATGCTCGGCTGTAGTATTTCTTGCACAAAGACTCCAGGTGGGACCTGAGTTCGACTGGATCCTAGCTTGGACAATACATCGGCTGCCATGTTCCGATCTCTTTCTACATGATGAAATTCCAGACCCTCAAATTTATCTTCCAGTTTTCGGACGGCAGTGCAGTACTTTCCCATTGAATCGCTTGAACAATCCCATTCTTTGTTTATCTGGCTTATGACTACCAGAGAGTCTCCGTACACCATCAGTCTCTTGATGCCCAATGATATGGCGATGTTCAATCCATGGATCAGAACTTCATACTTGGCTGCATTGTTGGAGGCTGGAAACAACAACTGGAGGGCATATTTGAGGTGCTCGCCTCCAGGTGCGGTGAAGAGAATTCCTGCTCCTGCTCCCTGCAGCTTCAATGAGCCATCAAAATACATTCGCCATACTTCTGCAGTCTTTGGGTTATCTGGTACTTGCTCTTCAGTCCACTCTGATACGAAGTCAACCAATGCTTGAGTTTTGATGGCAGTGCGAGGTCGAAATTCGATGTCATGAGATCCCAGCTCATAGGCCCACTTGGCTATTCGGCCAATGGCTTCCTTGTTGTGAAGAATATCCCCTATTGGAAAACTAGTAACTACTATGACTTTGTGGTCGTCAAAGTAGTGACGTAGCTTGCGGGCAGTTAGAAGTACTGCATATAATAGCTTCTGAACGTGAGGACACTTTTTGTTCGAGGGACCCAGAACTTCACTGATGAAGTAAACAGGATGTTGCACTGGGTAGGCATGTTCTTCTTCTGCTCGCTCGACTACCAACGCGGTGCTTACCACGTGAGTCGTGCAAGAGATATACAGTAGCAGATCTTCAGCTGGTTGAGTTGACGTGGCTCGTCGAGGCGGCTTCAGTACTGGTGGTGTCGTCAAGAATTTCTTCAGTGCATCTAGAGCTTCCTGTGCTTCTGAAGTCCATTGAAACTTATCCACTTTCTTGAGTAGCTTGTAAAATGGTAAACCTTTTTCTCCCAGCCTGGATATGAATCTGCTCAGAGCTGCCATACATCCAGTAAGTCGCTGAACCTTCTTTTGTGATCGTGGTGCTTCCATTCTCATGATAGCTTCGATCTTATCAGGATTAGCCTCAATTCCTCGGTGGCCGACAATAAATCCGAGTAACTTTCCTGCTGGTACCCCGAAAACACATTTTTCGGGATTAAGCTTCCATCGGTACCGCCGTAGACTGTTGAAAACTAGCTACAAGTCCTCAATGAAGTTTTCCGAGTTCTCCGTTTTGATTACCACATCATCTACGTAGGCTTCCACACGCTTGCCCCAGTGATCGGCTAAGCATGTTCGAATGACTCTCTGATAAGTCGCTCCAGCGTTTTTGAGGCCAAACGACATAGAGGTGTAACAGAAAGCACCAAACGGAGTGATGAACGCTGTTTTTTCCTCGTCTTCCTTCGCCAAGCTAATCTAATGGTATCCGGAATAGCAATCCAGGAAAGATAGCACAGAATATCCAGCGGTAGAGTCTACCACCTGATCTATCCTTGGGAGCCCGAAGGGATCCTTTGGACAATGTTTGTTGAGATCAGTATAGTCGACGCACATGCGCCAATCCACTTTATTCTTTTTGAGTACAAGAACAGGGTTGGCTAACCACTCAGGGTGTAACACCTCTCTAATAAATCCAGCCGCGACCAAGCGAGCTAGCTCGGCGCGAATGGCCTCTCTCTTGTCGGGCGTGAAACGACGTAGTTTTTGTCGGATCGGCCTTGCCTGGGGATAGACCTTCAGTTTGTGCTCGGCCAGTTCTCTTGGGACTCCCGGCATATCCGCAGGTTGCCATGCGAATACATCTCGGTTATCTTGCAGAAACTGGACGAGCGCGTCTTCCTATTTGTCGTCCAGGCTGGAGCTGATGATGGCAGTCTTGCGTTCATCAGCGAACCCCAGGTTGATCCTTTTAGTTTCTTCAGTCGGCCGCATAGAGGTCGCGGCCTGAGCTTCGTTCGCCGGTGCTGCAAGGTCCTCCTCAGGCTTAGAGTTCGCCTTCGCCGAAGAAGTCGTCGGCGGTCTGGTGGTGAGGGCCGCTTGGATGGCCACTCGGAAACACTCTGCGGCGCCTTGGAAGTCAGCGCGCATAGTTATGATTCCTTGTGGTCCTAGCATCTTCAGTATCATGTACGTGTAATGCGGAATGGCCATGAATTTTGCCAATCTCGGCCTCCCGATAATGGCGTTGTACCCACAGTCGAAGTTCGCCACTTCGAACCTCAGGAACTCGGTCCTGTAGTTATCCGGAGTTTCGAAGGTGACGGGCATGTAGATGTGGCCCAACGGGTATTCTCCTTCAGTCGGCACGATGCCGAAGAAAGGAGTGTAGGACTCGTGGAGCTCTCTGAGGTGAACTCCCAAGCCTTGGAGTGTCCGGGGGAAGGTGATGTTGATGCTACTCCCCCCGTCCACTAACACCTTCTTCACCCTACTCTCTCGGATCACCGGATCGACGAGGAGCGGGTATTTGCCTAGGTGGTCGAAGTTGAGCCATTGATCCGCCCGAGTGAAAGTGATCGGGTGCTCCGACCACCGGTATGGGGCGGGAGGACCGGTGGTCGCCACCAATATGTGGCGATCGTTGAGCTTTTGTTGTCTTCTATTCTCCTGTGATCCGTGTCCGCCGAAGATGACGTTGACCTCTCTGTCAACGCGCGGGAACACTCCTCCTCCTTCCTCCTCCCGCTGCTGGGGTTGTCGTGGTTCTTCTGGCCCTCCCCTTGGCGGAGGAGGAGGTAGAGGTTGGAAGGGTCGGCCGTGCCCGACGGAGTGTTTGAAGTCCCGGCAGTTCCAAAGAGTGTGGCGCATGTCCTTGTGGTATGGACACTGGGCGTCGAGGATGTCGTCCAGCGTGCGCTCGCCTCCGCGGGGTCCTCCCCGGGCGTGAGAGGTTGGTGGTCCGGCGGCGTGTACTTCTTCGCGAGGTCTCTTCTCCCAGCGTTTGTCGGGTTGCTGCTTCGCGTCGCGTCGTGGTGCTATCGGTGCGGCCTTTGCTCCTCCGATGAGGTCCTGGGCTCGCTCGTCGGCGGTGATGTAGAGGTCGGCTTCCCGGAACAGCTCCTCAGAGGTAGTCGGTGCCTTCTGTAATATGGCTCGGACGAAAGCCGAGTCATTGGATCCTCTGTAGAAGTCCTCGATCACGGCCGCCTCCGTGACCTCAGGGATATGATTTCTCATGGTCTGGAACCTTTTGAGGTATGACCGGAGAGTTTCGTTGTGGCGGAACTGCCCGAATTATTCCAACTTAAGTGCCCAAGTCCCGCCTTAGAGGCTAGACCACACTTAAATGGGAATAACCCGTCAATCCCTCGGATCTAGTCCGACACGGCCACTGACAGGATCAAGTACCACAACCTCACTCGAAGGTGAGTCACAGAGCAAATACAATAAAGCATAAAACCATACATGTCAGAGTATTAAGTTATTACATCACCATCATCATCATCGGAGTTTTTGCAAAAGTAACCATCATTGCTTTGAAGTGCAGCGGAAATAAACTAACGATAAATAAATGGAGAGATGGGGAAGCCTGTCCCATCACTCCTCATGCTCCTCCTCAGCCGAGGCAGGGTCCCACTCGACAGTCCAACCCGGTGGCAGGGTGGTCGGCCAAGTTATCCCAGCAACCATCTCCTCCAGAGAACCTGTAAAAATTATGCCACAAGCAAGGCTGAGTATACTAATACTCAGCTAGACTTACCCGGTGTGAGGAGTCTACTCCTCTACCTCTAGACATGCAGCTGTTTGGCTGTGGGGTGTGGTTGCCAAAAGCACTAGCTGAGTTTCTAAATCAAGATTTTAACTTAATCAAAGTTAAGTGTGACTCTCTTAAGGCTAAAAGTGGACTATCTACTCATACATGGTAGCAAGCATCATTAACAGTCAACATCTTATCTCAACTCATCATACTTCCACTTATTACTCAATGCAGTACAATGGATCAAGCAGTCTCATTAGCTGCGAGAAGCAGACGATTCGAATCGAGTTTTTATCCTTGCAAGGTAAACCTAAACACACGACATGCAGGGGCACTCCGTCCCCACACACATCAACCGTCCCCATCGATTCCCCGTCAGCAGATCAGGGCTCACCGCCTTGGCGTACAATGCCTCACTGACCCCGACTGGCCGTCGTGCAGTGACCGCACTTGTACCCACCATAACCGGAATGGGAGACCTCGTCTCAGGTCGCGTGAGGGGTAAAGTCCACTGCCAGGTTCAATCAGGTACTAGGCTTACCGATTTACCATATTTCTCGGCATGTGCTTAGTACATTCAAACGCTTGACACAGGTATCCGCACGTTAATCCTTATTCCATTTTCCATCTCGTAAACAACCAATCCCCATGGATTGTTGTCCACCAACTAGTATCATGATAGTGTGAAAGTGGGTACAATCAATTTCCTGATCTCGCGCGAGTGCTAGAAAAATCACTCGTCTTCTACCGAGATCCTATTTAATTAAAGCAACTACTCGACCTGTCATACTAGTATTCATTTCAACAGGATTCCTGAGATCATGCAACTAGGGTTTCAAACAATTCCTACACCTAAGTGCACAATCAATCCTACAATCATTAAGTGAAGTAAAATAGCATAAATAACAGGTTATGCATAAAACCGGGGCTTGCCTTCCAAAGCAGTGGCAGGCAGGTCCTCTGGTGCTGGCTCTGGTGCTGGATCTGGGGCAACCTCCTGGGCAGCTCCTTGCTCCGACACGAGGATGTACTCTCCGTCCGCAAGATTACAGTCTATCGAAATGCAATGAACATGTATGTCATGATTATGCAAGATTTAAGAACATTAAGTTAAAGAAACTAAGTTAAGAATTAACTTAGGGTTTCCTGGTTCTGTGGGGCTTCTAGTGGTATACATAGGCTTTGACTTATTACTCTTTGGACTTAGGTTTTCCTTTAGGGCAACATATTGGTTTGGTATTGCTTTGATATATTTTTGTGGACAGCAAATAAAGTTTTTAGGGACAACCTTTATTCATATCTTTTATTTCTCTTTCCTTAATTTCCATTTAGGGTTTCTAGGGTAGGTTTGAACTACAACAGAGTTTTAATAATTTCCAAAAATTCTGTAAAAATTACAGTGGTTTGTCACTAGCTATTTTAGCTTGTTTTAAGAATTTGAAGCTTAAAGTATAAAAGTTAGGCCTTAGACAAAAATAACAAAAGTTAGGCAAAATGGGCCATTTCACACTACACCTCCTAGTTAGGGGTAGGTTCTGTCCTAAAGGTTATTTTTGTTGACATCCTCTGGTAATGATAGGTTTTTGTGCTAAAAATCACAGGAAACTAAGGGGTGGTTATTTAGCTATGATTTTCTCAAGTTTAATGTCAAGAAGGCACTTCCTACTACATTATTATTTGAAAAATGTCAAACAGCAGATTTCTTATTTTTCCTAAGTCCTTTCTAATAAAACAATAGTTATCCCAAGGGTGGGGGTGTTTTTACCTTGGGGTTATTTTTGTAGAATTTTTCTAAGTTTCACTTGTTTTATTAAAATAAAAGAGATCTTAATTATTTCACACTAAAACAGGGTATGATATATTTTTCTAGTGAACTACATGAACTAAGTATCTTAACAAAAATAGGGGTGCCCTCTGGTTCATTAATTAAGTTGCATTTTCTATTTTCCTCATCTTTAAGCATATTTTAGAATAAAGGGCAAAACTAACTTAAATGGAGTGGACAGAGGTGCTTAACATTTTTAACTAGGTCAGTAGGTAGATAATAACTTCTCTAAATTTTCCTAACCTTAGTCAAATAGCCTAACTATTTTTCTTACTATTATTTAGCTTTTGGCCAAAGTTAACATTAAATCAGAACTTTTAAGTTTTCCACGGCACCAAGGGGTTTTATATTTTTCCTAAATAGGTTACATGATTTAGAGCCTGGCAAAATTAGTTTGACCAAATTTGGGTAAACCAAACAGAAGTTATGGGTTTTTAAAGTTTCTGTTTGAATTTAAATTAGGTTTTAATTAAGTTTTCCTGGAAAAACAGTTTGCGCCGAGGTCCCTGGGTTTAAAACAATTCAAACCTCGCAGATCTACCCTTAAGGCACTATTCACTTGAGTCTCTGACCTTTCACTTAACCCCCTGGGTTTCTCTCCCTCTCACCCGCAGTCCCTCCCTCAACTGAAACAGTAGCCGCGGGAAAGAAAAGGGTGGCGCGGCGTACCGGCGGCGAGGGAGGTCCGGCGAAGTGTAGGGTTGGCTCGGGGAGGGTCTGGCGATCACGTCGAGGTACGGCTCGTCGTCGGGGATGGCCGGAATCGCCCGGTCCACGTGAGCAGGCGGGCGAGCTCGTCGGCGGCGTGTGCTCCGGCCTATCCACGGCGGCATAGTTCAATCCAAGGGCATAGGGAGCTTCGTGGAGGTCTAAGGAGTCTAACCGTGCAAGGAATCGAAGAGAGGCGCACGGTGTACCTCGTTCCACAGTTGCCGGCGGTCGGTTGAAGTCCGGTGACCTTGGGCCGGCCTCTCCGGTGAAGCAGAGCCCGATTCCTCGCTCGGGGAGCTTCACGGAGACGTGCACAGTCTTCTCCGAGGGCTGGACGGGGTTGGGAATGGCTGGGCTGGCCGGTCTACGGTGGCAGGGGCTCGGGTGGCCGCGGGCACGTCGCGTATGGGCAAACGGCGGCGAACTGAGCTCCGGTGAGGCTTGAGCGCGTGCGGAGGGGTACGGCCAAGGCTCCTGGGCGTTTTATAGTCGCGGACGCGGACCAGGGCACTGGCTTGGCTTGGGCGCGGCGCGGGCGCGCGCGCGGGCGTGCTCTGGCGCGGCAGACGGCGTTGAACACGCGGCGGTTTGTTTCTTCCAGTGTTCAAATGTCGCCAGAGGTCGCAAACGTGCGAATCTTTGCAAAAGTCCGGTGCAGACCTCTTCCTGGCACCTAGGGCTGTCACTCAACTGTGAGACGTCGGGGCAGATACGGCCTAGGGAGGGAGATCTTCGGGTGCCAAAACAGGTGTGTCATACTGAGCATATCACGACAAAAGCCATGCCATGGCATGTCAAACGTCCGAGTCTCGAGCTCAACTTTTTCCAGTGGGTGCCCTAAGTGGTATTGCACATTTTTGGTATAGAACCCAAGTGGTTTTGGCGCCATTTTTAAAGTGAACACGGTTGATCTTTGATTTAGGGCTAAAATGGGACTTAGAGGGAATTAGAGAGCTCTAGCTCTCTCTCCACTTGGAGATTTGAAATGGGGTTTCCCTAGGGGCCTTTTTGTAATATTTCCTCCCCTAATTGATGGTTATAATGTTGCTTAGGGTTTGGGTAAAGATTACCCATGTTTTGCACATTTGCTCACTCTCTTTCCCCTCTTATCCATGGTTTTGGGAGATAGGGTTTAAGAGAGGCCTAGGGTTCTTTCCCCCTCTCCCAAGGTGATAGTTACACACAATTAGGGTAATGCCTTTGGTCATTCCCAACTCTTGGTAAAAACTTAGTTTCCAAAGCCCCTTATACTTTTGCTCCTTAAGTTCTTCCACATGTGATCATGGTCTTGAGTGCCAAGGTGTGCTCCAGCCATGGCAACACCTGGGGTGTTACAGCCCTCCCCCCTTAAAGGAAATCTCGTCCCGAGATTTTAGGTAGAGTCCCTTGGAGGGTGCTGGAAGGTGTGTTGGTGCTACTCTTTCTTTATACTCAAGTTTCTCTCGTTAACTGCTCTTCGAATGTCATTCTCTTTGCAACTTCAGAAGGAAGCCCTTCTTAAGTTAAATTCACAACTTAGACTATCCTTGTTATCTAAGTTTTTCTTATAATTGGATTCAAAGGGCAGGTGGGGGTGGGGTTCTGGGGTTACATACCGACTCCTTTGGGTAGAAAGTCGGGGAAGCGAGAGCGTAGAAAATCCTCAGTCTCCCATGTAGCTTCTTCTGCTGAATGGTGACTCCACTGAACCTTATACATTCTGACCGACCTTGCCCGAGTTGATCTCTCCTTTTGATCTAACACCTTGACGGGGTACTCTTGGTAGGACAAGTCTGGTTCTATCTCAATGTCTGGTTCTGGCAGTACTTCAGTGGGTAGACGAACACATTTGCGCAACTGAGACACATGGAACACATTATGCACTGCTGACATGTGAGGTGGCAATTCCACTTGATAGGCTACGGGTCCACAACTTGCCTTGATCTCATAGGGTCCAATGTAGCGAGGGGCTAACTTGCCCTTGATCCCGAATCTCTGAACACCCTTGGTGGGTGATACCTTAAGATAGACATGATCTCCCACCTCAAACTGTAGAGGCTTCCGCCTTTTATCATGATAGCTCCTTTGCCTGGCCTGAGCAGCTTCCAAGTTCTTGGTAATGACCCTGACCTTTGCCTCTGCCTCGAGTACTAAGTCTGGCCCAAAAATTTCCCTTTCTCCTGCTTGAGACCAATTCAGTGGGGTCCTACACCTTCTCCCATATAATGCCTCAAAAGGTGCCATCTTCAGACTGGATTGATAGCTATTGTTGTAAG
Source organism: Zea mays (assembly GCF_902167145.1). Lineage (NCBI taxonomy): Eukaryota > Viridiplantae > Streptophyta > Magnoliopsida > Poales > Poaceae > Zea > Zea mays. Next base: position 154,839,874 of record NC_050102.1, read on the forward strand.
AGAACTCTGCCAAAGACAGACACTTGTCCCAATCTTTTCCATAATGTAGTGCACATGCTCGCAACATGTCTTCCAAAATCTGATTCACCCTTTCTGTCTGTCCATCGGTTTGCGGGTGGTATGCTGAGCTTCGGATGACATGGGTCCCAAGTGATTCTTGCAGTTTCTCCCAAAAGCGTGCCACAAACAGTGCTCCTCTGTCAGATATAATGGTCTTGGGAATACCATGCAATCTCACTATCTGATCAACATAAATTTCAGCATACTTCTCGGTCTTATGGGTGGTATGCACTGGCAAGAAATGAGCAGTCTTGGTCAATCTGTCCACGATAACCCAAATAGAATCATGGTGCCTGGAGGTATTGGGTAATCCCACTATGAAGTCCATGCAAATGTCCTCCCATTTCCAAGATGGTATGGGAAGGGGTTGCAAATGGCCTGCTGCCTTCAAGTGACTAGCCTTAATTCTCTGGCAGGTGTCACATTCGGATATGTATTTGGCAATTTCCCTTTTCATTCTAGTCCACCAATATAGAGATCTGAGATCATGATACATCTTGTTGCTACCAGGGTGCATGGAGAATTTGGAAAGGTGGGCTTCGTCCAGTATCTTCTTTCTAAGCTCAGGGTCCTTGGGAACAACCAATCGATCTCCAAACCATAGAATTCCCTTACTGTCCTGTCGGAAACATTTGTATTTTTCTGCCTTTTGCTTGATCATATCCTTGATAACCTGAACACCCTTATCCTCAACCTGAGCCCTTATGATCTGCTCTTGCAATGTGGGCTCCACCGAGATATAGCTTAGGTTACCCGAAGAAACAACTTCCAGGTTCAATTTGCACAACTCATCACACAGGGTGGTCACTCCCACATCCATGCTCATACAATTACACTGGGCCTTTCTGCTCAAGGCATCTGCCACAACATTGGCCTTCCCTGGGTGATAATGCACCTCCAAATCATAGTCCTTGATCAGCTCTAACCATCTCCTTTGTCTCATGTTCAGATCTGCTTGAGTGAAGATGTATTTGAGACTCTTGTGATCAGTGTAGATGTTACAGTGAGCTCCCATCAGGTAGTGTCTCCATATCTTAAGAGCATGAACTACAGCTGCCAACTCTAGATCATGTGTAGGGTAGTTCTGCTCATGGGGCCTGAGTGCCCGGGAAGCATAAGCAATCACTCTGCTCTCTTGCATCAAGACACATCCCAAACCAGTACCAGAAGCATCACAATAAACTTCAAATGGCTTGGTATTGTCAGGTTGAGCTAACACCGGGGCTGTTGTCAAATGCTGTCTCAAGGTATGAAAGGCATCTTCACACTTTTGGCTCCACTCAAATTTGACTCCCTTCTTTAACAGTTCAGTCATTGGTTTGGCAATTCTGGAGAAATCCGGAATAAATCGTCGATAATACCCTGCCAATCCCAGAAAACTCCGAATCTGCCTCACTGTAGTTGGGGGTTTCCAATCCATTACCTCTTGTACCTTCTCAGGATCAACTGATATCCCATCCTGAGAAATTGTGTGACCCAAGAATTTAATCTCCTTCAGCCAGAACTCACATTTAGACAACTTAGCGTAAAGATGATGATCGCGCAGTCGCTGAAGCACAATGTGCAGGTGCTCAGTATGTTCGTCCTCATTCTTGGAATAGACCAGAATATCATCAATGAAAACGACCACGAACTTATCCAATTCTGGCATAAACACTGAGTTCATCAGGTACATAAAATAAGCCGGGGCATTGGTCAGTCCAAAAGACATCACCAGAAACTCATACAGTCCATATCTGGTAGAGAAAGCCGTCTTGGGAATGTCACTGGCACGGATCTTGATCTGATGGTAACCTGAGCGGAGGTCTATCTTAGAGAATACCCTGGCTCCTACCAATTGATCGAACAGAACATCAATGCGGGGCAGCGGGTATTTGTTCTTGATAGTCACCGCATTGAGAGGGCGGTAATCAACACACATCCTCAAACTCTCATCCTTTTTCTTTACAAATAAAGCTGGACATCCCCATGGTGAAGTGCTTGGACGAATAAACCCCTTGTCCAACAACTCTTGCAATTGTTTCTTCAATTCTGCCAATTCCGCGGGAGGCATCCTATAGGGTCTCTTGGAGATAGGAGCGGTCCCGGGTTGCAATTCGATGGCGAACTCAATATCTCGGTCAGGTGGCATCCCTGGCAATTCATCTAGGAAAACATCTGGATAGTCACGGACCACTGGGATCTTTTCCACTGGGGAATTTATCATGACGAAGGCACAAGAACGGGTACAACCCTGGTTAGGCAAATAAAGTGTGGTTTCACCACAAGTTGGTGAGTGCACCTCAATGGCCCTGGCTGCAATATCAATAACTGCTTGGTGCCTGGTCAACCAGTCAGTTCCCAAAATAATATCCACACTATCCAACCCTAAAATGAGGAGGGTGGTTTTAATTATTAAGCTACCAAACTTTATGGGCACGTGTCTGTTGATTTGGTAGGTGGCAACCCTGCCTCCTGGTGTTGAAATTGTAATGCCCCCATCGGTGTGGAAAAAGGGCAACTGGCATTTGGCACTAAACTTGGCACTGATAAAACTATGTGAAGCACCGGAATCAAAAAGAACAATGGCGGGAAAATTTAAAACTGTAAAGATACCAGTCATGACGGGTGCTCCCTCTGGAATATCAGCCATGGTGGTGAAGTTCAGCCTGCCCTGCCTCACTTGCACCTTCTGCCTCTTGCCTTGGTTCTGATTTGCATTCTGCCCCTGCCTCTGCTGGTTCCTGGGGCAATTCTTGGCATAATGCCCAGTGTTGCCACAAGTGAAGCACCTGTTGTCATTGGCCTGGCGGTACTGCTGCTGCTGACCATTCCGCTGTGCTGGAAATTGATTGCGGTTGGCTGCCTGCTGCTGCTGAGGTCGAATTACCCATCGCCCTTGCTGCTGCTGGGGTCCCCTGCCCTGGGTGTCGGACACAATCCGGAAACGCTGTGGCTGAGCTGAGGGTCCTGCCACAGGGATCTTCCTTTTCTTCTCTGCCTGCCTAGCTGTAATGCAATCCTCTTGGGAGATAGCCATGTTGACCAACTCATTGTAGCTGTTGGCCCTGACGGTGTTGAGACGATCCCGGAGCTTAGTGCTGAGCCCCCTTCTGAATCTGTCCCTCTTCTTCTCATCTGTATCCGCATGATATCCCGCATACTGGCACAAGTCATTAAAGGTCTGGGCATACTGCAACACTGTCCTGTTGCCCTGAGTGAGTGCCAAGAACTCATTGAGTTTCCTGTCCATGATCCCGGCTGGTATATGGTGGCCTCTAAAAGCTGCCTTAAACTCCCTCCACTCCACCTCTCGGTCCTCTGGCTGCATAGCAAGAAAATGATCCCACCAAGTCCTTGCAGGTCCGCGAAGCTGCTGGGTGGCGAACCTGACTTTGGTGACCTCTGAGCAAACTCCATGGAGCAGTGGGAATTTGGATTCCACCACTCGCAGCCATACATCTGCGTCAAGTGGGTCTTCCGCCCTTGTGAACAGTGGAGGCTGGGTGCTGAGGAATTCCTGATAGGTGGCCGCCGCGGGGTGACGTTGGTGGTCTCCACCACCATAATGCTGGGGTGGTGGCTGACGTTGAGCCAGCTGCCTCAGGATCTCATTCTGCTGAGCCATGAGCTCCTGCAGAGTGGGAGGTGGGGGTGGTGGTGGAGGAACGCGCTCGTTCTGGCCACGACGCTGTCTCCCGGCCATCTGAAAAATCCACATACTTACTTAACACCACAGTTCCAATTTCAAGATTTCAACACGGGGAAAAAGTTAAAAACAGCATGAAAGATCTAACTTCAACAAAAGGGATTCTTTAAGAGGCATAAATTCTTCCTTCCAAATTAAACTGATAATAGCATTCCTCAAACAAGCTCCCAAGATAGTTTAACACGGTTACATCAAATTGTTCCAAAATGACTCAACTCTATCTAGCCTAGTACCCCAAGGGTGCAAAAGCTAAGCTAGTTGCGAGGAGTCCGACTGTCCGACTTCTAAGCCTACCCTGGACACCTAGTGAGCGAACGAAGCAACACTGGACTCGGGGGAAGGTGGTCTTCCCGAGCCAGCAGTGTCTATACTGGAAGCAGACTCGTCTCCTCCCTCGATGTCAACGTCCTCGTCAGCCTCCCCACCATGGATCTCCTGGTGATGCATGTCTAGGTGCTCATTTGCTTCTGCCAGCTGCTGCTGAGTGTTGAGGAGCTGATCCTCTAGGACCTCAATGGTGTTCTCCCGGGTGCCCACTAGCTCCTCCAACTCATGAATCTCACCAGACAGCTGCTCCACTTGCAAATCTTTCTCTACCATTTCTTGAGACAAGTCGACCACAAGCTCCTCTCGGTTATCCAACGTGATCTTGGTGGCCTCCAGCAGTGCCATCAGATGGGACATGGCCTCACCGTGCATCACCTGCAGATGGTACAGAGCATTCATGCACCGTACTGTCAAGTGCGCAGTCTGACCTGGGTAGATGGCCCAGATGTCCTTGGCATGTTCCACCCGATCCTTCCACATTGGGTCGTCCTCCTTTTCAGCGGGGAACAAGCCAATGGGATGGGTAGCCAGCTCCAAGGGATGAAATCCGCAGAAAGTAGTCAATCCGTGCAGCGCGATCGCCTCGATCGTGTCCTCTGCCCGATACCCGAAGGACTCTGAGTCCAAGGAGCGCCAGCCTGGCTGCAGGGGATGAGGCTCCAGAGTCATCCTCACCCTACAACGGGGCACTCGGTGCTTCTCGAACTGCTGCACCGCGTACTGAGGGGGTGTCGTGTATCCAGCCCCCTGAAGTACCTCCCACAAAATGCGGGGAAAACCCTCTCGTGCAAGTCCGTCCGTATGGGTCAGTGCATTTCCGTCATCGGAGGATCCGTGGGAAGTCATCTGTGTACGGTTAAGCGTAAGTAAAGAAAAAGAATTATAAAAAGAACAAGGAAAAATAAAACTCAGCCCTTTTCTAGTTAAGTAAAAAGGCACTAGGGACCTAGTTGGTTGTTATCTTGTTTTTAAGTCCTTTACTCAGTTGGCCATTTGCTTAATTATGAATGCATGCATGCTCGTCCTGAACGGCCTCACAACAAGATAAAAGGAATAGGGAGGAACTCCCATCCCGTAAAAGTGGCCTGTAGGGCCTAGTTACTTAGCCACCTAGCTACCCTTCTATTAACCTAAGGCTTCACGTCCTAGGTCTATCCTGCTCGTCCTACTATCTATCCAACTTGTTTCTATCAAGTTTTATTTAGAAAATTGATGGTATTTACATTTTATTGATTCCTCTGTGGTGGTACAAGCTCCGATACCAGCTGTGGCGGAACTGCCCGAATTATTCCAACTTAAGTGCCCAAGTCCCGCCTTAGAGGCTAGACCACACTTAAATGGGAATAACCTGTCAATCCCTCGGATCTAGTCCGACACGGCCACTGACAGGATCAAGTACCACAACCTCACTCGAAGGTGAGTCACAGAGCAAATACAATAAAGCATAAAACCATACATGTCAGAGTATTAAGTTATTACATTACCATCATCATCATCGGAGTTTTTGCAAAAGTAACCATCATTGCTTTGAAGTGCAGCGGAAATAAACTAACGATAAATAAATGGAGAGATGGGGAAGCCTGTCCCATCACTCCTCATGCTCCTCCTCAGCCGAGGCAGGGTCCCACTCGACAGTCCAACCCGGTGGCAGGGTGGTCGGCCAAGTTATCCCATCAACCATCTCCTCCAGAGAACCTGTAAAAATTATGCCACAAGCAAGGCTGAGTATACTAATACTCAGCTAGACTTACCCGGTGTGAGGAGTCTACTCCTCTACCTCTAGACATGCAGCTGTTTGGCTGTGGGGTGTGGTTGCCAAAAGCACTAGCTGAGTTTCTAAATCAAGATTTTAACTTAATCAAAGTTAAGTGTGACTCTCTTAAGGCTAAAAGTGGACTATCTACTCATACATGGTAGCAAGCATCATTAACAGTCAACATCTTATCTCAACTCATCATACTTCCACTTATTACTCAATGCAGTACAATGGATCAAGCAGTCTCATTAGCTGCGAGAAGCAAACGATTCGAATCGAGTTTTTATCCTTGCAAGGTAAACCTAAACACACGACATGCAGGGGCACTCCGTCCCCACACACATCAACCGTCCCCATCGATTCCCCGTCAGCAGATCAGGGCTCACCGCCTTGGCGTACAATGCCTCACTGACCCCGACTGGCCGTCGTGCAGTGACCGCACTTGTACCCACCATAACCGGAATGGGAGACCTCGTCTCAGGTCGCGTGAGGGGTAAAGTCCACTGCCAGGTTCAATCAGGTACTAGGCTTACCGATTTACCATATTTCTCGGCATGTGCTTAGTACATTCAAACGCTTGACACAGGTATCCGCACGTTAATCCTTATTCCATTTTCCATCTCGTAAACAACCAATCCCCATGGATTGTTGTCCACCAACTAGTATCATGATAGTGTGAAAGTGGGTACAATCAATTTCCTGATCTCGCGCGAGTGCTAGAAAAATCACTCGTCTTCTACCGAGATCCTATTTAATTAAAGCAACTACTCGACCTGTCATACTAGTATTCATTTCAACAGGATTCCTGAGATCATGCAACTAGGGTTTCAAACAATTCCTACACCTAAGTGCACAATCAATCCTACAATCATTAAGTGAAGTAAAATAGCATAAATAACAGGTTATGCATAAAACCGGGGCTTGCCTTCCAAAGCAGTGGCAGGCAGGTCCTCTGGTGCTGGCTCTGGTGCTGGATCTGGGGCAACCTCCTGGGCAGCTCCTTGCTCCGGCACGAGGATGTACTCTCCGTCCGCAAGATTACAGTCTATCGAAATGCAATGAACATGTATGTCATGATTATGCAAGATTTAAGAACATTAAGTTAAAGAAACTAAGTTAAGAATTAACTTAGGGTTTCCTGGTTCTGTGGGGCTTCTAGTGGTATACATAGGCTTTGACTTATTACTCTTTGGACTTAGGTTTTCCTTTAGGGCAACATATTGGTTTGGTATTGCTTTGATATATTTTTGTGGACAGCAAATAAAGTTTTTAGGGACAACCTTTATTCATATCTTTTATTTCTCTTTCCTTAATTTCCATTTAGGGTTTCTAGGGTAGGTTTGAACTACAACAGAGTTTTAATAATTTCCAAAAATTCTGTAAAAATTACAGTGGTTTGTCACTAGCTATTTTAGCTTGTTTTAAGAATTTGAAGCTTAAAGTATAAAAGTTAGGCCTTAGACAAAAATAACAAAAGTTAGGCAAAATGGGCCATTTCACACTACACCTCCTAGTTAGGGGTAGGTTCTGTCCTAAAGGTTATTTTTGTTGACATCCTCTGGTAATGATAGGTTTTTGTGCTAAAAATCACAGGAAACTAAGGGGTGGTTATTTAGCTATGATTTTCTCAAGTTTAATGTCAAGAAGGCACTTCCTACTACATTATTATTTGAAAAATGTCAAACAGCAGATTTCTTATTTTTCCTAAGTCCTTTCTAATAAAACAATAGTTATCCCAAGGGTGGGGGTGTTTTTACCTTGGGGTTATTTTTGTAGAATTTTTCTAAGTTTCACTTGTTTTATTAAAATAAAAGAGATCTTAATTATTTCACACTAAAACAGGGTATGATATATTTTTCTAGTGAACTACATGAACTAAGTATCTTAACAAAAATAGGGGTGCCCTCTGGTTCATTAATTAAGTTGCATTTTCTATTTTCCTCATCTTTAAGCATATTTTAGAATAAAGGGCAAAACTAACTTAAATGGAGTGGACAGAGGTGCTTAACATTTTTAACTAGGTCAGTAGGTAGATAATAACTTCTCTAAATTTTCCTAACCTTAGTCAAATAGCCTAACTATTTTTCTTACTATTATTTAGCTTTTGGCCAAAGTTAACATTAAATCAGAACTTTTAAGTTTTCCACGGCACCAAGGGGTTTTATATTTTTCCTAAATAGGTTACATGATTTAGAGCCTGGCAAAATTAGTTTGACCAAATTTGGGTAAACCAAACAGAAGTTATGGGTTTTTAAAGTTTCTGTTTGAATTTAAATTAGGTTTTAATTAAGTTTTCCTGGAAAAACAGTTTGCGCCGAGGTCCCTGGGTTTAAAACAATTCAAACCTCACAGATCTACCCTTAAGGCACTATTCACTTGAGTCTCTGACCTTTCACTTAACCCCCTGGGTTTCTCTCCCTCTCACCCGCAGTCCCTCCCTCAACTGAAACAGTAGCCGCGGGAAAGAAAATGGTGGCGCGGCGTACCGGCGGCGAGGGAGGTCCGGCGAAGTGTAGGGTTGGCTCGGGGAGGGTCTGGCGATCACGTCGAGGTACGGCTCGTCGTCGGGGATGGCCGGAATCGCCCGGTCCACGTGAGCAGGCGGGCGAGCTCGTCGGCGGCGTGTGCTCCGGCCTATCCACGGCGGCATAGTTCAATCCAAGGGCATAGGGAGCTTCGTGGAGGTCTAAGGAGTCTAACCGTGCAAGGAATCGAAGAGAGGCGCACGGTGTACCTCGGTCCACAGTTGCCGGCGGTCGGTTGAAGTCCGGTGACCTTGGGCCGGCCTCTCCGGTGAAGCAGAGCCCGATTCCTCGCTCGGGGAGCTTCACGGAGACGTGCACAGTCTTCTCCGAGGGCTGGACGGGGTTGGGAATGGCTGGGCTGGCCGGTCTACGGTGGCAGGGGCTCGGGTGGCCGTGGGCACGTCGCGTATGGGCAAACGGCGGCGAACTGAGCTCCGGTGAGGCTTGAGCGCGTGCGGAGGGGTACGGCCAAGGCTCCTGGGCATTTTATAGTCGCGGACGCGGACCAGGGCACTGGCTTGGCTTGGGCGCGGCGCGGGCGCGCGCGCGGGCGTGCTCTGGCGCGGCAGACGGCGTCGAACACGTGGCGGTTTGTTTCTTCCAGTGTTCAAATGTCGCCAGAGGTCGCAAACGTGCGAATCTTTGCAAAAGTCCGGTGCAGACCTCTTCCTGGCACCTAGGGCTGTCACTCAACTGTGAGACGCCGGGGCAGATACGGCCTAGGGAGGGAGATCTTCGGGTGCCAAAACAGGTGTGTCATACTGAGCATATCACGACAAAAGCCATGCCATGGCATGTCAAACGTCCGAGTCTCGAGCTCAACTTTTTCCAGTGGGTGCCCTAAGTGGTATTGCACATTTTTGGTATAGAACCCAAGTGGTTTTGGCGCCATTTTTAAAGTGAACACGGTTGATCTTTGATTTAGGGCTAAAATGGGACTTAGAGGGAATTAGAGAGCTCTAGCTCTCTCTCCACTTGGAGATTTGAAATGGGGTTTCCCTAGGGGCCTTTTTGTAATATTTCCTCCCCTAATTGATGGTTATAATGTTGCTTAGGGTTTGGGTAAAGATTACCCATGTTTTGCACATTTGCTCACTCTCTTTCCCCTCTTATCCATGGTTTTGGGAGATAGGGTTTAAGAGAGGCCTAGGGTTCTTTCCCCCTCTCCCAAGGTGATAGTTACACACAATTAGGGTAATGCCTTTGGTCATTCCCAACTCTTGGTAAAAACTTAGTTTCCAAAGCCCCTTATACTTTTGCTCCTTAAGTTCTTCCACATGTGATCATGGTCTTGAGTGCCAAGGTGTGCTCCAGCCATGGCAACACCTGGGGTGTTACATTCGTCCCCCCGGCGCTTGATGGATTTGAGGTCCCATGGTTGCGCCGGTTTGTCGGAGAGGGACTGAAAATTGGCGGTGAAGCGTCGACTGAAATCGCCCCAGTCGTCGATGCAGTGTCGGGGTAGATGTCGCAGCCATTGCAGTGCATCTTGCCCGAGGACAATGGGTAAGTACGCGGTCATCACGTCCTCGGACGCCCCGGCGGCCCGAGCAGCGGTGGTGTAGACGGCTAGCCAGCCCCCTGGATCCTGCTTAGGTTCATATTTATCGACATTGGATACCTTGAAGTTAGGGGGCCATTGGATGGCCCTAAGGCGTGGAGTAAGAGCAGACACTCCACACGTGTCCTCCTGTCGTCGGGGATGATGTCTGTCCCGGGGAGGGGAGTAGTTGTTGTGGTTCCTCGACCGTCCCGGGGTAGTACCGCCAATTGAGGCCGTTGCCGACTCAGTTCTGGTGGCCTGGCTCCGAGCTGGGATGCCATGATCCCTGTCGTACTCCTCCCAGCGGCGGATCTCATTCTCATGCCATCGTTCACGCGAAGCATTGATGGAGCTTCGCGCGTCCCGACGGCTGTTGATAGCGTGTCGTAGATCGTTCGGCGGGTGAGCAAGCGGTAGAAGATGGTTGGCCGCCTGAGTGAACAGTCGTCGATAGCCCTCGGCGTCAGGAGTTCGGGGGAGTCCATCAGCTATCCGAGCTAGCACTCCTCCAACTTCACTCGGCGTGTTCATGGCTCGGGCGAAGTCGAGATTCAGGTTGCGCCCGAAGAATGGATTCTCCCGGCGTTGCCTTGCATCTTGCTCGGCTTGTTCCTGAGCCCGGCGGCGATCACGTCGTCGGGAGTTCCTTCGTTCTCTGAAGACGTGTTCCTCCAGAGTTTCTCCTATCTCCGAGACCTCGTCCCGCGAAACAGGTTGCTCCAGATCCCTTTCTCCGGCCTCGTGGTGTCGCCGAATGTTTCGGTGCCGGTTTCTCCGTCGGCGGGATTCCCGCTGAGGTGGTTCTTCTCCGGGCACGGTCGGCTCATCGTCGGAGACGGGGGGCGACTCCACTCTCTCGATGAAGAGGACGTCGGGGTAGAATGGTACGGCGGTCATGACGATCTTTTTTTCGTTCTCCTTTGAGGGTGGAAGAACGAAAAGAACAGCTTGCTTTCTCCCGGCTCCTTTTTTTCCTTGCAACCTGTATCCATTCTTTCATCGGGGAAGTAGACAGTGGAGTTCTCCGGGTCAGCGGGCCCTCGGCCCCTGACTTTCTGAAGGCGATCTTTTTTCGGAAAGCTAGAGGTTGCGCTTCTCCGGTATTTTCGAAGTTTGTTGGAGGAGACTTCTTTTTCGGCGGATCTGCAATGCGGCGTAGAGTTCCCTCTTCATCTGCTATGGATGAGATTGTTCCGAAGCAGAATACGGATCCGGGACGGAGAGTGATCTTGCTGTGGAAGGTGACGGCCATTGAGCTAGCTTGGATCGTCGACACACCCCCTACCTGGCGCGCCAGCTGTCGGTGTTTTGGGTCCGACCGCACACCCGGGGTAGCCCCTCGAGGTGTTTTTAGGAGTAGGACGGTGTCGCCGACTGTAGCAAAATGGTTCGTGCCAGATGCACGAGGGACAGTGGACAGTGTTTACAGGTTCGGGCCGCTTAGAGATGCGTAACACCCTACGTCCTGGTGAGTATGCTTTGTGTAATGGGTTACAAGGTAGCTTTCTAAAGTGAGAACGTGGAGAGTTGAGGTGGGTGGCTGAGTAATGGGATCGATCCTTTTGAAGGGGTGCCCCCTAGGCCTTATATATTCGACCGTGGGGCAATACACGTGGATATGATAACAATGTGCACCTAAAAGATAGTGAACTGCTTGAGTCTATCTTCCTATGATTCTGCCGACCTATCCTCGCCTGGTTCCGTTGCATGGGGCTCTAGCGCGGGAAAGTCGGATCCTTGTTGTGGTCGCTTGCTCAACGCTGTGGGCCGTCCGGGCTTGCACCGATCCGGCCTTACGTCAACCTGCTTTACTGATTGTCCCTTCCCAGGCCCATGAAGGAATGGCCTTACGATTTATTGGGCCCTTGGGCCTCTCGTGAGGTCTTTTACCCTTCCAGTGGACCCGGGGGATATCTGTCCCCCACACCTACTCCATCACCACTACTCCGCAACCGAACACCAACGCTCGCCTATACCCCCCCCCCCACCAGCTCCCTCAACTCCCATCTCGCTCAAAGCAAAGCACACTCTAGATAAAATCACCTCTGCCAAATCGCAAGCAAATCCATTTTCCACTCCATCGCCCCTGAGATCACAATGCTTGGTGATTCTTGGGTTGAAGACTGTTGCACATGGTTCATAGTCTTTGGTTTCCTCCAATGTGTGATAGTAATACTCTTTGATAGAATCCTCGAATGGGAAGAGCAAAGAGAAAGAAAGAGGCAGTGAAAAGTGAAAAGTGAGAAGAGAAAAGAAGATAGTGAAGAGAAGATGAGAAGAAGGTTCTCCCAAAATCAACCCTGTGTCAGTCATTTCTCCGCAGCCTGCTCAAGCAGCAACAGCAGAAGAAGGTCCCGTAACACCCTTGTTATGAGGTACTTCAAGGAGTTCAAATCCCCAAGATTCAAGAGTTCTACCCTCATTCTTTTTAAGTGGGGTAGTATTCCAGTAAGGTTCCTGCTATGGAGAAAAAGAAGAAGGCCTGTAGCAAGCTTATGGAGGACCAGATCATCAAAGCATATAAGTTTCTGGATGAGAAGTGGTCACCCAAGTTTTGTTGATGAAGCACCAGAAGACCAATCAAGGAAGGAATCCATGTGGGAGTTCGCAAGAGAAAGGTTTGCGTGTTGGCATCGATGCTTCCTCAATAAGCTAGCTGCCAAGCGAAAGCTGAAGCCTGAAGATGATCTTTGAGTAGCCAGAATCAGCGTTTGCAATCAGCAACCAGATGCTCCGCCAGGCCAGATCTTGTTGAAGTTCCATCTCCTCGAAGAGTTGCAAAGTGAAGATATGTAGCTGAAGTAAAGCTATACCCATAACCCTTCTAAGCCGAATCTCGAGGACGAGATTCCTTTTAAGTGGGGTAGATTAGTAGCATCCCAAAAATTCAAATCCTGGAATTTTCTCAAACTCGCTCTAAATTCAAAATGAATTTCAAATTTCATTTCAAAATGTTTGTTTGCGAGTTGATATCAACAAATAAAGTATAGTGGTCTATATTCTCTCTAAAATCCTCCTCAAAATATCCTACAAATATTTCCCCAGTGATCCCCCTCAAATTGTTTACAGAAATATTGCCCAGATATTTCCCTAGTGATCCTCTTCAAGTTCTTTCCAGAAATACTGTCCAAATATTCCACCGATATATCTCCAGGTATTTTCCTCTTGAGAAATACCTTCAGAATCATTTTTCAAGTCCCTACAAATATTTTCTTCATAACTTTCCTCATGCTCATACGTATACGTATGCCTCCAGTGTCATACGGTGAGCTCTGCAAGCAAATCTCACTTATACAAGACAAATACATGCTAACCTCCCACTAATCATCTCATCCTCCCACTATCCCCCCACCATGGCTATAAATAGAGGGGCAAGGGCCTCCTCTCATCCCACCCCAAGCCATTTCATGGCAACTCTCTTCCCCCCCCCCCCACACACACACCCACTCCATGTTCCACACAAGCACACACTAGCACAAGGATCGTTCGATCGTTCTTCGATCGTTCGTCCCCTGTTCTTAGTTTGTTCGTTCGTTCGTCCGATCGTTCGATTGTTCGTCCGATCGTTCATGGTTCGTTCGTCCGTTCGTTCGTCCAAATAATCTTTTTCCTACCATTATGCTGCCGAAATTCCGATTGTTCGTTCGTTCGATCATTCGATCGTTCATCGTTCGTTCATAGTTCCTATTCATCATTCATCGTTCGTTCATAGTCCCTATTCATCGTTCTTCCAGATAATCTTTGTCCTACCGTTATGCTGCCGAAATTCCGGTCGTTCGTTCGTTCGATCGTTCATCGTTCGTTCATAGTTCCTATTCATCGTTCATCGTTCGTTCATGGTCCCTATTCATCGTTCTTCCAGATAATCTTTGTCCTGCCGTTATGCTGCCGAAATTCCGATCGTTCGTTCGTCCGATCATTCGATCGTTCGTCCGTTCGTTCATAGTTCCTATTCATCGTTCATCGTTCGTTCATACGACTATTCACCATCACTATTCACTGTTACCATTCATCATTACTATTCACTGACACTATTCACCATCATTACTATTCAGTGTTTACTATTCATCATTGTTACTATTCATCATCGTTACTACTCATCGATGATATCTAGTAACTTTTTCGTCGTCACTATTCATCGTTACTATTCATCGATTAGCCGATCACCCCAAATTTCAACTACTCATACGTCATGCTGTCCAGTCCACCTAAGACCAGCTAGACCCATATTCCAGTCATACGAACTCCGGTGACTGTGATTTTCCTTCCAGTGGGAACTTCCCATCTGGTCACCCATCCTAGGTTTCTCCAAGTTGAGCACGCTTAACTTTAAGATTCCTTCGAACCAGGCTTCCAAACTCCGATTCCAATAATTCTTGTTTCTAAATTTTTATCAAACTATTCCGTATCCAACCATGTCATCCCTTAAGCATGGTCCATATTCCAAAAAAAACTCCCAAAATACTCTTGTCCCATATTCTGCCTATAACTCTCCTGTTCATACTAAGTCAGACGATTCATTCGTCACTATTCTCACCAACAGTGAACTTCACTGTGCTACACCACATACACCCAGCTACCCTCTCCCTCTCCACACACACTCAACACCCTCAACCAAGGCAAACACCCCACCCACTCAGTTACTCTGCTCTGCCGGCTACACGCATAGTGTCGCTTCGCCTCCAGTCCACCCTCCTGGTAAGCACCTCCGCTCCACCACCAGTAATATCACAACACCACATGACACAGATTCTACTCAAGACTCTACCCATCCATATATCGCTATTCTGACCACTATACTAAATATTTGTTGGTATACTTGCTTGTTTGTATGTTTGCTTGTTCATGTTACATAGTTATCAGAGCGTTCGTGCCGTCTCGTGGAGGCCAGATCTGCAAGTCTACGCCAGACGGTGGAGCCAGAAGCCAGTTCCGCGAGCTCTCCTTCCCCCTTCGCCGAATAAGCACGGCAAGCTCACTGGATCCCTTTGATGCATAAATTACCTATGATTTTTCAACCACAACCCTCAGCCTGTTATTTTATGCATGATATGATTTTGAGACAAGTTATTATGGCCACCCAGCCGCTTGCCGCAATCAATCTCTGATATATATGTTCCAAATGATTTGAGAACAGGTGTGAGTTTTCAAAAGAAAATGCTTTTCAAAATGTGTGTGATGAAGGGTTTTCACCCTTATCACCTTGTGAGTGGGATAATCAGGGACTCCCTGGTTTAGGGGAGGGCCTAAGATGTTGGCTCAGCTGGTTTAGGCGTGAGCAGAAGGATTGTCCCCTCATATAAGGACCGGTTTGTCATCTTCACTACTTGTACTCTTTAATAGTACAACCACTCGAGACTGTGTGGGCAGTCACTCAATCTGAACTCGTACGGTCCAACCCCAGGGTTATGAAGGCTGGGGAGCACCGGGAGGATAAGGAGGGGGAAAGTTTTGTCCGGTTTGAACATGGTGGTGGCCTGACTCCTTCCGGATAACCGTTAAGGTTAGGACGTGTGGGGAAAGAAAGAGAGTCGGATTTGGGTCTCATTGGTCATGGGATCGCAGAGCCGAACTAGTGGGTAAAGTGTACCCCTCTGCGGAGAGTTCAAACCTATTCAAATAGTCTGTGTCCACATGAATGGACGAGTCTGGTGTGGTATGGCAATTAGTATTTTGTTTCCCAAAAAAAAAGAGATGCGTTTGAGAAAAGTGGTTTTTTTAAAAGGTCCGGTGGTTGAGCCGTGAGCTATGGTGGACGGGAAGTCCAGTAGCTGTTTTTGAAAATGAAAACCAGTGGGAAACTGCTGAGATACCTGGATGGTTTAGTCCAGGGGGTTTTGTTCTAATATTGAAAAACTTCCTGCTCCTTTTGGAGAGGACGCGCTTTGCAAAATACAAAATGTTTTTCAAAAACAACCCTACATAAAATATTGCTGTTTCTGCAAGTATCCTGAGCTCCACATATTCCATGCATTATATCTGATTTCCCCATTCCGCGGGTGAATGTGGGCTGCTGAGTACGTTTGTACTCACCCTTGCTTATTTGTTGTTTTTCATAAAAAGGAGATCGGGTAAGAGTTACGACTGTTCCCAACCTTGCATGTGGCTATTGGACCGCTGAATTGCTTCACTGCGTATATCGGGCTGCTTCAGCCCCACTCTGATGATATGTCCCGAGTTGTGGACCAACTCTTAAAGTTGATCGCCACCTTTATAGGTTTGTCTCGTTTAAGCAGATCTAGAATCATCTGATGTATAAATGTGTTTACTAGCCTCCTGGGACTAGTAATTGTATCACATTTGAGTCCCGGAGGATTGGGGACGCTTCAGGTGGTACCAGAGCTGTTAGGTTGGCCGCAGGACGTAACCCTTAGCCTGATCCAAAAGTTTTTGAGTCCAAACTATTTTCTTGAAAAAAATTCTTGCTCTCATCCCTTCATTTCAAAAATGCTTTCCCCCTTTCCTTCTCTCAGAAGTCAGATGGAGGTTCGCTGCCAAACCAGCTTTTGCCAGAATGAAGATGGTTTCCCCAAGTTGCTGAGAGCATGCACAGTTCGCCTCGGAATCAGGAGTCAGCCAGAGTATGATGGTCGTGAATTCGTCGAGCATGGCACAGAGAAGTGTGTTGTGACTATATACATTGGATCTAGTCCGTACCATGTGGAATGGAGTGTCACTGCTGGTGGGCACAGATTCAAAGACACCTGCCAAGTCGTCGCCTGCAAGGCATTGAGGGCCCTGTGTCAGATCTATGAAGAAGAAGTGGCCGACACCCCACTCAGATTCTTTCCGCCCTTTCAGAGAGACCGTCCCGCTTGGATGGCCAGGATGCGTGCATTGGAGGAGGAGCAGCTGCTTGAGGACGACCCCACAGTCGTGTACCTCACTGCATACCTGCTCACCCTGGATGCACAGTATGATTTCTTGGCTCGGCACCACCGTCAGATGATTGCCCGAGCAGAAGATGCAGAGAAGCTCAACCATAAGCTCCATGTGGATCTCACCTCAGCTCAAGCCCATGTAGCTGCCTTGGAAAGTCATGAAGCCATTGCTGTTGAAGCCCTGAAGCAAGCCAAGGATGAGCACGTCCAAAAGTTGATGGAGGCCTACTTGGTAACCCATAACCAACGTAGAGCCCTGCGGATCCAAGAGCCCGCTCCATCCAACCCAGTTCAACCCAGGAGAGCTGAAGACCCTCAGATTCTTGAAGGTCACCCGGTCTCTATCAGAGGAGAAAAGAAGGCTTGGGAACTCCCGGAAGGAGCCATAGTCTTGGAAGGAATTCCAGTCTTCTCTCAGGCTATGGATAAGCAAGGGCACCCTGAATCCTCCCAAGATCCCCTGCCGGAGTTGTTTGAGCCCCTCACCAGGAAGAAGATTCCAGCACCGTCCCGTGAGATCAAAGAAGAAGCTGAAAGCACCCCGCCAGCACCGCCGCCCTCTGAGGAGCTGCAAGAGCCAGTCCTGCTTGAAGAAGAGTTCAACCCTGTCCTGCCATCTCAGTCGCCGCCAGAAGAAGTCATCAACATCAGCTCCCTCTTGACCCATCCAGGAGATGTCTCAGATTGAAGTTGTGTGTTAGGCTCGCTAGAAGAGAAGCTGCCAGATCTGAGTTAGTTATGCCCAGTCCTCTGCATGCATTGGGTAGTGAAGTTTTTCTTCACTTTGGCTAGAGCCCTGCATGTATGAGAGGTAATCGTGTAGCCTCGTGTTTTGAAAAACTCTATTTGTGTGGCCCCCTAGGGCATTTCAAAATGAATTTCGCTTGATGTTTTCTCCTCTTTTGAGTGCATATGTGATGCTTTAACGTTAGTGCTCATAAGTTGCATTTATCATAGTTCTCAATTCAGGAGCCAAGCAATAGTAGTTATGCTTAGCCTCGAATCTGAGTAGTCCGTGCTTTGGAAAAACTCTATTCTTCCCTTATTCAAAACATTCGATTTGTTTGTGCTTATCATTGCTGAGCTTGTGTGTTTTATTTTTTTAAGAAAGGTTTTCTCTAAAAACATAGATCACAAATTAGATCTAATCCTCACCTTATGCTTCCATTCTCATCTTAACCCATCTCAAGAGAAAAGTGCCTTACCCAAGAATATACCGAGGAAGCTTACCCTTGAAGCATGGAATAAGCTACAGAAGAAACCAGTCCAGCCGCTCAGTCAAAAGGACCGACCGTGAGAATCAAAGCACTGCCCCTGAGTCAAAGTAAACAGGAAAAGAGGATAGAAGGAGTTATTACCATACAGAGAGGCAAAGATTCTTGGAACCAGAGACCACAAACATCAGGGCCATTGACCCCACCACTCACCCGTGCCCCCTGCACGCGTGCCCGCCTCCATGCGCACCACCGCCGCCCATACCCCCTTTGCAGCGCACCACCACCGCCCCACACCCCCTTTTATAGCGCACTACCGCCGCCCATGCCCCTTTGCAGCGCACCCACCGCCGGCAACACCAGGCCCCCCTTCCCCTCCGTCGCACTTGATGCCACGTAGCACCTACTCCATCACCACTACTCCGCAACCGAACACCAACGCTCGCCTATAACCCCCCCCCCCACCAGCTCCCTCAACTCCCATCTCGCTCAAAGCAAAGCACACTCTAGATAAAATCCCCTCTGCCAAATCGCAAGCAAATCCATTTTCCACTCCATCGCCCCTGAGATCACAATGCTTGGTGATTCTTGGGTTGAAGACTGTTGCACATGGTTCATAGTCTTTGGTTTCCTCCAATGTGTGATAGTAATACTCTTTGATAGAATCCTCGAATGGGAAGAGCAAAGAGAAAGAAAGAGGCAGTGAAAAGTGAAAAGTGAGAAGAGAAAAGAAGATAGTGAAGAGAAGATGAGAAGAAGGTTCTCCCAAAATCAACCCTGTGTCAGTCATTTCTCCGCAGCCTGCTCAAGCAGCAACAGCAAAAGAAGGTCCCGTAACACCCTTGTTATGAGGTACTTCAAGGAGTTCAAATCCCCAAGATTCAAGAGTTCTACCCTCATTCTTTTTAAGTGGGGTAGTATTCCAGTAAGGTTCCTGCTATGGAGAAAAAGAAGAAGGCCTGTAGCAAGCTTATGGAGGACCAGATCATCAAAGCATATAAGTTTCTGGATGAGAAGTGGTCACCCAAGTTTTGTTGATGAAGCACCAGAAGACCAATCAAGGAAGGAATCCATGTGGGAGTTCGCAAGAGAAAGGTTTGTGTGTTGGCATCGATGCTTCCTCAATAAGCTAGCTGCCAAGCGAAAGCTAAAGCCTGAAGATGATCTTTGAGTAGCCAGAATCAGCGTTTGCAATCAGCAACCAGATGCTCCGCCAGGCCAGATCTTGTTGAAGTTCCATCTCCTCGAAGAGTTGCAAAGTGAAGATATGTAGCTGAAGTAAAGCTATACCCATAACCCTTCTAAGCCGAATCTCGAGGACGAGATTCCTTTTAAGTGGGGTAGATTTGTAGCATCCCAAAAATTCAAATCCTGAAATTTTCTCAAACTCGCTCTAAATTCAAAATGAATTTCAAATTTCATTTCAAAATGTTTGTTTGCGAGTTGATATCAACAAATAAAGTATAGTGGTCTATATTCTCTCTAAAATCCTCCTCAAAATATCCTACAAATATTTCCCCAGTGATCCTCCTCAAATTGTTTACAGAAATACTGCCCAGATATTTCCCTAGTGATCCTCTTCAAGTTCTTTCTAGAAATACTGCCCAAATATTCCACCGATATATCTCCAGGTATTTTCCTCTTGAGAAATACCTTCAGAATCATTTTTCAAGTCCCTACAAATATTTTCTTCATAACTTTCCTCATGCTCATACGTATACGTATGCCTCCAGTGTCATACGGTGAGCTCTGCAAGCAAATCTCACTTATACAAGACAAATACAAGCTAACCTCCCACTAATCATCTCATCCTCCCACTAATCCTCTCATCCCTCCCCCTAATCCCCCCACCATGGCTATAAATAGAGGGGCAAGGGCCTCCTCTCATCCCACCCCAAGCCATTTCATGGCAACTCTCTTCCCCCCCCCCCACACACCCACTCCATGTTCCACACAAGCACACACTAGCACAAGGATCGTTCGATCGTTCTTCGATCGTTCGTCCCCTGTTCTTAGTTTGTTCGTTCGTTCGTCCGATCGTTCGATTGTTCGTCCGATCGTTCATGGTTCGTTCGTCCGTTCGTCCGATCGTTCGATCGTTCGTCCGTTCGTTCGTCCAAATAATCTTTTTCCTACCATTATGCTGCCGAAATTCCGATCGTTCGTTCGTTCGATCATTCGATCGTTCATCGTTCGTTCATAGTTCCTATTCATCGTTCATCGTTCGTTCATAGTCCCTATTCATCGTTCTTCTAGATAATCTTTGTCCTACCGTTATGCTGCCGAAATTCCGATCGTTCGTTCGTTCGATCATTCGATCGTTCATCGTTCGTTCATAGTTCCTATTCATCGTTCATCGTTCGTTCATGGTCCCTATTCATCGTTCTTCGAGATAATCTTTGTCCTGCCGTTATGCTGCCGAAATTCCGATCGTTCGTTCGTCCGATCATTCGATCGTTCGTCCGTTCGTTCATAGTTCCTATTCATCGTTCATCGTTCGTTCATAGTTCCTATTCATCGTTCGTTCATACGACTATTCACCGTCACTATTCACTGTTACCATTCATCATTACTATTCACTAACACTATTCACCATCATTACTATTTAGTGTTACTATTCATCATTGTTACTATTCATTATCGTTACTACTCATCGATGATATCTAGTAACTTTTTCGTCGTCACTATTCATCGTTACTATTCATCGATTAGCCGATCACCCCAAATTTCAACTACTCATACATCATGTTGTCCAGTCCACCTAAGACCAGCTAGACCCATATTCCAGTCATACGAACTCCGGTGACTATGATTTTCCTTCCAGTGGGAACTTCCCATCTGGTCACCCATCCAGCCATCCTAGGTTTCTCCAAGTTGAGCACACTTAACTTTAAGATTCCTTCGAACCAGGCTTCCAAACTCCGATTCCAATAATTCTTGTTTCTAAATTTTTATCAAACTATTCCCTATCCAACCATGTCATCCCTTAAGCATGGTCCATATTCCAAAAAACTCCCAAAATACTCTTGTCTCATATTCTGCCTATAACTCTCCTGTTCATACTAAGTCAGACGATTCATTCGTCACTATTCTCACCAACAGTGAACTTCACTGTGCTACACCACATACACCCAACTATAAATACGCCCAGCTACCCTCTCCCTCTCCACACACACTCAACACCCTCAACCAAGGCAAACACCCCACCCACTCAGTTACTCTGCTCTGCCGGCTACACGCATAGTGTCGCTTCGCCTCCAGTCCACCCTCCTGGTAAGCACCTCCGCTCCACCACCAGTAATATCACAACACCACATGACACAGATTCTACTCAAGACTCTACCCATCCATATATCGCTATTCTGACCACTATACTAAATATTTGTTGGTATACTTGCTGGTTTGTATGTTTGCTTGTTCATGTTACATAGTTATCAGAGCATTCGTGTCGTCTCGTGGAGGCCAGATCTGCAAGTCTACGCCAGGCGGTGGAGCCAGAAGCCAGTTCCGCGAGCTCTCCTTCCCCCTTCGCCGAATAAGCACGGCAAGCTCACTGGATCCCTTTGATGCATAAATTACCTATGATTTTTCAACCACAACTCTCAGCCTGTTATTTTATGCATGATATGATGTTGAGACAAGTTATTATGGCCACCCAGCCGCTTGCCGCAATCAATCTCTGATATATATGTTCCAAATGATTTGGGAACAGGTGTGAGTTTTCAAAAGAAAATGCTTTTC
This sequence comes from Zea mays, assembly GCF_902167145.1. NCBI lineage: Eukaryota > Viridiplantae > Streptophyta > Magnoliopsida > Poales > Poaceae > Zea > Zea mays. The sequence goes on from NC_050102.1 coordinate 154,861,609, forward strand.
AAAATGTGTGTGATGAAGGGTTTTCACCCTTATCACCTTGTGAGTGGGATAATCAGGGACTCCCTGGTTTAGGGGAGGGCCTAAGGTGTTGGCTCAACTGGTTTAGGCGTGAGCAGAAGGATTGTCCCCTCATATAAGGACCGGTTTGTCATCTTCACTACCTGTACTCTTTAATAGTACAACCACTCGAGACTGTGTGGGCAGTCACTCAATCTGAACTCGTACGGTCCAACCCCAGGGTTATGAAGGTTGGGGAGCACCGGGAGGATAAGGAGGGGGAAAGTTTTGTCTGATTTGGACATGGTGGTGGCCTGACTCCTTCCGGATAACCGTTAAAGTTAGGACGTGCGGGGAAAGAAAGAGAGTCGGATTCGGGTCTCATTGGCCATGGGATCGCAGAGCCGAACTAGTGGGTAAAGTGTACCCCTCTGCGCAGAGTTCAAACCTATTCGAATAGTCTGTGTCCACAGGAATGGACGAGTCTGGTGTGGTATGGCAATTAGTATTTTGTTTTCCAAAAAAAAGAGATGCGTTTGAGAAAAGTGGTTTTTTTAAAAGGTCCGGCGGTTGAGCCGTGAGCTATGGTGGACGGGAAGTCCAGTAGCTGTTTTTGAAAATGAAAACCAGTGGGAAACTGTTGAGATACCTAGATGGTTTAGTCCAGGGGGTTTTGTTCTAATATTGAAAAACTTTCTGCTCCTTTTGGAGAAGATGCGCTTTGCAAAATACAAAATGTTTTTCAAAAACAACCCTGCATAAAATATTGATGTTTCTGTAAGTATCCTGAGCTCCACATATTCCATGCATTATATCTGATTTCCCCATTCCGCGGGTGAAGGTGGGCTGCTGAGTACGTTTGTACTCACCCTTGCTTATTTGTTGTTTTTCAGAAAAAGGAGATCAGGTAAGAGTTACGACTGTTCCCAACCTTGCCTATGGCTGTTGGACCGCTGAATTGCTTCACTGCGTATATCGGGCTGCTTCAGCCCCACTCTGATGATATGTCCCAAGTTGTGGACCAACTCTTAAAGTTGATCGCCACCTTTATAGGTTTGTCTCGTTTAAGCAGACCTGGAATCATCTGATGTACAAATGTGTTTACTAGCCTCCTGGGACTAGTAATTGTATCACATTTGAGTCCCAGAGGATTGGGGACACTTCAGCCGGCTGGAGGCCCCCAGCCTGACGGCGTGGCTCCCAGCGCCCCCGCCGCAGCCCCCGCCCCTTGGACAAGGGCAAAGGGGCTGCAAGCAGTTCCTCTGCCCCAGGTGGCACCGGGGTGTCGGAGGAAGAGAGGTGACACCAGTTGCGCCGCACCGACGGATCATTTGTCTTGGACCCCCAGAAGCGTCAGAGGACTATTGGTGGGGCCGAGGAGGCCGGCTCCCAGGCCCAGGGCGCGCAGAGGTATGTCAGTCCTCCGCTAGCACCACCATCGGGTCCGCCACCACCGCAACCACCACCACCGTCGAGTCTGCCGCCACCACCACCACCTGGGGGTAATCTCCCCCAGGGGCACCAGTAGCAGCAGCAACAACAGCAGCGGTTGCCCCGCTTCTAGGGTCTCTGGAAAGTCCAGGGCCCCAAGTAAGTGTAACCCCCTTTTTCCATTAGTTTATTTGTCATGCTGACGGGTCTTAACCCATCATTTGCTTGTAAGGGCTTCCTCCCCCTCTTCTCCCAAGGTCGCGCCTCCTCCGCCAGATACCATGTCTGTCGGTGGGTCCAGCTCTCAGCAGCAGGCATCTGCTGGGAGTGGTGTCGGCGGTCCGCCCCCGGCTGCTGCAACTCCACCGACGGCTACCACAGCCTCAACGATGGCGATGCCGTCGAGTACACCGTCGGCATCGGTGGAGGAGGGCCCAGCTGTGCCTACCCCCGCCATCGAGGGCGACGCGGGGGGCGCGTCCAGCTCCATCCCGCCGCCCACTCTGGAGGAGACAGAGGTGGTTTTTGGGCGGTGGCTCTGGTCCGGCGCCGAGCCAGAAGCAGCGCTAGTTCCCCTCCCCGGGTGCTGTCTCGTGCCCATCAGACTCTTCATGAGATTGAGGCGGCGATCCTGCGGGAGTGGGAGGCGCTCGAGGCTGAGCACCAGCGCCTCAGCGACTAGTGCACCCAACTAGAGGAGCGCACCAAGGCGGCGTCCCGCCAGTTCGCCTCCGATCGGTCCGAGCTCGAGCGAGACCGCAAGGATTACAAAAAGGACCTCCAGAAGGTGTATACCCGGGAGCTGGAGGCGAGCCGGAAGGAGAAGAGGTTGGCCAAGAGGGAGGAGGTCTTGAACCAGAGGGATGAGGTCGTCACAGAGCTCCGGGCCAATTTGAGTGCCATGAACGAAATCCTGAAAGAGCAGCGAATCCAGCAGATCGTGGCTGTGGAGAGGATCCAAAAATGGGAGCGGGAGCTGGAGGACAAGGCCAGCAACATTGCCTAGCCGAGGACAACCTCAAGGAGAGGGATGCGTCCCTGGATAGGTGGGAGGCGGATCTCGCCTGGCGGGAGAAGGATCTCGCCTTCAGGGAGGAAATGTTTGAAAGGCGGGATAAGTTGCTGGTCGAGCATGAGCTCGAGGCGTAGGAGAAGGAGAAAAAGCTGGAAGAGCGGATTCGGCAGTTCCAGGCGGCGCAGGCGGCACCGGGCCCCCAGGCGGTGGAGGCAACGAAGAAAGCACTTGAAGATCTCCAGGCGAAGCATCGCGCCGGGGTCCAGCGCATCACCTCATGGGTCGGCGAGGCGAGCAAGACTCTGGTGCCGCTAGGGATGAGTCCCATCCCGGTGTCGAAGCTGCCGACGTCCATCTCCGATGCGCTCCCGGTGCTGGACTCCGCCGCCGACCGCCTCTGACGCCTGGACCATATTCTCGGCGCCCGCCTGGAGGCCGAGGGCGGCAGGCTCTACTGGGCGGTAATCGAGTATATCTTGACGTGCTTCCGGAGCCATGACCCGGCCATCTCCTTGGAGCCGATGATCGCGGGTCCGGTGGCCGACACTGAAGACGCCGCCCGGGAGGGCGTACAAGGTGTTGTAGAACTGGTGGCCGAGCGCTTCTAGCGGGATCCTGCTGATGATGAGTAGCTAGATCTGTAGAGAGAAGGCAAGGGTCCCGCTAGGAAGCGGCTTTGTAATATTTTTTGGTTTTGTAAGATACTTTTGAGTACTATTTATCGAGCAATATTAGCACTTATCTGTATGCTATTTGTCCTTGTTGTGTGTGATGTTACCAACTCCTCCTTGGTACTTGGCCCCCCTGGGATGTAGGCTCAACGTGTCGAGGTTGGATACCAGTATACCTAGGAAAGAGTTGGTGACCCGGCCCCCAGGAGGTAGTCTCAACTGGGACCTGGACCTGTACACAGCTTCGGCTAGGAAGTGTAAGTAGCACACCCATAGGACCCATCGTCTGGTATCTACCATCCTTTGATTCATGCAACAGGACCTGCAGGATTTAGCCTAGGAAACCAAGCCTTATGGCCGGACCTACAAGATCACAGCTCCAAATAATAGGGCACCCGTTGCAGAGTGGTGGAGGTCCAGGCTTAGGGTACGAGACCAGGCTAAGCGGCTACATAGCTCCGGACCACTCCAGGAAACAAGCGCCCATTCTTTAGAACCGGACCCGCAGGTTGCTGGACCCCCTGTATCAGGATAGGGGTCCCGAACTGCAAGCCTGGCTTACTCAATTCGGATGTCATCATACCAGCAAGGGTGGGAACTGTATGGGTGGGTTAGATAAAAAATAATATCTGGAAACTGTAGCAGAATAAAACCATCACAGAAGCACATCTGGGGGGGTAAATCCTTTCTTTATAACTTGATATGCATGGGTGCAGACCATCAGGTCGGTCTTATGAGGGCGGACCTCATCGGACTGGCGTACACATATGCACAACTTAGTTACAAAAATAAGAAACCTTAACCCCTCAGACTTGCTCCTATGGATAAAACTTACAGAGATGCTCTATGTTTTAGGGGTTGGGAATAGGGATGGCAACGGATCGGATTCGGATTGGATATTTCAAATATCCGTCCTCAACCATATCCACGGTTGCAACCAATATCCGCCCGCGACCATACCCACGGGTAGAAATTTATATCCATGCTCATGCCCATCGGATTTCAGACGGGTTTCGGATATCCGTCGGATATGACAGACACAATCATTAATTCAACAATTCAATAGCATAATTAGTCAAATTTCTTCCCAATTCACCATCATACACAATTAAAACTTAATAAAAGAATTCTTATGGGTTTGTGGGCCTCGGTTAGGAACACTAGAGCTTGGAAGGGCCAGCTGTCTGTGTTGCTATGGTCTATGAGACTTGGAAGGGGCCACGGGGCACAGCGCAGGAAGCCAGCAAGGCTATAAGGGGCAGCCAACAATGGGAAATTAGGAGCGTTAGGTGTGGGGTTTATGGTGTTAGGATTTGTTCTTTGCTATGTAATATGGGCTAGGCTACAAAATACACTATGGGTCGATTTCGGATATCCAACGGATAACCCGCGGGTATAAGGTAATATCCTAATCCGTGCCCGCCTGACTTTGGGTCGGATTCGGGTTTGACCCACGGGTCAAAACATGTATCCATACCCAGCTCTGTCGGGTCGGACATCCAACGGATATCCAAATCCACGGGTCAAATTGCCATCCCTAGTTGGGAAGAGGCACTCCTTCAGTTGTGGCAAGGCGGACACACCTAGGTCGGCATACTTCCGTCACCTTGAAGGGTCCTTCCCAACTGGGGAGAGTTTGTAGAGCCCTTCTCGGTTCAATACTCACCTTAGGACTATGTCCCCAACCCCGAGCTCCCTACTATGCACGAACCGTTGGTGATAGCGCCTGAGCGCCTGGTTGTACCGTGCATTTCGGATCGCCGCTTGCCATCTGCGCTCATCGATGAAGTCCATGTCCTCATGTCGTAGTTGTTCCTGCATAGACTCATCAAACGACTGGACCCGTGGGGAGCCCATAAGGATTTCTGGGGGAAGGCAGGCTTCGGCCCCGTAGACCAGGAAGAACGGGGTCTCCCCGTTAGCTCGGCTAGGTGTGGTCCGGTTCCCCCATAGCACAGACGCTCGTTGACCCAATTTGCACCATGCTTTTTCAAGCAGTCATAGGTGCGTGTCTTGAGTCCCCTAAGGATTTCTACGTTTGCCCTCTCCACCTAGTCGTTGCTCTTGGGATGAGCCACAGACGCAAAGCAGAGCTAGGTGTCGATAGGGATGAAAACGGGACGGATACAGCCGGATATAGGGTCATCCCGTATCCTACCCTAATGTATTTCTCTCGGATACGGGACCGGATACGGGTAGTTAAGATTCGGGACGGATACAGGACGGGACCGGGTAATAATCCGGACGGGTAAGAAACGGATAACGGATACTACTCGGGTAGGTACCGGATAATTGTCGGGTAGTTCATCCGATGATATTAATTGTCCAACCATCTATAAGTTAAGCAATACATAATCATGTATATGATACATCAGATGTAAGAAAGGAAACCGGTAAAATTGACATCATGCAGTTCAAAGTTGCTTATCACAAGAACATTGTAGAACCAACACCGCAATATTTAAAATTCATAAAATATTCTAGTTCTAAAAATTTGCAAATAAGTTACAAAAACTAATAAACATTTTATATGAAGATAACTCAAGTCCTCGTATGAAAATGATAAAGTGAAGTACTGATTATATTGAAACTTGGATACTTACACTAATTTCACATGTAACTCATACAAATAAGTGAAAGTGAAAGGAAAGAAATGTGGGCATCTTATAGATCTTATGATCCAAACATTTTTTATGGTTACATATGGACATACGTTGTATCTCCGTAAATTTTCACAATTTTTTGAGGCTATTTATGTATTATTAATTTCTTGTCATAGAAAATCATCAAAATACAATTAAATCATTAAAATATTGTTTAAACAAAAACATGATGTATTACAAAGTCATAGATCTCTTCAAGCTCTACAATTTTCATATAAACTTTATCTTCATCCGATTTCATATGTAAAAGTTATGATTTTATAACTATATTATGCAGAAAAAGAAAAAACGGGTACCCGAATTCCGGGTACCCGTATCCGACCCGGGATTTTCGGGTACTGACCGGGTATTAGTGATTCCGTATCCTACCCGTATCCGAGGTTCAATATCCGGGTAATACCCGTATCCGTCCCGACAAACAAAATACCCGTATCCGTATCCGAAATTACGTCCCGTTTTGGTACCCGTATTCGATACCCGTTCCGGGTACCCGTCCCGTTTTCATCCCTAGGTGTCGATGCCCTCGCAATACTCTTGGAAGAGCCGACTTGTAAACTGGGTTCCGTTGTCCGTAATGATACGGCTTGGGACCCCGAATCTGTAGACGATCGACTTGAGGAAGGCAACAGCAGCACCCTGGGTGATGCTGACAACAGGGGTGTCCTAAGGCCACTTTGTGAACTTGTCCATGGCAACGAAGAGGAATCGGTACCCACCGATGGCCCTAGGGAATGGTCCCAGGATATCCACCCCCATACGGCGAATGGCCAGGAGGGTGGAATCATCTGTAGAGCTTGAGCTGGTGTGTGTATCTGCTTTGCATGGAACTGACACGCCTTGCAGGACTTTGCCATCTCAGCTGCATCCTGGAGAGCTATTGGCCAGTAAAAGCCATGCCGGAAGGCCTTACCAACCAGTGTGCGGGATGCTGAATGACTTTCGCACTCTCCTCCATGGATCTCCATGACTAACTCACGACCCTCCTCCTGGGTGATGCACCACATGAGCATGTCATTTATGCCACGGCGGTAGAGATCCCCCTCTACCACTGTGTAGCGTTTAGCCAACCGCACTATGTGTTCTGCGGACACATGGTCTTCAGGAAGGATATTTTCCTTCAGGTAGTCCCGGATCTCGAAGATCCATGCATCGGGACCACTCTGAGACATTGGCTGTGGCGCTACAAGGTTGGCGGGACCCGCGGTAGCACACACAGTCTTCGGTGGGTTCTGTAGATGGTACGCCACTAGGACCGCTAGCTTCGAGGTGCTAGTCTCGCCCCCTTCGTCCAGTTCGGCAGGCTGGGCGGTGGGTCTCATCAGCCGTCTTTCGAAGACGCCCTCGGGCACGGGTGCCCAAGTTGATGCCCTCACGGAGAGTTCATCTGTCGCCGAGTTGTCAGCCCTAGGAACATGTTGCAGTTCCAGGGCTGTGAAGTCTTTTTCCAGCTTCCTTACGTGGAGGAGGTAAGCTGCGAGCCTGGGCTCGTTGCAGCTACACTCCCCGTGGACTTGCTTGATGATCAGCTGGGAGTCCCCCTTCACGAGGAGCTGGCGGATTCCCAAGGATAGAGCCGCAGACAAGCCGAAGATCAACGCTTCATATTCCGCCATGTTGTTGGTGGCCTTGAACTCAAGGTGCACCATGTACTTCACTTGATCTCCGTTGGGGTCGATGAGGACCACCCCAGCTCCGCCAACTTGTTGACGGGCGGATCCATCGAAGAAGAACGTCCAGTGGGGCCCGGTGAAGACCGGATCCCTAGGCTCCATAGGTGTGGGGTCCGAATCGGGATCCGGACCCCCAGGAGCGCTCGGGGGAGGTGTCCACTCCACGATGAAGTTAGCCAGGACCTGGCTCTTGATGGCGTGGCGAGGCTGGAAGTCCAGCTGGAACTCAGCGAGCTCCGTGGCCCACTTGGCAATGTTGCCTGTGGTGTTGGAGTTTGCGGTGCGACCACAGCGAAGTCGTAGTCGAGGTTACGACCCTCGATGTTCTGCTGGCACTCACGCGCCCTCTCCAGAGAGACTCGGGCATCCTCGCCCGTACGCCTACGGTTGAGTTCTGCCCGCAGGTCATCAGGCCTCTCTAGAGAGACTGGAGCGTCCTCTCCCGTACGCCTGCGGTTGAGCTCCGCCCGCAGGTCCTCAGTTGGTGCGGCCTCACCAAGGGTGAGCGCACCGATGCCGACGCCTCATGTTGACGCCGGGATGACCGAGGCCTAGGCCTGGCTGAGCCAAAATGCGCCATGCCGAGCAGACGGTCGACATCGTCACGCCATTGCTTCATGGCCCCCGGCGAGGCCGTGGAGCTAGGAGGGTGGCGCAGCAACTCCCTGGCTGCAGACAAGGCCCCAGGCATAGCCCTTGACGCTCTAGATGTCTGTGCAGGAGTGTGCTGCTGCGCAGAGCGCACAGCAGCAGCACCGGGCGTAGGGCGGCTGGAGGCCCGTGGCGTGGAGGACGCAACTTCTTCCTCCATCGGGAAGTCCTCGGGAATGAAGTCGTGGTGCTCGACGATCTGAACCATGGTGTCGAGCAGGAAAACAAGCAAAAACCTAATGCCAAGCCCCTACCTGGCGCACCAAATGTCAGAGAGGAAATTCTCCGGCCGGGTGGCGGAACTCACCCGCCCTAAATCCTAATATGAGGAGGGGCCTAAGCGTTTTGCCTATCTATTGGAAGGTAGAAGAACACACGAGGACATGAGAGTTTAGAGTGGTTCAGGCCGCCGGAGCGTAATACCCTACTCCACTGTGTGTTGTATTGAGTCTGTGAGCTTGAGAGCTTGTATGAACTTGTGAGTCTGAGAGTCTGAGTGAATCTGCCTTGTAATGTCGTGTGTCTTCCCTTTTATAGCTCAAGGGAGGCACATACAAGGATGTTGAGCCCCGACATGTGGGCCCAGGAACATAACGGAAGGAATATATTATAGGAGTAACTAACGCTTGTGCAATCTCCTGTGCGCCTCGATGTCCGCAGTCCACACAGTATTGGTATGCGGCGGCTGCTTCCTTGGTAACGCGCGAGTGATGATGAGCATAGTGCACGCAGCAGTATGGGTGTACCGTCTGCCAATGGAATGGACAGGCACGCTGCCTGCGGAATGGACTGGTCGCCGCCTGTCAGCAGAATGGACATGTCTCATTAAATGCGGAGGCGGCACATCGTCTGTCAGTGGAATGGACAGGGCTCATTAAATGCGGAGGCGGCACATCGCTTGCCAGTGGAATGGACAGGGCTCAATAAATACAGAGGCGGTACACCGCCTACCAGTGGAATGGACAGGCGGCGCGCCTTATCTGCAATAAATGCAGAGGCCGCGTAGCCCGGAGGCCTTACGTCAGGCTCCGCCTGTTGGCTTACGTCACGTGCACCATGTCACGTGGCAGCATCGGGGCTCTGCCTGGGCGGGGAACAGAAGCGTAAACGATAAGGTCTGGACACGTGTCGGCTCCGGACCTCCGCCTAGCCTTGATTAAGGCCTGGGCATTCTCTGTCCCAGAATCCCGGGACCCTGCCGTGAGCGGCCCGGACCCCATCCTAGGGGGTCCGGTTTGCGCCCGTGGGGGTCCTGGACCTTACCCGGAGGCCCAGTCTGTATATACAGGGGTCCGACACTTTCCCTTGAGGGTCCGGACTCACTGTTGATATCTTGGAGTATATCATCTTTTCCGGCCACGTGGCGGCCCCGGAACCGTCCACGTGGACGGGTCGGGTGCTGTCGCTGGCCTAGACTAGTCGCCAGAGGCTAGGGCGAGCCATGGTCTGGTCCCACGCACAACTCCTTTTCCACGAGACTAAAGATAGTCGCGTGGGTACTGCGTCTTCATACGGTAGTAAGGGGTACCCCTGTTTTAGGGTACTGACACCTACATATGCCAGCATACCAGACTCCACTCCGTAGCCGACTCGAGTCCGTAAACGGGGCGAGAGCACGTCTGGTCGAAAGATCTGCATGACGACATAAGGGAAGATCTCTATCTACCACAGCACGTAAGGCTCTATTGTGTATATTACTTAACACTAGTTCGTCGGGGCTCGTCACCTTTGTATGTGCCTCTCTTAAACTATAAAAGTGAGAACACATGCGAGCAAAAGGACAAGTCCTCTCAGACTCAGACTAAAGCAATGCAACTCACAATGAATGTATGATATTAAGCTCCAGCGGTCCGAACCACTCTAAATTCTTATGTGTTCTTGTGTTCATCAATTTTATCGGACAAACTAGACTGGCCCTTCTTAGGATATACACATCGATGCCATTATTATATTCTTATGGCTTTTGGATCACCAGTGGTATTTGGATGGACGTCTGCTTCATACAAAGTTAAGGTGAAAGGTGTGTGTGAAAGGTTGTATAACAAAAGAGTCATTGGACAAATGCTATGATTGGTTCTAGCCTAGTCGATCAAACCAAATCAAAGGAGTATTACCAATTTCTCGCTACTGAAAAAACTTTAGGAGGTGTTTGGTTCATGCATTTTCAACCCGTATCCATTCACGACGGCATTAAATCACTGCACTCACCGTTTGGTTCGACGCGCGCGTTATTGCTTCACACGGTATTGGTTCCGCGCCTTTGCAATCATGATACCGCTCGTCTACGGCGTTTTCGGACTGCGCTGCCTCGCTTGGATCCTGCATGCTGTAAACAAACAAAGCCAGGTAACAATTGCCTTGTATCGGATAGGGCCGGGATGTCATTGCAATCCCGTTGCTGTCGCATGAAATGAACCAAACAACACTTTATATCCTTGACATGCCACTGTTAATAACTGCTGAGGACTCGTACTGTCATCATGGTTTGGTTTGAGAAATTCGTTGTTCCATCGGCGTCGTTTTCATGTTTTGGTTTGGTGAATGGAATGTGCTTATCCATGCTCACTTCATCCGTGGTATGCACATGATTAATTTAAAGACTGTTTGGTTTAAAGAATCAATCCAATTTTTATAGAGGTGTATCATAAGCTCATTTCACAAATTTGGTTAAATGAATTTATTTTTAATATTATTTTTAATTATTAGCATATAAGAAATAAAATGACATGGATCAACTCATTTAATTCTAACAAATCAAACAAAGAAAAAAAGTGATAAGTCAGAAGATGATGAACCACCTCGTTCATCAAACCAACACACTGCTAATTAATGTTGATGGTTGGATTTATCGAACAAAAAAAATGAAATGGTCTCACGATGAGTCATTCATATAGCAAGGGATTCCTCAAATAATAACACCACAAAAAAAGTTTGAAGGATCCCTTACTGCTACTGCGTGTCATCATGCTAGTTAGCTATCTTTATCTCTTGAAAGTAGGCGGTCTTCTGACTTTTGTAGCTTGCTCGAACGCATAAGCGATCTCAATCAACCTCGGCTCGTAGCCCTGGAGCCCACCGAAGCAGATCGCGAAGGGGACTCCTTGCTCATCGTACCCCGCCGGCACGGCGATGCCCGGATAGCCCCCGACGGCGAGAACAGAGGAGGCGTCGCTGTTGGGCGCCACGATCGCATCCAGGCGGCGTTCCTTCATCAGCTTCTCCAGCCCATTGGTGGAGATCTCCCTCAGCCGCCGGATGGCAGCTCTCTCCCTTGTGCCGATGCCGTTGGTCTTCTCCGCGGCGATCAGATCCGGCTGCCCAAAATCTTTGAGCCTCTCCTGCAACAACACAGCAGGAAATGACATCATCGGTTCTCTGCAATGCGGAAGACAGAAACACTGTTTGGTTACCTCTACAGGATGCGCTTCGTTGAACGCTATGACTTGTGCGAGAGAGCGGACTGGAGAGTACAGTAGGCCCGACAAGTAAGCGTTGATGCTTATCTTGAACTCTGCAGCCATGAGCAGAATCTCCTGGTTACCCAGATCGGTGAAATTTGTTGCGATGTCAAGATCCATGATCACGACGGCGCCTTGTTGCCTTTCATGAAGAACAGACGTACGTACGATGATGTTAGTTGACGTTCTAGACGGTGGCCAAGTTGGCCTACTGTTAGGGTTAGTTTGGGAACCCCAATTTTCTAAAAAATTTCTATTTTTCTAAGGGCTAGTTTGGAAACTCCAATTTCCCACGGGATTCTTATTTTCCCAATGGAAAATGAACTAATTTCCCTGGGAAAAATGAGAATTCCGTGGGAAATTGGAGTTTCCAAACTAGCCCTAAGGAAAATTAGTTCATTTTTCCATGGGAAAATTGAAATCCTTTGGAAAATTGAGGTTCCCAAACTTGCCCTTAGTGTGATTTTGTTGCTGCGAGACACCGTCATGTTGTATAAACAGCTACCTCATTGTATCGAGATGCTTCTCATAGACCGCCAGTTGCATATCGTCGTATCCTTGAAAAAATACGTCGGGGACACCGATCCTCTTGCCCCTCAGTCCGTTGGTCCTCAGGAACTGCGTGTAACCCCCGTGTGGGATGTACTTGGACGCTGCTCCGGTGGCTTCAGCGTCAAGCTCGTCGTAGCCGACAATGACGTCCAACACACGGACGGCGTCCGAAACTGTGCGACACATTGGTCTGCAACGAACGACAGGCACAAGTGAACTACGATGCTTGGAGTCTGACATCTTCGAGCTAACCGGTGGGTATTTTCTGTTTCTTACCCAATAGTGTCTTGAAGAGGCGTGATGGGGATGACACCGGATCGGCTCGTCAACCCAACAGTGGGTTTGATCCCGACCACCGAGTTGAGCGACGACGGGCAGAGGATGGAGCCGTCGGTCTCCGATCCAAGTGTCACCGCCGCCATGTTGGCTGCCGCCGCAACGCCAGGCCCAGCGCTTGACCCGCATGGGGTTACCGAGAGAACATATGGATTCTGTAATTTCACGCATAGCAGCATCAGATTTGTTGCATCCGTGCCGCCGTCGGTCTCCGTAACCGTAACTGCTACTTGGCGCGGAAAAAAAAAGCATCTGGAGTCGTACCAGCGTCTGGCCGCCGCGGGCGCTCCAGCCGGAGGCGACGGGGCGGAAGTTAGACCACTCGGAGGGGTTGGCCTTGCCGAGGATGACGGCGCCGGCGCGGCGGAGGCGCGCCACCACGCCGGCGTCGCGCCTGACGACGGAGCCGAGCAGCGCGAGCGAGCCGGCCGTGGTGTTGAGCCGGTCGCGCGTGTCGATGTTGTCCTTGAGCAGGACGGGGATGCCGTGCAGCCCGACGGCGCAGCGCCCGCGCGAGGCGGCGCGCTCCGCGTCGGCGCGCGCCGCCTGCGCGAGCGCGTCCGGGTTCACCTCGATGACGGCGCGGAGCAGCGGGTTGAGGCGGGCGATCTGCTCCAGGTAGAACCGGGCGAGCGCCGTCGACGTGAGGCTGCCGTTCCTGAATCCCTGGTGGATGGCGTCCACGGTGGCCTCCTGGAACTCGAACTGCTTGCCGCTGGAGCTGCCGGCGGCAGCGGCCGCCAGGGCCACGCCCAGGACGGTGGCGACGACCTGGAGGCGCAGGTCAACCATCGCGACGCTAGCTAGCTAGTGGCTAGTACTGTCGTCGGGACGATCTGGTGCTTGCTTTATCTTCAGCGCTTGTGCATCGTGTGGTGTGCACAGCACACTGCCACACTGCGTGTCTTCAGATGCTCATGTCTTGTTGCCCGACCGTTGGCTCTTTCATTTGTTCCTTCCTAATTTGCGCTTCATTTTCACATGCTTGATGAGAACAAATAGTGTAGGACCACTTCGCATTTGAAGATTCGCATCAGTCTTCTTCACTCTCTAAAAGATTCTGTTATCTATATCTTTAACATCTCCGATAATAATCTCTAAATTCCGTTCTCTATATCTCATTCTCTATATTTACCAACATATATTAACACAAATTTTTAAAATGACATTTTTTACAAAATGTTGAGTCTATTTATATATTAGAAAATATGTTTTATTCATATGAATACATATAAGAGGTCGCTGTGGGAAAATTGGGTTTTCCTGTTCATGTATTTGACGACCAATTTTTGCCTTTTGTTTTTCTCTTCCGTGGCCGAGATCCATAGCGTCGTTGCCAGACTTCTCGCCGCCGCCGCCATCAAGCGACTCCTCGCCACCGCAGCAGGGTCATACTCTCCGGCGGAGCTCCTCCATGCAGCGCCCAGCTTCTCCAAGCCGTCGCAACCGAGGCACCATGGTGTCCGCCGCAAGCTCTAGGGTGACTACCGCGACGTGTTGGTCATCTTCCCCGGCGTTGCTGCTATCTTCTCCGCGGCGCGAGCTTCGTGCAAGCAGGCTCGTTTGGAGGTTGTCGTGATGCGGCCATGGGCGACGTCGTATTTGTCGGATGTGTGCAGCAATGCGTCGATAGCGGACGAATAGTTATTCTCTAGATGTAGAAGCTCCAACACAGACTCTAAATTTTAGCGCACTCAGCGTTCCTTGCAGGAGGCATAAAGGAGCACCATGTCCTCTAAATTTAGCGTACATGTTGCTATAGCGGGTCTTGTTGGAGATAGCTTCAGACTGGCTGCAGCGGCTCCCGCAGCGCCCTTAAACAGTGTTTTGCACATTCCTATACACGACCTGCTCGAGATGACATAAATGATGTCATTTTTCTCTCTTACGTTGACACAGCCTGCTAGAGATAACCTAAACGACGTTATTTTTCTCTCTCATGCTGACGGTGTGATGACTCTATGTCACTGTTCATGTCTTATATTTTTTATCCATGAATAATTGTTAGTAGATAAAAATTGATAGTGGATGAAAAGTAGGGATATGAAATGGTTTTATATGAAGATCGAACTTTTAAAAAACCGAAAGGGCCGAACTGAATTTTAGTTTTAATTGAATACCCAGGCTCAGGTGCTGATGGGAGCTCAGGTAGCAGTGAGCAGATTCCAGGCCCCGGCGGCCCGGCTTCGTGGAAACACCGCCTAGATCGTTTCCCGCAAGCCCGCTGTGACTCTTTCGGCTTCCAGGCCCCAAGCAGCTCGAACAAACATCCAAATATGTGGATGTTACATTAGCTAAGCCCAGATAGTAGGCCCTATAGCTACATTAGTGTATCCGAGTGCCGGAAGAGCCAAAGCCCGAAAGACAGTTTGGCCCAAGAGAGAAAAAGCACAGCACATCCTGTTATTTTTTTTATTTTTTATAATAAAAAGAAGAACACCTGCAGCATCCTGCAAGAGCGCATTGACAGCGGACGATCAGTCCTTAAATGAGGTTTGTTTGCTCTCAATCCATATAGATTGGATAAGATTGAGTGGGTATAAATTCTAAACAAATAAAAAATTATAATTTTTTAATTCCATCTAATCCATATGGAATAGGAATAATCGAAAGGTTTAAGAATTTTGTTCCCCTGCTCCTAACTTTCAGAGTTAATTTAGCAATTACAAAACTGGATGGGATGGAGGACTAAAATTTCCTTCTTATTTAATTTTGAATAAGAATAAGATTTTAGACCCTCTTATCTTCGGGTTTGTGGCTTAAAACTAACCCTCAGCGAGTAAAAAAAATGTGTTTATACCTTTGTTTTTTGGAACATATTCATATGTGTACCAGTACAGTAGCATCATTTATACACGTCACAGGATGACAAAACCGGTTCTTAAAAAAAAGGTCTAAAACCACATTATCTTTCTAGAATTAAAAAAAGAGAGAGAAAGGGCAGTGCGCGTGCAGACGCATTAAATGTTCAGACGGGTCGGATGCCGACGACGGCGCGAGCCAAGACAAAGGGCAACGCTCCCCCGAAAAGCGGCGGCACATGCCTGCCGGGTGCCGGGGCTGGACGCCTGGACGTGCCCAGTGGCCGCGCATGTGAAGGGCCGCGTCGCGTATCCGTGCACGGTGCACGCGGCCTCGCGCTCACCGGCACAGTAGGCCGCTCGGACACATGTGCCGTGCGGGCGTTGGTTGCATCGTTGGCCACAGCGCTTCCCAGTAGGCCTCGCGACCACCGCCCACGAGGCAGCGCGCCGGCCGGACACGAGCCCGGCAAAAGTTTCAACTGCCGGCACATGCGCAGCGTGTCGACGCGCGACGTGCCAACGGCCTCCCGCGCCCGCTTGTCTACTGTCCAGTCACCAGTCACCACGCCCCACGCAACTTGGTCTGTGAAAACAAAAATGCTTGTCTACCCGTATGCATCAAGTCGCAACTACACACGCTACCGCATATATATCTAGCGTTCAGCAGCGTGCCGGCCCGGATAGGCTGCCCCTGCCCCTGTCTCTGGTCAGACACGACATGACCTGGATAGCTGGACTCTATAAATTGTGAGTACGTGTCGACCCATTTGCTCCATATATATGTCGGAGTACAGTACTAGTAGTAGTAGACCTAGACCGGCATGCATTACTACCTGCCACCGACACTGCGGTTTCACAGTGTAGCCGCAATAGCAGCGTCACATGCACTCACCAACCGCACCAGCGACAAAGCGCACCATTATATTCACGCAACAAGCCTCCTCCTCCCCTCACACAAAGCAAAGCAAAGCAAAGCCGGCCGGCTAGCAGAGCTAGCACTCGATCTGTAGCTAGCTTAGGTAGGCACGCGTTATGTAGCAGATGAGAGCGGAACAAGCACGCATGACGTAGCTAGTACGTAGGAAGCATGATTAGAGAGAGACGGGCGGCGAAGTTGCAACTCGCCATCGATCGATCGGAATCTGGAACGACGGAAACGCAAAGCGTCAACAAGAGCGAAACTCGTTGCCCCGCCGGCCGGTAGATCCATGATCCAAGCAACGCCACTGCAGCGGACGAACGAGAGAAGAGAAGAGCAGAGCGAGTGTCGGTGCCCGGGTCCGGCCGAGACGCGCAGCAGAAGCAAAGCGAGCACGCCAGCGTGACCGTCCATGACCATGTCCATGAGCGCACGCACACCGGCACACGACGCCTGCGTCCCGTCCCGTCCGCACGCATGCACGATCGCACCGTCGGTGGCGGTGGCGGTGGCCGGTGGGCGGCACGTGGTCCTCCCGCCCACACGCGCATCATTGCGCGATTGACCCCGCCCGGCGCCTGGCGCGGCCGCGACAAGGGGAATGTTTGTTTGTTTGTTTTCCCGTCCCCTCTCTCTCACGCGACGCAAGGGCAAGGCATGCATAGAGCGGCCGGGCGGGTCCGTACCGCCCAGGTCCGGCACCAGCAGAGCAGCCACCCGCGCGCCGGCCGGGAGCGGGATCGATCGATTGCCAAGGTGGGCACCGCTCAGCGCATGGAGATGATGGAGAGATCCAGCCGCCCAGGCCTAACTAACCGTTCATCCAGCGGCGATTACGCGTACGGACGTTTTAGGTGCACATATTTGGAAATGATGGAGAGGTAAGGTAGCCGCATGTTACGGAGCCCCAGACCAACCGAACAGGGGAACATGGCCGTGCCTTCCGGAGGATCTTTTCATCAGACATGTACATACATTAGTGGACGACCTCCTTTTCCCGTCCAGTCCAGCTGGGTACGTACTACTCGATCAGGAGGAGGAGGGTCAACCTCCACTCCACCCACCAACGGCCGTCCCGTCCCGTCTCGTCTTTTGCGCCGCTAGCTCCATCTGGCTGAGAAGGTTTCAGTTTCGTTTCAAACACACACACACGCAGACACGCGGAGGGCCGGAGAGGAAAACCTGAGGACGGTGCAAGCTCATACTAAAACAAGTACTGTAGCTAATCCCCGGGACATCAGGGGTGTGGCAGGCACCAGGTTGCCGTAGTAGTTCAGTTGTGTATGCATTGCACCAGCGCGTCTGATCCTATCTAGGTATAGCCGTATAGCACACTACTCCAGACAGGATCCGTGTTGATCCGCGTCGGAATTAAAGATATACGCTCGATGCCACCTACTACTACGTAGTATGCTCGTCCAGTCCAGTCGCGAATCGCGATTCAGAGACAAGGCTGTGGTGCCGGTGGCCGGTGGGTGCGCTCTGCGGTTCTGTCTACGCCAATCTCTACCGCCATCATTGCCTTCTCGACCAACAACAGAGACGTATTGCCACGACGATGGCCACCACCGACGCGGACACCTCACATGCCGAGCACCGGCCCGCCGCCCGCCCGGCCGGTGCCTCGATTCCGGGCGGCGATCTCTCGACGACCTCCGGCCGGCGGTCCACGCACGTAAAGCCATTGCTAACTTATTAGATAGCGACTCGGAGCGCGCATTTTCTGGACCCTCTTTCCGCTCTTGTCTAATCTCTCTCTCTCTCTCTCTCTCTCTCTCTCTCTCTCTCTTTTCATTTTCTTAGCGTAAAAATATTGTCTTTTGTAGTAGTATGTCTGCGTGGGAAGTGAAAAAAAGGCGATACTCCAATGTCCAGTCAGGTTCTCCAGGGGCTCTCGCTCGATCAGGGCAGGGCCGCTGTTTTTGAGCGGAAAGCTTGGTCGCCGATCGATCGAGCACGACGCCCTGGGATTGATGACTATGAGTCGCCAGAACTGGTGGTGGGGCCGGGATTGGCCTCATCCAGTCCGCGTACAGACAACTCCAGCGTCCATGTGCCATAATATAATGTGCTTGTTTTGTTAGTAGTTGAATACTCATATTATTGCGATTGATACAACCTTTTCGGCCGGATGGCCGACAGAAGCCCTGGATGTACATGGTTAGTATTTGATAACAAGTCATCTCGGCTCGACGCGACTCGGCTGATCCGAATTCGAGCCGACTCGCTCGTTAAACTAACAAGTTACAAAGTCTGCTCGGCTTGACTTGTTTACGAGTTCGAGCTGGCTTGTTTAGCTCGTAAGCTAAAGCAAGAAAAATAATATGTACATAGTAATTAATTTCTAGATAATTTATAACTAATTTAACAATAAAAATAGTAATTATACTCATAGTTTAACAAACCGTAACGCCAAATTAACACAACTCATCACTCATCAATTCACATACATGTTTATCAGTTTAACCCATCATTATATTTGCATAGACCAATTTAACACATAAACATAGTTCATTAATCATCAGTTTAACTTATAGGCCATAGGCACCTCACACACATATAAAATGTTCATCAATTATTCCCGTAAATGATATGTATATATTTTTATTTTGATGGAATTTGATAGCTCATTTAGCTTGCGAGCTAGATCATTAACGAACCGAGCTAGGATGTCAGCTCAGCTCGTGAAAAAAAAATCAAAGAGCCGATCTAAGCTGATCATTAAGTGAGCGAGCCAACAAATCACGAGCATTTTGTCGAGCCCTAACATAGTAATCACTAGAATACTTCTCGTTAAGCTTTGAAAATGGAAACGGTAAGTTCGACACGAACACAGTAAATCTATATATTTGTGAACTGAGGCAGTAGTATTCTATATGGTTCTTGAAGTTAATTAGAACGGTTATATTACAACAGCACGTGGGATGTCCCGCGTACAATAATAATCCTTTTAGTGGTATAGGATCCTCAAGTGAGCACCTACGTTGCTACATTTGGTACTGTTGGTTGCGAGTTGGGCCTACTTGCACGTACTGCTCATCTGATACGCACTGTTGCCTGCTGCCGTACGATCCAAGGAGCGGTGGTTGTAGCTTGGATTGAAAGCGTCGGCCGTGTGCCGTGCATAAGCAAGCAAGTGTAGGCACAGGAACAAGATGATGCGGCAGCATGGGCTACGTACGTAGTGGGCCGCCGGGGTACCTGTGCTGTAGCGCGCGACCGTGCAATAAGTTCAGAGGTGAATTCAGCTTTATAGCTATCGTGTGAAAATCAAAGCAAATGAGCCGGGCGTTTAATTTCGGTGTGGTCCGTGTGGATCTGTGATCGAACTACGCTACGCGTGGTCTGAACGAAAAAAAAGGCTTGCTAGCTAGCTAGCTAGCTAATGAAGGTGGTGATATGAAGGGAATCTTGCACAGTAGTGAGAGCTAGCGAGCGGATTAGCGACGACGCAAACATCCCCGCATAAAACGAAAAGCGTGATGATCGCGGCACTAACATGGGCGCGCATGTGCTTTGCGGCGACATTCGACATCGATTGAGGGGGGGTATATTACGGTCCCGGCCGGCCGGCGATCGATTTCAATAACCAATCGCGGTGCTGACACTGTCACCAATCATCATGAGTGACGGAACGGATCGGAACACATGGAATTACTGCCGCCGTCATTTCCCAATCAATTATTGCGCGGTCCACCCCTGCGGTTTCTCGCTGCAAGCTTGCCTCCCTCCGCTCCTCGGGTAGCAGCCTCTCGTTCGGTCGTTCCCACCTGGATCATCGGGCTCAAATTTAGCTCGTCTTAGACAGTAGGCTAATTACTCCATCCGGTTTCTTATTAGTTGTCGTTTTAGATAAGATTCGAGTTAAACTTATAAAATTTTGACTACAAATAACTATTTTGTTATTTAGTTTTGGAACCTAATATTTATATGCGCCAATTTATCATAAAAAATACTTTTATAAAAATATAAATGTATTAAGAGTTCATTTGTATTTTAACAAAAAACATTGGTCAAAGTTATATTTTGGAGACCGTGTCGTTGTCCTAAACGACAACTAATAGGAAACCGGAGGGAGTAAGATTTTCGTTTTTTTTATATAATGGGGGTTTACTCATCAGTTAATCTGTATTAGTTTTTAGTATACCATGCCTAATTAATATTTATACCTTCGATTGGTTACTGTATTCAAAAGTTGTCAGCTCGTGTGGGATCTCGAACCGTGCAGCCGATCCGGAAGCTTTCCGGTGCCAAATTTAGCAAAGATCAGGCAGGCACACATCTCGCCCGGTCACCAACCGGTGGCGGGACGGTTGGCTGGAGGGAATGGAGGCTGAAGCAAGCAACCTATAGTAGTAGTAGTAGCCTAGCTATAGTAGTACTGTACTGCACGAGGGCTGGGCTACTGGGATCGGCTTTGCCTCTAGTAGGAGCTAGGAGTACTCTACTGGCGCATGCGACATGCAGCTTGGCGCTTTGCCGAGGACGGGGCACCGGGGCAGGCACCGCACCGGCACGGCGGCAGGTGAGACCGAGAGAAGTCGTCACTCACAGATCTGCCGCGCCGGTGCTGGTCGCAGCGCACCGGCCGATCTCGTTCCGTCTCTCTCAATTACTCTCAACTCCCAGTTGCGTTCCTCATTTACTCCCTCGCTCCTACCACACTTGCCAACTCCGCGGGCCCTGCTCTGCCCCCCTCTCTCACACACTGTCACGCACACTCTACTTGTGTACCACCACCGCTTCTCGCACATCTTCCCTATATATATATACACTTTGGTGGACTACACTCTCCAGGAGCTTCATCCAACAGCCCAAGTGTCCCTGCTACCCCCACTGGATCAGCAAGCTAGCTACCCAGGCCAGTGCCAGAGCCACAGCGGAAGCTAGCTAGCTAGCAAGCAATGGCTGCGGCGGCTCCTCCTGCTCGTCCTAGCAGCAGCTGCTGCCGCTGCATCTCGCGGCGCGCCGCCGTCGTCGTGCCGGCACTGCTGCTGCTGGCGGCGATGGCCGCCTCCTCCGGCGACGCGCAGCCTTCCCCGGGGTACTACCCGAGCTCCAGGTTCAGGCCGGTGCCGTTCAACCGAGCGTACACCAACAAGTGGGGCCCGCAGCACCAGACGCTCTCCGGCGACCATTCCGCCCTCACCATCTGGCTCGACAAGACCTGCGGTATGTTGTTGTTCTGTTATTTTTACTGATATCTAGGAGTATAAAAGGGAAAAAAAATCGTTGTGGCTGTGGGCTGTGGTGTGGCCGACTGGTCGTGCCCGTGCCCGTGCCTGTGATGTGGGCCATGTGGACCATTGATGCACTATTTCGGACCTTGCATTGTTGGTTGTGGTCTTGGTGCTGACAAAGACCTTGCATGCAGGGAGTGGTTTCAAGTCGAAGCACGCGTACAGGAACGGCTACTTCTCCACTCGCATCAAGCTCCCCGCCGGATACACCGCCGGCACCAACACCGCCTTCTATGTAAGCAATGCAGACACTGACACCTGGGTGCTTGCACTGGGGTCGATCTGGGGGCTAGGCTAATACGACCGACGTACAACACGCATTGATCATTTGCAGCTCTCCAACAACGAGGCGCACCCTGGTTTCCACGACGAGATCGACATGGAGTTCCTGGGCACCATCCCGGGGGAGCCCTACACGCTGCAGACGAACGTGTACGTGCGCGGCAGCGGCGACGGGCGCATCGTGGGGCGGGAGATGCGGTTCCACCTCTGGTTCGACCCCACGGCGGCCTACCACACCTACGCCATCCTGTGGAACCCCGACGCCATCACCTTCTTCGTGGACGACGTGCCCGTCCGCCGCTACGAGCGCCGCACCGAGCTCACCTTCCCGGACCGCCCCATGTGGGTCTACGGCTCCATCTGGGACGCCTCCGACTGGGCCACCGACGACGGCCGCCACCGCGCCGACTACCGCTACCAGCCCTTCGTCGCGCGCCTCGACCGCTTCGTCGTCGCCGGCTGCTCCGCCAGCGCCCCGCCCGCGTGCAGGCCCGTGCCGGCGTCCCCCGCGGGGGCCGGGCTCACGCCGCGGCAGTACGCGGCCATGCGCTGGGCGCAGCAGGGCCACATGGTCTACTACTACTGCAACGACTTCCGCAGGGACCACTCGCTCACGCCCGAGTGCTAGCGAGCGCGCCTGTCTGCTGTGTGCTGTGCTGTGTCGTCGTCCTTGTTGCTTTGTGCTTTGTTTCGTTGTTGATGAAAAGGTCGCTAGGCGTGGCTGCCCTACTACCGCCCGCGCCCGCCGCCGCTCTCTCTGCTCGCGGTGAGCGAGGCGCCCGCGCGAGCCGGTGGTTGAGGCGTTGGTCGTTGGCGTATCGCCAGCAAACTCGTGTCGTCGCTCGTCTACGTACGCGCGCGTACCCATTGCATTTCTTCCGGTTGTTGCTTTCCATTTGGTCTCGCATGCATCACACGAGGCGCCCCAAAGGGGGCAAGCTTCCATGATTCATACGGATACACTATGTATACCATATATACATATTATATATATATTTAATACATGTTTCCTGTCGGTGAGGATATACATGGTTGTTGTAATGCAATTTTTACCTTACAATCGATTTGCTGCTGCTTTTACTTTGCTGCCGGTCGGTTGCCAACAGAGTACAGACACTTTCATATGGCTGGAGCTGTTGATTTTCTCCAGCTAGACTATTGTCACCATCTCCGTGGGCCAGGGGTGAAAAGGAAAAACAACAAGGCTGCGTTTACGTGCAGACATTGACAATACCAGTGTCCAGTGCCACTAGCTGCAGGACACTCGGGTCGATGTAGGGCCTATCCTCTAGGACTGCCATGATGCAACCATGACATCACAAGAGAAGACAACTAAATACAGGGGCGGATGCACGCCCAGGGACACCCGGGCATCGGCTCGGGGCCTGGCCCAACTAGCTACATTAGGCCCATATAGGAAATGAATAGTTTTTTTCCTGTGAACTCCATCTCTCCGTGGTTCTGTCCGCAGTCCGCCAGCCGTCAAACCTCAAGCGCCAAGTGAAACCCTCGTACCTCAGCTCGGCGGCCGTGCAGCGCGCCGCCTTCTTGCTCAGCTCCGGCGACCGGCGTCGCCCACGGGCCACAGGCCCACAGCTCAGCTGCCGCAGTGCCAGCCATGGCTCAGCTGGGCTCAGCTGCCGCCAGGGGCGGATGCACGCCCAGGGACACCCGGGCATCGGCCCAGGGCCTGGCCCAACTAGCTACATTAGGCCCATATAGGAAATGAATAGTTTTTTCCTGTGAACTCCATCTCTCCGTGGTTCTGTCCGCAGTCCGCCAGCCGTCAAACCTCAAGCGCCAAGTGAAACCCTCGTACCTCAGCTCGGCGGCCGTGCAGCGCGCCGCCTTCTTGCTCAGCTCGGCGCTCCGAGCTCCGGCGACCGGCGTCGCCCACGGGCCACGGGCCACAGGCCCACAGCTCAGCTGCCGCAGTGCCAGCCACGGCTCAGCTGGGCTCAGCTGCCGCAACCCGCACTCCCGCAGTGCCTGCTCGCTGCTGCTCGGCAGTCGGCACGGTCGCACGGCGGCGGGCGGCGGCCAGTGCTCGCCGCCATCTCCGGCGACTCGCCCCCCTCTGGCCATCCCCCACCGCGGCGAGCCAGCGACCGACGCTCTCAGGCTCTTAGCCTCCTCAAGTCTGTCGCCGCCCAGCAGAATAGAGAGCCAGAGAAGGTAGTATATGGTGTTAAATTATTAATTGTGTTCAATAAAATTATGATGAAGTTGTGAAGATATTTATTTATGTTATTGTGTGCAGAATATTGTGTTGTTTAGATTAGAGGATGAAGAGGAATAGAACATTGAGGTCATTTTTTTCTCCGGCAATAACACCTGTTACGGTTACGCCACCACCATCACAAGAAAATGCCAACATCAATATTGAACAATCGATAGAAACCAATGGTAGTAATGTGCACAATGATGTCCCTAATGAAATGAGTATAGATCCTCCAGTTGAAGAAACCACACCTACTCTCAATGAAAGTGGAGTGTTATTGTTTGATGCTGCAGAAATTGTTTCTGATCCAGGGCTTAGAAAACCAATTGAGGAATATCACATAAACATTAGAGATGCCATTAGAAGAGAATATTTGTTAAGAGGTCCATGTCAACCAATTGGTCATGTATATCCAAAAAAGACACAGAGTGGCCGAGAAAGAAACTTTCGTGATGCATGGTTTCAAAAATATCCTTGGTTGGAATATAGTGTTAGCAAAGATGCAGTTTTCTGTTTTTATTGCTATCTTTTCAAACAACCAAGGCCTGATAATTTTGGTGTGGAAGGTTTCACAAACAAAGGGGTTAGTAATTGGAAAAATGCGACCCAAATATTTGCCGAGCATGTTGGTAAAGTGGATAGCTTGCATAATAAAGCTAGAAAACATTGTGAGGATTTTAGAAATCAAAGGCAAAGTGTGCGACATGTGATATCGACTGGATCAACAAAGCAAGAAGAGGCATATTTGTGTTAGTATTGCCGGTGGCAACAGCATCTGTAGAAAGGGCATTTTCTGCTATGAGTATTATCAAAACTGAGTTGCGGAATAAGATGGCTGATGATTGGCTAAATCACCGCATGGTGTGTTATATTAAGAGGGATATATTTACAACTATTGAAGATGAAAAGATATTAAAACATTTTCAAGATATGAGGACCCGCAGAATTAATCTACCTCGTTCTAGTGGTATTTACAAAATCGTTGTTCTAAATTTGCTTTACATTATGTCGGGGACCATAATTAGGGGTACCCTCAAGACGCCTAATTCTCAGCTGGTAACCCCCATCAGCATAAAGCTACAAAGGCCTGATGGGTACGATTAAGTCAGGGATCAGTCCACACGAGTGACTCGATCACGCTTCACCCGAGCCTAGCCTCGGCCAAGGGCAGCCGACCTCAAGAGACTTCCGTCTCGCCCGAGGCCCCCCTTTTTACGGCGGACACATCACCGGCTCGCCCGAGGCCTTGGCTTCGCTCAGAAGCAACCTTGACTAAATCGCCACACCGACTGACCAAATTGCAGGAGCATTTAACGCAAAGGTGGCCTGACACCTTTATCCTGACACGCGCCCCCGGCAGAGCCGAAGTGACCGCCGTCACTCCACCGCTCCACTGACCAGTCTGACAGAAGGACAGCGCCGCCTGCGCCACTCCGACTGCAGTGCCACTCGACAGAGTGAGTCTGACGGGCAGTCAGGCCTTGCCAAAGGCGCCACGGCGAACTCCGCTCCGCCCGACCCCAGGGCTCGGACTCGGGCTGAGACCCGGAAGACGGCGAACTCCGCTCCGCCCGACCCCAGGGCTCGGACTCGGGCTGAGACCCGGAAGACGGCGAACTCCGCTCCGCCCGACCCCAGGGCTCGGACTCTGGCTAAGACCCGGAAGACGGCGAACTCCGCTCCGCCCGACCCCAGGGCTCGGACTCGGGCTAAGACCCGGAAGACGGCGAACTCCGCTCCGCCCGACCCCAGGGCTCGGACTCGGGCTAAGACCCGGAAGACGGCGAACTCCGCTCCGCCCGACCCCAGGGCTCGGACTCGGGCTAAGACCCGGAAGACGGCGAACTCCGCTCCGCCCGACCCCAGGGCTCGGACTCTGGCTAAGACCCGGAAGACGACGAAACTCCGCCTCGCCCGACCCCAGGGCTCGGACTCCGCCCTGGCCTCGGCCGAACGACTTCCGCCTCGCCCGACCCCATGGCTCGGGCTCGGCCTCGGCAATAGAAGACAGACTCAACCTCGGCTTCGGAGGAGCCCCCACGTCACCCTGCCTAGGGCACAGACCCGCCACGTCAACAGGGAGCGCCATCATCATCCTACCCCGAATCGACTCGGGTCACGGAGAACAAGACCGGCATCCCATCCGGCCAGCTCCGCCGGATGGGCAATGATGGCGCTCCACCAGCTCTGTGACGACGGCGGCCGCCAGCTCTCTTACGGAAGCAGGACGACGTCAGCAGGGACTTGACCGCTCCAACAGCTGTCCCTCCGCCAGGCTCCGTCGCACCTCCGATAGCCACGACATCACGCTAGCAAGGTGCCAAGATCTCTCCGGCTGCCACATTGGCATGTACCTAGAGCACTAGCTCTCTCTCCGCTAGACACGTAGCACTCTGCTACACCCCCCATTGTACACCTGGATCCTCTCCTTACGACTATAAAAGGGAGGACCAGGGCCTTCTTAGACAAGGTTGGCCGCGCGGGACCGAGGACGGGACAGGCGCTCTCTTGGGGCCGTTCGCTTCCATCACCCGCGTGGACGCTTGTAACCCCCCTACTGCAAGCGCACCTGACCTGGGCGCAGGACGAACACGAAGGCCGCGGGACTTCCACCTCTCTCACGCTCGACTCCGGCCACCTCGCCTCTCCCCCCTTCGCGCTCGCCCACGCGCTCGACCCATCTGGGCTGGGGCACGCAGCACACTCACTCGTCGGCTTTGGGACCCCCCTGTCTCGAAACGCCGACAGTTGGCGCGCCAGGTAGGGGCCTGCTGCGTGCTGACGAACAGCTCCCCATCAAGCTCCAGATGGGCAGTCTCCAGCAACATCTCCGGCCCGGGACGGTGCTTCGTTTCGGGACTCTTGAGTTCATGTCCTTCGACGGCAGCTACGACATGATACTTCTTCCACCGCCGCGCGACAACGACAATGGCGGCCGACAACCCGCCCGCCGGCGGCGGAATCGACGACATCTTCCCCGCGTGGTGGAAGAGCAACATTCGGGCTCGCACCGTCCTCTCCCCCGCCAACGGAGGAGGAGGCGGGGCCATCAAGGCCAGGCGGGAGGCCGCGCTTCGTTGGCCGTCGAGCGAATCGACGCCCCCGACGCCCCGACGGAAGGCACGCCGGACGTCGACCTCGCGTTCAAGACGGAGGCAAGCGCCGTCCCCCCGCGACACGCTGACCCCGAACAAGAAGACGACGCCGGCGCGCTCGCGGAAAGCCTGCAGGACGTCGCCCTTGTACCTGAGACGACGGTGCAACCAGTCCCCGATGTGACTACGTCGCTCCTCGTCGACCAAAAGGTACCGACTAACTCCCATCTTGCGTCATTTCGACTCGGCCTCAACCCGCCAAACGACCTCGTTTTGGCGGGCGCTCTCATTGAGGCGAGTGCAACCCCACTGGGGTTTCGTATGCGGTCACCTTGGGACCGGCTGACAGACGTCTCGACTTACGGGCCCTCTGGGTCCGAGGAAGATGACGATCCCAGCATCTGTTGGGATTTCTCCGGACTTGGCAACCCCAGTGCCATGCGGGACTTCATGACCGCATGTGACTACTGCCTATCCGACTGTCCGACGGAAGCCGCAGCCTTGGCAACGAGAGCTGCGGCCCAAGCCGCGAATGTTTCCACATCGAGCTAGGGGATCCCTCCGAAGGCAACCATCTCGGCATGCCGGAGGACGGTGATCTTCCTAGGCCGGTGCCTCGCGCCGACATCCCACGGGAGCTAGCTGTGGTCCCCGCTCCGGCGGGGGGTTACGACCCACAACTCGAGCAAGTCCGCGAGGCGCAGGCCAGGCTCAACGAGGGAACAGGAGCACTTGAGCCGGTCCGTCGGGACGTCGGGCAGGTATGGGCGGGCCAACCCCTGGCCGGAGAAATACGTCACCTGCCCCAAGGTCTCCAGCACCGCGTCGCCAACGATGTCAGGGTCAGGCCGCGGCCCGCATCCAGCGGGGTTGGTCAGAACCTGGCAGCCGCAGCGATGCTCCTCCGCGCGATGCCGGAGCCATCAACCACCGAGGGTCGGCGAATCCAGGGAGAGCTCAAGAATCTCCTGGAAGGCGCTGCGGCCCGACGGGCCGAGAGCACTGCCTCCCGAAGGCAAGGATATCCCTCGGAACCTCATGCCGCGACTTCCCGATTCATGTGGGAAGCCTCGGTCTACACCGGGCGCACGCGCAACACCGCGCCTGCGGCCCCGGGCCACCTCGGCAACGAGCACCATCGGCGCGACCGTCGGGCCCACCTCGACGAAAGGGTGCGCCGAGGCTACCACCCCAGGCGTGGGGGGCGCTACGACAGCGGGGAGGATCGGAGTCCCTCGCCCGAACCACCCGGTCCGCAGGCCTTCAGTCGGGCCATCCGACGGGCGCCATTCCCGACCCGGTTCCGACCCCCGACTACTATCACGAAGTACTCGGGGGAAACGAGACCGGAACTGTGGCTCGCGGACTACCGCCTTGCCTGCCAACTGGGTGGCACGGACGACGACAACCTCATCATCCGTAACCTCCCCCTGTTCCTCTCCGACACTGCTCGCGCCTGGTTGGAGCACCTGCCTCCGGGGCAGATCTCCAACTGGGACGACTTGGTCCAAGCCTTCGCTGGCAATTTCCAGGGCACATACGTGCGCCCCGGGAATCCCTGGGACCTTCGAAGCTGCCGGCAACTGCCGGGGGAGTCGCTCCGGGACTACATCCGGCGATTCTCGAAGCAGCGCACCGAGCTGCCCAACATCACCGACTCGGATGTCATCGGCGCGTTCCTCGCCGGCACCACATGCCGCGACCTGGTGAGCAAGCTGGGTCGCAAGACCCCCACCAGGGCGAGCGAGCTGATGGACATCGCCACCAAGTTCGCCTCTGGCCAGGAGGCGGTTGAGGCTATCTTCCGAAAGGACAAGCAGCCCCAGGGCCGCCCATCGGAAGAGGCTCCCGAGGCGTCTGCTCCGCGCGGCGCCAAGAAGAAAGGCAAGAAGAAGTCGCAATCGAAACGCGACGCCGCTGACGCGGACCTTGTCGCCGCCGCCGAGTACAAGAACCCTCGGAAGCCCCCCGGAGGTGCGAACCTCTTCGACAACATGCTCAAGGAGCCATGCCCCTACCATCAGGGGCCCGTCAAGCACACCCTCGAGGAGTGCGTTATGCTTCGGCGTCACTTCCACTGGGCCGGGCCACCCGCTGAGGGTGGCAGGGCCCGCGACGACGACAAGAATGAAGATCACCCAGCAGGAGAGTTCCCCGAGGTCCGCGACTGCTTCATGATCTATGGAGGGCATGCGGCGAATGCCTCGGCTCGGCACCGCAAGCAAGAGCGCCGGGAGGTCTGCTCGGTGAAGGTGGCGGCGCCAGTCTACCTAGACTGGTCCGACAAGCCCATCACCTTCGACCAGGCCGACCACCCCGACCATGTGCCGAGCCCGGGAAAATACCCGCTCGTCGTCGACCCCGTTGTCGGCGATGTCAGGCTCACCAAGGTCCTGATGGATGGGGGCAGCTGCCTCAACATCATCTACGCCGAGACCCTCAAGCTCCTGCGCGTCGATCTGTCCTCCGTCCGAGCAGGCGCTGCGCCCTTCCACGGGATCATCCCTGGGAAGCGCGTCCAGCCCCTCGGGCGACTCGACCTCCCCGTCTGCTTCGGGACGCCCTCCAACTTCCGAAGGGAGACCCTGACGTTCGAGGTGGTCGGGTTCCGAGGAACCTACCACGCCGTACTAGGGAGGCCATGCTACGCGAAGTTCATGGCCGTCCCCAACTACACCTACCTGAAGCTCAAGATGCCGGGCCCCAACGGGGTCATCACCGTCGGCCCCACGTACAAACACGCGTTCGAATGCGACGTGGAGTGCGTGGAGTACGCCGAGGCCCTCGCCGAGTCCGAGGCCCTCATCGCCGACTTGGAGAACCTCTCCAAGGAGGTGCCAGACGTGAAGCGCCATGCCGGCAACTTCGAGCCAGCGGAGACGGTTAAGGCCGTCCCTCTCGACCCCGGCGGCGACACCTCCAAGCAGGTCCGGATCGGTTCCAGGCTCGACCCCAAATAGGAAGCAGTGCTCGTCGACTTTCTCCGCGCAAACGCCAACGTCTTTGCGTGGAGTCCCTCGGACATGCCCGGCATACCAAGGGATGTCGCCGAGCACTCGCTGGATATTCGGGTCGCAGCCCGACCCGTCAGGCAGCCTCTGCGCCGATTCGACGAGGAAAAGCGCAGAGTGATTGGCGAAGAGATCCACAAGCTAATGGCAGCAGGGTTCATCAAAGAGGTATTCCATCCCGAATGGCTTGCCAACCCTGTGCTTGTGAGGAAGAAAGGGGGGAAATGGCGGATGTGTGTAGACTACACTGGTCTCAACAAAGCATGTCCGAAGGTTCCCTACCCTCTGCCTCGCATCGACCAAATCGTGGATTCCACCGCTGGGTGCGAAACCCTGTCCTTCCTCGATGCCTACTCAGGGTATCACCAGATCCGGATGAAAGAGTCCGACCAGCTCGCGACTTCTTTCATCACGCCGTTCGGCATGTACTGCTATGTCACCATGCCGTTCGGTTTGAGGAATGCGGGCGCGACGTACCAGCGGTGCATGAACCATGTGTTCGGCGAACACATCGGTCACACAGTTGAGGCCTACGTCGATGACATCGTAGTCAAGACAAGGAAGGCTTCCGACCTCCTCTCCGACCTTGAAGTGACATTCCGATGTCTCAAGGCGAAAGGAGTCAAGCTCAATCCTGAGAAGTGTGTCTTCGGGGTGCCCCGAGGCATGCTCCTAGGGTTCATCGTCTCCGAGCGAGGCATTGAAGCCAACCCGGAGAAGATCGCGGCCATCACCAGCATGGGACCCATCAAGGACTTAAAAGGTGTACAGAGGGTCATGGGATGCCTCGCGGCCCTGAGCCGCTTCATCTCACGCCTCGGCGAAAGAGGTCTGCCCCTGTACCGCCTCTTAAGGAAGGCCGAGTGTTTCGCTTGGACCCCTGAGGCCGAGGAAGCCCTCGGCAACCTGAAGGCGCTCCTTACAAAGGCGCCTGTCTTGGTGCCCCCGGCGGATGGAGAAGCCCTCTTGGTCTACGTCGCCGCGACCACTCAGGTGGTTAACGCCGCGATTGTAGTCGAGAGGCAAGAGGAAGGGCATGCATTGCCCGTTCAGAGGCCGGTCTACTTCGTCAGCGAAGTACTGTCCGAGACCAAGATCCGCTACCCACAAGTTCAAAAGCTGCTGTATGCTGTGATCCTGACAAGGCGGAAGCTGCGACACTACTTCGAGTCTCATCCGGTAACTGTGGTGTCATCCTTCCCCCTGGGGGAGATCATCCAGTGCCGAGAGGCCTCGGGCAGGATCGCAAAGTGGGCGGTGGAAATCATGGGTGAAACGATCTCGTTCGCCCCTCGGAAGGCCATCAAGTCCCAGGTGTTGGCGGACTTCGTGGCCGAATGGGTCGACACCCAGTTGCCGACGGCTCTGATCCAACCGGAGCTCTGGACCATGTTTTTGGACGGGTCACTGATGAAGACAGGAGCCGGTGCGGGCCTGCTCTTCATCTCGCCCCTCGGAAAGCACTTGCGCTACGTGCTGCGCCTCCATTTCCCGGCGTCCAACAATGTGGCCGAGTACGAAGCTCTGGTCAACGGGTTGCGGATCGCCATCGAGCTAGGGGTCAGACGCCTCGACGCCCGCGGTGATTCGCAACTCGTCATCGACCAAGTCATGAAGAACTCCCACTGCCGCGACCCGAAGATGGAGGCCTACTGCGACGAGGTTCGGCGCCTGGAAGACAAGTTCTTCGGGCTCGAGCTCAACCACATCGCTCGGCGCTACAACGAAACTGCAGACGAGCTGGCTAAAATAGCCTCGGGGCGAACTACGGTCCCCCCGGACGTCTTCTCCCGGGATCTGCATCAACCCTCCGTCAAGATCGACGACGCGCCCGAGCCCGAGGTACCCTCGGCTCAGCCCGAGGCACCCTCGGCTCAGCCCGAGGCACCCTCGGCACAGCCCGAGGCACCCTCGGCACAGCCCGAGGCACCCTCGGCACAGCCCGAGGTACCCTCGGCCCCCGAGGGCGAGGCACTGGACGTCGAGGAAGAGCAGAGCGGGGCCACGCCAGATCGGGATTGGCAGGTCCCGTACCTGCAATATCTCCGTCGAGGAGAGCTACCCCTCGGCCAAGTCGAGGCTCGGCAGGTAGCGCGACGCGCCAAGTCATTCGTCTTGCTGGGCGATGAAGAGGAGCTCTACCATCGCAGCCCCTCGGGCATCCTTCATCGATGCATCTCCATCGCCGAAGGTCGGGAATTGCTGCAAGAAATACACTCGGGGGCTTGCGGCCACCACGCAGCGCCCCGAGCCCTTGTCGGGAATGCTTTCCGACAAGGCTTCTACTGGCCAACGGCGGTGGCTGACGCCACTAGAATTGTCCGCACCTGCGAAGGGTGCCAATTCTATGCGAAGCGGACCCACCTGCCCGCTCAGGCTCTGCAGACAATACCCATCACCTGGCCCTTCGCTGTATGGGGTCTGGACCTCGTCGGTCCCTTGCAGAAGGCGCCCGGGGGCTACACGCACCTGCTGGTCGCCATCGACAAATTCTCCAAGTGGATCGAGGTCCGACCTCTGAACAGCATCAGGTCCAAGCAGGCGGTGGCGTTCTTCACCAACATCATCCATCGCTTCGGGGTCCCGAACTCCATCATCACCGACAACGGCACCCAGTTCACCGGCAAAAAATTCTTGGATTTTTGCGAGGATCACCATATCCGGGTGGACTGGGCCGCCGTGGCTCATCCCATGTCGAATGGGCAAGTAGAGCGTGCCAACGGCATGATTCTACAAGGGCTCAAGCCTCGGATCTACAACGACCTCAACAAGTTCGGCAAGCGATGGATGAAGGAACTCCCCTCGGTGGTCTGGAGCCTAAGGACGACGCCGAGTCGCGCCACAGGTTTCACGCCGTTTTTCCTGGTCTACGGGGCTGAAGCCATCTTGCCCACTGACCTGGAATACGGCTCCCCGAGGACGAGGGCCTACACCGATCAAAGCAACCAAGCTAGCCGAGAGGAATCGCTGGACCAGCTGGAGGAGGCTCGGGACAGGGCCTTACTGCACTCGGCGCGGTACCAGCAGTCCCTGCGACGCTACCACGCCCGAGGGGTCCGGTCCCGAGACCTCCAGGTGGGCGATCTGGTGCTTCGGCTGCGGCAAGACGCCCGAGGGAGGCACAAGCTCACGCCCCCCTGGGAAGGGCCATTCGTCATCGCCAAAGTTCTGAAGCCCGGAACATACAAGCTGGCCAACAATCAAGGCGAGATCTACGGCAACGCTTGGAACATCAAACAGCTACGTCGCTTCTACCCTTAAGATGTTTTCAAGTTGTTCATATACCTCGCACCTACGCAAAGTTTAGTCGTCAAGGAAGGGTCGGCCTAGCCTCGGCAAAGCCCGACCCTCCCTCGGGGGCTAAAAGGGGGGAGACCCCCTCTGCGTCGAATTTTTCCTCGAAAAAGGATCTCTTTTTAGCAGGATTTCTTTCGTGCTTCTTGACTACCTCGGAAAGCGGATCCTGGAAATGACGGAGTACACGTAAGCAGCCAAGGCTGACCGAGCCGAGGGACTCCTACGCCTCCGGGATACGGATACCTCACTCATCACCTTCTGCGATAAGTAACTCGCGCTCGGATAAAGCGACTCCGTGGATGGAACAAGTCTTCACGTTCGGAAGCTCTCCTGCCGAAGCAGTCCTTCAAGCTTTCTCGACTAAGTCGGGAACAGGGCCTCATGAACGGGTGAAAGTACGCGTAAACGGCAAGGCCGACCGAGCCGAGGGATTCCCACGCCTCTGGGATACGGATACCTCACTCGTCCCTTCCGCGAGAAGCAACTCTCGCTCACACAAACATCCCTGTTACCGACAGAGTCCAGATGCTCGAAACAAGAGGAAAAAAGACGCAGCTTCGCAAGCGCGGCGAGGGTGTGTTTTTTCCGGCCTCGGCGGCCGAAGAAGGCACACGCTACAAGACGATCTGATCCTGCAGGCTCTGGTCTTCACGCCGAAGGGAGCCATAGCACCCTCGGCATCGACGACGTCTTCAGCAAAGTCCGACCCAGCCTCGGACGGCGAAGCGGTCCAAGGACTCCTCTGGGAATCCGGCCCGAGCAAGCGGCTCGGCCGGTTACCCCTGGGGCCTCGGCCAACCGGCCTCCAAGGGCGCCGGCCCGACCCGAGGCCTCGGCTGATCGACTTTGGCGTCGGCTCCACCGACGGACAACACGACTGGGCTCCGGCCAACCAGGTTCCCATTCTCGAAGCCGACTCCGCCTCTGTTCATACTGATATCGCTACCACTGGCCTCGGCCCATCGAAGGGCGGCCGAGGGGTCTCTTTAACTAAGCTAGAGGAGCCCCAGACAACAAGGCCGATCGGGCCGAGGGATTCCTACGCCTCCGGGATACGGATACCTCACTCGTCACCTTGACACGGGGCGACTCATGCTTGGTAAAGCGGTTCAGATAATCAACAGGCGAGACTTAGTGCTCGAAAATGAGGAAAAAACACGGCTCCGTGCCGAAATTACGTACATGTTCAGGCCCCGACAGCCACAATGAACAAAAAACACTGGCATTCGAAGTGCCATCACAAACGGAACTCCGGTTCCCCTCCGCAGGAACGAACAACCCCACTCCGAGGGGGAAGGCCTGCGGAGTAACAGAAGAACGATGAGCGGCTCGCTGCCGCCCGTTCCAACCACCCCCGCCCTAGGCAGCGAAGCGGCTTAGGCAACAGCTCTGGGGCAGGTGTCACGACAGGAGGGCTCTCCCCCGCTGAGGACGAGAACCAGCCATTCAGGCAGGGAGACGGAGACCCAGGGCCACTAGCGCCCTACCTATCCCGGCATGGCTGGAGGAAGTCTCCGTGGGACTCGAGGACGCCATTCTCCCCCAGGCGCGGGAGGAAGAAAAAGGCTGCCGACCCACGCGGGGGCGGCCCCCCGACTCGCCTCGTCTTCCATCTTGGCCTGGATGACGAAAATCCTTGAGGCCAAGGGAGGAGTAGAGGCCGCGACCTGGCCCATTTCCCCCACCATCAAGCCGGAGGTCACCATCCTGGGTGACCGCCGGTGGAGGGGTGCGGCCGGGCTGCGTGATGAAAATCCTTGAAGCCGAACGATGGCCGAGAGGTACCAACTCCCATGGAGTTGCGTCCCTCCAACGAGGAGGCGGAAAGGCGGCGGATACCCCCCATCCGGGGGCTTGGAAGATGGAAAGACACGACGCATAAGGGAGGAAGAACGCATGGTTGCCTTCCGAAAGGAGTCCCCCTCCTTTTAAAGGCAACTCTCCCTACGTGCGCCCCCAGATGCCGCGGGCTGAGTCTTCTCCAACACGCTCCAAAGCCCTCCCCTGCGACTCGGGGGCTGGGTCCCGCATGTCATGCAAACCGGCTCAGGGCAGAAGAAGCCAAACCGCCGCGCGTGGTGCGCACGACCGTCCAGCGGTTACAAGCGACCCCCCACTTTTGCCCAGACCAACGGGCGGAAGGGACAGGCAGCCATGCAGGCGGCATGCAACGCCGCCAGGTGGACGCGCTTCTCCGACTTCTGACACGCCAGCTTGGAAGCCCAGGCCCACGCGTCAAGCAACCGACACGCCAGTTGCTGCATGCAAGCAACCGCACCGCCACTTGTGCCACCGTCGCGCCTCTTCGGTTGTGGAGCCTATGTCGCGACTTGAGGCGACCCAGCGCATGACCCAACAGCGCCAGCCTGGCGCGTCGGTCAAAGCGACCGAAAGTGGGCCGACAGTAATGGCGGTGGCAGGCGGGCGGGCGCAGCCGTCACGTCGTCAGCCAGGCTCACGTCCCATCCTGGGACAGCAAGAGAGCCTCCTCTCACGGCGTGAAGACGGTGCACCCGTGACCCGTTCCTCGAACGGATCACGCACGCGCAACGGCCGCCCCGACAACCACTCGCCCCGTCGCATTAACTCCGCGGCGGGACATGCGGCGCCTCTGACGGGAGGAGCGCGCGACGCTTCGCCTTCGCCGTAATGACCGCGTCAGAAAAGGTACGCCACGTCGTTCGATTTCGTATCCTTTTCCTTTTTCCTCTTTCTCTATCTCTTGCAACAGGGACCGGGAAAGGGGGATACCCCGAAAAGGATCCTTCTCCGCGAAGGAACCGGGCTCCGAGCCCCCCCTACTGATCAGGGGTTCGAAGGCTGGCCCTCCGAAGGGTTCAACAGTCGCCTCAGATCGCGTGGGCCCGACACCCACTACTGGTCAGGGGTTCGAAGGCCAGCCCCCCGAAGGGTTCCATGGCCGCCTCAGGCTACTCGGGCTCCGCGCCCATTACTGATCAGGGGTTCGAAGGCTGGCCCCCAAAGGGTTCACAGTCGCCTCAGACACCGAGCGAGGGATGACCAGGGGTACGTTCGATACATAACCGAGGCTCGGGCTGCGCTCCCGAGGTACCCTAGGACATTTCCGAGACCAGCGGGAACGATCTTGTAACGGAATCCCATCGGAGGGAGGCATCGAGCCCTCGGACCCCATCGCCAGGGGACCGGGTCCGGCAAATCACCCGCAGGTACTTTTGGGCGTGCCTCTGGGCCCCTAGCCGACCCCCAACGAACGGGGCACGGACGTCCACTTGGATTACCCGCTTGCAGCTCACCGGAGACACCATGTTCGGTGCCCATCGAGGGTAACATGGCGCACTCCCCCCCTCCTCCTTGCGGAAAGGCGACGTAGGGGCGTATGTAAAAAGTCGAGTCTGTCCCTGATCGTCCTCTCGCCCTGTGCAGAGGCTCGGGGGCTGCTCTCGCAAAAACCGGCTCCGGCCAACCCGTTGACAACGTCAACATACCAGCCCGAGAGCTTGGGCCCCGACCGTGCACCCGGGCTACGGCCAGTTCGCATGAGGGAACGACCAGACCAGCTGAAGCGTTACGCGAGGTATTAAGACCTCGAAGGAGTATAACCACTCCTCCGAGGCCTCGGGGGCTACACCCGGCGGGTGCGCTCGCGCGCACCCACCGGAACAAAATGCAACCGAGAAAGGCTGGTCCCCTTGCAAAAAAGTGCGACGAAAGCCTCCAAGCGAGTGCTAACACTCCCTTCGAGGCTCGGGGGCTACTGTCGGGGACCATAATTAGGGGTACCCTCAAGACGCCTAATTCTCAGCTGGTAACCCCCATCAGCATAAAGCTGCAAAGGCCTGATGGGTACGATTAAGTCAGGGATCAGTCCACACGAGTGACTCGATCACGCTTCACCCGAGCCTAGCCTCGGCCAAGGGCAGCCGACCTCGAGAGACTTCCGTCTCGCCCGAGGCCCCCCTTTTTACGGCGGACACATCACCGGCTCGCCCGAGGCCTTGGCTTCGCTCAGAAGCAACCTTGACTAAATCGCCACACCGACTGACCAAATTGCAGGAGCATTTAACGCAAAGGTGGCCTGACACCTTTATCCTGACACGCGCCCCCGGCAGAGCCGAAGTGACCGTCGTCACTCCACCGCTCCACTGACCAGTCTGACAGAAGGACAGCGCCGCCTGCGCCACTCCGACTGCAGTGCCACTCGACAGAGTGAGTCTGACGGGCAGTCAGGCCTTGCCAAAGGCGCCACGGCGAACTCCGCTCCGCCCGACCCCAGGGCTCGGACTCGGGCTGAGACCCGGAAGACGGCGAACTCCGCTCCGCCCGACCCCAGGGCTCGGACTCGGGCTAAGACCCGGAAGACGGCGAACTCCGCTCCGCCCGACCCCAGGGCTCGGACTCGGGCTAAGACCCGGAAGACGGCGAACTCCGCTCCGCCCGACCCCAGGGCTCGGACTCTGGCTAAGACCCGGAAGACGGCGAACTCCGCTCCGCCCGACCCCAGGGCTCAGACTCGGGCTAAGACCCGGAAGACGGCGAACTCCGCTCCGCCCGACCCCAGGGCTCGGACTCGGGCTAAGACCCGGAAGACGGCGAACTCCGCTCCGCCCGACCCCAGGGCTCGGACTCGGGCTAAGACCCGGAAGACGGCGAACTCCGCTCCACCCGACCCCAGGGCTCGGACTCTGGCTAAGACCCGGAAGACGACGAAACTCCGCCTCACCCGACCCCAGGGCTCGGACTCCGCCCTGGCCTCGGCCGAACGACTTCCGCCTCGCCCGACCCAATGCCTCGGGCTCGGCCTCGGCAACAGAAGACAGACTCAACCTCGGCTTCGGAGGAGCCCCCACGTCACCCTGCCTAGGGCACAGACCCGCCACGTCAACAGGGAGCGCCATCATCATCCTACCCCGAATCGACTCGGGTCACGGAGAACAAGACCGGCATCCCATCCGGCCAGCTCCGCCGGATGGGCAATGATGGCGCTCCACCAGCTCTGTGACGACGACGGCCCCCAGCTCTCTTACGGAAGCAGGACGACGTCAGCAGGGACTTGACCGCTCCAACAGCTGTCCCTCCGCCAGGCTCCGTCGCACCTCCGACAGCCACAACATCACGCCAGCAAGGTGCCAAGATCTCTCCGGCTGCCACATTGGCATGTACCTAGGGCACTAGCTCTCTCTTCGCTAGACACGTAGCACTCTGCTACACCCCCCATTGTACACCTGGATCCTCTCCTTACGACTATAAAAGGGAGGACCAGGGCCTTCTTAGAGAAGGTTGGCCGCGCGGGACCGAGGACGGGACAGGCGCTCTCTTGGGGCCGCTCGCTTCCCTCACCCGCGTGGACGCTTGTAACCCCCCTACTGCAAGCGCACCTGACCTGGGCGCGGGACGAACACGAAGGCCGCGGGACTTCCACCTCTCTCACGCTCGACTCCGGCCACCTCGCCTCTCCCCCCTTCGCGCTCGCCCACGCGCTCGACCCATCTGGGCTGGGGCACGCAGCACACTCACTCGTCGGCTTTGGGACCCCCCTGTCTCGAAACGCCGACACATTACTATACTATAGTTGCTGATTTCTTTTTCATGCCTCTAATTTGTGCTTTTATATTTTTTCAGTGGCTTCCAACTCTGTACTTGAAACAATTGTTGAATAATGAAGGTATTTGCTCCATGATGGCGCCAATTGTATGTTATCTATCTGTAAGTTAAATTTTATTGTACCTTTGCACTATGTTATATTTTGTTATCCTTTTCTTAATTAAGTTTGGCCCGGGGCTTGAGTAAATCCTGGATCCGCCACTGACTAAATATACAGAAGAGTGACGACTCCACTTGGGCTCTTTGGGCTGAATAGGAGGAGAATACAGTAGATACCAGTGGGCTCTTACATCTCGGCTTCTAACCCACGTAAAAGGCCACTCTTGCTAAAAAATATAAAAAATTCTAGTTATTAAGGATGATCAGGTTGATTATACATACAAAACTGGGAGAAAAACACCAAATAACAGCGAAGGTCGTAAGTGAACTTGAGTTAAGTTAGCCGGCTTCAGCGGTTAAGCCAACACGCAGCTACCTGCTTGCGGAGCTATCGTGCTTATCACGGTCCCACCTTCACCCGCACGAACATGAGCATGCAGTGAATTAAAAGCAGTAACCGAGTTTGTCGCGATCGAGATACCGTTGTGGAGTCTATTCTAGTTTTGAGGTATAAAATCAAAACTTCTTCCCATGTCCTTTCTTAAACAATCAAAGTTTACACATTTAATGATGCATACTGTTTCCAGTCGTTGGATCTGAAAATCAACATCTGGGGCCTGAACAAATCTTAAAATATTTGTTTGAGGCCTAAGAAACTATATGCCAGTTTAGGAACAATGGACATTGTAGCAATAATGTAGTTAAAGCAATAAAGAGAAATTCCTAGGAGATTAGTTACAAAACAATATGAGCACAATATAACCTGCAAGGATGATGCCTTCACTCATTCCATTGTTTCCTAGGAACCAAAAGAGGAGAAAGAGAAATATGCATTTTCAATTTTATTTTAATCCAGAAAACCAGAGTGATGTATGTGACGACATGTTTGTGCATGTATGTATCACTAATCACATAAGCAGTAAACAATAGTAAAACATGCACAATTACTAAGAACAAAATGTACCCCGCGGAGGGACCGATGCTCAAGGCATCAGTGGCTTCGCTCACATGAGACATCTCGTATGTATATTCGGTGTAGTCGTACACAGTCGATGCAGACAGATGTACGTAGTGTGGTCACACGAAAGACGCAGACGACGAAGAAATGGATTAGTGTTGGTCGAGCGGACGGAGCGAGCATTCGCAAGTACGCTCCCCAAAAACCTGATCGCCCGCACACCCGTGCAAGTGTAGCTCTGCGGACGACGATTTCGGAGGCCTGCTCTCCCACACTCTCTGTGCTCGCAGAAGGTCAATGTGTCTGAGAGTGTTCGGTATTTGTACGTGTTGTCGTTACCGGAAACAGTCTCACCTCCTATGCTGTGCTCGCAGAAGGTCAATGTGTCTGAGAGTGTTCGGTATTTGTACGTGTTGTCGTTACCGGAAACAGTCTCACCTCCTATGTATATATACACGCATAGAGGAAGGCCAACGGACAATAACAGTCGCTATCAGAGCTACCGTTACAGCTAGCCAGAAACTGACGCCATCAGTGACGTCCGGACCAAGGTCCGATCTACCACGGCCCGGCCGACGGCGCGCGCATGACAGTCCTTCATCCTTTTCTTAGCTTCTCAATAGATGCACAAATAGTCCACCTATTTAAATTGATTGAATTGTCTCTTGAACTTCCGGTATGGTACTAAAATACTAGTATACTATAGCATTAAAGTTAGTCTTTAACATTGACTATCATTGAATATTAATTTAGGTCAGACCTACGTTAATTCAACCACAAAATCACGGAAATAGACACATTGTTAGCTGTGAAAAATAAGTATTGTGCGGAGATCATCGTCGTTGCCTTGCGTCAGTGGAAATAGCTCAGGCCGAGGCAGCAGCGGGTTCACACAGGTTTTGCATCCAGGTGTTTGACGTCGTGCTTTGTGCTGTTGGAACATTTTGTAGAGCTCGTTGTGGACGTTGAAGCTCGGCGTGGTGGCACAGGTCGTTTGAGGAATGAGCAGGTCGCTATGGCTTCATGGTGGCTGACGAGGCAAAACCTGCCGCTCCCGTCCGTGCCCATGCCGACATGCTTTTTTGGACTGTGCTCGTAGTAGCTAGTAACCATCAGGCTTGGCTTGACCATGAGAAGTATATATACGTACGGTTCACCCCACCCAATACGGAGCTGTCAGGTACCGAGATGTCACAACCGATAATCAGGGTGACAATCAGGAGGAGAGCTCGGATGCAGTGGACGAGTGTGGGCTGTGTGGAGTACATTGTAACATGCTGGGCTATGTGTGGGCCATGTGTGACCGTGGTGTGTGGTTTAAAAGCTGTAAGCATCTGGTGATTTTGGGGGAAAACATCCAGAGAGAATTATGTTAGCATCTTCTTCCCCAAGCCTTCTCCTCTTTCTCCTGTTTTCGTTCTCGTTCTCCTCTCTAATACTCTGTGAACTCTATTACTTCTGAGCAATACAAGTGGGTCGCTAACAATTGATATCAAAGGTCACCGATCTTGGGGTCCATGGAGCCCAACCTACAGTCCGCCATGGAGGAACAGTTGAAGTTCCTTCGCGAGATTAGTGACCGTCTCGCTGCTCAGGAAGTACGGTGGCACGGTCGGGAGTCGACAGTGGCGCATCATTCGGCGTCGATCCACGACACGAAAGTAGTGGCGGCCACTGCACCTTCCACGAACTTGAGCGCGGAGCTCGACGCTCAGGTTGTTGCGACCCACGAGTGGCTGGGCGTGGTCGCTGACGACCGGGGGTCTCTTCGGCAGAGGCGACGACTCCGATGAGCAGCGCTTCGAGGAGCCCATCATCGCCGACAACTGGGGGGCCGATGCGGGGCGAGATCTCGTGCTCACGGCGCGCGTGCTCGCCGCTGATGCGTGCGCAGCTGGGATCGTCGACGGTGCCACGCCCTTTGCCTCTACCAAGCGCTCGTCACCTCCACTAACCCCAACGAGGTGCTCGACAACCACGGCATCGGCGAGGTCATTGCCACCGACACTGCATATAGCTCAGACAGCTCCGTCCATGGCAGTGGCGGCGTTGAGCTGTCTCACCTCACGCCCAACGACACCAACTTCGATAGGCCCATCCCCTGTTCGACCTTGGGGCTCACCGTCGAAATCGCCAGGGTGCACTATGGCTGGCACCTCGCCACGGAGTGGCAGCCGGTGCGGTCGCTGGTGCTCGCCGCAGGCGACGCGCGCTCACAGTCCACGTCGCGTCGCAGTGCCAGCAGGCGTCCTCCACGCGCGGCACGCCGGGCATGGCCACCATGGCGAAGATCGCCGAGAACCTCACAGAGGCCGACCTCAAGGGGAAGCGCGTCTTCGTGCGCGTAGACTTCAACGCTCCACTCGACGAGGACCAGAACAGCACCAACGACGTCCTCCCCACCTCCGAATTCGACATCGAGCAACCGTCCATGCACACCCCCGTGAACGCCATCCTCCACGCTGCAGATGCTCGGTCCGCGCTCCGAACACGAGCTTGTTGCCTCCTCTCGCACCATCAGGCCGCTGCTCTCTGCCGAGCGGGCCACTTGTGGACGGTGGCAGCGACTCTATCAACGACGACGACCTTCCGAGTATCTGGCGAGTTCCATTGTCGTGGCCAGCTGGACAGGACGACATCAGCAGCCCGCAAACGTTGACCAGGCACCGGTCCGCCTCCTCGGAGGGCGCGGCAAGCCGTGTGGGTGGCGACGTCGAATGCTCCTCTG
This sequence comes from Zea mays, assembly GCF_902167145.1. NCBI lineage: Eukaryota > Viridiplantae > Streptophyta > Magnoliopsida > Poales > Poaceae > Zea > Zea mays. The sequence continues at coordinate 154,904,290 of NC_050102.1, forward strand.
CCAACGATTTCGACTGCAGTAGGGCATGCAACGCTTCACCGTCAAGAGATCAGTTGCTGCTACCAAGTGCATGCAGTGCGGGCACCTTTCAATTAGCTGGCGTATCATTCACTACTGATGAGGTAGATGCCCAGGTGATGCTTGATGAAATGCAGCACAGACAATATGTGCCGGCCAACTTCGTTTCCAGGATACCGCTCACTGGTGGCAAGAAGTATGAGCCGCACAGATGCTGGAAGGATAACCTTGATGCTGCAGGCAAGACTCAGGAATTAATTTACATCATGAGCTGGATCGTGGACACCGAGATTACCTTGCTCAGGGACACGAACAGTCCAAAACTTGGTGGTAATGTTACCTTTGGGGAGTTGCTCAAGAGGAGTGTGCTGATAGAAGGTGTCCGAGTGTTTATGCTTGTGTGGAATGATAGGACTTCTGTCGCCTGCTTAAGAAGGATGGCTTGTTGATCACCCATGATGAGGAGACTGCAAATTGCTTCCAGGGATGGCAGCCTGCAAATTACTTCCATGGGCATGGCCGTGTTGTGGATTCTAAGTTGGAGCTTGAAGAGTATCAAATGAAGCAGTACCAATGGGAGCAGGAACAAGTGGCTTTGATGGAGGAGTGCATTGCTCGTTTTGGTCCTGGTTTTGCAAAGCTTGTGAGGGGAGTAAAGCAACCATGGCCTCCACCTATGGAGTTTGCATGCTTGGATTTGTGCATGGCGTCCTTCTGCTGCTACCATGCAAGAAGTCCAAAGTGGCTGCTACTCCAGTTTCTAGCAGACCAAGGTGCAAAACATTTCTTTGTCATGATTTGGGATCCCGGTGGTGATGCGAACAACAGCTTGAGGGCAAGCTGTATCTCAAGAAGAGGGGAATGTCAGGTACCGAGATGTCACAACCGATAACCAGGGTAACAATCAGGAGGAGAGCTCGGATGCAGTGGACGAGTGTGGGCTGTGTGGAGTACATTGTAACATTCTGGGCCATGTGTGGGCCGTGTGTGACCGTGGTGTGTGGTTTAAAAGCTGTAAGCATCTGGTGATTTGGGGGGAAAACATCCAGAGAGAATTATGTTAGCATCTTCTTCCCCAAGCCTTCTCCTCTTTCTTCTGTTCTCGTTCTCGTTCTCCTCTCTAAGACTGTCTGCAACGGTTACCCCTAAATTTTCCCCCCTATATTACTTTTTTTGCGTCACATCATCAACATTTCATCCCCTACTTTTTATCTCCCGTAGCGGTTCCCCCTATATTCTCCCCCTATACCCCACTACAACTATAAAATATCACTATCCAACCCTACTTATTATTTATTACCTTTTTTCACCTATTAAAAACTCACCGTACACATGAATAGTGAATAGAGGGGGTGGCTGCTTCACGCTGGCTGTGGCGGTGCACTGTTCAAATCTGTTGCCTAGGGGGTCCTGCAGGGGATGGCGTTGCAGGCTTAGGGGGCGTCTGTAGCCGCCAGATCAAAGGGAGGGGGCTGCCTCGCGAACGCGGCTGCGGACAGCCTAATACTCTGTGAACTCTATTACTTCTGAGCAATACAAGTGGGTCGCTAACAGGAGCCCGTGCTGGTCAGCACCCATCAGCTCGCCGTTATCATTCCCTTGACCCTTCCCGGCCCCAAAACTTTCCCGGACCCACCATCTATCCTCCAGACCTCCACTACCAGTCTGGCTCTATGCCACTGCGTCTTCCTCACGGCCTCACAATGTGTCGCCTCCCGTTACTCGAGTCTCGAGGGAAGCGGGGACTACGGTACGGGCGTTGACTCCGACGACATTGACCCGCGGCCGCCCGCCTTGCCTTGAGTTGAGCGAGCCTCGTATTCATCATTTGCGCGTGCGGCGTGCAATCAATATCTGCCCCTCCGATCTGCATCCATCTGAAAATGGGTCTCCGATTGCGGCAGGTGGCCATGGATGGCGCGTCGTCAGCTGCTGCTGGTCAACACCCGAGGCTCGCTACAGATTGAAAACGATTGTCTATTGTCTCCTAGTATTAACAAATAGGCTTTCTTGGCTTCCAAGCGTAAGACAATTAGTGCTTATCCTTGATAATTACTGTTTGTTTGTACAAGTTGTTGAAGCATACGACACTGCCATTTGTTTGCACATTACTGATTACAACGTGCACCCACAGCTAGCAGCGCATCACGTTGAGTCGTTGACCAGCGAGCTGGACTAATCACTCGTAGTATGATAGTATCAGTCACCCTAGTGCCATGTCCGAACCAGAGGACCCGTCCGTCTCCACCAATCGCACTCCGCTTCGTTCCCCTGCTTGCTCGCTCCCCACTCCTCAGCTCGTCTCATCGATCGCCATGCCGCGTCCCCCCCTCCATGTCCTCCTCCTCCTCCTCCTGTCTCTGCGCGCGGCGCCGTGCCCGTGCTCCGCGGCCACCACCGACACGCTGTCCCCCGGCAATGGGCTCGCCGGCACCGCCGCCACGGCCAGGCTCGTCTCCAACAACAGCAAGTTCGCGCTCGGCTTCTTCAAGACGGACAGCAAGTCCCCTAACACCTACCTCGGCATATGGTTCAACAAGGTCCCCAAGCTGACCCCGCTCTGGAGCGCCAACGGCGAGAGCCCCGTCGTCGACCCGGCCACGCCGGAGCTCGCCATCTCCGGCGACGGCAACCTGGTCATCCGGGACCAGGCCACCGGGTCCGTCGTCTGGTCCACCCGCGCCAACATCACCAGCAACAACACCACCACCGTCGCCGTGCTTCTCAGCAGCGGCAACCTCGTCCTCAGGAGCTCCTCCAACGCCTCCGACGTCTTCTGGCAGAGCTTCGACTACCCGACGGACACCCTCTTCGCCGGCGCCAAGATCGGCTGGAACAAGCGCACCGGCCTCAACCGCCGCCTCGTTTCCAGGAAGAACGCGCTCGACCAGGCCCCCGGCCTGTACTCTCTGGAGATGACGGAGAGCAACGGGGTTGGCCATCTCCTGTGGAACTCCACCGTGGCCTACTGGTCCAGCGGCCAATGGAACGGCAACTACTTCGGCTTGGCGCCGGAGATGATCGGCGCCGTCATGCCCAACTTCAGGTTCGTCAACACCGACGAGGAGATCTACTTCACCTACACGCTGCACGACGACGCGGCGATCGTGCACAGCGCGCTGGATGTCTCTGGCCGAGGCCTGGTGGGGTTTTGGCTGGACAGCAAGCAGGACTGGCTCATCAACTACAGGCAGCCTGTGGCTCAGTGCGACGTCTACGCGACATGTGGCCCTTTCACGATCTGCGACGACGACGCGGACCCGACCTGCAGCTGCATGAAGGGCTTCTCTGTGAGATCACCCAGGGACTGGGAGCTGGGGGACCGAAGAGATGGGTGCGCGAGGAACACCCAGTTAGACTGCGCAAGTGACACAGGTCTCACAGATAGGTTCTTCGCCGTGCAAGGCGTCAGGCTGCCCCAAGACGCAAACAAAATGCAGGCTGCTACGAGTGGAGATGAGTGCTCAGGGATCTGCTTGCGTGACTGCTCCTGCACTGCATATTCCTACTGGAACGGAGACTGCTCCGTTTGGCGTGGGAAACTGTACAACGTGAAACAACAGTCTGATGCTTCTTCTCGTGGAGATGGGGAAACGCTCTACATCCGCCTTGCTGCAAAGGAGGTGGCAATGCAGAAGAGAGGAATCAGCGTTGGTGTTGCCGTCGGTGTCGCCATCGGTGCTACCGCTGCCGCTTCGATCCTCCTAGCAGGTCTGATGATTCGGAGGAGGAAAGCGAAGTGGTTTCCTCGCACACTCCAAGATGCTCAGGCCGGCATTGGAATCATCGCGTTTCGGTATGCCGATTTGCAGCGAGCAACTAGGAACTTCTCAGAAAGGTTAGGGGGAGGCAGTTTTGGTTCGGTATTCAAGGGGTGCTACCTAGGTGACCCGGTTACCCTGCTGGCAGTGAAAAGGCTCGACGGTGCCCACCAAGGAGAGAAGCAGTTCAGAGCAGAAGTGAATTCAGTTGGGATCATCCAGCACATCAATCTAGTCAGACTGATCGGATTCTGTTGCGAGGATGATAAGAGGCTACTTGTGTATGAATACATGCCGAATCACTCTCTCGACCTACATTTGTTCAAGGCCAACGGTACAGTTTTGGATTGGAATCTCAGGTACCAGATAGCTATTGGAGTTGCAAGAGGACTGACCTACTTGCACACTAGCTGTCGGGACTGCATCATACACTGTGACATCAAGCCAGAGAACATACTCCTTGACGCATCTTTTGTGCCTAAGATCGCAGATTTTGGAATGGCAAAGGTTTTGGGGAGAGAGTTTAGCCATGCGGTGACCACAATGAGAGGCACTATTGGGTACCTCGCGCCTGAATGGATTAGTGGGACAGCCGTTACATCTAAAGTCGATGTGTACAGCTATGGGATGGTTTTGTTTGAAGTCATATCGGGAAGGAAGAATTCGAGTCCAGAGTACTTTGGGGATGGCGATTACTCAAGTTTTTTCCCTATGCAGGTTGCACGCAAGCTTCGCAGTGGACACGTTGAGAGTCTGGTGGATGAAAAGCTGCAGGGCGATGTGAACCTCAAGGAGGTTGAAAGAGTATGCAAGGCTGCGTGTTGGTGCATTCAGGAAAACGAGTCTGCTCGACCGACCATGGCCGAGGTGGTGCAGTTTCTTGAGGGCCTCTCTGATCTCGGTATGCCACCACTGCCAAGACTGCTCAATGCGGTCACAGGAGGGTCACCGACATGACTGTGACATTTATAGTCTTGCCTCGAATTAGGTTTAGCAATCCCATGAGAATATTGTCATTTGTCATCTATATCATATCCTAGATAACCATTGTATTCGTAACTACTTTGAAAATATTTTTGACATACTAGACTTATATGCAATCAAGGAAAGATATTGACTTCGTACCAAGTTATTACTTATATACAATATATACAAAGCCGGACGCAAACATGCGCTCCCGTGAGTCCACGTCACCATCTAATTTCTCAGCCGTCCGATCTTACGCTGACGGCTACCAAACGCAGCAAGTCGTGCTGAGTCTTTACTAGTATATATTATTGTGTCTTTAGCATCTGGGAACTAAGGAGGAGGAAAATGCATGTTTACATGCAAATAAAATCGGTGATATTTCTCATTTTGTACTGCCATATACATCATTTACTCGCCATAAGGCTATCTCTAGCAATCTTCCTATCACTCTCTATTTCAAACTCTACTATATAAACAGTGTAGGCTACAATGTAAAACTGTATTTTACACGGTCATATACACGCTTTGCGGAGCACAAGATTCAAACATGGTCGACCCACTCCGAGGTAGGGAAATGAGATGATGTTACTGTCGGGTACATAAGAACGAGGTACCCAAAGTAAAGGCCCATAACCTCTCTCCGACCTATTTGCCGAGTAAGTCTACGAGGTGCGGCAAACGAGCAAGTTCCCGCCGAGCAAGTCTACAAGGCGGAGCGAACGACCAAGTCTCCACCGAACAAGTCCACGAAGAGGGACGACCAAGTCCCCGCCAAACAAATCTACGAAGCGGGACGAGCAAGTCTTTGCCGAGCAAATCTGCGAGCGGGGAGAACGACCAAAGATCCGACAAGCAGACCTGCAAGGAAGGAACATAGGCCGACGCCGCTGGGCCACGTCGGTCGTAACAAGACGCGTCATCACCAAACCACATCCAGACCGTACGTACAACACCAAAAGGACCCTGATAAACACGATGATACACCCTCGCATGCGCCTCGGATATGCCCTCACTAACTCGTGGGGCCGGTCAACTTCGGTCGCGGGAACCTCAGCGCCGAAGTCTACAATGACTTGTACACCGGAAAGGCCAGGATAACACCCCATACCGGGTGTATGCCTACACGTGCTGGAAGGTAACACAAGGGGTATGACGCAAGATGAAGTTGTAGTGAACACGACCCTGGACCTCACCATAAGTCCACTTTGCGGAACCCGCCAGGTACCGCAACGTTGACATCGAGCAAGCTACATGATCCGTATGGAGAGCAGAAAGGATAGAACACAGTATCGTGAGTGCGTCAGCGCACGCCCCCACATACAACACCAGGAGGGCTAGAGCAACCTAGGGGCAACAAGCCAAGGACCCCGAGTAAAATACAAGTCCCGACTGTAAAGGCAGCCCTCGAGCGATAAAAGGGCTAGACAACCTCCTTTCTCAACACAAGCACACTAGTTGTAACACGCTCCAAGTAATATTACGATCAGCACTACACTGGATTAGGGCTCCCGCCTGAACAAGTCTAACCCCTGTGTCACAGCTCCTAGCTCAGATCCTCATGATTCACCATTCAGAGTTAGCCCGCGCTTGCATCCTCCACTGAACACAATTCTATTGTCCTCCCGGTTTTCGAAACCATGACAGTTACCATTCATAATAAATGAGAAAAAAGAAGTGGGTTTGAAATAGGAAGTAAGATAGGAGTCGAAATAAGAATGACGCGAGAGACCGCCTAAAGATAACAACAAATTAAGTGATAAGGCTACATTACATTTTAAAAAAAAGAAGTGGGTTTGAAATAGGGAGTAAGATAGGAGTTGAAATAAGAATGACGCGAGAGACAACCTAAAGATAACAACAAATTAAGCGATAAGGCTACATTATATTTTTCTTCGGCACCACATATCAATGCCACAAAATCTTAGAGAAGCGTGAGAAATATTGTGCTTTCTACTAACGGTAAACACCAGACATGGTCGGCCCACTCCTCAACGGGGAAACCAGATGACGTTATCGTTCGTGAGATGGCATTAATCAATCTCATAATGGAGTCAGGCCATTCTCAATGGATGGTTTTATGCACAATTTTTAAGGTTATCACATCAATATTTATTTAGGAGATAGTGTATCCAGAGTTTCATCCCTATGCTCATCTCTCATAAAACTTTCTTATATTTTTCTTCATTAAATTGCATGTCATGTCATCATGTTTGCTTAGTTGACAAGTCATTTAGGGTCTATTTAGTTCACAGGAGCTAAAGCAAAAGTGACTAAGCTTTACTCACTTAGCAGCTAAATATCCAAGCAGGAAGAGCTAAAAAGTGACTAAAATGGTAAAAAAATCACTTTTGTCAGGGATACGACCCCCGGTCCCTAGGAGCCACCGGTGAGAGAGCGCATTGGGAAAAGGCCTCTGGCAAGTGGGGTTCGTTGGTTACCTAGAAGATATGGATAACGTCTGCCCTGAAAGAACCTGCCCCGGTCAAACCACGCGACACCGAGCCTAGGGTCGAGCATGGCGGAACCTAATAGGGGATGGGCGTGTCGGAGGCAAACCACTCGAGTGGATCCCGCGCTCGGCCCCTGACTGACTCGTCGTAAATAACCGACCGCATTAACTACTCTAGACACCGAGCCACAACAGAGGCTCCAGTCCGCTTTCCACTCAAGACCTATGAACCCCTCGGACCACACAGCACTCATGACCTACGAACCCATCGACCTATCACATTTATGACCCGCGCACCCCTCGCCCTGCGATGCATTCATGACCTATCTGTATTAGGCCTGAGTGCGCAGATCGCTGGTAGGACGCATCATGACATGATCATCTTTGGAGATGGGAACTAAGGCAAGTTAAAGGGGATAGGTAAAATAGCGATTACTACCTACCGAGCACTCAATTTCTAATGTCTTTTTGGTAAAATCGCTTGGTTGTAATTTGCTTCTTGTCAGTTAGTTATGTCATATGAGATATAATTGTTTATTTACAAATGATGTTGTAACTGTCTTTAGAATAAGTGATGGTTCATTAGCATTTAAAGGTGTATCTAACAACAAGCTTTACTTGGTTGATTTTACTAAAGAAAATGCTGATCTAGATGCATGTTTACTTTCTAAGACTAACATGGGCTATCTTTGACACCGCCGTCTAGCACATGTTGGGATGAAGAACCTTCATAAGCTTCTAAATGGAGAACATGTGTTAGGACTAACCGACGTCTGTTTTGAGAAAGACAGACCTTATGCAGTGTGTTAAGCAGGAAACAAGTCATCCGAGCTAAAATATAATGACGATGCCAAGACCACTGGAGCTTATACATATGGATCTCTTTGGACCCGTTGCTTATCTTAACATCAGGGGAAGTATGGTCTCGTTATTGTTGATGACTATTCTCGCTTCACTTGGGTATTCTTTTTGCAGGATAAATCTGAAACCCAAGGAACCCTCAAGCGCTTCTTAAGGCAGGCTCAAAATGAGTTTGAGCTAAAAGTGAATAAGATAAGGAGCGACAACGAATCAGAATTCAAGAACCTTTAAGTGGAAAAATACCTTGAGGAGGAAGGCATCAAGCATGAGTTCTCCGCTCCCTACACCCCACAACAAAATGACATAGTAGAGAGGAAGAACATGATGCTCATTGACATGGCAAGGACTATGCTTGGAGAATACAAGACGTTGGAGCGGTTTTGGTCGAAAGTCGTGAATATGGCTTGCCATGCCATAAACTGCCTCTATCTTCACCGCTTCCTCAAGAAGACAACATACGAGCTCCTAACCGGTAACAAACCCAATGTTTCTTTACTTTCATGTATAGGAGATCAAATGCTACATTTTGGTAAAGAAAGGTAGACATTCAAAATTTGCTCTCAAAGCCGTTGAAGGGTTTTTACTTGGTTATGATTCAAATACAAAGGCATATAAGGCCTTCAACAAATCCTCTAGACTAGTTGAAGTCACTTGTGATGTATTTGATGAAACTAATGGCTCTCGAAAAGAGCAAGTTGATCTTGATGATATAGATGAAAATGAGGTTCCGATGGCGATAGGTGACGTTGTGACCACATGAACAACAAAAGGAACAAGATCAACCTTCTTCCTCAACAATGGCGCAACCTCCAAGGTGAAGAATACAAGCAGGAAGAAGAAGTACCATAAGCACCTACAACACCAATCCACGCCACCATACAAAGGGATCATCCGGTGGACCAAATCCTAGGTGACATCAGCAAGGGAGTAACTACTCATTCACATATTGCTATTTTTTGTGAGCACTACCCCTTTGTTTCTTATATTGAGCCTTTCAAGGTAGAAGAAGCCTTGCAGGAATATCTCAATAACTTCAAGAGAAATAAAGCCTGGAGCTTGGTGCCACGTCCAAAGCAAAACATAGTGGGAACCAAGTGGGTGTTCCGCAACAAGCAAGATGAGTACGGGGTGGTGACAAGGAACAAGGGTAGACTTGTGGCAAAAGGTTATGCCCAAGTCGTAGGTTTGGATTTTGAGGAAACTTTTGCTCCTGTAGCTAGGCTAGAGTCTATTCGTATTTTATTAGCCTATGTTGCTCACCATTCCTTTAAGCTTTATCAAATGGATGTGAAGAGTGCCTTCCTCAATGGGTCAATCAAGGAGGAGGTGTACGTGGAGCAACTCCCTGGTTTCGAGGACAATAGGTATCCCGACCATGTGTATAAGCACTCTAAGGCGCTATGTAAACTTAAGCAAGCCCCAAGAGCATGGTATGAATGTCTTAGAGATTTTCTTATTTCTAACGCTTTCAAGGTCGAGAAAGTTGATCCTACTCTTTTCACTAAGACATGTGATGGTGATTTGTTTATATGCCAAATATATGTCGATGACATAATATTTGGTTCTACTAACCAAAATTCTTGTAAGGAGTTTACTAGGGTGATGATGCAAAAGTTCGAGATGTCTATGATGGGCGAGCTAACATACTTTCTAGGATTTCAAGTAAAACAACTCAAGGATGGAATCTTCATCTCCTAAATGAAGTACACACAAGATTTGCTCAAGAAGTTTAGGATGAAGGACACAAAGCCCATCAAGACTCCGATGGGAACAAACAGACACTTGGACCTCAACGAGGAGGTAAGTCCGTAGATCAACAGGTATACTGGACAATGATAGGATCCCTACTTTTTTTATGTGCAAGTAGACCAGATATTATGCTTTTTGTTTGCATGTGTGCTAGATTTCATTTTGATTCCAAGGAATGTCACCTTCTGGTCGTGAAGCAAATTCTTCGATATTTAGTTCATACACCTCACTTCGGGCTCTAGTATCCTAAGATGTCTACCTTTGACTTGATTGGATACTAGGACTCCGATTATGTCGGGTGCAAGGTTGACAGGAATAGCACATCAGAGACTTGTTAGTTTCTAGGAAGGTCCCTGGTGTCTTGTAGCTCGAAGAAACAAAAATATGTTGCCCTATCCACCACTCAGGCCGAGTATGTTGCTGCAGGCCAGTGTTGCACGCAACTACTTTGGATGAGGCAAACCCTCTAGGACTTTGGCTACAATCTGAGCAAAGTCCAACTCCTATGTTATAATGATAGTGCAATTCGTTTGACGGATAATCTCGTTGAACACAACCACACTAAGCACATAGACATCCAACATAACTTTTTGAGAGACCACCAACAAAGGGGAGATATCGATATTTGCCATGTTAGCATCGATCGCCAACTAGCCGATATTTTCACCAAGCCTTTAGATGAAAGAAGGTTTTGTGAGCTACATAGTGAGCTTAATGTCTTAGATTCGCGAAACTTGAATTGATCTATAGCATACATGTGTCTTTACACTTTTGATCATGTTCTTTAAATTTAATTGTGCTTCATTTCTATTTTGGTTCTCAAGTTGTAGAATGTAATCCCCGGACCTCACAAATCCTTGTGCATTGATGCATATATTTAGGGGGAGGATATGCTACAACTTGACCCCTTGAGACTAATACATTTGCTTGATCTATGTTGATGTAGTCTCAAAGGTGGATTGAAAAGGAAAATGTGAACTTGGACAAAGAAAAAAGGCTTCCACTGCATAAGGGTATCATTGTATTTTGTTCCAAGTTGCCCTTGGTGTTTGATTGCCTTTTGCTCTTAATTCACTTTTTTTAGTGATGCAATGAGGTTAAAGGCAACTAGTTTCTTCGTTTTCGTGCTTAATGCCAAAGGGGGAGAAATTAAGGGGCAAAGCAACTGGATCAACCACCACTTAGAGTTTTTAAAAGTTTTTGAGTTCTATACTTGTCTTTTTTATCAAAACCCTCTTGATTACAAAGAGGAGCCCTCTTATTGCAAAAATGTTCTCTTATGGGGGAGAGATCTTTTTTATGGGAAAGGGGGAGTTTTTGGTATTTGATTAAAACTAATCTCTAAAAATGGTTTTAGTTGCAAAACTAAAGAGTTTTGACTTGGAAGTGAGAAGAATGAGTTTGATTACAAAATTCAAAATGAGTGGTGGCAAAATGATCCAAATATGTCAAATCCTATTCTTATTCATTTGGTTTTTAATTTGACTTCAATTTGCAAAAGTTGGCTCATATTATGGTTAAGCTAGTAGTTGTGAGTTGCTTTAGGTGTGTTGGCATAAATCACCAAAGAGGGGGAGATTGACAGAGAAATGTGCCTCTGAGTCATTTCTAAGTGTTTTAGTGATTAACTTCCCAACACACCGCCTTGAACTAACCATCTTGGTATGAACATTAGCACATGTTTAAATCAAGCAAATTGAAGATGCAACGTCCAAATGAGTTGGATTAGAAGATAAAAAAGTGCAACCTTGGGTAAAAAAATATGAGGTTTAAGTATTTGAATAAGTTGCACTTGGACTATACTATGTTTCTTGCACCTTTGTTTGGCTACTAACTTCTTTGTGCAAGTAAAGTGGCATTTGGACTTAGATTGAGCATATTGCAAACAATTTCGAAAATGAAGTGATAAAGGTATGATTCTAGCTCTTTTGTTTTTGTTGCTAACCATGTTTGTCTAAGTGCTAGGAATCATCACAAATAGAGTAAAAAAGAAGTGAAGAAGTTTGGCTCAAAAGAGTCAAAGTTGGGTCAGACTGGACTTCATCGCCCAGTCCGGTGTGCACAAGACATGTACGGTGATGGCTGGTCAGCTGGTCGCAACCGACCACTCTCGGGTTTTTGTTCAGGCGCGCTAGCTAAAATTCACCGGACAGTCCGTTGTGCAACGAACATGTCTAGTGGGCTAGGTGGCCAACGACTCTTCGCCCATGCCAACGGTCAGCAGCGCAATCGTCGCCTGCCACGTCAGCTCGGAATTGGTCGGGAAGGGTCACCGGACATGTCTGGTGCACCACCGGACAGTCCGGTGCCCACTCGAAATGGAAGGCTACCAATCAACTGATGCAGTGACCGTTGCAGTCCAAAGTGTCTAGTATGCACCGAGCTGTCCGGTGCACACGTGGACAGAAGGCAATATGAAGTTTCCAAAGGAAGGAGCAATGACTCCTTGTCCTCTTAGGGCTATAAAAGAGCCCCCTAGGCACCTCTACCAGGCATTCTAAGAACACACTACAACTTCGAGACTCCGCGATCACGCTGTTCTAGTGTTTGAGATAGATTTGAGCACGTTTGTAAGCTGTCACTCTGGCGTTTTTTCTTGCGCTCTCTTCTTCGCTTGTGTGCGTGTTGTTGCTAAGATTGTGCTCTTGTGTGCGTGTTTTCATTCCCTGCCTTACTCTAAGTTTGACTATGATCATTTGTGTAAGATTGTGAGGGACTCCAAACATATGGAGATTCCTCACAAACAGGTTTGATATGAGGAAGAATATTGTGGCACTCAAGTTTGATCTTTGGATCACTTAATAGGGGTTGAGTGCAACTAGGGCTGGAAAAAAGCTCAAGCTCGACGAGCTGGCTCGGGCTCGCAGCAGCTCGGCTCGGACCGGCTCTAGCTCAGAACGAGCCCGAGCCGAGCCTGTTTTTGTGGCTCGTGAAAAGAGCGAGCCAGATTGGCTCGGCTCGGTGCAGCTCGTGGCTCGACCCAACAACAATTTATTGCATAAAATCTTAATTAGCATATAATATTAGTACCGAGTAGACAATTGATTTATGTTATTTGAGATTACTATAAAAATAATCTATTTTCTATATTATATTAGTGATATATCTATTTTACTAATTTAAAATATGTTATTTAAAATACTTTTAAGATTTTATATTATAATTTAGAGAGCATATTTACGTTTATGGCTAGGTCCGTTGGCTCGGTGAGCCGACTCGCGAGCTAGGAGCGAGCCGAGCCGCTTTTCCGAGCTCGCCAGATCGGCGAGCCGAGCCGAGCTCGGCTCGTTACATGAGCGAGCCACAACGAGCCGAGCCGATCTCGACTCGTTTCCACCCTTAAGTGCAACCCTTGACTGAAGGAGGTCACCACAATGTGGAGTAGGCTTTGGCTGAACCACGAGAAAATCACCGTGTCTCTTGTCCATTTACTTTACTGCGATTTCCATCTTCCTTTGAGCATAAGCTTCACTTACATATTTGAAAGGGAAATGACCTCAACATTTCCTATAATTGATTTTGGTGTTTGACGTCCATCACAAACCATATGGACTAACTAGTTTGCCTAGTTGCTATTTTTCTTAGGTGCATAAAGTTCAACATAAACATACAAATAAAAAAGAGTTGAAGGAATTCTATAAAGTTTGGAGCAAACAAGAATGGGCACAGCCAGTGGCGCACCGGACACTGTCCAGTGCCCTAGGCTGCAGCCCTCACGAACTGGCCACTCTCGGGTTTTCTCAGAGCCACTCCACTAAAATTCACCGGACTGTCCGGTGAGCCAACAGAGCAACGGTCAACTTCGCCCAACGGTCGACTGTGCTGACGAAGGAACAGTGGACAGATCAGATTTCAGAACTGCAAAGTCAGAATACACCGGACTGTCCGGTGCCACAAGAGGATAAAGGACTTTAACGGTCAACAGCTTCAAACCCCAACGGTTAGCTGACGTGGCACGCACCGGACAATGAACAATGCCATGTCCAGTGCGCCACCGGATTGTTCGGTGTGCCCATCGACAACAAAGTCAGCCAACGACTAGGAAGTGGTTGGAGGCTATAAATACCCCTAACCACCTCCATTCAAACCATCCAAGCCTCCTACACTTCTCATTCAATACAAGAGCAAAGAATACACTCCAAAGACACATCAAAATATTCAATCCTCTCCAAGTTACAAAAATCAAGTCAAGTGATCAAATAGTTTAGTGACGTGAGAGAGGGTGTTTTGTGTTTCCTTTGTTGCTCTTGTTGCTTGGATTGCTTTCTTCTTCTCACTCTAATTCTTCTAAGTGCTTTGTAAATCTAGTGATGATGAAGGTAGCTCTAGTGATGGTAATGATGATTTAACTTCTCTTTTTGCAAACCTTACCAATGATCAAAAGAAAAAGATAAATGAATTGATAGAAACCATTAACGAGAAGGACAATCTCTTGGATGCTAAGAAGACTTATGAAAGGGAAATATGGTTAACCATTTCCTATAATTAATTTTGGTGGTTGATGACCAACACAAACATGTGGACTAACTAGTTTGTCTAGAATTCAGGTGCATAAGGTTCAACATAAACCAAGAAAGAAATCAAGTTAGGGACACAATTTAATTGGAGCAAAAGAACTTGAGTGTGCTGAAAAATGGCGCATCGGACTGTCCGGTGCACCACGACCGTACAACTCCAAACCATCCACTCTCGGGAATTCCAGGGTGTGCTCCGCTATAATTCACCGGACTGTCCGGTGAGCCAGCGGAGCAACGCCTCCCTGCGCTACAACATTCACCTGCCAGGATGAACAGTGCAAGCCAGAAGTCAGAGCGCAAAAGTCAGAGGGCACCGGACTGTCCGGTGCAACAAGACGACAAAAGCTCCAACGGTCGACCTGCTCTGAACCCTAATGATTGCGCTGACGTGGCGTGCACCGGACAGTGCATAGTGTCTGTCCGGTGGCGCACCAGACTGTCCGGTGTGCCCATCGCCAGCCGAATTCAGCCAACAGCTAGAAGTGGTTGGGAGGCTATAAATACCCCCAACCACCTCATTCACATCAATCCAAGCATTTCTGAGTTCCCATTCATTGCAAGAGCAAAACCCAACACTCCAAGACACAATCAAAGCAATCAATCCACTCAAAGCCCCAAAATCAACTCTAGTGCATTAGGGCTTGTGAGAGGATCACTTGTGTTCTTTTGTTGCTCTTGTCGCTTGGATTGGCCTTTTTCTTTTCCCTTCTATTTCTCAAGTGACTTGTAATCGAAGCAAAAGACACCTAAGTGTGTGGTGGTCCTTACGGGGTCTAAGTGACCCAAGAGATTAAGGAAAAGGCTCACTCGATCTAAGTGACCGTTTCAGAGAGGGAAAGGGTTGAAATAGACCCGGTCTTTGTGACCTCCTCAACGGGGACTAGGTTCTTTAGAACCGAACCTAGGTAAAACAAATCATCGTGTTCACTCGCCTTGATTCTTGTTTGATTTGTTTTCCCCTCTCTAACATTTCCTTGCTAGTGTGAATTTGAGTTGGCTCCCATAAGTCATCCTCAATCCTTGAGCAACTCCTAGCAAGAGAGATATTCTTTTGGACTTGAATTTAATTCTAACGCTAACCCCGACCTTAGTGTGTGTTTAATATTATAAATTTCAGGTTTCGCCTATTCACCCCCCTCTAGGCGACTTTCAACTTGCTCGTTAAGGAAAATAAGAAGTTTGTTAAACTAAAAAATGCTTATACTCTTAAGCAGAAAAATGTGAAAATTTGTCTAAAGAGTTTAATGATTTCAATGATTCAATTTCTTGTCTTAGAACTGGAAATGCTAGTTTAATTGCTAAGATTGAAGAATTAAATGCTTGCAATGTTTCTACATCTCTGTTGAGCATGTCACAATTTACACTAGATGTAGAGATATTAATATTGATGCTATGAATGATCACCTTGCCATGATTAAAGAACCAAATGATCACATAGCTAAATTAAATGCTAAAATTGCCAAGCGTGAGTTAGAAAATGAAAAATTTAAATTTGCTCGTAGCATGCTATACAATGGGAGACGCCCTAGCATTAATGGTGTCATTGGTTTCCAACAAGGAAGCCAAAGCAACATCAAGCTTAATGCCCCCAAGAACAGACTCTCTAATTTTGTTAAAGGTAAGGTGATCATGGTTCAGGATAGAGAGGGTTACATTTTATATCCTGAGAACTATCCTAAGCACAAAATTAGGAAATTCATACTAGAAAATCTCATACTGTTTCTCATCAAGCTTATATGTATAGTAATGAGGCATCTAGCTCTAGGCATTCAACTCATATCAAAATGCCTAAAAAGAAAATTAGCAATGCATCAAATGAACATAGCATTTCATTTAAGACTTTTGATGCATCTTTTGTGCTCACTAACAAATCAGGCAAGGTAGTTGCCAAATATGTTGGGGGCAAACACAAGAGTCCCAAGACTTGTGTTTGGGTACCCAAGGTGCTTGTTTCTAATGTGAAAGGACCCAAGACCGTTTGGGTACCTAAGAACAAGGCCTAAATTTGTTTTGTAGGTTTATGCATCCGGTGGGACAAGTTGGATAATCGATAGCGGGTGCACAAACCACATGACAGGGGAGAAAAGGATGTTATCCCCAAAGAGCAATTACATTCGGGGATGAAAATCAAGGTTTGGTCAAAGGTTTGGGTAAAATTGCTATATCTCCTGACCATTCCATTTCTAATATTTTTCTTATAGATTCTTTAAATTACAACTTGCTTTCTGTTTCTCAATTATGCAAAAATGAGTTACAACTGTCTTTTTATTGATGTTGGTGTTACTGTCTTTAGAAGAAGTGATGATTCAATAGCTTTTAAGGGAGTGTTAGATGGTCAACTATATTTAGTTGATTTCAATGATAACAATGTTGAACTAGACACTTGCTTAATTGCTAAGACTAACATGGGATGGCTCTGGCATCGCTGGCTTGCTCATGTTGGGATGAAGAATCTTCACAAACTACTAAAGGGAGAGCACATTTTAGGACTATCAAATGTTCATTTTGAGAAAGACAGGATTTATAGCGCATATCAAGCAGGGACACAAGTTGGAGCTCATCATTCACACAAGAACGTCATGACGACCGATAGGCCGCTTGAACTACTCCACATGGATCTATTTGGACCGATCACTTACATAAGCATCGACTGGAGTAAGTATTGTCTTGTTATTGTGGATGATTATTCTCGCTTCACTTGGGTATTCTTTTTGCAGGAAAAATCTCAAACCCAAGAGACCTTAAAGAGATTCTTGAGACGGGCTCAAATGAGTTCGAATTGAGAATCAATAAGATTATAAGCGGCAATGGAACGGAGTTCAAGAACTCCCAGATTGAAGGATTTCTTGAGGAGGAGGGCATCAAGCATGAGTTCTCTTCTCACTACACACCTCAACAAAATGGTGTAGTGGAGAGGAAGAATATAAATCTTTTGGATATGGCAAGGACCATGCTTGATGAGTACAAGACACCAGATCAGTTTTGGACGGAGGCGATTAACACTGCTTGCTACTCCATCAACCGACTCTACCTTCACCGAATCCTCAAGAAAACATCGTATGAACTCCTCACCAGTAAAAAGCCCAATGTTTCTTATTTTAGAGTTTTTGGGAGCAATTGCTTTATTCTTATTAAAAGAGGTAGAAATTCTAAATTTGCTCCTAAAGCAGTAGAAGGCTTTTTACTTGGTTATGACTCAAACACAACGGCATATAGAGTCTTCATTAAGTCGACTGGATTAGTTAAAGTTTCTTGTGACATTGTGTTTGATGAGACTAATGGCTCCAAAGTGGAGCAAGTTGATATTGATGAATTAGATGATGAAGAGGCTCCATGCGTCACACTAAGGAACATGTCCGTTGGTGATGTGTGTCCAAAAGAATATGAAGAGCCTCCACAAGCACAAGATCAACCATCATCTTCCATACAAGCATCTCCACCAACTCAAGATGAGGAAATGGCTCAAGAGGACGAGGATCAAGATCAACATGATGAGCCACCTCAAGAGGAGGACATTGATCAAGGGGGAGATGAAGATGATCAAGACAAGGAAGATGATCAAGAGATTCAGGATCAAAGACCACCACACCCAAGAGTCCATCAAGAAATTCAAAGAGATCACCCTGTCAACTCCATTCTTGGTGACATCCACAAGGGGGGTAACCACTAGATCTTGAGTTGATCATTTTTGTGAACATTATTCTTTTGTGTCTTATATTGAGCCATACAGGATAGAGGATGCACTAAGAGATCCGGACTGGGTGGTGGCAATGCAAGAGGAGCTCAACAACTTCATGAGGAATGAGGTATGGCATTTAGTTCCACGTCCTAACCAAAATGTTGTAGGTACCAAGTGGGTATTCCATAACAAACAAGATGAGCATGGTGTGGTTACTAGGAACAAAGCCCGACTTGTTGCCAAAGGATATTCATAAGTCGAAGGTTTGGATTATGATGAAACCTATGCACCCGTAGCTAGGGTTTAGTCAATTTGTATATTACTTGCCTATGCTACTTACCATGGCTTTAAGTTGTATCAAATGGACGTGAATAGTGCCTTCCTAAATGGCCCTATCAAGGAAGAGGTGTATGTTGAGAAACCTCCTGGCTTTGAAGATACTGAGTATCCTACACATGTTTATAAGCTCTCAAAGGCGCTTTATGGGCTCAAGCAAGCCCCAAGAGCATGGTATGAATGCCTGAGAGACTTTCTTATCACTAATGGCTTCAAAGTTGGTAAAGCTGACCCTACTCACTTCACTAAAACTATTACTAAAGACTTGATTATATGCCAAATGTATGTTGATGATATCATATTCGGGTCTACTAACAAGTCATTTTGTGAAGAGTTTAGTAGGATTATGATACAGAAACTCGAGATGTCTATGATGGGGGAGTTGAAGTATTTCCTTGGATTTCAAATCAAGCAACTCCAAGAGGGCACCTTCATCTGCCAAACTAAGTACATTCAAGACATACTTAAGAAGTTTGGAATGAAGAATGCCAAACCCATCAAGACACCCATGGGAACAAATGGCATCTCGACCTCGACACGAGAGGTAAATCCGTAGATCAAAAGGTATATCGGTCGATGATAGGATCTTTACTCTATTTATGTGCTTCATGACCGGATATTATGCTTTTCGTATGCATGTGTGCAAGGTTCCAGGCAAATCCTAAGGAAGTTCACCTTAGGGCCATGAAAAGAATCATGAGATATTTAGTTTACACTCCTAAGTTTGGGCTATGGTATCCCAAGGGATCTACCTTTGATCTAATTGGGTATTCCGATGCCGATTATGCCGGATGTAAAATTGATAGGAAGAGCACATCTGGGACTTGTCAGTTTTTGGGAAGATCCTTGGTGTCTTGGGCTTCAAAGAAACAAAACTCAGTAGCTTTATCCACCACCGAAGCCGATTATATTGCTGCAGGATATTATTGTGCACAATTACTCTGGATGAGGCAAACCCTTAGGGACGATGGCTACAAGTTGAGCAAAGTCCCTCTCCTATGTGATAATGAGAGTGCAATCCGCATGGCAGATAATCCCATTGAACACGGACGCACTAAGCACATAGACATCCGATATCACTTTTTGAGAGATCACCAACAAAAGGGGGATATCGAAATTGCTTATGTTAGCACCCACAACCAATTAGCCGATATCTTCACCAAGCCCCTGGATGAAAAGACTTTTAGCAAGCTTAGGAATGAGCTAAACATCTTAGACTCTCGGAACTTTGATTGAAAACTTGCACACATAGCTCATTTATATATATTTGATCATATCTCTTTCATTTGGTACAAATGCATATTTCTTATTCTTCTTGTGCCAAGGCTAAGACTAATGTGCTTTCAAGTGTATTTCTATCCTTAGTCTTAGATTGAAAGGGAAATAGAGTATTCGACAAAGGCAAGGCTTTCAATACGACTCTGTCAGTATCATTTATCATTTGCCCTACTCATTAACTTTCATTCTTATCCTTTTACAAAGGGGGAGAGAATAAAGGCCTCTATGGTTTCTTCGTTTTTGGTGCTTAATGCCAAAGGGGAGAAATTAATAGGCCCAAAGCAAAAGGACAGCACCACCAACCCTGTTTTCTAAAACTTTTTCAAAAAGGGGGAGAAATTATATAAATTGCAAAAACCCTCTTGACAGCTAAGGGGAGAACTTCTTCAGGGGAGCTTTTATTTAGCCAAAGGAAAAACACTTGAAACAGGGGGGGATTTTTCAAAATCTTGAAAATGCTTTGTTAAATCATATTCTTATACCATTGGCTATTTTGCAAAAGAATTTGAAAAGACTTTTCTAAAAGATTTGCAAAAACAAGTAAAGTGGTACAAATGTGGTCCAAAATGTTAAACTAGAAGAAATCAACCATGTATACCTAGAAACTCTTTCAATTGGTTCAAATCAAGTAACTTATGCACATCTGTCAAAATTGCAAACTAGTTACATTTCTACACTTTGTATTTGCTTTGGTTTGTGTTGGCATCAATCACCAAAAAGGGGGAGATTGAAAGGGAAATGGCCTCAACATTTCCTATAATAGATTTTTGGTGTTTGACGTCCATCACAAACCATATGGACTAACTAGTTTTCCTAGTTGCTATTTGAAAGGGAAATAGGGTTTAACCTTTTCCTATAAATAATTTTGGTGGTTGAATGTCCAACAAAAATAATTGGACTAACTAGTTTGCTCTAGATTATATATTCTATAGGTGCATAAAGGTTCAACACAAACCAATAAAAGAACAAAGTTAGGGTTCAAGATCAAAGGAGCAAAGGAACCGAGTGTGCCTTGGTCTGGCGCACCGGACTGTCTGGTGTGCCAGGACCGTACAACTCCAAACTCGCCACCCTCGGGTTTCTCTAGGCGTGCTCCGCTAAAATTCACCGGACTGTCCGGTGTACCACCGGACTGTCCGGTGCACCAGCGGAGCAACGGCTCCTTCGTGCAACGGTCGACTGCAAAAGCCGTTGACTCCGTGAACAGTGAAGAACAGTGCACGCAGAAGTCAGAGCAGTCGCCAGAGGCGCACCGGACAGTGAACAGTACATGTCTGGTGCCACTAGAAGACAAAGCTCCAACGGTCGACTGCGCCCGAACCCTAACGGTTGGGTGACGTGGCGGCGCATCGGACTGTCCGGTGCGCCCATCGACAGCAGCCCAACCCCAACGGTTATTTGGTGGTTGAGGGCTATAAATACCCCCAACCACCTCCACTCCAACCATCCAAGCATTCATCACACTTCATTCAATACAAGAGCAAAGTGGAACACTCCAAGACACAAATCAAAGCCACCGATCTAATCAAAGTCCCCAATTCAATTCTAGTGCTTTAAGACTTGTGAGAGGATCGTTCTTGTGTTTCTTTGGTGCTCTTGTTGCTTGGTTGGCTTTCTTCTTTCTCTCATTCTTATTCTCAAAGCTTTGTAAGCGAAGCAAGAGACACCAATCGTGTGGTGGTCCTTGCGGGGTCTAAGTGACCCAAGAAATCAAGGAAGAAAGCTCACTTGGTCTAAGTGACCGTTTGAGAAAGGGAAAGGGTTGAAAGAGACCCGGTCTTTGTGACCACCTCAACGGGGACTAGGTTCTTTAGAACCGAACCTCGGTAAAACAAACCACCGTGTTCGTCCGCATTATTTCTTGGTTGATTTGTTTTCCCCTCTCTCCCGGACTTAATATTCATTCTAACGCTAACTGAAAGGGAAATGTGCCCTTGGGCTATTTCTAGTATATTTTGGTGATTAAGTGTCCAACACATTAAGTGGGTTATTATATACCAAATGATGAATGAAGTGCAAATCAACAAAGAAGGTATGTTTCTAGACTTAGTACATTTGTTTTGGGTACTAATGAATTTACCTAAGTGCTAGAAATAGGGAAAAAGCAAGTGGAAAAGAGTTGGCTGGGTAAAGCCAACTCCTGCTCGGTCTGGGTGCACCGGACTGTCCGGTGGTGCACCGGACAGTGTCCGGTGCGCCAGACCAGTCTCGGTGAACATGCCGCTCTCGGGATTCGACGGCGGCGTACGGCTATAAATCACCGGACTGTCCGGTGAGTCGTCCGCGGCGAAGTCGTCGCTCTCGGGAAACGTTCAACGGCGTACGGCTAAAATTCATCGGACTATCCGGTGAGGCACCGGACTGTCCGGTGAGCCAACGGTCGCCAGCGCAACGGTCGGCCGCGCAATCCGCGGGCGACGCGTGGCTCGCTCCAACGGTCGGCAGGGGGCACCAGACTGTCCGGTGTGCATCGGACAGTGTCTGGTGCGCCAAATGCCACAAATCTGGAACGGTCGGATGCGCCAGAAAAGGAAGGAGATCGCGCACCGGACAGCTACAGGGACTGTCCGGTGGCACACCGGACTGTCCGGTGCGCCACCCGACAGAAGGCAAGATCAGCCTTCCAAGATTGTTCTCCAACGGCTCCTAGCTGCCATGGGGCTATAAAAGGGACCCCTAGGCGCATGGAGGAGTCATCCAAGCATTCTTTGATCATTCCTAAGCATCCAGACTCCACTCCCACTCATTTGATTCTCTGTGCTAGCAATTTGAGCTCCTCTTGAGTTGAGAACTCCGTGTGTTGAACTTAGATCTCAAGTTGTGACTTGTGTGCGTGATTGTGCTCTCGTGTTGAGTCTTGTGTGCGTTGCTCTTCCCTCCCTTACTTCTGTGCTTCTTTGAGATCATCAATTGTAAGGGCGAGAGGCTCCAAGTTGTGGAGATTCCTCGCAAACGGGAGAAAGTATAAGAAAGAAGAACACCGTGGTATTCAAGTTGATCATTGGATCACTTGAAAGGGGTTGAGTGCAACCCTCATCCATTGGGACGCCACAACGTGGAAGTAGGCAAGTATTATACTTGGCCGAACCACGAGATAACTCGCGTGTCTCTTGTGATTGTTTTTCTGTGTGATTATTGTGATTCGCAAGAGCTCTATCTATAGCCACATGGTTTTATCATTCTAACACCTAACCAAGTTTTGTGGCTATTAGTTGTTGAATTTTACAGGATCACCTATTCACCCCCCTCTAGGTGCTCTCACTAACCCCGGCTTGTATTGTGTGCTTAAGTTTATAATTTTCAGATTCCGCCTATTCACCCCCCTTTAGGCAACTTTCAATTGGTATCAGAGCCCGATACTTCATTTAGAGTCTAACCACTCGAAGTGATGTCGGGAGAATCCACCAAGAGGGAGATGGAAACCGGCGAGAAGGCTACAAGCCACGGGAAGGTTCCATCAAGGGAGTTCGGCGCCAAAGGAAGGGAGGAATCACCTCCCCGTGTTAAGTCACATCGGAGTGGCGACAAGAAGAAGAAGATGAAGAAAGTGGTCTACTACGAGACCGATTCTTCGTCGCCCTCCACATCCGGCTCCGACGTCGCGTCTATCACTTCTAAGCGCCATGAGCGCAAGAAGTTTAGTAAGATCCCCCTACGCTATCCCCGCATTTCTAAACACGCTCCTTTACTTTCCGTTCCATTAGGTAAACCACCATATTTTGATGGTGAGGATTATTGTATGTGGAGTGATAAAATGAGGCATCACCTAACCTCACTCCACGCAAGCATATGGGACATTGTTGAGTTTAGAGCGTAGGTACCTACCATAGGGGACGAGGGCTACGAATCGGATGAGGTTGCCCAAATCCGGCACTTTAACTCCCAAGCCACTACTATACTCCTCGCCTCTTTATGTTGAGAGGAGTATAATAAGGTGTATTGGGGACTTGTTCTCAAATGCTATGAATTAAGAACAAGGCAACACAAAATATTAATGGTTAAATCCCTTCGTCCTTCGAAGCATTATTTTCCTTGGGATATAATGATCTTCAGACGAAGGTCATGAAGGACATACCTTCATCATCGCAATATATATTAATGAAAGAAGAAGCATATGGAAACATGAGATATAACATGAGTATTCACATGACATTATCGATATAACTTTATTATATCATCATGAATGCACATGAACAATATTGAATTACATTTATACCTTCGGCTTGATAGAAGGTAAAAGCACAAACGTGACGCACGAGCGAATACAAGTCAGCGTGAACAGTATAGGGGTACTGTTCATCTATTTATAGGCACAGGGCGCAGCCTGTGTGAAGTTACATTCATGCCCTTCATGTTTACTATTGACTTAAGGACAACCTATTGAGGACTAGATAGCCTTTTCCTCCTTAAGTCGGTTCTTTTTTCTGCTACTGAGTCGAAGCTTCCTTGCGCATAACTTCGTAGCTGGTTTAACCTTCGTCCCAACCATGCTCTTCATATTGTGTACAACTTCATTCCGAGTCCGAAGGTTCCTGTACATATATTACAGTTTGGAAACGTTGTTAATCATGTTTTTGAGGACCTTTGGGAGACAAAGGCCCCCAACAGTAGCCCCTCGCAGTATTAATTTGTTGTAACAACGAACTGCGACATGAACGAAGGCCTTAAGCCGAAGGTCCGGAAAAACACCTTCCCTTTGCTAGAATAGCAACAGTCAATGACAAACGGGGTCCCCCAAGTTGCAAAGCACTTGTGTGTATAAATATGAACCATAGCGGCAGCGTTTGATATGCTATTTTTGCCATTTGTGTTGTTGTCTCAAACTTTTAGCTCTTGCTCACTAGCTCTCGCTTGATTTTCAAGCTTTTCGAGCTTCGGTTTAAAGACGTGTTTTCACCATGTCTGGGGAGAAGATGACTGAGGAAAAAAAATGATTGCGGAGACAAAGCTAACTGAGGAGACGATGTTGTTTGAAGAAAAGAAAGCTGCAAATCCTTTTATCACCGGGTTTATTGAGTCTATGTCAAAGACAAACATAGAGAAGATTACTAAAGAGATACTGGAAGGTTTGTCTGAAGATACTGATGACAGTGATAGTTATGATGTGGAAAGTGGGTATGAAGATTCTGAAGATCGGCCCTGGCGACCAAGCCATGCTGTCTTCAGAAAATCGACCATTACACAGAGTCATCTTGACAACATGAGAGGAAGGTACTTTCGTGACATGTCTATCGTGAGAGTTGGCAGAGACAGCATCGTCCCTGCTCCTTAGGAAAATGAAGTTGTTATCTACCGAAGCTTTTTTAAAGCTGGTCTTCGGTTCCCTTTAAGCAAGTTTGTGGTTGAAGTGCTGAAGATATACCAAATCTTCCTTCATCAGATCACCCCTGAAGCATTAGGATGGGGATTTTTGTCTGGGCTGTAAGAAGTCAGGGGCTGGAGCCAAGCGTGAAGTGCTTCTGTAGTATTCATGAGCTTTTATATGAGACGAAGTGTCGGGGACCATAATTAGGGGTACCCCCAAGACTCCTAATCTCAGTTGGTAACCCCCATCAGCACAAAGCTGCAAAGGCCTGATGGGCGCGATTCAGGTCAAGGCTCCGTCCACTCAAGGGACACGATCTCGCCTCGCCCGAGCCCAGCCTCGGGCAAAGGCAGCCGACCCAGGAGGATTCACGTCTCGCCCGAGGGTCCCCTCAGGCAACGGACGCACCTTCGACTCGCTCGAGGCCCAGCTCGGACAGGCTTCGTGGAGAAGCAACCTTGGCCAGATCGCCACGCCAACCGACCGTATCGCAGGAGCATTTAATGCAAGGATCGACTAACACCTTATCCTGACGCGTGCTCCTCAGTCGATAGAGCTGAAGTGAGCTCAGTCACTTTGCCGCTCCACTGACCGACCTAACAGGAAAACAGCGTCGACTGCCCTGCTCCGACTGCTGTGCCACCCGCCAGGGTGAGGCTGACAGCAGCCAAGTCTAGCCTCGGGCGCCATAGAAAGCTCCGCCTCGCCCGACCCCAGAGCTCGGACTCAACCTCGACGTCGGACGACGGTCTCCGCCTCGCCCGACCCCAGGGCTCGGACTCAACCTCGACCACGGACGATGGTCTCCGCCTCGCCCGACCCCAGGGCTCAGACACAACCTCGACGCCGGACGACGGTCTCCGCCTCGCCCGACCTTAGGGCTCGGACTCAACCTCGACGCCGGACGATGGTCTCCGCCTCGCCCAACCCTAGGGCTTGGACTCAACCTCGACCTCGGACGACGATCTCCGCCTCGCCCGACCCCAAGGCTCGGGCTCAACCTCGACCTTGGAGGAGTCACCGCCTCGCCCGACCTCGGGCTCGGACCGACCACGTCACAGGAGGGCATCATTATCCTACCCCTAGCTAGCTCAGGCTACAGGGAACAAGACCGGCGTCCCATCTGGCTTGCCCCGGTAAAACATGTAATGATGGCACCCCGCGTGCTCCATGACGGTGGTGGTTCTCAGCCCCTTACGGAAGCAAGGAGACGTCAGCAAGGACCCGACAGCTCCGACAGTTGTGCTCCTACAGGGCTCAGGCGCTCCTCCGACGACCATGACATCACATGAACAGGGCAGCAATACCTCTCCAACAGCCACGTCGGCATGTACTTAGGGCTCTGGCTCCTCTCTGCTAGACACGTTAGCACATTGCTACACCCCCCATTGTACACCTGGGCCCTCTCCTTACGACTATAAAAGGAAGGTCCAGGGCCCTCGTACGAGGAGGTGGCCGCGCGAGAGAACGGGCCAACGCACAAGGCTCTTGCTCTCGCTCTCTCTCTCTCCCACGCGAACGCTTGTAACCCCCTACTGCAAGCGCATCCGCCCTGGGCGCAGGACAACACGAGGTCGCGGTTTCCCCTTACTGTTTCCCCCCTTGTGTTCCGTCTCGCGCCGACCTATCTGGGCTGGGACACGCAGCGACAATTTACTCGTCGGTCCAGGGACCCCCCAGGGTCGAAACGCCGACAGTTGGCGCGCCAGGTAGGGGCCTGCTGCGTGTTGACGAACAACTTCCCGTCAAGCTCCAGATGGGTAGTCTCCAGCAACCTCTCCAACCCGGGTCGATGCTCCGTTTCGGGAGTCTTGAGTTCATGTCCCTCGACGGCAGCTACGACATGATACTCCTTCCTCCGCCGCGCGACAACAACAATGGCAGCCGTCAGCCCGCCCGCCGGCGGCGGAATCGATGACGTCTTCCCCACGTGGTGGAAGAGCAACATCTGAGTCTGTCCTGTCACCTTCCCCGCCGACGGAGGAAGAGGCGGGGCAGGCATGGCCAAGCAGGAGGCGGCACCTCGTCGGCTGTCGAGCGAGTCGACGGCGCCGGCGCCTCAGCGGGGGACACGTCGGGCGTTAACCTCGCGTCTGAGACGAAGAAGAGCGTCGTTTCCCCGCAACACACCAACCCCGAACAGACGGACGACGCCAGCACGCTCGCGAAGGACTTGCTGGGCGTTAGCCTCGTACCTCAGATAATGGTGCAGTCCGTCCCTGACACGACTTCGTCACCATCCGTCGATCGAGAGGTACCGTCCGTTTCCCATCCCATGCCTTTTAGATTCAGCTGCGACCCACCAAGCGACCCCGCTTCGGTGGACGCTTTCATAAAGGCATGTCCAAACCCTCTGAGGTATCATATGCGGTCAACCTGGGACCGACTGGCGGCCGTCTCGACCTACGGGCCCCTGGGTTCCGAGGAAGATGACGAGCCCGACTCTGGTTGGGATTTCTCCGGGCTCGTTGACCCTAGTGCCATGCGGGACTTCATGACCGCATGTGACTACTGCCTCTCCGATTGCTCCGATAGTAGCCACAGCCTCGACGACGAGGACTGTGGCCCAAGTCGCGAATGCTTCCACATCGATCTAGGGGGTCTCGACGAAGGCAACCATCTTGGTATGCTGGAGGACGGTGATCCCCCTAGGCCTGTGCCTCGCGTTGACATCCTTCGGGAGTTAGCTGTGGTCCCAGTCCCTGCGGGGGTCAGGACGCACAGCTCGAGCAAATCCGCGAGATGCAGGCCAGGCTCGACGAGGAAGCAGGACAACTTGTGCAGCTTCGGCAAAATATCGGGCAGGAGTGGGCAGGCCGAGCACCGGTCGGAGAAGCACGTCACCTGGCCCAGGACATCCAGCACCACATTACCGACGATGCCAGGGCGAGGCTGCCCCCGGCTTTCAGTGGGGTCAGCCAGAACCTGGCTGCAGCAGTGATACTGCTCCGAGCGATGCCGGAACCATCCACCATCGAGGGGCGGCGTATCCAGGGAGAGCTCAAGAATCTCCTGGAAGATGTCGCGGTCCGACGGACCGAGAGCTCTGCCTCCCAAAGGCAGGGGTACCCCCCGGAGCATCGCACCGTGACTTCTCGATTTATGCGGGAAGCCTCGGTCCACACCGAGCACACGCGGAACACAGCGTCTGCGGCCCCGGGTCGCCTCAGCAATGAGCACCACCGCCGCGACCGTCGAGCCCACCTCGACGAGAAGATGCGCCGAGGCTACCACCCTAGGCGTGGGGGACGCTACGACAGCGGGGAGGATCGGAGCCCCTCGCCCGAACCACCCGGTCCGCAAGCTTTCAGCCGGGCCATACGATGGGCGCCGTTCCCGACCCGGTTCCGAACCCCGACTACCATCACCAAGTACTCGGGGGAGTCGAAGCCGGAACTGTGGCTCGCGGACTACCGGCTGGCCTGCCAGCTAGGTGGGACAGATGATGACAACCTCATCATCCGCAACCTTCCCCTGTTCCTCTCCGACGCTGCCTGAGCCTGGCTGGAGCATCTGCCCCCTGCGCAGATCTCCAACTGGGATGACCTGGTCAAAGCCTTCGCCGGCAACTTCTAGGGCACATACGTGCACCCTGGGAACTCCTGGGATTTTCGAAGCTACCGCCAGCAGCCGGGAGAGTCCCTGCGGGACTACATCCGTCGATTTTCGAAGCAGCGCACCGAGCTACCCAACATCACCGACTCGGATGTCATCGGCGCGTTCCTCACCGGCACCACTTGCCGCGACCTGGTGAGCAAGCTGGGTCGCAAGACTCCCACCAGGGCGAGCGAGCCGATGGACATCGCCACCAAGTTCGCCTCTGGTCAGGAGGCGGTCGAGGCCATCTTTCGAAAGGACAAGCAGCCTCAGGGGTGCCAGCCGGAAGACGTCCCCGAGGCGTCCGCTCAGCGCGGCGCGAGGAAGAAGGGCAAGAAGAAGTCGCAAGCGAAACGCGACGCTGCCGACGCAGACCATGTCGTCGCCGCCGAGCACAGGAACCCTCGGAAGCCTCCCGGAGGCGCCAACCTATTCAACAAGATGCTCAAGGAGTCGTGCCCCTACCATCAGGGTCCCGCCAAGCACACCCTTGAGGAGTGCGTCATGCTTCGGCACTACTTCCACAAGGCCGGGCCACCGGCGGAAGGTGGCAGAGCCCACAACAACGACAAGAATGAGGATCACAAGGCAGAGGAGTTCCCCGTGGTCCACGACTGCTTCATGATCTACGGTGGGCAAGTGGCGAACGCCTCAGCTCGGCACCGCAAGCAAGAGCGCCGGGAGGTCTGCTCGGTAAAGGTGGCGGCGCCAGTCTACCTAGACTGGTCTGACAAGCCCATCACCTTCGACCAGGGCGACCACCCCGACCGCGTGCCGAGCCCAGGAAAGTACCCGCTCGTTGTCGATCCCGTCATCGGCAACATCAGGCTTACCAAGGTCCTCATGGACGGAGGCATCAGCCTCAACATCATCTACGCCGAGACCCTTGGGCTCCTGCAGATCGATCTGTCCTCGATCCGGGCCGGCGCGGCGCCCATTCACGGGATCATCCCCGGGAAACGTGTCCAACCCCTTGGGCAACTCGATCTGCCTGTCTGCTTCAGGACTCCCTCCAACTTCCGAAAGGAAACCCTCACGTTCGAGGTGGTTGGGTTCCGAGGAACCTACCACGCAGTGCTGGGGAGACCATGCTACGCTAAGTTCATGGCCGTCCCCAACTACACCTACCTCAAGCTCAAGACGTCGGGCCCCAACGGGGTCATCACCGTCGGCTCCACGTACCGACACGCGTACGAATGCGACATGGAGTGTGTGGAGTACGCCTAGGCCCTCATCGCCGACCTGGAGAGCCTCTCCAAGGAGGCGCCAGATGCGAAGCGCCACGCCGGCAACTTCGAGCCAGCTGAGACGGTTAAGTCCGTCCCTCTCGACCCCAGCAACGACGCCACCAAGCAGATCCGGATCGGCTCCGAGCTCGACCCCAAATAGGAAGCAGTGCTCGTCGACTTTCTCCACGCGAACGCTGAAGTTTTTGCGTGGAGTCCCTCAGACATGCCTGACATACCGAGGGATGTCGCCGAGCACTCGCTGGATATCCGAGCTGGAGCCCGACCCATGAAGCAGCCTCTGTGTCGATTCGACGAAGAAAAGCGCAGAGCCATAGGCGAGGAGATCCACAAGCTGATGGCTGCAGGGTTCATCAAAGAGGTATTCCATCCCGAATGGCTTGCCAACCCTGTGCTTGTGAGAAAGAAAGGAGGGAAATGGCAGATGTGTGTAGACTACACTGGTCTAAACAAAGCATGTCCGAAAGTTCCCTACCCTCTACCTCGCATCGATCAACTCATGGATTCCACTGCTGGGTGCAAAACCCTATCTTTCCTCGATGCCTACTCAGGGTATCACCAAATCAGGATGAAAGAGTCCGACCAGCTCGCGACTTCTTTCATCACACCCTTTGGCATGTACTACTACGTTACTATGCCATTCGGTTTGAGGAATGCGGGTGCGACATACCAAAGGTGCATGAACCACGTGTTCGGAGAGCACATTGGTCGAACGGTCGAGGCTTACGTCGATGACATCATAGTCAAGACGAGGAAAGCCTCCGACCTCCTCTCCGACCTTGAAACGACATTCAAGTGTCTCAAGGCGAAAGGCGTAAAACTCAATCCCGAGAAGTGTGTCTTCGGAGTCCCCCGAGGCATGCTCCTGGGGTTCATCGTCTCCGAGCGGGGCATCGAGGCCAACCCGGAGAAAATCGCGGCCATCACTAACATGGGGCCCATCAAGGACTTGAAAGGAGTACAGAGGGTCATGGGATGCCTTGCGACTCTAAGCCGTTTCATCTCGTGCCTCGGCGAAAGAGGCCTACCTCTGTACCGTCTCTTAAGGAAGACCGAGCGCTTCACTTGGACCCCCGAGGCCGAGGAAGCCCTCGAGAACCTAAAAGCGCTCCTTACAAGCGCGCCCATCTTGGTGCCCCCCGCTCCCGGAGAAGCCCTCTTGATCTACGTCGCCGCTACCACTCAGGTGGTCAGCGCCGCGATCGTGGTCGAGAGACGAGAAGAGGGGCACGCATTGCCCGTCCTGAGGCCGGTCTACTTCATCAGTGAGGTATTGTTCGAAACCAAAATCCGCTACCCGCAAATTCAGAAGCTACTGTACGCAGTAATTCTGACGCGGCGAAAGTTGCGACACTACTTCGAGTCTCATCCGGTGACTGTGGTGTCATCCTTCCCCCTGGGAGAGATCATCCAGTGCCGAGAGGCCTCGGGTAAGATTGCAAAGTGGGTGGTGGAGATCATGGGCGAGACAATCTCGTTCGCCCCTCGGAAGGCCATCAAGTCCCAAGTCTTGGTAGACTTTGTGGCTGAATGGGTCGACACCCATCTTCCAGCAGCTTCGATCCAACTGGAACTCTAGACCATGTTTTTCGACGGGTCGTTGATGAAAACAGGAGCGGGCGTGGGCCTACTCTTCATCTCACCCCTCGGGAAGCACCTCCGCTACGTGCTGCGCCTCCATTTCCCGGCGTCCAACAATGTGACCGAGTACGAGGCTCTGGTTAACGGGTTGCGCATCGCCATCGAGCTAGGGGTCCGACGCCTCGACGCTCGTGGCGACTCGCAGCTTGTCATCGACCAAGTCATGAAGAACTCCCATTGCCGCGACCCGAAGATGGAAGCCTACTGCGATGAGGTTCGGCGCCTGGAGGACAAGTTCTACGGGCTCGAGCTCAACCACATCGCCCGATGATACAACGAGACTGCGGACAGCTGGCTAAGATAGCCTCGGGGCGGACAACGGTCCCTCCGGACGTCTTCTCCCGAGACCTACATCAACCCTCAGTCAAGACCGATGACACGCCCGAGCCCGAGAAGGCCTCGGCCTTGCCCGAGGCGCCCTCGGCTCAGCCCTAGGCACCCTCGGCTCAGCCAGAGGCACCCTCGGCCCTCGAGGGTGAGGCACTGCGCGTCGAGGAAGAGCGGAATGAGGTCCCGCCTAATCGAAACTGGCAGACCCCGTACCTGCAATATCTCCACCGAGGAGAGCTACCCCTCGACAGAGCCGAAGCTCGGCGACTTGCGCGGCGCGCCAAGTCGTTCGTCTTGCTGGGTGATGGAAAGGAGCTCTACCACCGAAGCCCCTCAGGCATCCTCCAGCGATGCATATCCATCGCCGAAGGTCAGGAACTATTACAAGAAATACACTCGGGGGCTTGCGGTCATCACGCAGCGCCTCGAGCCCTCGTTGGAAACGCTTTCCGACAGGGTTTCTACTGGCGAACCGCGGTGGCCGACGCCACTAGGATTGTACGCACCTGCCAAGGGTGTCAATTCTACGCAAGGCAGATGCACCTGCCCGCTCAGGCCCTGCAAACAATACCCATCACCTGGTCGTTTGCTGTGTGGGGTCTGGACCTCGTCGGTCCCTTGCAGAAGGCACCCGAGGGCTACACGCACCTGCTAGTCGCCATCGACAAATTCTCCAAGTGGATCGAGGTCCGACCCCTAAACAGCATCAGGTCCGAACAGGCGGTGGCGTTCTTCACCAACATCATCCATCGCGTTGGGGTCCTGAACTCCATCATCACCGACAACGACACCCAGTTCACCGGCAGAAAGTTCCTGGACTTCTGCGAGGATCACCACATCTGGGTGGACTGGGCCGCCGTAGCTCACCCCATGACGAATGGGCAGGTAGAGCGTGCCAACAACATGATTCTGCAAGGACTCAAGCCACGGATCTACAACGACCTCAACAAATTCGGCAGGCGATGGATGAAGGAACTCCCCTCGGTGGTCTGGAGTCTGAGAACGACACCAAGCCGAGCCACGGGCTTCACGCCGTTCTTTCTAGTCTATGGGCCCGAGGCTATCTTGCCCACAGACTTAGAATACGGATCCCCAAGGACGAGGGTGTACGACGACCGAAGCAACCAGTCCAACCGAGAAGACTCACTGGACCAGCTGGAAGAGGCTCGGGACATGGCCTTACTACACTCGGCGCGGTATCAGCAGTCCCTGCGATGCTACCACGCCCGAGGGGTTCAGTCTCGAGACCTCCAGGTGGGCGACTTGGTGCTTCGGCTACGGCAAGACGCCCGAGGGCGCCACAAGCTCACGCCTCCCTGGGAAGGGCCATTCATCATCGCCAAGATTTTGAAGCCCGGAACATACAAGCTGGCCAACAGTCAAGGCGAGGTCTACAGCAACGCTTGGAACATCCGACAGCTACGTCGCTTCTACCCTTAAGATGTTTTCAAGTCATTCATATACCTCGTTTACATACGCAAATAAAGTCTAACCATCAAGGAAGGGTCAGCCTTGCCTCGAAAAAGCCCGACCCTCCCTCGGGGGCTAGAAGGGGGGAACCCCCTCTGCGTCAAAATTTTCCTCGGAAAAAATCTTTCTGCCAGAACATCTTTCGTGCTTTTCGACTACTTCGATAGTGGGATCCTGAAAACGACGGAGTACACATAAGCAGGCAAGGCCGACCGAGCCGAGGGACTCCTACGCCTCCGGGATACGGATACCTCACTCATCACCTTCTGCGATAAGTAACTCACGCTCGGATAAGCGATTCTGCTGGCCGAACAAGTCTTAGCGATTCTGCCGAAACGATTTTTCGTGCCTTCTCGACTATATCGATAACAGAATCCAATGGACGAGTAAGAGTACACGTAAGCGGCAAGGCCGACCTAGCCGAGGGACTCCTACGCCTCCGGGATACGGATACCTCACTCATCACCTTCCGTGAAAAGTAACTCTCGCTCGGACAAACAATTCTGTTACCGACAAATAAGTCCTGATACTCGAAACAAGGGGAAAAGAAACGCAGCTTTACAACACGACGACAGTATGTTTGGGCCTCGGCGACCGCAAAAAACATACGCACACTACAGATAAACTATTCCTGCAGGATCAGACATCAGCAGGGGGAGCAGCAGCACCCTCGGCGTCGATTCCACCATCGGCGGAATCCGACCCGGCCTCGGACGACGACACGGTCGGAGGATCTCCGCCTCGAAGGAACCTGTCAGCACCGCGCCTGGGCCATCGTCGTCGGGGTCTCCTCCAAGAACCCGGCCCAAGCAGATGGCCGAACCGGCCGCTCCGCAGCCTCAGCCGGCCGTCCCCCCGGGACACCAGCCCGGCTCATGACCTCGGCAACCCGACTCCAGCGTTGGTCCCGCCAGTGGACGACCCGGCCAGGCTCCGGCCGCCGCTGCTACGCCTCCCCGGCCTGGGAAGTCCCCAGCTCCTGGGCCGACGAAGTCTTCTTTTCGAGCCAACTCTGCTTATGTCCATGCCGACACCGCTGCCTCCGGCTCCAGCTCATCGCAGAGCGGCCGAGGGTTTCTTTAACTAAGCAAGAGAAGCCTCGGGCGGCAAGGCCGACCAAGCCGAGGGACTCCTACGCCTCCGGGATACGGATACATCACTCGTCACCTTCCGCACGAGGCAACTCACACTTGGTTAAGCGGTCCAGCTAGCCGACAGGCGAGTCCTAGTGCTCGAAATGAGGAAAAAACATGGTATTACACCCAAAATACCTAGATGTTCAGGCCCCGACAACCGCAATGAACAAGACACTAGCACTCAAAGGTGCCATTACAAACGGAACTCCGGTTCCGCCCCCGCAGGTACGAACAACCCCCCACATTGGAGGGCCTGCGGGGCGACAAAACCCCAGGTGGCTTACCGCCGCCCGCTCCGGCAGCAGCGACAACGACCTCCGCTCCGGGCGGCCAAACAGCAGCAGCGATGACCTCAGGGCAGACGCTGCTGCGATAAGGCCCTCACCCACACCTCCACTCGAGGGGCGAGGACAAGCTACCAAGGCCGTAGAGCCAGAGGTCAGTCCGCGGGTGGCACCGACTATCTCGTCGGTAGAGAAACCTCTTCCGGCTGCCTCGGTGGGAGGTGGCACCGGAAGCAGCGCCGGAGCCGCTCAGGCCGGAGAGCCAGACACGCGGCAGCTGCCAACGCCACGAACGGCGAACGGCCTTCCCCCCGATCACTGAGGGAAGGAGCGGGTCGCTGCCCGCGCGGAGACAGGCCCCAACTCGGCGCACTCCCCTCCCCAGCACTGATGATGAACATCCTTGAAGCTGAGGGCGGGGCAGAGGCCGCAGCCCGGCTTGCTTCTCCCCACCATCAAACTGGTGGTCACCGTCTTGGGTGACCATCGGCGAGGGGATACAACCGGGTTGCCTGATGAAAATCCTTGAAGCCGAGCGATGGCTGAAAGGTACCAACTTCCGCAAAGTTGCGTTCCTCCAACAACGACAAGACGAAAGCAACGCGGGCGCTCCCCATCCGGGGGCTCGGAAGGTGGAAGGACGTGATGCATGAGGAGAGTGCGAAGACATGGTTGCCATCCAAGGGGGTCACCCTCCTTTTAAAGGCGGCTCTCCCCACTTGCGTCCTCAGCCCTCGCGGACTGAGTCTTCACCAACACGCTCCAAGGTCTTCCCCCTACGACACAGGGGCTGGGTCCCACGTGTCATGCAAGCTGGCCCAGGACAGAAGGAGCCAAACCGCCGCGCGCGGAGCGCACAACTGCCCAGCGGTTACAAGCACTCCTCCACTTTCGTCCAAACCAACGGGTGAAAGGGCGGACCGCCATGCAGGTGGCATGCAACTGCACCAAGGGGGCGCACCCTTTCGACTTCGACGCGTCCAGCATGGGGCCCAGGCCCACACGTCATGTAACCGGCGCGCCGGTTACTACGTGCGAGAAACTACACCGCCACTTGCGCCAGTACCGCGCCTTCTCGACTGCGGAACCGGTGCCGTGACTCGAGGCAACCCTGCGCACGGCCCAACAGTGCCAACCAAGCACATCGGTCACGGGTCGGTCTGCCGCGGGAGAAGACGCGACGGTCGATATGGCCAAAAGTGGGCCGGCAGTAATGGCGGCGGCAGGCGGGTGGAAGCAGCAGTCAAGTCGTCTGCAGGCTCACGTCCCCTCCTGGGATAGCGAGAGAGCCCTCTCCCACGGCGTGAAGACGACGCGCCCGTGTTCCGTTCCTCGAACGGCTCGCGCACGCACAACGGTTGCCCCACGAACCACTCGTCCCGTCGCATTAACTCTGCGGCAGGATAGACGACACCTTTGGCAGGCGAAGCAGGCGACGCTTCACCTCCGCCATGATGACCGCGTCAAAAAAGGTACGCCACGTCGTTCGATTTCATATCCTTTTCCTCTTCCTCTTTCTCTCTCTTGCTACAGGGACCGGGAAAGGGGATACTCCGAAAGGGATCCTTCTCCGCGAAGGAAGCGTGCCCTGAGCCCTCCTACTGATCAGAGGTTCGAAGGCTGGCCCCTCGGAAGGGTTCGACAGCCGCCTCAGAGCACTCGGGCTCCGCGCCCACTACTAGTCAGAGGTTCGAAGGCTGGCACCTCGGAAGGGTTCGACAGCCACCTCAGGCCACTCGGGCTCCGCGCCCACTACTGATCAGGGGTTCGTAGGCTGGCCCCCGAAGGGTTCGACAGCCGCCTCAGAGCACGCAGAGCGAGGGATGACTCTGGGTACGTCCGATACATGGCCGAGGCTCGGGCTACACTCCCGAGGTACCCTAGGACATTTTCGAGACCAGCAGGAGCGATTCTGTAACGGAATCCCATCAGAGGGAGGCATCGAGCCCTCGGACCCTATCAAACGGGACCGGGTCCGGCAAATCACCTACAGGTACTTTTGGAGCGCGCCTCTGGGCCACTAGCCGACCCTTATCGAACGGGGCACATGCGTCCACTCGGATCACCCGTTAGCAACTCACTGGAGACACCATGTTCGGCGCCCTCCGAGGGCAACATGGCGCTTTCCCCCCTCCTTACGGAAAGGCGACGCAGGGGCGTATGAAAAAAGCCGAGTCGGTCCTCGACCGTCCTCTCGCTCTGCGCGGAGGCTCGGGGGCTGCTCTCGCAAACCCGGCTTCGGCCAAACCGTTGACAGCATCAACATACCAGCCCGAGAACTTGGAACCTGACTATGCAGCCGGGCAACGACCAGTTCGCATGAGGGAACAACTAGACCGATCGAGGCATCACGAAACGCGCTAAGACCTCGGAGGAGTCAAACCACTCCTCCGAGGCCTCGGGGGCTACAGTGTGCTCGCGCGCACCCACCGGAACGAAACGCAACCAAGAAAGGCCGGTCCCCTTGCAAAAAAGTGCGGCACAAGCCTCCAAGCGAGTACCAACACTCCCTTCGAGGCTCAGGGGCTATTGTCGGGGACCATAATTAGGGGTACCCCCAAGACTCCTAATCTCAGCTGGTAACCCCCATCAGCACAAAGCTGCAAAGGCCTGATGGGCGCGATTCAGGTCAAGGCTCCATCCACTCAAGGGACACGATCTCGCCTCGCCCGAGCCCAGCCTCGGGCAAAGGCAGCCGACCCAGGAGGATTCACGTCTCGCCCGAGGGTCCCCTCAGGCAACGGACGCACCTTCGACTCGCCCGAGGCCCAGCTCGGACAGGCTTCGTGGAGAAGCAACCTTGGCCAGATCGCCACGCCAACCGACCGTATCGCAGGAGCATTTAATGCAAGGATCGACTGACACCTTATCTTGACGCGCGCTCCTCAGTCGACAGAGCCAAAGTGACCGCAGTCACTTCGCCGCTCCACAAACCGACCTGACTGGAAAACAGCACCGCCTGCCCTGCTCCAACTGCTGTGCCACCTGCCAGGGTGAGGTGGACAACAGCCAAGTCCAGCCTCGGGTGCCATAGGAAGCTCCGCCTCGCCCGACCCCAGAGCTCGGACTCAACCTCGACGCCAGACGACGGTCTCCGCCTCACCCGACCCCAGAGCTCGGACTCAACCTCGACGCCGGACGACGGTCTCTGCCTCGCCCGACCCCAGGGCTCGGACTCAACCTCGACCATGGACGACGGTCTCCGCCTAGCCCGACCCCAGGGCTCGGACACAACCTCGACGCCGGACGACGGTCTCCGCCTCGCCCAACCCCAGGGCTCGGACTCAACCTCGACGCCGGACGACGGTCTCCGCCTCGCCCAACCCAAGGGCTCGGACTCAACATCGACCTCGGACGACGGTCTCCGCCTCGCCCGACCCCAGGGCTCGGGCTCAACCTCGACCTCGGAGGAGTCACCGCCTCGCCCGACCTCGGGCTCGGACCGACCACGTCACAGGGGGGGCATCATTATCCTACCCCTAGCTAGCTCAGGCTACGGGGAACAAGACCGGCGTCCCATCTGGCTCGCCCCAGTAAAACATGTAATGATGGCACCCCGCGTGCTCCATGACGGTGGCGGTTCTCAGCCCCTTACGGAAGCAAGGAGACGTCAGCAAGGACCCGACAACTCCGACAGCTGTGCTCCTACATGGCTCAGGCGCTCCTCCGACGGCCATGACATCACATGAACAGGGCAGCAATACCTCTCCAACAGCCACATCGGCATGTACTTAGGGCTCTGGCTCCTCTCTGCTAGACACGTTAGCACATTGCTACACCCCCCATTGTACACCTGGGCCCTCTCCTTACGACTATAAAAGGAAGGTCCAGGGCCCTCGTACGAGGAGGTGGCCGCGCGGGAGAACGGGCCGACGCACAAGGCTCTCGCTCTCGCTCTCTCTCTCTCCCACGTGAACGCTTGTAACCCCCTACTGCAAGCGCATCCGCCCTGGGCACAGGACAACACGAGGCCGTGGTTTCCCCTTACTGTTTTCCCCCTTGTGTTCCGTCTCACGCCGACCCATCTGGGCTGGGACACGCAGCGACAATTTACTCGTCGGTCCAGGGACCCCCCGGGGTCGAAACGCCGACACGAAGGCTACTAGCAAAGAACAGTATCATAACAACTTCGGTTGTTATGGATTTACTGCTCGCCCCAATGCAAGCCACTCGGTGCCAACATTTCGGAAAAGATGGCCTGGGGCCTAGATGGAGGAATGGTTTTATGTCAAGAATGATTTAAAGAAGAGAGAAGATATCAAGGAAGTCATCCAGCGCCCATTTGGTCC
The DNA here is from genome assembly GCF_902167145.1 of Zea mays. NCBI lineage: Eukaryota > Viridiplantae > Streptophyta > Magnoliopsida > Poales > Poaceae > Zea > Zea mays. The sequence continues at coordinate 154,943,206 of NC_050102.1, forward strand.
CGCTTCGGCCTACGAAAGCCGAAGGTGGAAATTGATGGCAATGTTGAAGCATGCCAGAAGGCCTTTAGCACTGTGTGCGCCTTTATTGGCACTAGGGATTTGGTTCAAGAGCATATAGCTTTCAAGGTATGGCCACTTGTAGAGAGCTGGGACATGCCGAAGGAGACCGCCGCCGATTCCACTGAAGGTGGCCCGGTCCGATTGAAGTATACCTTCGGATTTAGGGAGAAGTTTGATGAGCTAAACAATGACTAGCTAAAGTGTATCGAAGCTACCAGTGATGAGCTACTTGGGGCATACTCCAAGGCCGAAGACAATGCCTTGTCCGCAGCTTTCGGGGGTCGAAGCAAGAAAAGATTAAACAGGGTATTCGATGCTATTGGCTTCGTATACCCTGATTATCGATACTCGCTGCGAGGGCAAGGGAAAAAGAGAAAAGTTGTCGCTTCAGAACCTGCCACCTCGGTCACCCCAGCTGAGCCGAAGAGCAAAAAGGTGAAGGTTCTGACACACCGGCCGCGTTACATTGAACCGGCCGTAGTATCTGAATTTGGTGCGGGAACCTCTTCAGCTGCCGAAGCAGAGAAAGCTGCTTCGATTGTGCAGAGTACCAAAGAGCCAATTGTAGTGCCGAAGGTGCCTACAGTCGGGCCAACCATATCCAAAGATGATAAGGCCGAAGAGCCACAGGCGGAAGAATCAAAGAAAATGCCAGAAATCCTGAGCCCTTCAACAAAGGCAGAACTGCCGAAGGTGCAAAAGGCTTCTGCCGCAACTCCCAAGAGGAGGAGAATGGCCAACGTGCTGGATGCTGTGCTGGAGACTACGAAGGCCTTGAGCCCTGCTCCTTCAAAGAAAATTGCTAAAGCTACCAAAGCACAAGCCAAAACCGAAACTGGACAGGCCGAAGCCGAAGCTGGGTAGGCCAAAGCCGAAACTGGGCAGGCCGAAGGTGAAGCCGGGCAGGCCGAAGCCGAAACTGAGCAGGCCGAAGGTGAAGCTGGGCCCTCAGTGCCCAGCGAGACGAAAATTATCACACCTGAAAAGGCCGATGAGCAAACTACAGATGCTATTGTGACAGCAGGGCAAGGAATGGCAGGAAGGGCAAAATCTCCTGCCTCCGAAGCACTGGCCGAAGCTGCCGATTACATCATCATGCTTCGGGGAAGAAATTGTCCGACAATGAAATCATGGAAGCAAGTCATTATGCTAAAAAATTGAAATATCCAAAAGGAGCCTTAGTATTTAACGGAAGTAACGATGACGACTTCTTATACTGTCTCCTGGACAACAAAGAAATATTCATTTGCCGGGAGATAGCTAAGAGCATGGGATTCCCGAAGCTGGAAGATGGTCTTTCGATTTTGTCGAAGGATGACCATGCAAACAGCCTAGCATACAATAGCATTAAGGTATGGGAGTTATCTTTGAATTTGGGAATGAAGTATTTTATTTGTCATACTCATTTCTTTCCTCCTCTTTGCAGGGCTTAATTCTTAGTAATGCCCTGAGGGCGCAACAGAATATTGAAGACGAAGGTTACACAATGGCCCTTAATAACCTTCGGCCCGAGGTGATTGAGCTAAGAAATGAAGGTCTAGAGAAAGATAAAATTTTGATTTCATTGGTAAACAAAGTGAAAGAAGACGAATCTAATTATAAAATTGAGGCCGAAGCTCAAAAAACGAAATTGAAGATCTTCGGAAACAGCTAGCCGAAGCTAAAGAGAATTGTGCGCTCGTAGAGGCTAACCGAGAGATCAGCGAGTACTGGAAAAATTATCTAGAGAAAAATGTTAAAGAACTACGCGAATCCAAGGAGAGGTGCTTCGAGAAATTCTTGGATTGCATGAAGAAATTGAAAACTAGCTTCGCCAAAGTGGGCGCTTACTCTGCTGAAGAAAACGTCGTACGAGGCGACCCCGAAGGCATTGTTGAATGGATAAGTGGAGAAGCCGAAACATTCGAAGAAATTTTGAGTGGTCGCGGGGATGTTTGCGCGTTTTTTGGTGCGCGGGGAATTTCAGCCATCTTGGAGAAGGCCGGATGCGATCATATTAAAACCATGGCCCAGGACGAAGCTGCCTTCTCCATAGATGATTTAAAGGATCCTTCAGCTGAAACAACCTTGATGGGTGGGAAATTTTACAATAATGTCTGGGTGAATGGTGGCCGGGAGTTGGCCCATGAGATTATAAAAAAGAGTGAAAAAGATACCCATGACGCCCGAGCCGAAGCAAGACAAACTGAAGAGGCTGTAGAACGCGAAAGGTATATAGTTATTATTTTTGGTTTTTTAGCTTCGGTACTTGCTTTATGGCTTCGAACTAATCAATTTTCCTACTTCAGCTGAACTATCTCCGCCGCCGGAGCCGTACGATCCCCTAGCTGATCCAAAAATGAAGGAATCACTGGATATCATAAACATGGTTGAATCCAATGTTGAAGAAGTCGTTAACAAATTACTGAATGAAGTTGTAGAGAAAGTCCTTAAAGAGGAATAGGTTTTATTGTAATAATAACTGGAATGAATGAAACTATTTAAGTAATATCAAGATTCTATTGTAACAAAACTATGTGACATTTGATGTATGTAACATTGAATCGAATATGTAAATTATTGTAATTTATTTCTTTGCGATGCATGAAATATGTACACATACCGTTTTTGAGCCTTCGGCGAAAAAACACCTTCCCTTCTTTTCATGCTTCGTAAAGAAAGAGATCCCTTCTTATAACAAGGCTGTCAAAACCGTATTTCCTGAAGCTTACTTCGTGCCTTAGCACATTTTCAATTTGACGAAGCATTTGCCGAAAATTTGCTTCGTATTCGATTCTTGTGAGACGCTTTGTATTCAATTCTTGTGCCATTAATGCAAGATGATGTATGATGTAATGTTATGCAAGATGATGTGATGATATGATGCGGAATGATGGGGATGCCGAAGTCACACACCCACACTGGAATACACATGCTCTGCATCCCCTAAGGAACGACTTTTGAGCTTCTTCACCTTCTATTTCGGTGATATAAGTTCTGCATCCCCTAAGGAACGACTTTGGAACTTCTTCGCCTTCTATTTCGATGGTATTTGGCTCTGTATTCCCTTTGGAACGACTTTTGAGCAGAAAACTTACACTGGGCTCCCTTAGGAACGACTGTTTTTGTAGCTTCGTTGATTTTGGCTCTGCATTCCCTAAGGAACGACTTTTGAGCAAAAGACTTACGCTGCGCTCCCTTAGTGAAAGGGAAATATGCCCTTGGGCAATTTCTATAAGTATTTTGGTGATTAGATGCCCAACACATATTCTTTAAGTCCTAATGTGCCAAAGGTTAAAAAGTGCAAATCAAGGCATGAGGTATGTTTCTAGACTTAGTACATTTGTTTTTGAATACTAATGAGGTTATCTAAGTGCTAGAAACAGTGCTGAGAAGAAAAGAATCGAATTGCAAAAGACTTGGTTGTGTGCAGCAAAATTCCAGTTCGACTTGGCACACCGGATTGTCCGGTGGTGCACCGGACAGTGTCCGATGCGCCAGGCTGGTCCGCGTGAACTCGCCGCTCTCGGGATTCGACGACTGCATTTGGCTAAAATTCACCGGACTGTCCGGTGGTGCACCGGACTGACTGGTGAGCTAACGGTCGCCAGCGCCAATGGTCGACTGCGAAATTTACGGGCGATGCGTGGCAGCTCCAACGGTCGGCAGGGGGCACCAGACTGTCCGGTGTGCATCGGACAGTGTTCGGTGCGCCAACGGGCTAGGAGCTGCAACGATCGACTGTGCCCGATTTGGAAGGCAATCATGCACCGGACAGGCTACTGTAGCTGTCCGGTGGTGCACCAGACTGTCCGGTGCGCCACTCGACAGAAGGCAAGGATGACCTTCCAAGTTTGCCTCCAACGGCTCCTAGCTGCCTTGGGGCTATAAAAGGGACCCCCATGCGCATGGAGGAGTCACCTAAGCATTCACTAATCATTCTAAGACTCCCGCACTCCGTCTCCGCGCATTTGATTGACTGTGTTAGTGATTTGAGCTCCATTTGAGTCGTGAACTCTCTATGCTACGTTTCGAGCTCAAGTCTTGGCTTGTGTGCGTGTGTGTGCTGCGGATTTGTGTCTTGTGTGTGTTGCTCTTCCCAACCTTACTCTGTGCTTTCTTTGTGATCTATAATGTAAGGGCGAGAGACTCCAAATTGTGGAGATTCCTCGCAAACGGGAAAATACACTAAAGCAAAAGACCGTAGTATTCAAGTTGATCATCAGATCACTTGAAAGGGGTTGAGTGCAACCCTCGTCCATTGGGACGCCACAACGTGGAAGTAGGCAAGTGTTACTTGGCCGAACCACGGGATAAAATCGTGTGTCTCTTGTGATTGTTTTCTCTATGATTATTTTGTCCACAAGAACTCGCCTCAAAACTACTTAGTCGCACTAACATCTCTATAACTAAGTTTTGTGGCTATTTAGTGTTTAAATTTACAGGATCACCTATTCACCCCCCTCTAGGTGCTCCCAATTGGTATCGGAGCCGTACTCTTCACTTAAGGGACTAATCGCCCGAAGAGATGGATCCTAAGGGAAAGGGGATGGTGGTCAACGACAAGGAAAAGGAGTCTGTCTTCAACGAGCCAAGAGATGACAAGCCTACCGACTCAGGCTCGAGTCACAAGAAAAGAGACGGGAAGAAGAAGAGGCGCATCAAGAAGATCATCTACTACGGCAGTGATGCCTCGTCTTCTTCACCACACGACGATGACGACAACTCCTCGTCAAAGAAGAAAACGGTTAATCAAAACTATTCATTTGATTATTCCCATATTCCATACAATTCTAATGCTCATTTGCTATCAATTCCACTTGGGAAACCCCCCCACTTTGATGGAGAAGACTATTCTTTCTAGAGTCATAAAATGCGTAGTCATTTATTTTCTCTCCATCCTAGCATCTGGGAAATTGTTGAAAACGGAGTGCACTTTGACAGTACTGACAATGTCGTGTTTATAAATGAGCAAATTCATAAGAATGCCCAAGCTACTATTGTGTTGCTAGCATCTCTTTGTAGGGATGAGTACAATAAGGTGAGTGGCTTGGGCAATGCCAAGCAAATCTGGGACACCCTCAAGATATCTCATGAGGGAAACGACGCCACCATGATCACCAAAATGGAGTTGGTGGAAGGCGAGCTGGGAAGATTCGCGATGATCAGGGGAGAGGAGCCAACACAAACCTACAACAGGATCAAGACTCTCATCAACAAGATCCGAAGCTATGGAAGCATAAGATGGACGGATCACGATGTCGTTCGACTCATGCTAAGGTCATTTACTGTAATTGACCCCCATCTTGTCAATCTTATTCGTGAAAAACCCAGGTACACCAAGATGACGCCTAAGGAGATTCTTGGAAAGTTTGTGAGCGGGCACATGATGGTGAAGGAGGCGCGATACGTGGATGATGCTCTAAATGGTCCACTACCCGTCTACGAGCCACAGCTCGTTGTGCTCAAAACAACAAGTAGCAGGGAGATGCTACCAAGCAAGGTGGCACAAGTTGAGGTTGCCAGGCTAAATGAAGATGAGATGACACTTATCATCAAGCGCTTCAAGACCGTGCTTAAAGGACGCAAGGAGTACCCCAACAAGAACAAAACAAGGGGAAAGCGCTCCTGTTTTAAATGCGGTAAGACTGGTCACTTTATTGTAAATTGTCCCAATAATGATAGTGACCAGGGACAAGAAAAGAGTGGGAAGAAGGAGAAAAAGAAGAACTACAGGAAGGCAAAGGGTGAGGCGCACCTTGGAAAGGAATGGGACTCGGATTGCTCCTCTTTCGACTCTGACGACGAAGGACTTGCTGCCTCAACCTTCAACAAATCCTCACTCTTCCCCAACGAACGCCATACATGTCTTATGGCCAAGGAGAAAAAGGTACGTGTTCGGGACACACCTAAGTACACTTCATCTAGTGATGAAGAATCTTCCGATGATGAAGTAGATTACTCTAGTTTATTTAAAGGTTTAGATAGAGCCAAAGTAGAGAAAATTAATGAATTAATTGATGCTCTAAATGAAAAAGATAGACTGCTAGAAAAGCAAGAGGACATATTGTATGAGGAACATGACAAATTTGTTAGTGTGCAAAAATCCCTTGCTTTAGAAACTAAGAGAAATGAAATGCTATCTTCTGAGTTATCTGCTTGCCATGAATCTATCTCTAGTTTAAAGAGTTTAAATGATGAATTAAATGCTAAGCTAGAGAAAGCAAATGAAACTGGTTCATGTGTAGAGCATGTTGTTATTTGTAATAGATGCAAGAATTTTGATGTTGATGTCTGCAATGAACATATTATTGCTATTACTAAATTGAATGATGAGGTGGCAAGTCTTAATGCTCAACTTAAGACTTGCAAAAGTGATTTTGATAAATTAAAGTTTGCTAGGGATGCCTACACTATTGGTAGACACCCCTCAATTAAGGATGGACTTGGTTTTCGAAAGGAAACCAAGAACTTAACAAGTCAAAAGGCTCCCGTTCTCAACAAGGAGAAAAGGAAAGCCCCTATGGCTAGTAGTCATCAAAGGAACCATGCTTTTATTTATGATAGGAAAATTGCTAGTCGTTTCAATTATAATAAGAGTTATGTTCATGTTGCTTATTATGATTCAAATGCTATGTTTGCCTCTAGCTCCACTCATGATTATGGTAGAAGTAGGCCTAGGAAAAATCATGCTATATCTCATGCTCCTAGAAAAATGTGCAATAAACCCTCTACCATTTATCATGCTTTCAATACTTCTTTTGTACTTACATGCAAAAATACAAAAGTAGTACTTAGAAAATTGTGATCCAATGCAAGGGAGACAAGACTTGTATTTGGGTTCCAAAAGTTATTGTGACTAACCTTGCAGGACCCAACAAGAGTTGGGTACCTAAAACCCAAGCTTAAATTCCTTGCAGGTTTATGCATCCGGGGGCTCAAGCTGGATTATTGATAGCGGATGCACAAACCACATGACGGGGGAGAAGAAGATGTTCACCTCCTATGTCAAGAACAAGGATTCCCAGGATACGATCATCTTTGGAGATGGGAACCAAGGCAAGGTCAAAGGCTTGGGCAAGATAGCCATCACCAACGAGCACTCCATATCGAATGTATTTCTAGTAGAGTCGCTTGGTTACAACCTTCTGTTTGTAAGTCAATTGTGTCACATGGGTTACAATTGTCATTTTACAAACGTTGATGTATATGTCTTTAGAAGGAGTGATGGTTCATTAGCTTTTAAGGGTGTATTAGACGACAAACTCTACTTAGTTGATTTTTCGAAAGAGGAGGCCGATCTAGATGCATGCTTAATAGCTAAGACTAGTATGGGCTGGCTGTGGCATCGCCGTCTAGCACATGTTGGGATGAAGAACCTTCATAAACTTCTAAAGGGAGAACATGTGTTAGGACTAACCAATGTTTGTTTCGAGAAAGATAGGCCTTGTGCAGCATGTCAGGCAGGGAAACAGGTGGGAAGCACTCATCATAGCAAGAATGTGATGACAACATCAAGACCACTAAAGCTTCTTCACTTGGACCTCTTCGGACCCGTTGCCTACCTTAGCATCGGGGGAAGTAAGTATGGTCTTGTAATTGTTGATGAATTTTCCCGCTTCACTTGGGTGTTCTTTTTGCAGGATAAATCAGAAACCCAAGGGACCCTAAAGCGCTTTCTAAGGAGAGCTCAAAACGAATTTGAGCTAAAGGTGAAAAAGATAAGGAGCGACAACGGGTCCGAGTTCAAGAATCTGCAAGTTGAGGAGTATCTTGAGGAGGAAGGCGCCAAGCACGAGTTCTCCGCTCCCTACACACCACAGCAAAACGGTGTGGTAGAGAGGAAGAACAGGACGCTTATCGACATGGCGAGAACGATGCTTGGAGAGTTCAAGACGCCAGAGCGGTTTTGGTCGGAAGCTGTGAACACAGCTTGCCACGCCATAAACCAGCTCTATCTGCATCGCCTTCTACCTCCTATGAACTCCATACCGGTAACAAACCCAACGTCTCCTAATTTCATGTATCTGGGAGCAAATGTTACATTCTGGTGAAAAAAGGTAGACATTCTAAATTTGCTCACAAGGCAGTAGAAGGGTTTTTACTAGGGTATGACTCAAATACAAAGGCGTATAGAGTCTTCAACAAATCATCGGGTTTGGTTGAAGTCTCTAGCGATGTTGTATTTGATGAGACTAATGGCTCTCCAAGAGAGCAAGTTGATCTTGATGACATAGATGAAGACGATGTTCCAATGGCCGCAATGCGCACGATGGCGATTGGTGATGTGCGACCACAGGAACAACAGGAGCAAGATCAGCCATCTTCCTCCACAATGGTGCATCCTCCAACTCAAGACGGTGAACAGGTACCTCAAGGAAAGGGACAGGATCAAGGGGGAGCACAGGAAGAACAAGTGATGGAGGAAGAAGCAAAACGTGCCCCTCCAACTCAAGTCCGAGCAACGATCCAACGACATCACCCCATTGACCAGATTCTGGGTGACATAAGCAAGGGAGTAACTACTCGCTCAAGATTAGCTAACTTTTGTGAGCATTACTCGTTTGTCTCTTCTATTGAGCCTTTTAGGGTAGAAGAGGCCTTGCAGGATCCGGATTGGGTGTTGGCCATGCAGGAAGAGCTCAACAACTTCAAGAGAAATGAAGTTTGGAGCCTGGTGCCACGTCCAAAGCAAAATGTTGTGGGAATCTAGTGGGTGTTCCGCAACAAGCAAGACGAGCATGAGGTGGTGACAAGAAACAAGGCTCGACTTGTGGCAAAAGGTTATGCCCAAGTCGCAGGTTTGGATTTCGAGGAGACTTTTGCTCCTGTGGCTAGGCTAGAGTCTATTCGAATTTTATTAGCCTATGCCGCTCACCACTCTTTCAGGCTAGTTCAAATGGACGTGAAGAGCGCTTTCCTCAATGAGCCAATAAAGGAGGAGGTATACGTGGAACAACCCCCTGGCTTTGAGGATGACAGGTACCCCGACCATGTGTTCAAGCTCTCTAAGGCGCTTTATGGACTTAAGCAAGCCCCAAGAGCATGGTATGAATGCCTTAGAGATTTCTTAATTGCTAATGCCTTCAAGGTTGGGAAAGCCGATCCCACTCTTTTTACAAAGACTTGTGATGGTGATCTTTTTGTGTGCCAAATTTATGTCGATGACATAATATTTGGTTCTACTAATCAAAAGTCTTGTGAGGAGTTTAGTAGGGTGATGACACAAAAGTTCGAGATGTCAATGATGGGCGAGTTGACCTACTTCCTTGGGTTCCAAGTGAAGCAACTCAAAGACGGCACCTTCATCTCCAAAACGAAGTACACACAAGATCTTCTCAAGCGGTTTGGGATGAAGGACGCCAAGCCCGCAAAGACACCTATGGGAACCGACGGGCATGTCGACCTCAACAAAGGACGTAAGTCCGTTGATCAAAAGGCATACCAGTCTATGATAGGTTCATTGCTTTATTTATGTGCTAGTAGACCGGACATTACGCTAAGTGTATGCATGTGTGCTAGATATCAATCCGACCCCAAGGAATGTCACCTTGTGGCCGTTAAGCGAATTCTTAGATATTTAGTTTCTACGCCTTTCTTTGGGATCTGGTATCCAAAAAGGTCTACCTTTAACCTGATTGGATACTCTGACTCCAATTATGCCGGTGCAAGGTTGATAGGAAGAGCACATCGGGGACGTGCCTGTTGGGGACTTGTTCTCAAATACTATGAATTAAGAACAAGGCAACACGAAGATGTTAAGTATAAATGCCCTTCGTCCGCTGAAGCATTATCTCCCCAAGGATTTAATGAGCTTCAGACGAAGGTCATGAGTAAAATATCACGAAGATTTCTCCTTCGTGATTATATTTGTAAAAAACAAACAATGAGAAATGAAATATAAAGTATAAAACATATTCATATGTTTTATTATACGAGAATATAAATATTAAAACATATTATTCGAGCACATTTATACCTTCGCCTTGGCGGAAAGCAATAATTCAGGCGTGACGTGCCAGTGATTACAGGATCGCGTGAACAGTGCCGGGATACTGTTCACTTATTTATAGGCATAGGATGCAACCTACGCAAAATTACATTTACGTCCTTTACAATCGACTACAATAATGACACAAAACATCATGGGTCTTTAAGTCAATTCATCTTTAAGTCGGTTCGGCCCTTCATCCTGAGATCTGTCTTTGTGCCGAAGCTTTATAGATAATAGCTTCAGCGCTTGCTTCTGAGAAGACCTTTTGAAAGTGTTCTCTCTCTTTAGGATCTTCGGCTACGAAGCATACCCCCAACAGTAGCCCCTTCGTGGTGCTAGATCGTTTTTCGTAACGAGCTTGATCCGTGAAAAAGTCTTCTAGTCTTCGGGACGCCGAAGATCCAAAAAACACCTTCCCTGAGCTCGTTGGCGAGAAACGATTAAAATAATCGTCGCGCGCGCCCCATCTTGCACCAATTGCGCGCGCGCCAGCGATTCACCTTCTCGGACCCTGTGGCCCACCGTTCAGCGAGTGCGGGTGACTATTTGTTCGGTGCTGGAGACCTTGCCGGTTCACCTTCCCACCTACGGCACTATATAAACAGACGGGTAGGTGTGAAGTTACCACAGCATTCATTGCTATTGCACTGTTTTGCTGCCAAAATTTTAGTCATAGCCGAAGCTTAAACATCGTGCTCAGACGAAACTTCGGTTTTGGTTCTGCTTCGTCACAAGAGGAAGTGCTTCAGGAAAATCAGAAAAGTCAACAACAAAAATTTCAAGAAAATTATAATCAAATGGCAGAGTTCGCTCCACTGCTAGGGTTGATCGCGAGGGAGATGAGGCCAAAGCTGCTGAGACTGTTCCGATTTCCAAAGCCATGAGGCGGTCTGGGCTGGTAGCACCGGAGGACATCCCTGCCGCTGAAGCAGAGCAAGCTGATGTTGGAGTGACGGATTCTGAAGATGATTACAGCATCGCGGTGCCAAGCAAACCCAGCCACCTGGATTTTGGAAAATCCACGATCTCCGAAGGCAACCTAGCTAAGATGTTAAAATTGGGCTATTTTAATGAAGAGAAGAAAGAGCTGATTCGCTTCGGTGGAGAGGAAACTACTCCGAAGCCAGGAAAAGATGAAATAGTAGTTTTTAAGAGTTTTTTCAAAGCTGGTTTGAGATTCCCTTTGAATAAGATGATTGCTGATGTGCTAAAGAAGTTTGGGATCCATTTCCACCAGCTAACTCCTAACGCTATCGTTAGGCTTAGCGTTTACATTTGGGCTCTCCGAATCCAAGGGGTGGAGCCGTTTGCCGAAGGTTTCTGCCGGGTGCACGAGCTGCATTACCAAACCAAGGCCAGAAAAGATGGATTACATGAAAACTTCGGCTGTTACAATTTTGCTTACCGGAAGACTACAAAATTTTCTGTGATCAGCTACCGAAGCAAGTGGCCGGCAGGCTGGAAATCGGAATGGTTCTACGTCAAAGTTGACGATGATAAGGAGAAGTTGGTTCAGAGCCCGCTAGAGCTGATCTTCGGAGAGACCAGACCCCAATGTAATATGACACCAGAGGGTCCAACCCAAACTGCACTGGCTGAATTCAGGATTATCGCGGAGCACATTGGCACTAGGGACTTGGTGCAGGAATTTTTGGCTTTGAAAGTCTTTCCAACTATGAAAGAGTGGGCCATGCCGAAGCTTGAAGGAAAGAAGAAGGAGGGAGAACTCATCCGACTGCCCTACCACTACAAGTTCAAGAAACATTTCAAAGTACCCTGCCAAGAATGGCTGGATACAATCGAAGTAATGTGCAACGAAATTCTTGGAAATTATTCCAAAAAGGAAGATCAATTGATGACAGCGGCCTTCGGCACCCGTCTGAAACGAAGGCTAAACCGAGTGATGGATGCTATAGGCTTTGAATATCCTGACTATGAGCGACTGTACAAGGGTGTCGAAGGGCAAAAAAGAAAAAGAGTGGTTAGTGCTCTAAATAAGGACGACGAAGATCAATCAAAGAAGAAGAAACAAGAGTCTGAGGTGAAAACAATTGCTTCGCAGAAAAGAAAAGCTTCAACTCCGAAGCAAAAATCAATTGATGAAAAAGAAAAGACTTCTGTGACATCTTCTGCTACTGAAATAGAAGAAATCTTAAAGGTAATGACTGAAACTTTGCCTGTCAAACTAAGTCCATTAGGGCTACATCTGACGAAGCTTTTTCATAAGGAAAAGGAGCCCACAAAAACAAAGGCACCTAGGCCAAAGAGGCAAAGGATTGTTACTGTGACAAAAGTTATTGAAGCAACACCACCAAGGGCTTCAGCACCGAAGGTGCCGGCTATTGAAGTTGTACCTTCGAAAATTGCCGCAGCAAAAACCAGAGCCGAAGATGCTAAATCCGAAGATATTAATTTAGAAAGCATAGCTGCCGATATAGACAAAATGCTGTTAAACATGGCCACGAAAGAAGCTGGTGCAGCCACCGAAGAGACCACGGTCGCAAAACCCGAGAAAGAAGAAATGACCGAAGATACTTCGGAGGATGAAACTTTTGACTTCCAAAACTTAGTTGGCCAAGAGCTGACGGAAGCTGAAAAAGAGGAACTAAAAGAGTATGCTATATCTTGCGGGTACCGGCCGGGGGCGCTTCTCTTTGGTGGCATTGATGATGAAGGGTTAGGCTGCATACGGGATCAAACCGGTGCGAAGGTTATCAGTACTCTATCAAAGAGTATCGGTTTCCCGAAGCTCGAAGCGGATATCAGCCGCTACCAACGACAACACATTGTCGGCAGTTTGTTCTATTCCAATTTTAAGGTAAACATCTTGTGTCTAACTCTTATTATTTGTAATAACAGAAATATTTTCTAACGAAGATTATTTGTCCACAGAGTATGCTTTTGAGCAAGGCCTTAAAAATGCAGCAGGACTTAGAGGACAAAAGGCATGAAGTTATAATTGAGAACTTGGAAAACAAGATAAAAGAACAATCAGCTGCCATCGAAAAGAAAGACTTCGAGCTTCAAACAGCCGAAGGCTTATTGGCGGATGCTGAAGCAAAAATATCAGAATTAAATTCGAAGCTTCTTTCCCAATCAGAAAATTTCGAACAAGAAAAGCTGAAACTTGATGCAAAGCTTGAAGCCGAAGTTCAAAGAAGTTCGGAGCTGAAAGAATCCTTGAAAAATCTTCAGAATAAGTGTCTGGAGTTCAGCACTCGATGCATTCAACAATTGAAGCAGGTGTTCCATTTTGTTGGAGCCAGTAGTGAAAAGTTCACTCCTTCGGCTAAAGATCTGCCTGGTGCCTTCGAGCATATTGAAGGTGAAATTAATGATCTTGACGAAGTCATAGCTGGGCATGGCGACTTCTGTGCCCTGGCAGCTTCTCGGGGCACAACTGTTGCCTTTTTGAAGTCTGGCTGTGAACACGGCAAGATTGTTAATAGGCCCAACTTCAGCCTGTCACCAGCAGACCTAGATAACATTCCCAGTCTGGCTCGAAGTATTGCAAATAGATTTATAAAATTAGTGTGGACAAAGGGTGGACGGAGCAAAGCTGGTGATGAAGCTCGAAGCCACCTTAAGCTGGTAACAAAATCATACCTTATGCTTACCTTTTCCTTTGAATTTTGAATTTAGCTTATAATACTTTCATACAGGTTGACCAACCCGAAGCTAAAGCTGCAGAGTAAAAGGACGAAGCTCCAGAGATGCTGTCGAAGCTCGAATAGTCTGTAAAAATAGCTCAAAAAACTCTTGTGATAACTTGTATAAAGTATGATGTAATTGAGTTTCACTTTGTAATATAATCTTACTTTTCTGTCCATGTATGAAATGCTTTGGTGTGGACGAAATTAATACTTTTGAGCCATAGGCGAAAAACACCTTCTCTTCTTTGCGTACACAGCGAAGCATAAAATTGCCTCTTTTTCTCTTTTTTCCGAAGCCTTCTCTTTCGAAGCCGAAGCAAGTTTGTATGTTATGATGATGATGATCCTATGTATGTCTAAGTGAATGTTTATGAATGCAAATGTATGATGTAATGTATCGTGCAAATGAATGTTCGAATACACATATGAAACCATAATAACAAATCTTTGTCGTTTATTTTTCGGCTTCACCGCTTATTTTTTGGTGTATCAGTGCTGACTTTTCGCTGTAAGCCTCCCTTAGGAGCTTCTTCGCCTTTTATTTCGGCGGAATCAGCGTTGACTTTTCGCTGTAAGCCTCCCTGAGGAGCTTCTTCGCCTTTTATTTCGGCGGAATCAGCGTTGACTTTTTGTTGTAAGCTCTGCATTCCCTTAGGAACGACTTTTGAGCAGAAAACTTACGCTGTGCTCCCTTAGGAACGACTTTTTGTAGCTTCGTCGTGCTCTGCATCCCCTTAGGGACGTCTTTCGAGCTTCTCCCTGCTTTTTATTTTTTTCTCTCGTTGCACTCGATGGTGCATGCCCAGTTTTTACATTTACATCTTCGGGGGATACTGCTCTTGTAGAGATGATATAAGAAAAAGAGAAATTACATGCTATGGCCCCATTAAAAACCTTTCTCCCCCTTTGGAAAGGAAAAGGGTGCCATAGGAAAGAATAAAAAGATTACATCAAGTTACACATAGTACCGCCGAAGCTCATCCACATTCCAAGATCTAGGAATGTCACTGCCGTCCATATCCTTCAACCTGTAGGAACCGGATCTTGACGAAGATACTACCAGGAAAGGTCCTTCCCATTTCAACTGTAGCTTGCCTATTGTGTCTGGGTTGGCAACTCTCCGAAGTACCAAGTGTCCTGGCTTAATATTTTTTAACCGAACCTTTCTGTCACGCCATTTTATTGTTTCGGCTTGATATTTATTGATATTCTCTACAACCTGAAGCCTGATCCCTTCTATGGCATCTTTTGCCACAGAATAATCAGCTTCGTCTTCTTCCGAAGCCACTGTTCTTATTGATCCCGTTTTAGCTTCTTCTGGGGTTATTGCTTCGTCCCCAAATAGCAGTTTAAATAGTGTAAAACCTGTTGACCTTGATATTGTTGTGTTGTGGCTCCACACCACTTTGATTAATTCGTCCGGCCACTTCCCTCTGGGCTAGTTGAAGATTAACTTCATTATTCCTGTCATTATAATGCCATTAGCTCTTTCGACAAGTCCATTTGACTTCGGGTGCCGAACTGATGCAAAATGAATTTTCGTGCCAATTTGTTCACAAAACTCTCTGAAAGCTTCAGCATCAAATTGCGTTCCAGTGTCCATGGTAATTGACTTCGGCACTCCGAAGCGACACACAATATTTTGCCAGAAATTTTTTTGAATAGTGACCAAAGTTATTATGGCTAAAGGCTTCGCCTCAATCCATTTAGAAAAATATTCTACTGCCACTACAACATATCTTAAATTCCCTTGTGCTGGTGGAAGTGGGCCTAGCAAATCAAGGCCCCATCTTTGCAATGGCCAAGTGGGCTGTATTAATTGAGTTAGAGACGAATGTTGTTTTTTATCTCTTGCACATTTTTGACAACCTTCGCATTTTTGGACTAATTCTGCTGCATCCGAAGCTGCCTTCGGCCAATAGAATCCTTGACGAAAAACTTTACCCAACAAAGGCCTAGATCCGATGTGAGATCCACACAGGCCTGCATGTATTTATTTCATCAACTCTATACATTCAGTTCTGGATAAACATTTGAGTAATGGAGAACAGACTCCATGCTTGTATAACTCCCCTTCTATTATTACATATGGACGGGCTCTTGCCGCTATTCTCTTATGATAAGCTTCGTCATCTGAAAGAAAATTGCCCTGAAGAAAAGACATGATCTCAGTTCTCCAATCTTCGCTATAAACATGAGATATATTGAGCACTGCTCTTTCAAGAAGGTCAACCGAAGGTGCTTTTATTGTTTCAAAGAATACTTTTGAAGGTAATGGCAACCCCTGTGCCGCTGATTTGGCTAGTAGATCAGCGTGTTCATTTTCTCCTCGTGGAATATTCTTGACAGAAAACCCTTCGAAGGAAGCTTCAAGTCTTCGAACTGTATCTAAGTATTTCTCAAGCTTTGGATCTCTTGCTTTGCAACTTTTGTCAACATGGCCAGAAATTACTTGGGAATCAGTTTTGAGAACCGCCCTTCTTATACCCATTGCCTTCAACTTTCGAAGACCCAAAAGCAAAGCTTCGTATTCAGCAATATTATTTGTACAACTAAAGTCAAGTTTCACTGCGTAGCATGTTCTGACTTTGGAAGGTGCAATTAAAACGGCAGCTGCACCTGCCCCGAAGGTTCCCTAAGAACCATCGCAGAATACTGTCCATGCTTCGGCATCTTTAGTTGCTTCTTCTTCCTGAGCCCCTGGCGTCCAGTCAGCGATAAAATCTGCTAGCGCTTGGGACTGAATCGAAGATCTATGCACATAATCAATGCAGAACTCATTGAGTTCCGTAGCCCACTTTCCAATCCTTCCAGTAGCTTCTCTGTTTCTCATAATATCCTTCAAAGGCTGCGAAGAAGGAACAATTATATGGTATGCTTGAAAATAATGTCGAAGCTTCCTAGAGGCCATTAAAACAGCATACAACACCTTCTCTAATTCTGTATAATTTTTCTTTGATAAACTGAGAACTTTGGAAACAAAGTATACCAGAGCCTGCTTTTTCAATTGCCCTTCAAGCTTCTCCTGAACGAGCGCCGCACTTACTGCAGAGTGCGAAGCTGCCACATACAGCAGCAGAGGAGCCCCTGGCGCTGGTGGAGTTAGAGTTGTTAAATCTATCAAATACTGTTTTAGTTCTTCGAAGGCTTTTTGTTGAGCTGATCCCCATTGAAAAACTTCGGCTGACTTCAGCACTTCAAAGAATGGTAAATTTCTCTCTGCCGATCTAGATATAAACCGATTCAAAGATGCCAATCTTCCTGTCAGCCGTTGAGCCCCTTTCTTTGTGCTTGGCGGCTCCATCCGAAGGATAGCTTCGATTTTATTTGGATTAGCTTCGATCCCTTTTGTTGAAACCAAACAACCAAGGAATTTCCCCTTCTTTACCCCAAAGACACATTTTTCCGGATTCAGCTTCAGACCAGCTTGCCTAAAATTAGCGAATGTCTCCTGCAGATCAGCAATGTGATTTTCTTGCTTCATGCTTTTTACTATGATATCATCAACATATGTTAGCACGTTTCTGCCTATCTGAGAATGAAGGACCTTTGTTGTCATTCTGCTGAAGCTTCCTCTAGCATTCTTGAGCCCCTCAGGCATCCGAAGGTAACAATATGTACCACTGGGGGTGATGAAACTGGTTTTTGGCTCGTCTTCCTTCTTCATCCAGATTTGATGGTAGCCTGAATAACAATCTAGTAAACTCATGAGCTCTGACGAAGCTGCTGCATCTACCAGAGAATCTATCCTTGGTAATGGAAATTCATCCTTCGGACAAGCCTTGTTGAGATCAATAAAATCAATGCACATTCTCCATTTACCATTGGCTTTCTTTACCATAACAGTGTTGGCTAGCCATTCTGGGTATTTCACTTCTCTGATGACTCCGGCGCTGAGGAGTCTTTTCACTTCATTCCGAGCACCTTTGGCCTTGTCATCAGGCATCTTCCGAAGCCTCTGCTTTTTGGGTCTGAAGGATGGATCAACATTGAGCGAGTGTTCAATAACATCCCTGTTGACTCCACAGAGATCATTAGCTGACAATGCAAAGACATCTTTGTTGTTGAACAGAAACCTAATCAGGGTTTTCTCCTGTTCCTCAGACAATTGAGATCCCAATAGCACCTTCTGCTCTGCTATATCGTCACATAAGAGCATGAGCTTCGGTTGATCGGCCGAGGCAGCTTTTTCCCTTCTGTACTTGTATTGCTCACAAGCTTCAGCTCCATCTATGTTATGGATTGCTTTTGAATCTGTCCAGTTGCCTTCGGCCTTTTTGGCAGCTTCCTGACTTCCATGAATAGCAATAGGCCCTTGATCCAAAGGTATCTTCATGCAAAGATATGCTAGATGAAGAATTGCTTCAAAAGCATTAAGAGTACCATGACCAATGATTGCGTTGTAAGGGTACTCCATGTCAACAATATCAAACACAACTTGTTCAGTCCTTGTGTTGTTGATAAATCCGAAGGTCACTGGCATCGTGATCTTGCCAAGTGCTACAATCTGCCTTCCTCCAAAGCCACAAAGGGGGTGTGTGGCGTCATGGATCTTATCTTCGGGCTCTTGCATCTGTCTGAAGGCCTTAGCAAATATAATATCTGCTGCACTGCCTGTGTCAACCAAAACATTGTGGACCAGGAATCCTTTGATAACACAAGAGATAACCATAGCATCATTGTGGGGGTAATCCTTGAGCTGAAGATCCTCTTGGGAGAAGGTAATCGGGATGTGAGACCATCTTGACTTGATGAAGGGTCCTTGCACCCCTACATGTTGTACCCTTCTCTGTGCCTCCTTCTTCTGCTTCTTGTTAGCCGGCTCTGAGCATGAACCTCCTGTTATCGGGAGTACGAGCTTCGGAGCCGAAGCAACTCCAGCTTTGAACGAAGCCATCAGCTCAGGAAGTGGAAGTGAGTTCACCGGAGGTGGGCGCCAATGTTGGGGACTTGTTCTCAAATACTATGAATTAAGAACAAGGCAACACGAAGATGTTAAGTATAAATGTCCTTCATCCGCTGAAGCATTATCTCCCCAAGGATTTAATGAGCTTCGGACGAAGGTCATGAGTAAAATATCACGAAGATTTCTCCTTCGTGATTATATTTGTAAAACAACAAACAATGAGAAATGAAATATAAAGTATAAAACATATTCATATGTTTTATTATATGAGAATATAAATATTAAAACATATTATTCGAGCACATTTATACCTTCGCCTTGGCGGAAAGCAATAATTCAGGCGTGACGTGCCAGTGATTATAGGATCGCGTGAACAGTGTTGGGATACTGTTCACCTATTTATAGGCACAGGATGCAACCTACGCAAAATTACATTTACTTCCTTTACAATCGACTACAATAATGACACAAAACATCATGGGTCTTTAAGTCAATTCATCTTTAAGTCGGTTCGGCCCTTCATCCTGAGATCTGTCTTTGTGCCGAAGCTTTATAGATAATAGCTTCGGCGCTTGCTTTTGAGAAGACCCTTCGAAAGTGTTCTCTCTCTTTAGGATCTTCGGCTACGAAGCATACCCCCAACAGTGCCAATTTCTAAGAAGGTCCCTGGTGTCCTGGAGTTCTAAGAAACAAACATCTGTTGCCCTATCCATCACTGAGGCCGAGTATGTTGCCGCAAGACAGTGTTGCGCACAACTACTTTGGATGAGGCAAACCCTCTGGGACTTTGGCTACAATCTGAGCAAAGTCCCACTCCTATGTGACAATGAGAGTGTTATCCGCATTGCGGATAATCCTATTGAACACAGCCGCACTAAGCACATAGTCATCCGGCATCACTTCCTGAGAGACCACCAGCAAAAGGGAGATATCGAGGTGTACCATATTGGCACCGAGAACCAGCTAGCCGATATCTTCACTAAGCCTTTAGATGAGGAAAGGTTTTGCAGGTTGCGTAGTGAGCTAAATGTCTTAGATTCGTGTAACTTGGATTGATCTATAGCATACATGTGTTCTATGCCTTTGATCATGTTACTTTATGCATTTAAATCCATTATTGTTTATTTCTCGTGCTCAAGTTATACACGTGATCCCCGGACCTCACAAGTCCATAAGCGAGTAATGCACATATTGAGGGGGAGATGTGCTACAACTTGACCTTTTGAGACTAACCTGGTTGTTTGAGTTTACTTGATGTAGTCTAAAAGGTGAATTGAAAGGGAAACGTGGACTTGGACGATGCAAAGACTTCCACTGCACTCCGGTATTAGTGTAATTAATTCCAAGTTCATTCTTAAGCTCTAATTGCCTTTTGCTCTGAATTGACATTTTTGGTGAGGCAATGGGGTTAAGAGGGCCAAAAAATGATCTCGTTTTGGTGCTTAATGCCAAAGGGGGAGAAATTAAGGCCAAAGCAAATGGATCAGCTACCACTTGTGAATTTTGAAAACAATAGAGTTAGAACTTTTGTTTTGTCCAAAATACTCTTATTGCAAAATTTGGTCTCTTGTGGGAGAGAATTTTGATTATGGGAAAAAGGGGAGTTTTTGGCACTTGATCAATTTCTCTCTTGGAATATCTCTCGTTTTGCCCAAACAAGTGTGTTTGACCTAGAGATAGGAAAAAGAATTTGATTTGCAAAAACAAACCAAGTGGTGGCAAAGAGTGGTCCAAATATGCCAAATTATAGTAAAAAACAATTGAATCTTCAAATTGAATTGATGTTGCACGTTTTTTTGTTGCTTTTTGATGTGTTGGCAAAAATCACCAAAAAGGGGGAGATTGAAAGGGAAATATGCCCTTGGGCAATTTCTATAAGTACTTTGGTGATTAGATGCCCAACACATATTCTTTAAGTCCTAATGTGCCAAAGGTTGAAATGTGCAAATCAAGGCATGAGGTATGTTTCTAGACTTAGTACATTTGTTTTTGAATACTAATGAGGTTATCTAAGTGCTAGAAACAGTGCTGAGAAGAAGAGAATCGAATTGCAAAAGACTTGGTTGTGTGCAGCCAAATTCCAGTTCGGTCGGGCACACTAGACTGTCCGGTGGTGCACCGGACAGTGTCCGGTGCGTCAGGCTGGTCCGCGTGAACTCGCCGCTCTCGGGATTCGACGGTGGTGTACGACTAAAATTCACCGGACTGTCCGGTGGTGCACTGGACTGTCCGGTGAGCCAACGGTCGCCAGCGCCAACGGTCGGCTGCGAAATCTGCGGGCGACGCGTGGCAGCTCCAACGGTCGGCAGGGGGCACCGGACTGTCCGGTGTGCACCGGACAATGTCCGGCGCGCCAACGGGCCAGGAGCTGCAACGGTCGACTGTGCCCGATTTGGAAGGCAATCGCGCACCGGATAGGCTACTGTAGCTGTCCGGTGGCGCACCAGACTGTCCGGTGCGCCACTCGACAGAAGGCAAGGATGGCCTTCCAAGTTTGCCTCCAACGGCTCCTAGCTGTCTTGGTGCTATAAAAGGGACCCCCAGGCGCATGGAGGAGTCACCTAAGTATTCACTAATCATTCTAAGACTCCCGCACTCCGTCTCCACGCATTTGATTGACTGTGTTAGTGATTTGAGCTCCATTTGAGTCATGAACTCTCTGTTTCTACGTTTCGAGCTCAAGTCTTGGCTTGTGTGTGTGTGTGTGCTGCGAATTTGTGTCTTGTGTGTGTTGCTCTTCCCAACCTTACTCTGTGCTTTCTTTGTGATCTATATTGTAAGGGCGGGAGACTCCAAATTGTGGAGATTCCTCGCAAACGGGAAAATACACTAAAGCAAAAGACCGTGGTATTCAAGTTGATCATCTGATCACTTGAAAGGAGTTGAGTGCAACCCTCGTCCATTGGGACACCACAACATGGAAGTAGGCAAGTGTTACTTAGCCGAACCACGGGATAAAATCGCGTGTCTCTTGTGATTGTTTTCTCTGTGATTATTTTGTCCACAAGAACTCGCCTCAAAACTACTTAGTCGCACTAACATCTCTATAACTAAGTTTTGTGGCTATTTAGTGTTTAAATTTACAGGATCACCTATTCACCCCCCCCCTCTAGGTGCTCTCACTTAGGAACGACTTTTGTGGCTTCGTCGATTTTGGCTCTGCATTCCCTAAGGAACGACTTTTGAACTTCGTAAATCTGTGAAGAAGATATATTTCATTATGGAACAGGCAGAATCATTACAAGAAATTAAAACTAAGTTTTCATTGCTTGTTCCTGATATAGAAAGCAAAACGACATAGAAAATAGAAGTGTTTCAAAAATAGGATATTGCTTAGTATATGTGCTTTGATTCTGGTACATTGCTGTTGACTGTACGAGCTTCGGACTCCTCCCTGAAGTCACGTTGTTGTTGGGAATGCTGGCGCCCTTCTGGCTGCTGGCTTCGCGTATAGGTAGGTTGGAATGGTGGTGGAGGTGGGAGCTGGGGCCAGGAGGCTTGTGAATGGCTTGCCGAAGCAACAGAGGCTGCAGGTTGATTGCCCACATATTCTGGTATGTAAGGAGAGTGGCACGAAGCACTATGTAGGACCTGCTTCGGCTGATTCTGCTGGGCTTCTGCTTCGGCAATCTCTTTTTGCTTCTGAATGGTGATCTGACACGTTCTTGTATTGTGGCCCTTGTCCTCACCACAGAATAAGCAAAAGATTTTCCTGGACTGATCCCCATATCTTCCACCAAAGCCCCTGCCGCCTTGGCCCCTTGGAGCTGGTGGTCTGAAGAAGCTTTGTTGTTGTCCTGAAGACTGTGAGCTGTGCTGTGATCTCTGAAACTGACCTCCTTTGTCGTCGTTCTGATTGGAGCTATGGATTGATCTGACATGACTAGGGTGGATTCTTCCTCTGAAGCCCCTAGTCATCTCAGAAAATTTGTAAGCTTCCTCCCTTCTCTGTCGGAAGTCATTATCAGCCCGAATGTACTTGTCTATTTTCTGAAGCAGCTTCTCCAGAGTCTGGGGGGTTTCCTAGCGAAGTATTGGGCCATAGGTCCTGGCCGAAGATCATGGCATCAATGACAATTTCATTGGGCACCGTGGGCGCTTGTGCTCTCAGTCGCAAGAACCTTCAGACATACGCCTGAAGGTATTCCTCCTGGTTTTGTGTGCACTGGAACAAGGCCTGAGCTGTGATTAGCTTCGTCTGAAAGCCTTGAAAACTGGTAACCAGCATGTCCTTGAGCTTCTGCCATGACGTGATTGTCCCTGGCCGAAGAGAAGAGTACCATGTCTGGGCCACATTTCAGACTGCCATGACGAATGACTTTGCCATGACAGCTGTGTTGCTTCCATATGAGGATATTATTGCTCCGTAGCTCATCAGGAATTGCATTGGGTCCGAGTGCCCATCGTACATGGGTAGCTGAGGTGGCTTGTAGGATTGTGGCCATGGGATAGCCTGCAACTCTGCTGCCAGGGGAGAAGCATAATCAAAAGTAAAGCTACCAAGATTGAAATCGTCGTACCATTCATCTTCATTGAATGGGCCCTCTTGACGAAGCTCCCTGTGTTGGGGCCTTCGGTCATGGTCATCTTGGGTAAGATGACGCACTTCCTCAGCAGCTTCGTCGATCTTCTTCTGAAGGTTGGCCGGCCGGGCCATCTTCTCTTTTTTCCTTTACACCTGCTGGTGAATGATTTCTAGATCCCTGATCTCCTGGTCCAACTCCTCCTCCTGAAGTGTTGGACTGGTAGCCTTTCTCTTTTGGCTTCTAGCCTCTCGGAGAGAGAGAGAGTCTCCTGGTTTGTGTCCAGTGGCTGCAGTGCAGCACCTGGCGCTGTTATCTTCTTCGGCGGCATGACGAAGGTTGATGCTTTGCCGAAGATTGTGGAAGTGAGTACACCGGAGGTGGGCGCCAATGTTGGGGACTTGTTCTCAAATGCTATGAATTAAGAACAAGGCAACACAAAATGTTAATGGTTAAATCCCTTCGTCCTTCGAAGCATTATTTTCCTTGGGATATAATGATCTTCAGACGAAGGTCATGAAGGACATACCTTCATCATCGCAGTATATATTAATGAAAGAAGAAGCATATGGAAACATGAGAGATAACATGAATATTCACATGACATTATCGATATAACTTTATTATATCATCATGAATGCACATGAACAATATTGAATTACATTTATACCTTCGGCTTGAGAGAAGGTAAAAGTACAAACGTGACGCACGAGTGAATACAAGTCAGAGTGAACAGTACAGGGGTACTGTTCATCTATTTATAGGCACAGGGCGCAGCCTGTGTGAAGTTACATTCATGCCCTTCATGTTTACTATTGACTTAAGGACAACCTATTGAGGACTAGATAGCCTTTTCCTCCTTAAGCCGGTTCCTTTTTCTGCTATTGAGCCGAAGCTTCCTTGCGCATAGCTTCGTAGCTGGTTCAACCTTCGTCCCAACCATGCTCTTCATATTGTGTACAGCTTCATTCCGAGTCCGAAGGTTCCTGTACATATATTACACTTGGGAAACATTGTTAATCATGTTTTTGAGGACCTTCGGAAGACGAAGGCCCCCAACAAGGTGCAAGGGTTAAAGAGTGCCAAGGAAATTTGGGACATCCTAAAGACCGCGCATGAAGGAGACGAGGTGACCAAGATCACCAAGCGGGAGACGATCGAGGGGGAGCTCGGTCGATTCGTCCTCCACTAAGGAGAGGAGCCACAAGCAATGTACAACCGGCTCAAAACTTTGGTAAATCAAGTGCACAACCTTGGGAGCAAAAAATGGGATGATCATGAGATGGTCAAGGTTATTCTTAGATCCCTCGTATTTCGTAATCCTACTCAAGTTCAATTAATACGTGGTGATCCTAGATATAAGCTAATGTCTCCCAAGGAGGTAATTGGGAAGTTTGTGAGCTTTGAGTTGATGATCAAAGGCTCCAAACACATCGTCGACTTGGAGCAAGGTGGCACCTCCACACCCGAGGTGCAACCCGTCGCATTCAAAGCAACGGAAGAAAAGAAAGAAGAGGCTACATCAAGTAGGCTCCCCATCGACGCCTCCAAGCTCGACAATGAGGAGATGGCGCTCATCATCAAGAGCTTTCGCCAAATCCTCAAGCAAAGGAGGGGGAAGAACTACAAACCCCGCTCCAAAAGGGTGTGCTACAAATGTGGTAAGCCCGGTCATTTTATCGCTAACTGTCTTATATCTAGTGATAGTGACAGGGATAACGACAAGAGGGGGAAGAAGAAGGAGAAGAAGAGATACTACAAGAAGAAGGGCGGCGATGCTCACGTATGTCGGGAATGGGACTCCGACGAGAGCTCTACCGACTCCTCCTCCGATGAGGATGCCGCCAACATCGCCGTCAACAAGGGTCTCCTCTTCCCCAACGTCAGCCACAAGTGCCTCGTGGCAAAAGACGGCAAAAAGAAGAAGGTACAAACTAGAACCGCCCTTAAGTATACTACATCTAGTGATGAAGGTAGTTCTAGTAATGATGAAGATGATTTGCTTACACTTTTTGCCAACCTTAACATGCAACAAAAGGAAAAGTTAAATGAATTGATAGGTGCCATTCATGAGAAGGATGAACTCTTGGACAGTCAAGAGGAATTCCTTATTAAGGAAAATAAAAAGCATGTTAAGGTGAAGAATGCTTATGCTCAGGAAGTAGATAAAAATGAAAACTTGACTAAGGAGCTTAGCATGTGCCATGATTCAATTACCAATCTTAGAAATGAAAATGCTAGTTTAATTGCTAAGATTGATAAATTGAATGAATCAATTTTTAGCCTTAGAACTGAAAATGCTAGTTTAATTTTCCAGGGCTAAAGATTTAAATATTTGCAATGATTCTATTTCCTGTCTTAGAAATGAGAATGCAATTTTAAATGCTAAGATAAAGGAACTAAAATCTACCCTCTACATCTACTGTTGATCATGTTACTATTTGTACTAGATGTAGAGATGTTAATATTGATGCTATAAATGATCACCTTGCTTTAATTAAACAACAAAATGATCATATAGCTCAATTAACTGCAAAAATTAATTAGCTTGAAATGGGAAATGAAAAGTTTAAATTTGCTAGAAGCATGCTCTATAGTGGGAGACGCCCTGGCATTAAGGATGACATTGGTTTCCAACAGGGAAGCAATGTCAAGCTTAATGCCCCTAAGAAATTGTCTAACTTTATCAAGGGCAAGGCTCCCATGGTTTAAGATAATGAGGGCTATATTTTATATCCTGCTAATTATCCCGAACACAAAATTAGGAGAATTCATGCTAAGAAGTCTCATTCTATTTCTCACCATGAATTTATGTATAAGAATGAGGCATCTAGCTCTAGGCATTCTACACATGTTAAAATGCATAAAAAGAAAACTCCTACTGCATCAAATGAGCCTAACATTTCATTTAAGACTTTTGATGCTTCTTATGTGCTTACTAACAAATCAGGCAAAGTAGTTGCCAAATATGTTGGGGACAAACATAAGGGCTCCTGAGAGCACCTAGAAGAGGGGGTGAATAGGTGATCCTGTAGAATTCAACACTAAATTCCAACAACCTTGATTATAAAAATATTAGTGCGGGTTAATCAGGTCAATGAGACGAGCTCTTGCGAACACAGACAATCAAAGAAGGAACAATCACAAGAGACACGCGATTTTATCCCGTGGTTCGGCCAAGTAACACTTGTCTACTTCCACGTTGTGGCATCCCAATGGACGATGGTTGCACTCAACCTCTTTCAAGTGATCCAATGATCAACTTGAATACCACGACTTTTCTTTTTTATCTCTTTTTCCCATTTGCGAGGAATCTCCACAAGTTGGAGTCTCTCGCCCTTACAACAAAGATCATAATGAAAGCACAAAATGTAAGGTTGGGAAGCAACACACACAAAATCCACAGCACACACACGCCCACAAGCCAAGACTTGAGCTCAAAAAGAAGCACAAAGAGTTCACAACTAGAACGGAGATCAAATCACTAACACAATCGATCAAGTGCGCGGAGACGGAGTGTGGGAGACTTAGAATGCTTAGTGAATGCTTGGGTGACTCCTCCATGCGCCTAGGGTTCCCTTTTATAGCCCTAAGGCAGCTAGGAGCCGTTGGAGGCCAACAAGGAAGGCTATCCTTGCCTTCTGTCAGGTGGCGCACCGGACAGTCCGGTGCGCCACCGGACAATCACTGTAGACGGTCCGGTGCCGATCTCCTTCCTATTCTGGCGCAGGCGACCATTGCAGATTCGTGGTAGTTGGCTCACCGGACACTGTCCGATGCACACCGGACAGTTTGGTGCCCCCTGCCGACCATTAGCGCGGGCCACGCGTCGCCCGCGGATTGCGCGGCCGATTGTTGCGCTGGCGGCCGTTGGCTCACCAGACAGTCCGGTGAATTATAGCTGTACGCCACCGATTTTTCCCGAGAGTGGCCTGTTCACCGAAGGCTGGCCTGGCGCACCGAACACTGTCCGGTGCACCACCGGACAGTCCGGTTTGCCAAGCTGAGCTGGACTTTGGCTGTATCAAGCCAAGTCTTTTTGCATTTCTTTTCTTCTCTTCTTTTCTCTGTTTCTAGCACTTAGACAATATATGTTAGTACTCAAAACAATGTACTAAGTCTAGAAACATACCTTGTTACATGATTTGCACTTCTTGCCTGTTTGGCACATAATCAACTCACTTAATATGTGTCGGACACTTAATCACCAAAACATTGTAGAAATGGCCCAAAGGCACATTTCCCTTTCAGCTCCAAGACTTGTGTTTGGGTACCCAAGGTGCTTGTTTCTAATGTGAAAGGACCCAAGATTGTTTGGGTACCTAAGAACAAGGCCTAAATTGTTTTGCAGGTTTATGCATCCGGGGGCTCAAGTTGGATAATTGATAGTGGATGCACAAACCACATGATAGGGGATAAGAGAATGTTCTCCTCCTATGAGAAAAACGATGATCCCCAAAGAGCTATCACATTCGAGGATGGAAATCAAGGTTTGGTCAAAGGACTTGGTAAAATTGCTATATCACCTGACCATTCTATTTCCAATGTTTTTCTTTTTGATTATTTAGATTACAATCTGCTTTCAGTTTCTCAATTATGCAAAATGGGCTACAACTGTCTTTTTACGGATATAGGTGTTACTGTCTTCAAAAAGAAGTGATGATTCGGTAGCATTTAAGGGAGCATTAGAGGGTCAGCTATACTTAGTTGATTTTAACAAAGCTGAACTCGATACTTGCTTAATTGCTAAGACTAATATGGGTTGGCTCTAGCATCGCCGACTAGCCCATGTTGGGATGAAGAATCTTCACAAGCTTCTAAAGGGAGATCACATTTTAGGACTTACAAATGTTCATTTTGAGAAAGACAGGGTTTGTAGCGCATGTTAAGCAGGAAAGCAAGTTGGCACCCACCATCCACACAAGAACATAATGACAACGGACAGGCCAGTAGAGTTACTCCACATGGATCTATTCGGCCCGATAGCTTATGTAAGCATCGATGGGAGTAAGTACTGTCTAGTAATTGTGGACGACTATTCTCGCTTTACTTGGGTGTTCTTTTTGCAGGAAAAATCACAAACCCAAGAGACTTTAAAGGGATTCTTGAGACGGGCTCAAAATGAGTTCGGATTGAGAATCAAAAAGATAAGAAGCGACAACGGGACGGAATTCAAGAACTCTCAAATTGAAGGCTTTCTTGAGGAGGAGGGCATCAAGCATGAGTTCTCTTCTCCCTACACACCTCAAAAAAATGGTGTAGTGGAGAGGAAGAATAGAACTCTACTAGACATGGCAAGGACCATGCTTGATGAGTACAAGACTCCGGACCGGTTTTGGGCTGAGGCAATTAACATCGCCTGCTACTCCATCAATCGGCTCTACCTTCACTGAATTCTCAAGAAGACATCTTACAAACTCCTCACCGGTAAAAAGCCCAATGTTTCATATTTTAGAGTCTTTGGTAGCAAATGTTTTATTCTTGTTAAAAGAGGTAGAAAATCTAAATTTGCTCCAAAGGCTATAGAAGGCTTTTTACTAGGATATGACTCAAACACAAGGGCATATAGAGTCTTCAACAAATCCACTGGATTAGTTGAGGTTTCTTGTGACATTGTGTTTGATGAGACTAATGGATCCCAAGTGGAGCAAGTTGATCTTGATGAATTAGATGATGAAGAGGCTCCGTGCGTCACGCTAAGGAACATGTCCATTGGGGATGTGTGTCCTAAGGAATCCGAAGAGCCCACACAAGCTCAAGATCAACTGTCATCTTCCATGCAAGCATCTCCACCAACTCAAGATGAGGATGAGAGCACCTAGAGGGGGGGTGAATAGGTGATCCTGTAAAAGTTCAAAACTTAAGCCACAAAAACTTGTTAAGGGTTAGCACAAGTATGGCCAAGTGGCTAGAGAGAACTCAAAACACGATAACCACAAGAAAGCAATCTCAGAGTTGACACGGTGGTTATCCCGTGGTTCGGCCAAGTACAAAACTTGCCTACTCCACGTTGTGGCGTCCCAACGGACGAGAGTTGCACTCAACTCCTCTCAAGTGATCCAATGATCAACTTGAATACCACGGTGTTTTTCTTTCCTTTGATCTTTTCCCGTTTGCGAGGAATCTCCACAACTTGGAGTCTCTCGCCCTTACAATTGAGTTCACAAAGAAATACGGAGTAAGGTGGGAATGAGCAACGCACACAAGACTCGAAAATCAGAGCAACAACACGCACACAAGTCGCAACAAGAGCTCGCAACGCAACACAAAGAGTTCACAACTCCACAAGAGCTCTATATGCTATCACAATGAAACGAATGCGTGAGATTGATGTCTTGGTGCTTAGAAGAGTTGTAGGAATGCTTGGTGTTCTCCTCCATGCGCCTAGGGGTCCCTTTTATAGCCCCAAGGCAGCTAGGAGCCGTTGGGAACAAATCTGGAAGGTCATCTTTGCCTTCTGTCTCGTGGCGCACCGGACAGTCCGGTGCACACCGGACACTGTCCGGTGCCCGATTTGTTTCCTTAAACAGCGCATCCGACCGTTGCTGTCAGAGTCAGATCTGCGCACCGTTGGCGCACCGGACATGTCCGGTGCACACCGGACAGTCCGGTGCTTCCTTCCGACCGTTGGCTCGGCCACGTGTCGCGCGCCGATCGCGCGGCCGACCGTTGGCCCGGTCGACCGTTGGCTCACCGGACAGTCCGGTGCACACCGGACAGTCCGGTGAATTTTAGCCGAAGTCGCCGGAGAAAAACCCGAGAGTGGCCTCTTCGGCCGAGGCAGCCTGGTGCACCGGACACTGTCCGGTGCACCACCGGACACTGTCCGGTGCACCACCGGACAGTCCGGTGCCCCAGACCGAGACAGCCCCTTGGCTGCACACAGCCAAGTCTTCTCTTCTCTTCTTCTTTCTGTTTCTAACACTTAGACAAATATATTAGTACACAAAACCAATGTACTAAGACTTAGAAACATACCTTTGTTGAAGATTTGCACTTTGTTCATCCATGGGCATTGATTTACATTTAAGCACTTGTGTTGACACTCAATCACCAAAATACTTAGAAATGGCCCAAAGGCTCATTTCCCTTTCAATCTCCCCCTTTTTGGTGATTTATGCCAACACAACATAAAGCAAGTGGAACAAGTGCAAAACTACTTCAAATAAAAACTAACTTTGAGTTTTATTCAATTTTGGCATATATGGATCATCCTTTGCCACCACTTGGTTTGTTTTTGCAAATCAAACTCAAATCTCTATCTCTAAGTCAAACACACATGTTGAAGCATAAAGAGAGTCATTCCAAAAGAGATTGATCAAAGATTTCAAAAACTCCCCCTATTTCCCATAATCAATACTTCTCCCCACAAGAAGCCAACTTTTGACAAGAGAGACAATAAAAGAGTTTTAACAACACAAAAACTCTAGTCTACTATTTTTCAAAATCTCTCAAGTGGTAGCTGATCCATTTAATTGCTTTGGCCTTTATTTTCTCCCCCTTTGGCATCAAGCACCAAAACGGGATCAATCTTGGCCTTTTTAACCCCATTGCCTCACCAAAGTCTTCAATTAAGATCAAATGGCAATAAGATTTCATGAGATGAACTTGGAATTAGTTACCCTCTCATCGGAGTGCAGTGGAAGTCTTTCATGGTCCAAGTCCACCTTTTCCCTTTCAATCCTCCTTCGAGACTAAATTATCAAACTCAAGCACAAGGTTAGTCTCAAAGGGTCAAGTTGTAGCACATCTCCCCCTAAACATGTGCATTACTTTGCAACGGACTTGTGAGGTCCAGGGAGTGTTTGTACAACTTGAGCACCATAATAAGCAACAAAATGCACAAAGGAACATGATCAAAAGCATAACTACATGTATGCTACAATTCAATCCAGGTTCCGCGAATCTAAGACATTTAGCTCACTACGCAACCTGCAAAAGGTCTTCTCATCTAGAGGCTTAGTGAAGATATCGGCTAGCTGGTTCTCGGTGCTAACATGAAACACTTCGATATCTCCCTTTTGCTGGTGGTCTCTCAAAAAGTGATGCCGGATGTCTATGTGCTTTGTGCGGCTGTGCTCAACAGGATTCTCCGCCATGCGGATAGCACTCTCATTGTCACATAGGAGTGGGACTTTGCTCAGATTGTAGCCAAAGTCCCGGAGGGTTTGCCTCATCCAAAGTAGTTGCGCGCAACACTGACCTGCGGCAACGTACTCGGCCTCAGCGGTGGATAGGGCAACGGATGTTTGTTTCTTAGAGTTCCATGACACCAGGGACCTTCCTAAGAATTGGCACGTCCCCGATGTACTCTTCCTATCGACCTTACATCCAGCATAGTCGGAGTCTGAGTATCCAACTAAGTCAAAGGTAGACCCCTTTGGATACCAGAGCCCGAAGCAAGGCGTAGCAACTAAATATCTAAGAATTCGCTTTACCGCCACTAAGTGACACTCCTTAGGATCGGATTGAAATCTAGCACACATGCATATGCTAAGCATGATATCCGGTCTACTAGCACATAAGTAAAGCAAAGAACCTATCATTGACCGGTATGCTTTTTGATCAACGGACTTACCTCCTTTGTTGAGGTCGGTGTGTCCGTCGGTCCCCATCGGAGTCTTTGCGGGCTTGGCGTCCTTCATCCCAAACCGCTTTAGCAGATCTTGCGTGTACTTCGTTTGGGAGATGAAGGTGCCGTCCTTGAGTTGCTTCACTTGGAACCCAAGGAAGTAGTTCAACTCGCCCATCATCGACATCTCGAATTTCTGCGTCATCACCCTGCTAAACTCTTCACAAGACTTTTGGTTAGTAGAACCAAATATTATGTCATCGACATAAATTTGGCACACAAACAAATCACCATCGCATGTCTTTGTAAAAAGAGTTGGATCGGCTTTCCCAACCTCGAAAGCATTAGCAATTAAAAAGTCTCTAAGGCATTCATACCATGCTCTTGGGGCTTGCTTAAGTCCATAGAGCGCCTTAGAGAGCTTACACACATGGTCGGGATACCGTTCATCCTCGAAGCCAGTGGGTTGCTCCACGTACACCTCCTCCTTGATTGGCCCGTTGAGGAAAGCGCTCTTCACATCCATTTGGTACAACCTGAAAGAATGGTGAGCGGCATATGCTAGCAAAATACGAATGGACTCTAGCCTAGCCACAGGAGCAAAAGTCTCCTCAAAGTCCAAACCTGCGACTTGGGCATAACCTTTTGCCACAAGTCGAGCCTTGTTCCTCGTCACCACCCCGTGCTCGTCCTGTTTGTTGCGGAACACCCACTTGGTTCCCACAACATTTTGCTTCGGACGAGGCACCAGTGTCCAAACTTCATTGCGCTTGAAGTTGTTTAGCTCCTCTTGCATGGCCAACACCCAGTCCGGATCTAGCAAGGCCTCTTCTACCCTGAAAGGCTCAATAGAAGAGACAAAAGAGTAATGTTCACAAAAATTAACTAATCGAGATCGAGTAGTTACTCCCTTGCTAATGTCACCCAGAATTTGATCGACGGGATGATCCCTTTGAATCATCGCTTGAACTTGGGTTGGAGGTGCCGGTAGCGCTTCTTCCTCCATCACTTGATCACCTTGTGCTCCCCCTTGATCACACGCCTCCTTTTGATGAACCTGTTCATCGTCTTGAGTCGGGGGATGCACCATAATTGAGGAAGAAGGTTGATCTTGCTCATCTTGTTCCTGTGGCCGCACTTCTCCAATCGCCATGGTGCGTATAGCGGCCGTCGGAACATCTTCTTCATCTACATCATCACAATCAACCACTTGCTCTCTTGGAGAGCCATTAGTCTCATCAAATACAACGTCGCTAGAGACTTCAACCAAACCCGATGATTTGTTGAAGACTCTATACGCCTTTGTATTTGAGTCATAACCTAGTAAAAACCCTTCTACAGCTTTGGGAGCAAACTTAGAATTTCTACCCTTCTTTACTAGAATGTAGCATTTACTCCCAAATACACGAAAGTACGATACATTGGGTTTGTTACCGGTTAGTAGCTCATACGACGTCTTCTTGAGGAGGCGATGAAGGTAGACCCTGTTGATGGCGTGGCACGCCGTGTTCACGGCTTCCGTCCAAAAGCACTCGGGGGTCTTGAACTCTCCTAGCATCGTCCTCGCCATGTCGATGAGCGTCCTGTTCTTCCTCTCTACCACACCATTTTGCTGTGGTGTGTAGGGAGCGGAGAACTCGTGCTTGATCCCTTCCTCTTCAAGGAACTCCTCCACTTGACGATTCTTGAACTCGGACCCATTGTCGCTTCTTATCTTTTTCACTTTGAGCTCAAACTCATTTTGAGCTCTCCTGAGGAAGCGTTTGAGGGTCCCTTGGGTTTCGGACTTTTCCTGCAAAAAGAATACCCAAGTGAAGCGGGAAAAGTCATCAACAATAACTAAACCATACTTACTTCCTCCTATGCTCAGATAGGCGACGGGTCCAAAAAGGTCCATATGCAGCATCTCCAAGGGTCTTGATGTCGTCATCACATTTTTGGTGTGATGAGAGCCTCCCACCTGTTTCCCTGCTTGACAAGCTGCACAAGGTCTATCTTTTTCGAATTGAACATTAGTTAGACCTATCACGTGTTCTCCCTTTAGAAGCTTGTGAAGGTTCTTCATCCCCACATGTGCTAAGCGGCGATGCCACAGCCAGCCCATGCTAGTCTTAGCTATTAAGCATGCATCTAGACCGGCCTCTTCTTTTGCAAAATCAACTAAATAAAGTTTGCCGTCTAATACACCCTTAAAAGCTAGTGAACCATCACTTCTTCTAAAGACAGACACATCTACATTTGTAAATAGACAATTATACCCCATATGACATAATTGACTCACAGATAGCAGATTATATCCAAGAGACTCAACTAAAAACACATTAGATATGGAGTGCTCATTAGAAATTGCAATTTTACCTAAACCTTTTACCTTGCCTTGATTCCCATCACCGAATATAATTGAATCTTGGGAATCTTTATTCTTGACGTAGGAGGTGAACATCTTCTTCTCCCCCGTCATATGGTTTGTGCATCCGCTGTCGATAATCCAGCTTGAACCCCCGGATGCATAAACCTGCAAGGCAAATTTAGGCTTGGGTTTTAGGTACCCAACTCATGTTGGGTCCTACAAGGTTAGCACAAATATCTTTAGGGACCCAAATGCAAGTTTTGTCTCCCTTGCATTTTGCCCCTAACTTCCTAGCAATTACTTTTCTACCCTTTCTACAAATTGCAAATGAAGTATTCAAAGCACAATAAATTGTAGAAGGTTCATTCACTACTTTCCTAGGAGCATGAATAACATTCTTTCTAGACACATGATGAATAGCATTTCTCCTAGACATATTTCTTCCATGCATAACATGAGAACTAGAAGCAGTCATAGCATAAGAGTCATAAGCATGTGAATCAAACACATCATGACCTTT
Source organism: Zea mays (assembly GCF_902167145.1). Taxonomy (NCBI): domain Eukaryota; kingdom Viridiplantae; phylum Streptophyta; class Magnoliopsida; order Poales; family Poaceae; genus Zea; species Zea mays. The sequence continues at coordinate 154,977,763 of NC_050102.1, forward strand.
AAAAGCATTTCTAGAATATCTCCTATCATAGTACATAAAAGCATGGTTCTTTTGCACATTACTAGCCATAGGGGCCTTCCCTTTCTCCTTGGCGGGAATGGGAGCCTTATGGCTTGTTAAGTTCTTAGCTTCTCTCTTGAAGCCAAGTCCATCCTTAATTGAGGGGTGTCTACCAATTGTGTAGGCATCCCTTGCAAATTTTAGCTTATCAAAATCATTCTTGCTAGTCTTAAGTTGAGCATTAAGACTAGCCAGTTCATCATTAAGCTTGGAAATTGAAACTAGGTGTTCACTACAAGCATCAATGTCAAAATCTTTACACCTAGTACAAATTTCAACATGTTCTACACAAGAATTGGATTTATTTGCTACTTCTAATTTAGCATTTAGATCATTGTTGACACCTTTCAAAGTAGAAATGGTTTCATGACAAGTAGATAGTTCAAAAGAAAGCATTTCATTTCTTTTAACTTCTAAAGTATAGGATTTTTGTGCCTCAACAAATTTATCATGCTCTTCATACAACAAATCCTCTTGCTTTTCTAAAAGTATATTCTTTTCATTCAAGGCATCAATTAATTCATTAATTTTGTCTATCTTAGATCTATCTAAACCCTTGAACAAACATGAATAATCTACTTCATCCTCATCACTAGATTCGTCCTCACTTGAAGAAGCATAGGTAGAGTTGCGAGTACATACCTTCTTCTCCCTTGCCATAAGGCATGTGTGACGCTCGTTGGGGAAGAGGGTTGATTTGTTGAAGGCGGTGGCGGCGAGTCCTTCATTGTCGGAGTCGGACGAGGAGCAATCCGAGTCCCACTCCTTGCCTAGATGCGCCTCGCCCTTTGCCTTCTTATAATGCTTCTTCTTTTCCCTCTTGTTTCCCTTTTCCTGGTCACTTTCATTATCAGGACAGTTAGCAATAAAATGACCAAGCTTACCGCATTTGAAGCATGATCGCTTCCCCTTGGTCTTAGTCTTGCTCGGCTGTCCATTGCGACCCTTTAGCACCGTCTTGAAGCGCTTAATGATGAGAGCCATTTCTTCATCATTAAGCCCGGCCGCCTCAATTTGCGCCACCTTGCTTGGTAGTGCCTCCTTGCTCCTCGATGCCTTGAGAGCAATGGGTTGAGGCTCGTGGATTGGACCGTTCAACGCGTCATCGATGTACCTTGCCTCCTTGATCATCATCCGCCCGCTTACAAATTTTCCAAGAATTTCTTCGGGCGACATTTTGGTGTACCTGGGATTCTCACGAATATTATTCACCAAATGAGGATCAAGAACAGTAAAGGACCTTAGCATTAGGCGGACGACGTCGTGGTCCGTCCATCGCGTGCTTCCATAGCTCCTTATCTTGTTGACAAGGGTCTTGAGCCGGTTGTATGTTTGAGTTGGCTCCTCGCCCCTTATCATCGCGAACCGTCCAAGCTCGCCCTCCACCAACTCCATTTTGGTGAGCAAGGTAGCGTCATTTCCCTCATGAGAGATCTTGAGGGTATCCCAGATTTGCTTGGCGTTATCCAAGCCACTCACTTTATTATATTCATCCCTGCACAATGAGGCTAGAAGAACAGTAGTAGCTTGTGCATTCTTATGGATTTGCTCATTAATGAATATAGGACTATCCGAACTATTAAAGTGCATTCCACTATCTACAATCTCCCATATGCTAGGATGGAGAGAGAATAGGTGACTACGCATTTTGTGGCTCCAAAATCCGTAGTCCTCCCCATCAAAGTGTGGGGGCTTGCCGAGTGGAATGGAAAGCAAATGTGAATTTGAACTTTGCGGAATACGAGAGTAGTCAAAAGAAAAGTTAGAATTAACCGGTTTCCTTTGTTTGTCGTGGTCGTCGTCCTTTTGGGAAGAAGAGGACTCATCGCTGTCGTAGTAGACGATCTCCTTGATGCGTCTTGTCTTCTTCTTCTTCCCATCTCTTCGCTTGTGGCCTGAGCCCGAGTCATTGGACTTGTCATCCCTTGGCTCGTTGACGAAGGACTCCTTCTCCTTGTCGTTGATCACAATTCCCTTCCCCTTAGGATCCATCTCTTCGGGCGGTTAGTCCCTTTCTTGAAGAGAACGGCTCTGATACCAATTGAGAGCACCTAGAGGGGGGGGTGAATAGGTGATCCTGTAAAAACTTAAACTTATAGCCACAAAACTTAGATTAAGCGTTAGCACAGTAATTGCCAAGTGGCTAGAGAGTACTCAAAACACGATAACCACAAGAAAGCAATCACAGAGTTGACACGGTGGTTATCCCGTGGTTCGGCCAAGTACAAAACTTGCCTACTCCACGTTGTGGCGTCCCAACGGACGAGAGTTGCACTCAACTCCTCTCAAGTGATCCAATGATCAACTTGAATACCACGGTGTTTTTCTTTCCTTTGATCTTTTCCCGTTTGCGAGGAATCTCCACAACTTGGAGTCTCTCGCCCTTACAATTGAGTTCACAAAGAAATACGGAGTAAGGTGGGAATGAGCAACGCACACAAGACTCGAAAATCAGAGCAACAACACGCACACAAGTCGCAACAAGAGCTCGCAACGCAACACAAAGAGTTCACAACTCCACAAGAGCTCTATATGCTATCACAATGAAACGAATGCGTGAGATTGATGTCTTGGTGCTTAGAAGAGTTGTAGGAATGCTTGGTGTTCTCCTCCATGCGCCTAGGGGTCCCTTTTATAGCCCCAAGGCAGCTAGGAGCCGTTGGGAACAAATCTGGAAGGCCATCTTTGCCTTCTGTCTCGTGGCGCACCGGACAGTCCGGTGCACACCGGACACTGTCCGGTGCCCGATTTGTTTCCTTAAACAGCGCATCCGACCGTTGCTGTCAGAGTCAGATCTGCGCACCGTTGGCGCACCGGACATGTCCGGTGCACACCGGACAGTCCGGTGCTTCCTTCCGACCGTTGGCTCGGCCACGTGTCGCGCGCCGATCGCGCGGCCGACCGTTGGCCCGGCCGACCGTTGGCTCACCGGACAGTCCGGTGCACACCGGACAGTCCGGTGAATTTTAGCCGAAGTCGCCGGAGAAAAACCCGAGAGTGGCCTCTTCGGCCGAGGCAGCCTGGTGCACCGGACACTGTCCGGTGCACCACCGGACACTGTCCGGTGCACCACCGGACAGTCCGGTGCCCCAGACCGAGACAGCCCCTTGGCTGCACACAGCCAAGTCTTCTCTTCTCTTCTTCTTTCTGTTTCTAACACTTAGACAAATATATTAGTACACAAAACCAATGTACTAAGACTTAGAAACATACCTTTGTTGAAGATTTGCACTTTGTTCATCCATGGGCATTGATTTACATTTAAGCACTTGTGTTGACACTCAATCACCAAAATACTTAGAAATGGCCCAAAGGCTCATTTCCCTTTCAGAGGATCAGGCTTAGGACAATGAAGATGAAGATCAAGAGGATGAGCCACCTCAAGAGGAGGACAATGATCAAGGGGGAAATCAAGTCAATAAGGACAATGAAGATGATCAAGAGATTCAGGGTCAAAGACCGCCACACCCAAGAGTCCACAAGCGATTCAAAGAGATCACCCCGTGAACTCAATTCTCGGTGACATTCATAAGGGGGTAACCACTCAATCTCGAGTCGCTCATTTTTGTGAATATTACTCTTTTGTGTCCCCTATTGAGCCATACAGGGTGGAGGATGCACTAAGAGATTCGGAT